>NC_064615.1:262780912-263390912 GCF_023898315.1 Schistocerca nitens
GCATTTTTTAGCAGTGCAGTGCAGGATTCAGCGTCTGCAGCATCTTCTCGACAGAATGCTACGGCGCTTGACGGCAGTCCCACTTTCCCTTGAGACATCTGCTCGGCAAGCAGCGTGAAGTTACTACTGGCCCGAGCATCGGTGGTTCAGTGGTAGAATGCTCGCCTGCCACGCGGGCGGCCCGGGTTCGATTCCCGGCCGATGCATCGTTTTGCTGTTCCCGCGATAATGCTGCCGTGCTGCTTGCGCTCTTGAGATGCACGATCCACAAGAATGTATAGCTGGATTCCCTTGAGAAGAACCGAGAACGCAGCACTCGCGGGTCCCCACTAGGACGCTCGCATCATGTTCTACAGACTAGCGTCGGCCTGGCCTCACAATTTGCTATGTCCAGGTGCCTCCGACGCACTGAACGTTAACGACAAGGAGTGCTGCCTATCGTTTGCAAAAGCTGCAGCAACACCGCAATCAACTGGGCCGGCAATGCACGTCTAGCAACAGAACACGTTATCCAGGAAGTACAGTGTCTTTACGTCTAACATTGGGTATGGTACTTACCCAGTTTCCAGGAAAAGCGGTTCCACCCGTGCCTCGGTAGCGCAGTAGGCAGCGCGTAAGTCTCATAATCTTAAGGTCGTGAGTTCGATCCTCACCCGGGGCATTTAATTTTCTGTGACTGATGGTGATGCTGTTGCTAGGGCACTAACTTATTTCTTGTTTGTTATCCACAACGGTTTCAACGCTTCAGCGGGAAAATGTTTACTTCCTGTTACTGCTACTTACAGCTTCCCTTTCCCTCTTCTCCCAGCACAGCATGAAGCCAAAAGCATTGCTCTGAGACGTTTGAGGTGCGCGCCTTGCCAGTCAGTATGCGCAAAGACGCTCGCAAAGAGAGAAGGGCGCCGACGCGGGACACGACACGAAATGCGACAAGCGACCGTCCGAACCGGCGGAGACACCCCCACATCCGGTGTGGTCTAGTGGCTAGGATACCTGGCTTTCACCCAGGAGGCCCGGGTTCGATTCCCGGTACCGGAACGGAATTTTTTCCACACGAACCGTGACAAGTTTGAGCTGACCGAGCTGCCGTTTCCCGTCCTGCTCGCAATATAGCTACTGTTTCGTGACCGTCAGCAGAATATAGACGAGGGAAGCAGACGTCCGACGACCATAGAAATGGTGTACGGCTTCATGCCATACGTTTCCAGCGCAGGGCTGAGCAACTGCATCTGCCGAGGCCCGTTAGCTCAGTTGGTTAGAGCGTCGTGCTAATAACGCGAAGGTCGTGGGTTCGATCCCCCCACGGGCCACTAGTCTTTTACTACTACGAAAAGGCAGCGCCGATTTCAGCAGGCGAGTGTGATGACCAAAAGATCATCACCCTGCGTGGAAGTTGACGGAGGATCCGAACCCGACTTGTCGGGAAGCGCTACAGCATTCACTCGGCAATGGCCATAATATGTTGAATACACTGGTTCTCAACCGATAAAGACAAGATGAAAGAAAATGTCCGATTGCCGATTTGTAACAACTTTGGCCCTTGTCAGTACTTGGGCGGGTGAGCGCATGGGGACACAGGGTACTGTTGGCAGTTTTACTTCCTATTTTTTCTTTCTCCTTTGTTTTCGGAGCTACAACCCGATTCGGTCATGGACACGCCACCGTGAAAGGATGGGGGAGTGCTGTGTGCCCATCGCCTCGCCTCTCCTTACCTCTCTCAGTCGTTTCTCGTGCTTGTCGTTTTGATATAGGCCGATTTGAGAGCGTCAGCTCTCGCGTCAGTCGAGACAAGTCGAGACACACTATAGGCTGGTCTGCAGCGAGTAAGAAGGGGGAAAAAAACATTAATTTAAGGGCGCGTGGCGAAAGTACTCATACGCGAAATTAAAAAGCCTGTTGCGGTGGCCGGGAATCGAACCCGGATCAACTGCTTGGAAGGCAACTATGCTGACCATTACACCACCACCGCACAAGGAAGCGCCCCGACGCCGCGCTGTGTCGGCTTCCCGCCTGTCGGCAGCGGCCGAAGGTGATCGTACCTGGCAGGCGCATTTCGAGGTAGGCTAGGGGAGAACATCCAGCCGCATTCGGACGGCGTATCCGCGCACATTTCGCATCCTTTGGCAAGAGTCGGTGCCGGCGCCGGCGATGCAAGAGTACGCAGAGGACCGCGTTCTGGCGGCATTTTTTAGCAGTGCAGTGCAGGATTCAGCGTCTGCAGCATCTTCTCGACAGAATGCTACGGCGCTTGACGGCAGTCCCACTTTCCCTTGAGACATCTGCTCGGCAAGCAGCGTGAAGTTACTACTGGCCCGAGCATCGGTGGTTCAGTGGTAGAATGCTCGCCTGCCACGCGGGCGGCCCGGGTTCGATTCCCGGCCGATGCATCGTTTTGCTGTTCCCGCGATAATGCTGCCGTGCTGCTTGCGCTCTTGAGATGCACGATCCACAAGAATGTATAGCTGGATTCCCTTGAGAAGAACCGAGAACGCAGCACTCGCGGGTCCCCACTAGGACGCTCGCATCATGTTCTACAGACTAGCGTCGGCCTGGCCTCACAATTTGCTATGTCCAGGTGCCTCCGACGCACTGAACGTTAACGACAAGGAGTGCTGCCTATCGTTTGCAAAAGCTGCAGCAACACCGCAATCAACTGGGCCGGCAATGCACGTCTAGCAACAGAACACGTTATCCAGGAAGTACAGTGTCTTTACGTCTAACATTGGGTATGGTACTTACCCAGTTTCCAGGAAAAGCGGTTCCACCCGTGCCTCGGTAGCGCAGTAGGCAGCGCGTAAGTCTCATAATCTTAAGGTCGTGAGTTCGATCCTCACCCGGGGCATTTAATTTTCTGTGACTGATGGTGATGCTGTTGCTAGGGCACTAACTTATTTCTTGTTTGTTATCCACAACGGTTTCAACGCTTCAGCGGGAAAATGTTTACTTCCTGTTACTGCTACTTACAGCTTCCCTTTCCCTCTTCTCCCAGCACAGCATGAAGCCAAAAGCATTGCTCTGAGACGTTTGAGGTGCGCGCCTTGCCAGTCAGTATGCGCAAAGACGCTCGCAAAGAGAGAAGGGCGCCGACGCGGGACACGACACGAAATGCGACAAGCGACCGTCCGAACCGGCGGAGACACCCCCACATCCGGTGTGGTCTAGTGGCTAGGATACCTGGCTTTCACCCAGGAGGCCCGGGTTCGATTCCCGGTACCGGAACGGAATTTTTTCCACACGAACCGTGACAAGTTTGAGCTGACCGAGCTGCCGTTTCCCGTCCTGCTCGCAATATAGCTACTGTTTCGTGACCGTCAGCAGAATATAGACGAGGGAAGCAGACGTCCGACGACCATAGAAATGGTGTACGGCTTCATGCCATACGTTTCCAGCGCAGGGCTGAGCAACTGCATCTGCCGAGGCCCGTTAGCTCAGTTGGTTATAGCGTCGTGCTAATAACGCGAAGGTCGTGGGTTCGATCCCCCCACGGGCCACTAATCTTTTACTACTACGAAAAGGCAGCGCCGATTTCAGCAGGCGAGTGTGATGACCAAAAGATCATCACCCTGCGTGGAAGTTGACGGAGGATCCGAACCCGACTTGTCGGGAAGCGCTACAGCATTCACTCGGCAATGGCCATAATATGTTGAATACACTGGTTCTCAACCGATAAAGACAAGATGAAAGAAAATGTCCGATTGCCGATTTGTAACAACTTTGGCCCTTGTCAGTACTTGGGCGGGTGAGCGCATGGGGACACAGGGTACTGTTGGCAGTTTTACTTCCTATTTTTTCTTTCTCCTTTGTTTTCGGAGCTACAACCCGATTCGGTCATGGACACGCCACCGTGAAAGGATGGGGGAGTGCTGTGTGCCCATCGCCTCGCCTCTCCTTACCTCTCTCAGTCGTTTCTCGTGCTTGTCGTTTTGATATAGGCCGATTTGAGAGCGTCAGCTCTCGCGTCAGTCGAGACAAGTCGAGACACACTATAGGCTGGTCTGCAGCGAGTAAGAAGGGGGAAAAAAACATTAATTTAAGGGCGCGTGGCGAAAGTACTCATACGCGAAATTAAAAAGCCTGTTGCGGTGGCCGGGAATCGAACCCGGATCAACTGCTTGGAAGGCAACTATGCTGACCATTACACCACCACCGCACAAGGAAGCGCCCCGACGCCGCGCTGTGTCGGCTTCCCGCCTGTCGGCAGCGGCCGAAGGTGATCGTACCTGGCAGGCGCATTTCGAGGTAGGCTAGGGGAGAACATCCAGCCGCATTCGTACGGCGTATCCGCGCACGTCGCACGTCGCGCAGAGCTCCGCTGTCGTCGTCGGTTTGTTTACATCGCCGGGACTTTGGCGCTTCGTTGTTCGTGATTTCTGCATTGAAGATTTGTAAGTAACAAAATGTCGACATTTTCGAGAGCTAACACCGCTCAGTGTGTATTTGATAGAAGTGCTGTCCGGCCTACCGCGTTTGAAATACACGAGTGGTTATTCGAAGACCTAAAGATACCGGAAGAAATCGTAGACACCTTTCAATTGGACTTTGTTCAGTATTGCTTGTTCTTGAAATTTACCTCTGGGGACATGTGTGAAAAGTTTGTTGCTAAATTTGGTGGCAGTCGCCGTTTTAAACATGCAGACGGCAGTATTAGTAATGTGCAAATTGTGGCGTCAGGTTTTGGTATTCGAACTGTTCGAGTTTTTAATGTCCCACCGGAATGCCCTGATCAAGTTTTATCTCGTGCCTTGTCGCGATTTGGTGACGTTCTTAACGTTACAATGGAGAAATGGTCTAGTGCATATCGTTATAAAGTTGCTAGTGGTGTCCGTAGTGTACGGATGGACCTGAAACAACATATTCCTTCCTACTTTGTAATTGGTGGGGTTCGTGCACAGGTCTCATATATCGGGCAACCGCCGACATGTGCCGTATGTCATTCTACGGAACATTTGAGGGGTGACTGCCCTCGACGGCGGCCTGTTCAGTTACCGCGCGAAGATGTTGTGGGTGGTGGCGAAAAATTTGTGCCCCTAATGAGTGAGATTGTAGCAGGAACATCGTTTACCGGTCCGACCGACCGACCGACCGAGCGACCGACGACCGTTGCCTCCGACGAAGACCCGTCCGTCGCGGAACATAGTCACACGACTGTCGGGCAGGAGGAAATGGAGGTTGTCCAGGACCCGCCTACCCCGACCGACCGGGTTGATGACGAAAGGGACGCACGCTCTGTTAATGCCGATGCCGTTCAATCGGAACCGGTGAAGGCAACAGACACTTCTTTACCCCCGCCGCCCCTTCCGGTGCCAACTTCTGCCGATCCTGTGACGCCTTCAGCGGCAAATAAAACGCAACGTCGCCAGCGGGGCAAGGGTAAACAGGTCAAGGATCCGAACCCAGCCGCCCTCGCGAATCCGCCAGCCACGGAGAGTGGCAGTGAAAGTGAGGCGATGTCACAAGGTTCCTCTCGTAGTAGCAGCCCCGCCAGGACAGAGAAGATTCGAGCACACACTGAACGCTTAAAACAATTTCTCAGTGCTGAGAAGGAACAGGACGTTGCCGCTGCGAAGCGTAAATTAGAACAGGGCAGTGAGCAGTTACCACAGCGCCCGCGCAAACATTCTGTGCCGTCACAGCCGGCCGTAACATCGCGCGGCGGCCGGGCGGAAGCCACCAAGCCGTCGGGCGACGCACGGCCACCCCCGCCACCTGACAGTCACAGCCCGTGGTGGCAGCAGGAGGACGAGGGGGGCCAGTAGCCATGCGCGCAGACTCACATCATTCTAATGAGTCCGTGTACATTGTAATTGACCTAGAAACGCATGTGTCTTGAACTGTGTCCAGTGTATTGTTGTGCCATGTTTTTGTAGCCTTGCTACTAACCGCTACAGTGTTTTACGACCTATAGCAAATTCCATTTTATGCCAGCTGCCATTCATTTAAGTATACGTCCGGCGTTTTATCACTTCGTTGGTGCTTTATATTGCTCTGTTTTGTCCATCTGCCTCAAATGTCAACGCACCCACACCCATCGACTGTGTTTTCTGTTTTGACATTAACCGTTGCCGGTATTTCAGCGGTACAAAAGGTAGCTGCATTTAAAGATGTTTTATATCATGGAAATTTTAGTATTGCCCTTCTTCAAGAAGTGTCTAGTGATGTTTTTAGCTATATTCTAGGCTACGATGCTATTTACACCCTTAATAACGACAATAACTGTGGCACAGTAAATTTTCCGCACAGTATTGTCCACGAGTTACGAAATGTGTTGCAGTGCTTCTTGACTGTTTTATTGGGGTGCTTAAGGCGCTGCATCTGAGTCTTCCGTTTCTCATTTTCTTGCTAATTCTTGAGTGTCTGTGTTTTAAATGGCCGCCGCTCGTCAACATCTAAAGACCTTTTCAGTTTTATCACTCAATGTAAATCGCATCATAGCTGCGCATAAAATAGCAAGTTTTATAGACTTTTTAACTTTGGGAGGCTATGACGTTGCATTACTCCAAGAAGTCACTGTTCAGCGCTTTCATAACGTCCCTGGCTACGATGTAATCTATAACATTAACGTGGAAGGAACTTGTGGCACCGCTGTTCTTTATAAAACTGTATTGCAACCATCTAACGTTCAATTTTTACCGAATGGCCGCTTACTTACGTGTACGATCCAGGATGTCACATTTATTAATATATACGCGCCGAGTGGCACTGATCATAAACGTGCTCGTTCTGTTTTTTTTAATCAAGATGTGGTTCCGTTCTTTGCGTCGACCCGCAATGTAGTAGTTGGCGGCGACTTTAACTGTGTTACTGCTGCAGCCGATCAATTTCCCACGGCTACCAGGTGCCCGGAACTTTCCCAACTAATTGTGACCAATGACTTGATCGATGTTTGGCGTCATTTTCATCCTACCACGACGCAATACACACATTTTTATGCGACAGGTGCCAGCAGAATTGATCGTATTTATGTGTCGCGGCCACTTCAAGCCTATCTTCAGAGGGTTGCGGTACATCCCGTCGCTTTTAGTGATCACTGCGGTGTTGTGTGTGACGTGCAATTACTGGCCAATAGGCAGGCGCCACCTTCCCGTATTTGGAAACTTAATACCCGTCATCTCTCTGACGCCGGTTTACGTTGCGAGATTCAGAACGTGTGGCGGCTTTGTTCTGAAAAACGGGGAAATTATGCCACGGTCTTACAATGGTGGGTCGACTTAGCCAAACCACAGTTGCGCAGTGTTGCGATGCGGTATGCAAGGGAGGCGTCGTTTTGGGAGAGGCGCACCATTGCCTTTTATCAGCAGTGCCTCCAAGATGCGCTTGATGCGCCCGTGGCGCCAGATCAAAACTTACGCGCACGTTTGAATAGAATTAAAAGCAAGATACTCCATCATCACCTCCACAAGGCACACGGTGTTCTGATTAGGAGCCGGCCGCAGTGTGACACCATTGACGAAGTGCCAACGCTTTACCACTTGGCACGCGAGAAACGGTTGGCGCGGAGGAAAGACATTACCACCCTCATCACGGCCACGGGTGCTCGTCTCACGGCGAAGCATGAGATCGTTCCCTACGTCTCCGACCACTTTAAGAGACTGTTCGGACAGACTGCTGCCGACGATGTCGCACGTTCCTTTCTATTAGATGAATTGGATACTGTCATCTCTGAATCTGACCGTCAGTCACTGGATGAGATGTTGTCACAGGACGATGTGAAAGACGTCTTGCGTTCGTGTCGTCGGGGGAAGTCTCCAGGTCTCGATGGTCTTCCCATCGAATTTTACCTGGCTTATTGGGATATTTTCGGTGAGACTTTGACGATCATGATAAATGAAATTGTTCGTGGTGCTGCTGTCCCTTCGAAGTTCGTTGAAGGGCGTATTGTCTTAATTCCGAAGACACCGACAGCATGTCGTGTTGAGGCATTACGCCCTATCACACTTTTAAATGCAGATTATAAACTGGCGGCACGATGCCTCGCAACGAAACTCAGTGTGGTCATGGACGGGATCATCAGTCCCTTTCAGTCGTGTGGTGTGAAACGTCGTAGCATTTTTCACGCTGCGGCTTCATACCGAGACGTGGTCGCGTACGCAGCAATTAATGACCTGTCCGCTGGCATTCTCTCCATCGACTTTGCCAATGCATTCGACCGTATCGGGCACGATTATCTTCTGTCCGTCATGACAAAACTGGGGTTCGGCGGCCACTTTCTCGATGCTATACGGCATCTTTTAACGTCGGCGACGTCAGTAATTGTAATCAATGGTTGGCAGTCGCCGCCCATTCCTATTACAAGATCTGTCAGACAGGGCTGTCCTTTATCAATGCTCCTATTTGTCATTGCGCTCGACCCGTTTTTGCGCGCAGTCGGTCGCATCATTGAAGGTGTCCAGGTCTGTCACGTCTCACTCAAATGTGCTGCCTATGCTGACGACGTGGGACTTTTCATGGGGCGGGCACATGACTTGGACAGAGTTCGCGATGTTCTGACATTGTACGAACGTGCCTCTGGCGCCGTTTTGAATACGCGGAAAACTGTATTGATACCACTGGGTCGGCGGGAACTGTCTGTTGAACAGGACTGGTTCCGTGTTGTGCGCACCCACAAAATTTTAGGACTCGACATTGTAGCGTGCCCACAAAAAATGCAAGTTTTAAACTGGAGGCGAATTCTTGGCACTGTGAAGGCCCTATGTCGCAGCCACTCAGGTCGCCGACTCAACTTACATCAACGTGTGGCTGTCATTAATACGTTCATCTTATCGAATGCGTGGTACATCGCCCAACTGCTTAGTGTTCCGAAGCCGGTCGGGAGGGCGATTTCGCAGGCAGTCTACTGGCTGCTGTGGCGGCATGAAATTTTTAAAGTCAAGGCTTCGACCTGTGTCATCGACAGGCAGCTGGGCGGCCTCGGGTTCATCGACGTTCCACGCAAATGCGGCGCGCTGCTCGTCCACCGGACAGCCACCCTGCAGTCCGACGACTCGGCAGGAACTACCGCGGCACTCCTGGAGCTCTACCGCCCACACTCTGAAGCGGCGCCCGTTTCTCTCGCGGCCATCCCGTACAAGATGTCCTACATACGGGAGTACTTTTTAACGAGGAGCTACGCTCTGTCAACGGCTACCGACAGACACAGGACCGCCCGCGGACTCTACGTTGCCCTGACTGGACGACCTCCGCGTCATAAATTGGTGCTCCGGAACCCCACAGTGGAATGGGTGAAGGTGTGGGCAAACATCAACAACCCAGTGTTGCCGTCGGACGTGAGTGCGCTCTGGTTTAAAATCGTCAACAACACGCTATCGACGAACCAGCGGCTAGCCGACATTCACCTTCTTCCCTCTGCCGCCTGTGGAAGATGTGGTGTTGTGGACACACGGGAACATCGTTTTGAGTGTGCATCGGTGTCGACGGTATGGCGGCTGTGTCAACGAATGGTCGCCCACATTAATAGAACGCCTCCTCACCTTGTGACTGTTCGTCGTGTGATAGTGCCTAACTTCCAAGCTTTCCCGCGGACAAAAAATAACGCCACTGTCTGGCTATTAGGGCATACGATTTATGCCCTTATAGATATGGCCGTCACTGATACTGTGATTTACCTGGATTATTTGTGGGCCCAGTATATGATACTGAAGGATTGTGTTCAATTTCGCGAACTGTTTGCGAATTTTTTGAAGGCGGCCTTGGATTATGGCTATGAAATGGAACTGCGACAAACACCCTGAACTGCGATTTACTGAACTGACGCGTTCCACTTTTTATTTATTTTTCATACTTTTATTTGTTTTATTTGTGTTATGGTTGGTGAATTGTGCCACCAACTCACTACGGGTCGTTCTGGTTTTATCTCCAAGAGAGGAGTGTCCCTTTAATTTTGAGGAATTTAATTTGTGCCCGGGACTTCATGGCTATTTTCGACGATACGGCCTGTTTGTGTGGAACATTCATAGTTGCAGGAGTGTTTTTTTTTTTCCAGTCTCTTTCTGTTCCCGGACTGTCGCGATTTCATTTTATTACTTTTAGGTGATTTTTATTTCTTTCGTGTGATGCACACTTCGACGTAAACTCTCATGTTGTGCTGTTTGACACCTGTTTTGTAACAACTCACTGCTACATCGGAGTGACACATTCGTCAAGAGGGAGAATATTTTACTTTCAAGCGGAATATGTTTTTAGTTGAAATACGAGCTGAAGAGTTGAACCGGCGGAGGAAGGAAGACCGTCCACGAATTTCGCGATAAAATTACTTTTAGTTCTTCATTTTTCTCTGGCAGAAGACAGCATACCATCTGAGGAGAAGATGATTTTGTTTTCAGTTATTCCTCTGTTCCACGAAGTTCGACAGTCCAGCAAATATAGCGTTGAAGCTCGCCGAAGAAGGCATGTTTTGGTGAGAGCAAGGAGGGCTATAAGGGGAGTTGGGAGGCCCTTAAAAAAAAAAAAAAAAAAAAAAAAAAAAAAAAAAAAAAAAAAAAAAAAAAAAAGTGGTAGAATGCTCGCCTGCCACGCGGGCGGCCCGGGTTCGATTCCCGGCCGATGCATCGTTTTGCTGTTCCCGCGATAATGCTGCCGTGCTGCTTGCGCTCTTGAGATGCACGATCCACAAGAATGTATAGCTGGATTCCCTTGAGAAGAACCGAGAACGCAGCACTCGCGGGTCCCCACTAGGACGCTCGCATCATGTTCTACAGACTAGCGTCGGCCTGGCCTCACAATTTGCTATGTCCAGGTGCCTCCGACGCACTGAACGTTAACGACAAGGAGTGCTGCCTATCGTTTGCAAAAGCTGCAGCAACACCGCAATCAACTGGGCCGGCAATGCACGTCTAGCAACAGAACACGTTGTCCAGGAAGTACAGTGTCTTTACGTCTAACATTGGGTATGGTACTTACCCAGCTTCCAGGAAAAGCGGTTCCACCCGTGCCTCGGTAGCGCAGTAGGCAGCGCGTAAGTCTCATAATCTTAAGGTCGTGAGTTCGATCTTCACCCGGGGCATTTAATTTTCTGTGTCTGATGGTGATGCTGTTGCTAGGGCACTAACTTATTTCTTGTTTGTTATCCACAACGGTTTCAACGCTTCAGCGGGAAAATGTTTACTTCCTGTTACTGCTACTTCCAGCTTCCCTTTCCCTCTTCTCCCAGCACAGCATGAAGCCAAAAGCATTGCTCTGAGACGTTTGAGGTGCGCGCCTTGCCAGTCAGTATGCGCAAAGACGCTCGCAAAGAGAGAAGGGCGCCGACGCGGGACACGACACGAAATGCGACAAGCGACCGTCCGAACCGGCGGAGACACCCCCACATCCGGTGTGGTCTAGTGGCTAGGATACCTGGCTTTCACCCAGGAGGCCCGGGTTCGATTCCCGGTACCGGAACGGAATTTTTTCCACACGAACCGTGACAAGTTTGAGCTGACCGAGCTGCCGTTTCCCGTCCTGCTCGCAATATAGCTACTGTTTCGTGACCGTCAGCAGAATATAGACGAGGGAAGCAGACGTCCGACGACCATAGAAATGGTGTACGGCTTCATGCCATACGTTTCCAGCGCAGGGCTGAGCAACTGCATCTGCCGAGGCCCGTTAGCTCAGTTGGTTAGAGCGTCGTGCTAATAACGCGAAGGTCGTGGGTTCGATCCCCCCACGGGCCACTAGTCTTTTACTACTACGAAAAGGCAGCGCCGATTTCAGCAGGCGAGTGTGATGACCAAAAGATCATCACCCTGCGTGGAAGTTGACGGAGGATCCGAACCCGACTTGTCGGGAAGCGCTACAGCATTCACTCGGCAATGGCCATAATATGTTGAATACACTGGTTCTCAACCGATAAAGACAAGATGAAAGAAAATGTCCGATTGCCGATTTGTAACAACTTTGGCCCTTGTCAGTACTTGGGCGGGTGAGCGCATGGGGACACAGGGTACTGTTGGCAGTTTTACTTCCTATTTTTTCTTTCTCCTTTGTTTTCGGAGCTACAACCCGATTCGGTCATGGACACGCCACCGTGAAAGGATGGGGGAGTGCTGTGTGCCCATCGCCTCGCCTCTCCTTACCTCTCTCAGTCGTTTCTCGTGCTTGTCGTTTTGATATAGGCCGATTTGAGAGCGTCAGCTGAGCAAAGTCGAGACAAGTCGAGACACACTATAGGCTGGTCTGCAGCGAGTAAGAAGGGGGAAAAAAACATTAATTTAAGGGCGCGTGGCGAAAGTACTCATACGCGAAATTAAAAAGCCTGTTGCGGTGGCCGGGAATCGAACCCGGATCAACTGCTTGGAAGGCAACTATGCTGACCATTACACCACCACCGCACAAGGAAGCGCCCCGACGCCGCGCTGTGTCGGCTTCCCGCCTGTCGGCAGCGGCCGAAGGTGATCGTACCTGGCAGGCGCATTTCGAGGTAGGCTAGGGGAGAACATCCAGCCGCATTCGGACGGCGTATCCGCGCACATTTCGCATCCTTTGGCAAGAGTCGGTGCCGGCGCCGGCGATGCAAGAGTACGCAGAGGACCGCGTTCTGGCGGCATTT
Source organism: Schistocerca nitens (assembly GCF_023898315.1). Lineage (NCBI taxonomy): Eukaryota > Metazoa > Arthropoda > Insecta > Orthoptera > Acrididae > Schistocerca > Schistocerca nitens. Next base: position 262,793,436 of record NC_064615.1, read on the forward strand.
TTTAGCAGTGCAGTGCAGGATTCAGCGTCTGCAGCATCTTCTCGACAGAATGCTACGGCGCTTGACGGCAGTCCCACTTTCCCTTGAGACATCTGCTCGGCAAGCAGCGTGAAGTTACTACTGGCCCGAGCATCGGTGGTTCAGTGGTAGAATGCTCGCCTGCCACGCGGGCGGCCCGGGTTCGATTCCCGGCCGATGCATCGTTTTGCTGTTCCCGCGATAATGCTGCCGTGCTGCTTGCGCTCTTGAGATGCACGATCCACAAGAATGTATAGCTGGATTCCCTTGAGAAGAACCGAGAACGCAGCACTCGCGGGTCCCCACTAGGACGCTCGCATCATGTTCTACAGACTAGCGTCGGCCTGGCCTCACAATTTGCTATGTCCAGGTGCCTCCGACGCACTGAACGTTAACGACAAGGAGTGCTGCCTATCGTTTGCAAAAGCTGCAGCAACACCGCAATCAACTGGGCCGGCAATGCACGTCTAGCAACAGAACACGTTATCCAGGAAGTACAGTGTCTTTACGTCTAACATTGGGTACGGTACTTACCCAGTTTCCAGGAAAAGCGGTTCCACCCGTGCCTCGGTAGCGCAGTAGGCAGCGCGTAAGTCTCATAATCTTAAGGTCGTGAGTTCGATCCTCACCCGGGGCATTTAATTTTCTGTGTCTGATGGTGATGCTGTTGCTAGGGCACTAACTTATTTCTTGTTTGTTATCCACAACGGTTTCAACGCTTCAGCGGGAAAATGTTTACTTCCTGTTACTGCTACTTACAGCTTCCCTTTCCCTCTTCTCCCAGCACAGCATGAAGCCAAAAGCATTGCTCTGAGACGTTTGAGGTGCGCGCCTTGCCAGTCAGTATGCGCAAAGACGCTCGCAAAGAGAGAAGGGCGCCGACGTGGGACACGACACGAAATGCGACAAGCGACCGTCCGAACCGGCGGAGACACCCCCACATCCGGTGTGGTCTAGTGGCTAGGATACCTGGCTTTCACCCAGGAGGCCCGGGTTCGATTCCCGGTACCGGAACGGAATTTTTTCCACACGAACCGTGACAAGTTTGAGCTGACCGAGCTGCCGTTTCCCGTCCTGCTCGCAATATAGCTACTGTTTCGTGACCGTCGGCAGAATATAGACGAGGGAAGCAGACGTCCGACGACCATAGAAATGGTGTACGGCTTCATGCCATACGTTTCCAGCGCACGGCTGAGCAACTGCATCTGCCGAGGCCCGTTAGCTCAGTTGGTTAGAGCGTCGTGCTAATAACGCGAAGGTCGTGGGTTCGATCCACCCACGGGCCACTAGTCTTTTACTACTACGAAAAGGCAGCGCCGATTTCAGCAGGCGAGTGTGATGACCAAAAGATCATCACCCTGCGTGGAAGTTGACGGAGGATCCGAACCCGACTTGTCGGGAAGCGCTACAGCATTCACTCGGCAATGGCCATAATATGTTGAATACACTGGTTCTCAACCGATAAAGACAAGATGAAAGAAAATGTCCGATTGCCGATTTGTAACAACTTTGGCCCTTGTCAGTACTTGGGCGGGTGAGCGCATGGGGACACAGGGTACTGTTGGCAGTTTTACTTCCTATTTTTTCTTTCTCCTTTGTTTTCGGAGCTACAACCCGATTCGGTCATGGACACGCCACCGTGAAAGGATGGGGGAGTGCTGTGTGCCCATCGCCTCGCCTCTCCTTACCTCTCTCAGTCGTTTCTCGTGCTTGTCGTTTTGATATAGGCCGATTTGAGAGCGTCAGCTCTCGCGTCAGCTGAGCAAAGTCGAGACAAGTCGAGACACACTATAGGCTGGTCTGCAGCGAGTAAGAAGGGGGAAAAAAACATTAATTTAAGGGCGCGTGGCGAAAGTACTCATACGCGAAATTAAAAAGCCTGTTGCGGTGGCCGGGAATCGAACCCGGATCAACTGCTTGGAAGGCAACTATGCTGACCATTACACCACCACCGCACAAGGAAGCGCCCCGACGCCGCGCTGTGTCGGCTTCCCGCCTGTCGGCAGCGGCCGAAGGTGATCGTACCTGGCAGGCGCATTTCGAGGTAGGCTAGGGGAGAACATCCAGCCGCATTCGGACGGCGTATCCGCGCACATTTCGCATCCTTTGGCAAGAGTCGGTGCCGGCGCCGGCGATGCAAGAGTACGCAGAGGACCGCGTTCTGGCGGCATTTTTTAGCAGTGCAGTGCAGGATTCAGCGTCTGCAGCATCTTCTCGACAGAATGCTACGGCGCTTGACGGCAGTCCCACTTTCCCTTGAGACATCTGCTCGGCAAGCAGCGTGAAGTTACTACTGGCCCGAGCATCGGTGGTTCAGTGGTAGAATGCTCGCCTGCCACGCGGGCGGCCCGGGTTCGATTCCCGGCCGATGCATCGTTTTGCTGTTCCCGCGATAATGCTGCCGTGCTGCTTGCGCTCTTGAGATGCACGATCCACAAGAATGTATAGCTGGATTCCCTTGAGAAGAACCGAGAACGCAGCACTCGCGGGTCCCCACTAGGACGCTCGCATCATGTTCTACAGACTAGCGTCGGCCTGGCCTCACAATTTGCTATGTCCAGGTGCCTCCGACGCACTGAACGTTAACGACAAGGAGTGCTGCCTATCGTTTGCAAAAGCTGCAGCAACACCGCAATCAACTGGGCCGGCAATGCACGTCTAGCAACAGAACACGTTATCCAGGAAGTACAGTGTCTTTACGTCTAACATTGGGTATGGTACTTACCCAGTTTCCAGGAAAAGCGGTTCCACCCGTGCCTCGGTAGCGCAGTAGGCAGCGCGTAAGTCTCATAATCTTAAGATCGTGAGTTCGATCCTCACCCGGGGCATTTAATTTTCTGTGTCTGATGGTGATGCTGTTGCTAGGGCACTAACTTATTTCTTGTTTGTTATCCACAACGGTTTCAACGCTTCAGCGGGAAAATGTTTACTTCCTGTTACTGCTACTTACAGCTTCCCTTTCCCTCTTCTCCCAGCACAGCATGAAGCCAAAAGCATTGCTCTGAGACGTTTGAGGTGCGCGCCTTGCCAGTCAGTATGCGCAAAGACGCTCGCAAAGAGAGAAGGGCGCCGACGTGGGACACGACACGAAATGCGACAAGCGACCGTCCGAACCGGCGGAGACACCCCCACATCCGGTGTGGTCTAGTGGCTAGGATACCTGGCTTTCACCCAGGAGGCCCGGGTTCGATTCCCGGTACCGGAACGGAATTTTTTCCACACGAACCGTGACAAGTTTGAGCTGACCGAGCTGCCGTTTCCCGTCCTGCTCGCAATATAGCTACTGTTTCGTGACCGTCAGCAGAATATAGACGAGGGAAGCAGACGTCCGACGACCATAGAAATGGTGTACGGCTTCATGCCATACGTTTCCAGCGCAGGGCTGAGCAACTGCATCTGCCGAGGCCCGTTAGCTCAGTTGGTTAGAGCGTCGTGCTAATAACGCGAAGGTCGTGGGTTCGATCCCCCCACGGGCCACTAGTCTTTTACTACTACGAAAAGGCAGCGCCGATTTCAGCAGGCGAGTGTGATGACCAAAAGATCATCACCCTGCGTGGAAGTTGACGGAGGATCCGAACCCGACTTGTCGGGAAGCGCTACAGCATTCACTCGGCAATGGCCATAATATGTTGAATACACTGGTTCTCAACCGATAAAGACAAGATGAAAGAAAATGTCCGATTGCCGATTTGTAACAACTTTGGCCCTTGTCAGTACTTGGGCGGGTGAGCGCATGGGGACACAGGGTACTGTTGGCAGTTTTACTTCCTATTTTTTCTTTCTCCTTTGTTTTCGGAGCTACAACCCGATTCGGTCATGGACACGCCACCGTGAAAGGATGGGGGAGTGCTGTGTTCCCATCGCCTCGCCTCTCCTTACCTCTCTCAGTCGTTTCTCGTGCTTGTCGTTTTGATATAGGCCGATTTGAGAGCGTCAGCTCTCGCGTCAGTCGAGACAAGTCGAGACACACTATAGGCTGGTCTGCAGCGAGTAAGAAGGGGGAAAAAAACATTAATTTAAGGGCGCGTGGCGAAAGTACTCATACGCGAAATTAAAAAGCCTGTTGCGGTGGCCGGGAATCGAACCCGGATCAACTGCTTGGAAGGCAACTATGCTGACCATTACACCACCACCGCACAAGGAAGCGCCCCGACGCCGCGCTGTGTCGGCTTCCCGCCTGTCGGCAGCGGCCGAAGGTGATCGTACCTGGCAGGCGCATTTCGAGGTAGGCTAGGGGAGAACATCCAGCCGCATTCGGACGGCGTATCCGCGCACATTTCGCATCCTTTGGCAAGAGTCGGTGCCGGCGCCGGCGATGCAAGAGTACGCAGAGGACCGCGTTCTGGCGGCATTTTTTAGCAGTGCAGTGCAGGATTCAGCGTCTGCAGCATCTTCTCGACAGAATGCTACGGCGCTTGACGGCAGTCCCACTTTCCCTTGAGACATCTGCTCGGCAAGCAGCGTGAAGTTACTACTGGCCCGAGCATCGGTGGTTCAGTGGTAGAATGCTCGCCTGCCACGCGGGCGGCCCGGGTTCGATTCCCGGCCGATGCATCGTTTTGCTGTTCCCGCGATAATGCTGCCGTGCTGCTTGCGCTCTTGAGATGCACGATCCACAAGAATGTATAGCTGGATTCCCTTGAGAAGAACCGAGAACGCAGCACTCGCGGGTCCCCACTAGGACGCTCGCATCATGTTCTACAGACTAGCGTCGGCCTGGCCTCACAATTTGCTATGTCCAGGTGCCTCCGACGCACTGAACGTTAACGACAAGGAGTGCTGCCTATCGTTTGCAAAAGCTGCAGCAACACCGCAATCAACTGGGCCGGCAATGCACGTCTAGCAACAGAACACGTTATCCAGGAAGTACAGTGTCTTTACGTCTAACATTGGGTATGGTACTTACCCAGTTTCCAGGAAAAGCGGTTCCACCCGTGCCTCGGTAGCGCAGTAGGCAGCGCGTAAGTCTCATAATCTTAAGATCGTGAGTTCGATCCTCACCCGGGGCATTTAATTTTCTGTGTCTGATGGTGATGCTGTTGCTAGGGCACTAACTTATTTCTTGTTTGTTATCCACAACGGTTTCAACGCTTCAGCGGGAAAATGTTTACTTCCTGTTACTGCTACTTACAGCTTCCCTTTCCCTCTTCTCCCAGCACAGCATGAAGCCAAAAGCATTGCTCTGAGACGTTTGAGGTGCGCGCCTTGCCAGTCAGTATGCGCAAAGACGCTCGCAAAGAGAGAAGGGCGCCGACGTGGGACACGACACGAAATGCGACAAGCGACCGTCCGAACCGGCGGAGACACCCCCACATCCGGTGTGGTCTAGTGGCTAGGATACCTGGCTTTCACCCAGGAGGCCCGGGTTCGATTCCCGGTACCGGAACGGAATTTTTTCCACACGAACCGTGACAAGTTTGAGCTGACCGAGCTGCCGTTTCCCGTCCTGCTCGCAATATAGCTACTGTTTCGTGACCGTCAGCAGAATATAGACGAGGGAAGCAGACGTCCGACGACCATAGAAATGGTGTACGGCTTCATGCCATACGTTTCCAGCGCAGGGCTGAGCAACTGCATCTGCCGAGGCCCGTTAGCTCAGTTGGTTAGAGCGTCGTGCTAATAACGCGAAGGTCGTGGGTTCGATCCCCCCACGGGCCACTAGTCTTTTACTACTACGAAAAGGCAGCGCCGATTTCAGCAGGCGAGTGTGATGACCAAAAGATCATCACCCTGCGTGGAAGTTGACGGAGGATCCGAACCCGACTTGTCGGGAAGCGCTACAGCATTCACTCGGCAATGGCCATAATATGTTGAATACACTGGTTCTCAACCGACAAAGACAAGATGAAAGAAAATGTCCGATTGCCGATTTGTAACAACTTTGGCCCTTGTCAGTACTTGGGCGGGTGAGCGCATGGGGACACAGGGTACTGTTGGCAGTTTTACTTCCTATTTTTTCTTTCTCCTTTGTTTTCGGAGCTACAACCCGATTCGGTCATGGACACGCCACCGTGAAAGGATGGGGGAGTGCTGTGTTCCCATCGCCTCGCCTCTCCTTACCTCTCTCAGTCGTTTCTCGTGCTTGTCGTTTTGATATAGGCCGATTTGAGAGCGTCAGCTCTCGCGTCAGTCGAGACAAGTCGAGACACACTATAGGCTGGTCTGCAGCGAGTAAGAAGGGGGAAAAAAACATTAATTTAAGGGCGCGTGGCGAAAGTACTCATACGCGAAATTAAAAAGCCTGTTGCGGTGGCCGGGAATCGAACCCGGATCAACTGCTTGGAAGGCAACTATGCTGACCATTACACCACCACCGCACAAGGAAGCGCCCCGACGCCGCGCTGTGTCGGCTTCCCGCCTGTCGGCAGCGGCCGAAGGTGATCGTACCTGGCAGGCGCATTTCGAGGTAGGCTAGGGGAGAACATCCAGCCGCATTCGGACGGCGTATCCGCGCACATTTCGCATCCTTTGGCAAGAGTCGGTGCCGGCGCCGGCGATGCAAGAGTACGCAGAGGACCGCGTTCTGGCGGCATTTTTTAGCAGTGCAGTGCAGGATTCAGCGTCTGCAGCATCTTCTCGACAGAATGCTACGGCGCTTGACGGCAGTCCCACTTTCCCTTGAGACATCTGCTCGGCAAGCAGCGTGAAGTTACTACTGGCCCGAGCATCGGTGGTTCAGTGGTAGAATGCTCGCCTGCCACGCGGGCGGCCCGGGTTCGATTCCCGGCCGATGCATCGTTTTGCTGTTCCCGCGATAATGCTGCCGTGCTGCTTGCGCTCTTGAGATGCACGATCCACAAGAATGTATAGCTGGATTCCCTTGAGAAGAACCGAGAACGCAGCACTCGCGGGTCCCCACTAGGACGCTCGCATCATGTTCTACAGACTAGCGTCGGCCTGGCCTCACAATTTGCTATGTCCAGGTGCCTCCGACGCACTGAACGTTAACGACAAGGAGTGCTGCCTATCGTTTGCAAAAGCTGCAGCAACACCGCAATCAACTGGGCCGGCAATGCACGTCTAGCAACAGAACACGTTATCCAGGAAGTACAGTGTCTTTACGTCTAACATTGGGTATGGTACTTACCCAGTTTCCAGGAAAAGCGGTTCCACCCGTGCCTCGGTAGCGCAGTAGGCAGCGCGTAAGTCTCATAATCTTAAGGTCGTGAGTTCGATCCTCACCTGGGGCATTTAATTTTCTGTGTCTGATGGTGATGCTGTTGCTAGGGCACTAACTTATTTCTTGTTTGTTATCCACAACGGTTTCAACGCTTCAGCGGGAAAATGTTTACTTCCTGTTACTGCTACTTACAGCTTCCCTTTCCCTCTTCTCCCAGCACAGCATGAAGCCAAAAGCATTGCTCTGAGACGTTTGAGGTGCGCGCCTTGCCAGTCAGTATGCGCAAAGACGCTCGCAAAGAGAGAAGGGCGCCGACGTGGGACACGACACGAAATGCGACAAGCGACCGTCCGAACCGGCGGAGACACCCCCACATCCGGTGTGGTCTAGTGGCTAGGATACCTGGCTTTCACCCAGGAGGCCCGGGTTCGATTCCCGGTACCGGAACGGAATTTTTTCCACACGAACCGTGACAAGTTTGAGCTGACCGAGCTGCCGTTTCCCGTCCTGCTCGCAATATAGCTACTGTTTCGTGACCGTCAGCAGAATATAGACGAGGGAAGCAGACGTCCGACGACCATAGAAATGGTGTACGGCTTCATGCCATACGTTTCCAGCGCAGGGCTGAGCAACTGCATCTGCCGAGGCCCGTTAGCTCAGTTGGTTAGAGCGTCGTGCTAATAACGCGAAGGTCGTGGGTTCGATCCCCCCACGGGCCACTAGTCTTTTACTACTACGAAAAGGCAGCGCCGATTTCAGCAGGCGAGTGTGATGACCAAAAGATCATCACCCTGCGTGGAAGTTGACGGAGGATCCGAACCCGACTTGTCGGGAAGCGCTACAGCATTCACTCGGCAATGGCCATAATATGTTGAATACACTGGTTCTCAACCGACAAAGACAAGATGAAAGAAAATGTCCGATTGCCGATTTGTAACAACTTTGGCCCTTGTCAGTACTTGGGCGGGTGAGCGCATGGGGACACAGGGTACTGTTGGCAGTTTTACTTCCTATTTTTTCTTTCTCCTTTGTTTTCGGAGCTACAACCCGATTCGGTCATGGACACGCCACCGTGAAAGGATGGGGGAGTGCTGTGTTCCCATCGCCTCGCCTCTCCTTACCTCTCTCAGTCGTTTCTCGTGCTTGTCGTTTTGATATAGGCCGATTTGAGAGCGTCAGCTCTCGCGTCAGTCGAGACAAGTCGAGACACACTATAGGCTGGTCTGCAGCGAGTAAGAAGGGGGAAAAAAACATTAATTTGAGGGCGCGTGGCGAAAGTACTCATACGCGAAATTAAAAAGCCTGTTGCGGTGGCCGGGAATCGAACCCGGATCAACTGCTTGGAAGGCAACTATGCTGACCATTACACCACCACCGCACAAGGAAGCGCCCCGACGCCGCGCTGTGTCGGCTTCCCGCCTGTCGGCAGCGGCCGAAGGTGATCGTACCTGGCAGGCGCATTTCGAGGTAGGCTAGGGGAGAACATCCAGCCGCATTCGGACGGCGTATCCGCGCACATTTCGCATCCTTTGGCAAGAGTCGGTGCCGGCGCCGGCGATGCAAGAGTACGCAGAGGACCGCGTTCTGGCGGCATTTTTTAGCAGTGCAGTGCAGGATTCAGCGTCTGCAGCATCTTCTCGACAGAATGCTACGGCGCTTGACGGCAGTCCCACTTTCCCTTGAGACATCTGCTCGGCAAGCAGCGTGAAGTTACTACTGGCCCGAGCATCGGTGGTTCAGTGGTAGAATGCTCGCCTGCCACGCGGGCGGCCCGGGTTCGATTCCCGGCCGATGCATCGTTTTGCTGTTCCCGCGATAATGCTGCCGTGCTGCTTGCGCTCTTGAGATGCACGATCCACAAGAATGTATAGCTGGATTCCCTTGAGAAGAACCGAGAACGCAGCACTCGCGGGTCCCCACTAGGACGCTCGCATCATGTTCTACAGACTATCGTCGGCCTGGCCTCACAATTTGCTATGTCCAGGTGCCTCCGACGCACTGAACGTTAACGACAAGGAGTGCTGCCTATCGTTTGCAAAAGCTGCAGCAACACCGCAATCAACTGGGCCGGCAATGCACGTCTAGCAACAGAACACGTTATCCAGGAAGTACAGTGTCTTTACGTCTAACATTGGGTATGGTACTTACCCAGTTTCCAGGAAAAGCGGTTCCACCCGTGCCTCGGTAGCGCAGTAGGCAGCGCGTAAGTCTCATAATCTTAAGGTCGTGAGTTCGATCCTCACCCGGGGCATTTAATTTTCTGTGTCTGATGGTGATGCTGTTGCTAGGGCACTAACTTATTTCTTGTTTGTTATCCACAACGGTTTCAACGCTTCAGCGGGAAAATGTTTACTTCCTGTTACTGCTACTTACAGCTTCCCTTTCCCTCTTCTCCCAGCACAGCATGAAGCCAAAAGCATTGCTCTGAGACGTTTGAGGTGCGCGCCTTGCCAGTCAGTATGCGCAAAGACGCTCGCAAAGAGAGAAGGGCGCCGACGTGGGACACGACACGAAATGCGACAAGCGACCGTCCGAACCGGCGGAGACACCCCCACATCCGGTGTGGTCTAGTGGCTAGGATACCTGGCTTTCACCCAGGAGGCCCGGGTTCGATTCCCGGTACCGGAACGGAATTTTTTCCACACGAACCGTGACAAGTTTGAGCTGACCGAGCTGCCGTTTCCCGTCCTGCTCGCAATATAGCTACTGTTTCGTGACCGTCAGCAGAATATAGACGAGGGAAGCAGACGTCCGACGACCATAGAAATGGTGTACGGCTTCATGCCATACGTTTCCAGCGCAGGGCTGAGCAACTGCATCTGCCGAGGCCCGTTAGCTCAGTTGGTTAGAGCGTCGTGCTAATAACGCGAAGGTCGTGGGTTCGATCCCCCCACGGGCCACTAGTCTTTTACTACTACGAAAAGGCAGCGCCGATTTCAGCAGGCGAGTGTGATGACCAAAAGATCATCACCCTGCGTGGAAGTTGACGGAGGATCCGAACCCGACTTGTCGGGAAGCGCTACAGCATTCACTCGGCAATGGCCATAATATGTTGAATACACTGGTTCTCAACCGACAAAGACAAGATGAAAGAAAATGTCCGATTGCCGATTTGTAACAACTTTGGCCCTTGTCAGTACTTGGGCGGGTGAGCGCATGGGGACACAGGGTACTGTTGGCAGTTTTACTTCCTATTTTTTCTTTCTCCTTTGTTTTCGGAGCTACAACCCGATTCGGTCATGGACACGCCACCGTGAAAGGATGGGGGAGTGCTGTGTTCCCATCGCCTCGCCTCTCCTTACCTCTCTCAGTCGTTTCTCGTGCTTGTCGTTTTGATATAGGCCGATTTGAGAGCGTCAGCTCTCGCGTCAGTCGAGACAAGTCGAGACACACTATAGGCTGGTCTGCAGCGAGTAAGAAGGGGGAAAAAAACATTAATTTAAGGGCGCGTGGCGAAAGTACTCATACGCGAAATTAAAAAGCCTGTTGCGGTGGCCGGGAATCGAACCCGGATCAACTGCTTGGAAGGCAACTATGCTGACCATTACACCACCACCGCACAAGGAAGCGCCCCGACGCCGCGCTGTGTCGGCTTCCCGCCTGTCGGCAGCGGCCGAAGGTGATCGTACCTGGCAGGCGCATTTCGAGGTAGGCTAGGGGAGAACATCCAGCCGCATTCGGACGGCGTATCCGCGCACATTTCGCATCCTTTGGCAAGAGTCGGTGCCGGCGCCGGCGATGCAAGAGTACGCAGAGGACCGCGTTCTGGCGGCATTTTTTAGCAGTGCAGTGCAGGATTCAGCGTCTGCAGCATCTTCTCGACAGAATGCTACGGCGCTTGACGGCAGTCCCACTTTCCCTTGAGACATCTGCTCGGCAAGCAGCGTGAAGTTACTACTGGCCCGAGCATCGGTGGTTCAGTGGTAGAATGCTCGCCTGCCACGCGGGCGGCCCGGGTTCGATTCCCGGCCGATGCATCGTTTTGCTGTTCCCGCGATAATGCTGCCGTGCTGCTTGCGCTCTTGAGATGCACGATCCACAAGAATGTATAGCTGGATTCCCTTGAGAAGAACCGAGAACGCAGCACTCGCGGGTCCCCACTAGGACGCTCGCATCATGTTCTACAGACTAGCGTCGGCCTGGCCTCACAATTTGCTATGTCCAGGTGCCTCCGACGCACTGAACGTTAACGACAAGGAGTGCTGCCTATCGTTTGCAAAAGCTGCAGCAACACCGCAATCAACTGGGCCGGCAATGCACGTCTAGCAACAGAACACGTTATCCAGGAAGTACAGTGTCTTTACGTCTAACATTGGGTATGGTACTTACCCAGTTTCCAGGAAAAGCGGTTCCACCCGTGCCTCGGTAGCGCAGTAGGCAGCGCGTAAGTCTCATAATCTTAAGGTCGTGAGTTCGATCCTCACCCGGGGCATTTAATTTTCTGTGTCTGATGGTGATGCTGTTGCTAGGGCACTAACTTATTTCTTGTTTGTTATCCACAACGGTTTCAACGCTTCAGCGGGAAAATGTTTACTTCCTGTTACTGCTACTTACAGCTTCCCTTTCCCTCTTCTCCCAGCACAGCATGAAGCCAAAAGCATTGCTCTGAGACGTTTGAGGTGCGCGCCTTGCCAGTCAGTATGCGCAAAGACGCTCGCAAAGAGAGAAGGGCGCCGACGTGGGACACGACACGAAATGCGACAAGCGACCGTCCGAACCGGCGGAGACACCCCCACATCCGGTGTGGTCTAGTGGCTAGGATACCTGGCTTTCACCCAGGAGGCCCGGGTTCGATTCCCGGTACCGGAACGGAATTTTTTCCACACGAACCGTGACAAGTTTGAGCTGACCGAGCTGCCGTTTCCCGTCCTGCTCGCAATATAGCTACTGTTTCGTGACCGTCAGCAGAATATAGACGAGGGAAGCAGACGTCCGACGACCATAGAAATGGTGTACGGCTTCATGCCATACGTTTCCAGCGCAGGGCTGAGCAACTGCATCTGCCGAGGCCCGTTAGCTCAGTTGGTTAGAGCGTCGTGCTAATAACGCGAAGGTCGTGGGTTCGATCCCCCCACGGGCCACTAGTCTTTTACTACTACGAAAAGGCAGCGCCGATTTCAGCAGGCGAGTGTGATGACCAAAAGATCATCACCCTGCGTGGAAGTTGACGGAGGATCCGAACCCGACTTGTCGGGAAGCGCTACAGCATTCACTCGGCAATGGCCATAATATGTTGAATACACTGGTTCTCAACCGATAAAGACAAGATGAAAGAAAATGTCCGATTGCCGATTTGTAACAACTTTGGCCCTTGTCAGTACTTGGGCGGGTGAGCGCATGGGGACACAGGGTACTGTTGGCAGTTTTACTTCCTATTTTTTCTTTCTCCTTTGTTTTCGGAGCTACAACCCGATTCGGTCATGGACACGCCACCGTGAAAGGATGGGGGAGTGCTGTGTGCCCATCGCCTCGCCTCTCCTTACCTCTCTCAGTCGTTTCTCGTGCTTGTCGTTTTGATATAGGCCGATTTGAGAGCGTCAGCTCTCGCGTCAGTCGAGACAAGTCGAGACACACTATAGGCTGGTCTGCAGCGAGTAAGAAGGGGGAAAAAAACATTAATTTAAGGGCGCGTGGCGAAAGTACTCATACGCGAAATTAAAAAGCCTGTTGCGGTGGCCGGGAATCGAACCCGGATCAACTGCTTGGAAGGCAACTATGCTGACCATTACACCACCACCGCACAAGGAAGCGCCCCGACGCCGCGCTGTGTCGGCTTCCCGCCTGTCGGCAGCGGCCGAAGGTGATCGTACCTGGCAGGCGCATTTCGAGGTAGGCTAGGGGAGAACATCCAGCCGCATTCGGACGGCGTATCCGCGCACATTTCGCATCCTTTGGCAAGAGTCGGTGCCGGCGCCGGCGATGCAAGAGTACGCAGAGGACCGCGTTCTGGCGGCATTTTTTAGCAGTGCAGTGCAGGATTCAGCGTCTGCAGCATCTTCTCGACAGAATGCTACGGCGCTTGACGGCAGTCCCACTTTCCCTTGAGACATCTGCTCGGCAAGCAGCGTGAAGTTACTACTGGCCCGAGCATCGGTGGTTCAGTGGTAGAATGCTCGCCTGCCACGCGGGCGGCCCGGGTTCGATTCCCGGCCGATGCATCGTTTTGCTGTTCCCGCGATAATGCTGCCGTGCTGCTTGCGCTCTTGAGATGCACAATCCACAAGAATGTATAGCTGGATTCCCTTGAGAAGAACCGAGAACGCAGCACTCGCGGGTCCCCACTAGGACGCTCGCATCATGTTCTACAGACTAGCGTCGGCCTGGCCTCACAATTTGCTATGTCCAGGTGCCTCCGACGCACTGAACGTTAACGACAAGGAGTGCTGCCTATCGTTTGCAAAAGCTGCAGCAACACCGCAATCAACTGGGCCGGCAATGCACGTCTAGCAACAGAACACGTTATCCAGGAAGTACAGTGTCTTTACGTCTAACATTGGGTATGGTACTTACCCAGTTTCCAGGAAAAGCGGTTCCACCCGTGCCTCGGTAGCGCAGTAGGCAGCGCGTAAGTCTCATAATCTTAAGGTCGTGAGTTCGATCCTCACCCGGGGCATTTAATTTTCTGTGTCTGATGGTGATGCTGTTGCTAGGGCACTAACTTATTTCTTGTTTGTTATCCACAACGGTTTCAACGCTTCAGCGGGAAAATGTTTACTTCCTGTTACTGCTACTTACAGCTTCCCTTTCCCTCTTCTCCCAGCACAGCATGAAGCCAAAAGCATTGCTCTGAGACGTTTGAGGTGCGCGCCTTGCCAGTCAGTATGCGCAAAGACGCTCGCAAAGAGAGAAGGGCGCCGACGTGGGACACGACACGAAATGCGACAAGCGACCGTCCGAACCGGCGGAGACACCCCCACATCCGGTGTGGTCTAGTGGATAGGATACCTGGCTTTCACCCAGGAGGCCCGGGTTCGATTCCCGGTACCGGAACGGAATTTTTTCCACACGAACCGTGACAAGTTTGAGCTGACCGAGCTGCCGTTTCCCGTCCTGCTCGCAATATAGCTACTGTTTCGTGACCGTCAGCAGAATATAGACGAGGGAAGCAGACGTCCGACGACCATAGAAATGGTGTACGGCTTCATGCCATACGTTTCCAGCGCAGGGCTGAGCAACTGCATCTGCCGAGGCCCGTTAGCTCAGTTGGTTAGAGCGTCGTGCTAATAACGCGAAGGTCGTGGGTTCGATCCCCCCACGGGCCACTAGTCTTTTACTACTACGAAAAGGCAGCGCCGATTTCAGCAGGCGAGTGTGATGACCAAAAGATCATCACCCTGCGTGGAAGTTGACGGAGGATCCGAACCCGACTTGTCGGGAAGCGCTACAGCATTCACTCGGCAATGGCCATAATATGTTGAATACACTGGTTCTCAACCGACAAAGACAAGATGAAAGAAAATGTCCGATTGCCGATTTGTAACAACTTTGGCCCTTGTCAGTACTTGGGCGGGTGAGCGCATGGGGACACAGGGTACTGTTGGCAGTTTTACTTCCTATTTTTTCTTTCTCCTTTGTTTTCGGAGCTACAACCCGATTCGGTCATGGACACGCCACCGTGAAAGGATGGGGGAGTGCTGTGTTCCCATCGCCTCGCCTCTCCTTACCTCTCTCAGTCGTTTCTCGTGCTTGTCGTTTTGATATAGGCCGATTTGAGAGCGTCAGCTCTCGCGTCAGTCGAGACAAGTCGAGACACACTATAGGCTGGTCTGCAGCGAGTAAGAAGGGGGAAAAAAACATTAATTTAAGGGCGCGTGGCGAAAGTACTCATACGCGAAATTAAAAAGCCTGTTGCGGTGGCCGGGAATCGAACCCGGATCAACTGCTTGGAAGGCAACTATGCTGACCATTACACCACCACCGCACAAGGAAGCGCCCCGACGCCGCGCTGTGTCGGCTTCCCGCCTGTCGGCAGCGGCCGAAGGTGATCGTACCTGGCAGGCGCATTTCGAGGTAGGCTAGGGGAGAACATCCAGCCGCATTCGGACGGCGTATCCGCGCACATTTCGCATCCTTTGGCAAGAGTCGGTGCCGGCGCCGGCGATGCAAGAGTACGCAGAGGACCGCGTTCTGGCGGCATTTTTTAGCAGTGCAGTGCAGGATTCAGCGTCTGCAGCATCTTCTCGACAGAATGCTACGGCGCTTGACGGCAGTCCCACTTTCCCTTGAGACATCTGCTCGGCAAGCAGCGTGAAGTTACTACTGGCCCGAGCATCGGTGGTTCAGTGGTAGAATGCTCGCCTGCCACGCGGGCGGCCCGGGTTCGATTCCCGGCCGATGCATCGTTTTGCTGTTCCCGCGATAATGCTGCCGTGCTGCTTGCGCTCTTGAGATGCACGATCCACAAGAATGTATAGCTGGATTCCCTTGAGAAGAACCGAGAACGCAGCACTCGCGGGTCCCCACTAGGACGCTCGCATCATGTTCTACAGACTAGCGTCGGCCTGGCCTCACAATTTGCTATGTCCAGGTGCCTCCGACGCACTGAACGTTAACGACAAGGAGTGCTGCCTATCGTTTGCAAAAGCTGCAGCAACACCGCAATCAACTGGGCCGGCAATGCACGTCTAGCAACAGAAACACGTTATCCAGGAAGTACAGTGTCTTTACGTCTAACATTGGGTATGGTACTTACCCAGTTTCCAGGAAAAGCGGTTCCACCCGTGCCTCGGTAGCGCAGTAGGCAGCGCGTAAGTCTCATAATCTTAAGGTCGTGAGTTCGATCCTCACCCGGGGCATTTAATTTTCTGTGTCTGATGGTGATGCTGTTGCTAGGGCACTAACTTATTTCTTGTTTGTTATCCACAACGGTTTCAACGCTTCAGCGGGAAAATGTTTACTTCCTGTTACTGCTACTTACAGCTTCCCTTTCCCTCTTCTCCCAGCACAGCATGAAGCCAAAAGCATTGCTCTGAGACGTTTGAGGTGCGCGCCTTGCCAGTCAGTATGCGCAAAGACGCTCGCAAAGAGAGAAGGGCGCCGACGTGGGACACGACACGAAATGCGACAAGCGACCGTCCGAACCGGCGGAGACACCCCCACATCCGGTGTGGTCTAGTGGCTAGGATACCTGGCTTTCACCCAGGAGGCCCGGGTTCGATTCCCGGTACCGGAACGGAATTTTTTCCACACGAACCGTGACAAGTTTGAGCTGACCGAGCTGCCGTTTCCCGTCCTGCTCGCAATATAGCTACTGTTTCGTGACCGTCAGCAGAATATAGACGAGGGAAGCAGACGTCCGACGACCATAGAAATGGTGTACGGCTTCATGCCATACGTTTCCAGCGCAGGGCTGAGCAACTGCATCTGCCGAGGCCCGTTAGCTCAGTTGGTTAGAGCGTCGTGCTAATAACGCGAAGGTCGTGGGTTCGATCCCCCCACGGGCCACTAGTCTTTTACTACTACGAAAAGGCAGCGCCGATTTCAGCAGGCGAGTGTGATGACCAAAAGATCATCACCCTGCGTGGAAGTTGACGGAGGATCCGAACCCGACTTGTCGGGAAGCGCTACAGCATTCACTCGGCAATGGCCATAATATGTTGAATACACTGGTTCTCAACCGACAAAGACAAGATGAAAGAAAATGTCCGATTGCCGATTTGTAACAACTTTGGCCCTTGTCAGTACTTGGGCGGGTGAGCGCATGGGGACACAGGGTACTGTTGGCAGTTTTACTTCCTATTTTTTCTTTCTCCTTTGTTTTCGGAGCTACAACCCGATTCGGTCATGGACACGCCACCGTGAAAGGATGGGGGAGTGCTGTGTTCCCATCGCCTCGCCTCTCCTTACCTCTCTCAGTCGTTTCTCGTGCTTGTCGTTTTGATATAGGCCGATTTGAGAGCGTCAGCTCTCGCGTCAGTCGAGACAAGTCGAGACACACTATAGGCTGGTCTGCAGCGAGTAAGAAGGGGGAAAAAAACATTAATTTAAGGGCGCGTGGCGAAAGTACTCATACGCGAAATTAAAAAGCCTGTTGCGGTGGCCGGGAATCGAACCCGGATCAACTGCTTGGAAGGCAACTATGCTGACCATTACACCACCACCGCACAAGGAAGCGCCCCGACGCCGCGCTGTGTCGGCTTCCCGCCTGTCGGCAGCGGCCGAAGGTGATCGTACCTGGCAGGCGCATTTCGAGGTAGGCTAGGGGAGAACATCCAGCCGCATTCGGACGGCGTATCCGCGCACATTTCGCATCCTTTGGCAAGAGTCGGTGCCGGCGCCGGCGATGCAAGAGTACGCAGAGGACCGCGTTCTGGCGGCATTTTTTAGCAGTGCAGTGCAGGATTCAGCGTCTGCAGCATCTTCTCGACAGAATGCTACGGCGCTTGACGGCAGTCCCACTTTCCCTTGAGACATCTGCTCGGCAAGCAGCGTGAAGTTACTACTGGCCCGAGCATCGGTGGTTCAGTGGTAGAATGCTCGCCTGCCACGCGGGCGGCCCGGGTTCGATTCCCGGCCGATGCATCGTTTTGCTGTTCCCGCGATAATGCTGCCGTGCTGCTTGCGCTCTTGAGATGCACGATCCACAAGAATGTATAGCTGGATTCCCTTGAGAAGAACCGAGAACGCAGCACTCGCGGGTCCCCACTAGGACGCTCGCATCATGTTCTACAGACTAGCGTCGGCCTGGCCTCACAATTTGCTATGTCCAGGTGCCTCCGACGCACTGAACGTTAACGACAAGGAGTGCTGCCTATCGTTTGCAAAAGCTGCAGCAACACCGCAATCAACTGGGCCGGCAATGCACGTCTAGCAACAGAAACACGTTATCCAGGAAGTACAGTGTCTTTACGTCTAACATTGGGTATGGTACTTACCCAGTTTCCAGGAAAAGCGGTTCCACCCGTGCCTCGGTAGCGCAGTAGGCAGCGCGTAAGTCTCATAATCTTAAGGTCGTGAGTTCGATCCTCACCCCGGGCATTTAATTTTCTGTGTCTGATGGTGATGCTGTTGCTAGGGCACTAACTTATTTCTTGTTTGTTATCCACAACGGTTTCAACGCTTCAGCGGGAAAATGTTTACTTCCTGTTACTGCTACTTACAGCTTCCCTTTCCCTCTTCTCCCAGCACAGCATGAAGCCAAAAGCATTGCTCTGAGACGTTTGAGGTGCGCGCCTTGCCAGTCAGTATGCGCAAAGACGCTCGCAAAGAGAGAAGGGCGCCGACGTGGGACACGACACGAAATGCGACAAGCGACCGTCCGAACCGGCGGAGACACCCCCACATCCGGTGTGGTCTAGTGGCTAGGATACCTGGCTTTCACCCAGGAGGCCCGGGTTCGATTCCCGGTACCGGAACGGAATTTTTTCCACACGAACCGTGACAAGTTTGAGCTGACCGAGCTGCCGTTTCCCGTCCTGCTCGCAATATAGCTACTGTTTCGTGACCGTCAGCAGAATATAGACGAGGGAAGCAGACGTCCGACGACCATAGAAATGGTGTACGGCTTCATGCCATACGTTTCCAGCGCAGGGCTGAGCAACTGCATCTGCCGAGGCCCGTTAGCTCAGTTGGCAGTCGGGCTTGAGAAGCCGTGCGGCGCGGACGTGCTGTTTACGTCCTAGCCGCGACCAGCAGCTTAGCGGAGTCGGTGAGTGTTGTGCTAGCGGCGCATCGTCCATCGTACATAGGAAACGTTCACATGGCTCATTCTTTACGAAAGTCGACAGTAAAGTTCACATTCGAGAACCGTTTTGCCCGACCAAAAGCGCTTGAAGTTGAACGTTTTCTGAGAGAGGTAGTGAAATTAGATTCCAACGAACTATTTGGTATTCATCTTTCGATAGTGGCAAGTGTTGTATATGTGAAACTTATCAATGACGATTGCTGTGACCGACTGCTTCGGACGTCGGGAGGCTCTTATAAGTTCCTTCACTCCGACGGCAATGTAGGGACAGTCCTTGTGGAACCAGCGGGCATTGGAATCAGAACGGTACGTGTCTTTGAATTACCATTTGAGGTGACTGCCCACCAAGTAACTTTGGCCCTGCAACAGTATGGGACGGTCCTCGCCCATACGGAGGAGAAGTGGTTGAGCTTTGAGACTTACCCTGTTCTTAATGGCGTACGTCAAGTGAGAATCGACCTTCAGAAGCATATCCCCTCCTATGTATACGTTTGTGGCTGCAGAGCGATCGTCATGTATGATGGACAACCTCGTACATGCTCTGGTTGTGGAAAGGAAGGTCACGTTCGATCGGAGTGTTTACAACGACGTATTGCACAATTGCCGGTGGGCGCGAACCTCGATCCGCAACGGTCCCAAGCTTGGCCACTTACGTATGTCGCGGCTGCGCGAGGGGCTGTGGTGCCATTCCCCGCTGTTCCCGATCCTCCCGCTGCATCACAGGAGTCGTCCATGCAGCAGGATGCCCCGGTGGTCGACCAGTCTGTGCGGCCGGCGTCAGACGCCCCCAGTCCGGATGTCTCCGAGCGTGTGGAACCTCCGCGGACGGAAGTGATGGACGTGGTATCTGACGTGACGCCCGAGACGGGAGCGGACTCCGAAACACCTAGTGTGGGACAGTCTCAACCTTCAGACGTTGAGGAATCCCATACTTCGCGGCACCAACAAAAGAAGCGCAAGAAACAACGTATCGCGCCCCCAGATGCCGGCGAAGCAGCTCGCCCATATCGTGAAAAAGCAACACGGATTGCACAAACGCAGCGCGGCACTCCGGCGACGAGTTCTGCAACAGACTAGGCCCCTACGCAGCGAGTGGCAAGCCCCCCAGGTCACTGTGGCGTTGACGCCTGCAGTGTGACCCCCATGGATGTGAGTACGACGCGACCCCTTGAACCATGTGATGAGCTGGATCGAAAACTTCCGAACATGCACCGCACCGCCCCTGTGCATGATGAAGTAAATTGGGCTGATGATGTTGAGTTAGACGCTCAGGATGTTGGAACGACGGACCAACCACTGGCCGTGGACGACACCCATGGTCCCATGGGTAACGCATTACGACCAGGTTCAAGTGAGCCGGTCGACGGCTCGGGGGAAGGACAGCGAACCTAAAGGCTGACGGTGTCGCAGAGTTGTGCCCAATGAACCCTCAACAGGCGTATCGCATAGCGACAATCAACATTAATAAAATCAGCAGTGCTCGTAAACTGCAGCTTCTCAGTGACATGTTACGAGCGGCGGAAGTCGATATCGCCCTGTTACAGGAGGTCAGGGAGTCGGATCTCCAGTCCTTGCGCACATATACCGCTCACGTCCATCCTGGTACCGCGCACGAACTGGGCACCGCCATCTTAACCAAAGAGGGTCTCGAAGTTACGGACGTTGCGTTTCTACCTTCGGCGAGAGGTACAGCGCTTACGCTCGCTGGCGTCCGCATTATTAATGTCTACGCTCCATCTGGCTCCAGCAATAGAGGCGCCCGCTCGGAATTCTATAGGACTGACATAATGCCCCTGTTCGCGGGCAGGTACGATCACGTCGTTTTCGGCGGTGACTTCAACTGCGTGCTGTCACCCCGCGACCAGACGCCGAACTACAACACATGCCCGGAGCTCTCTGCCGTTATACGTGACATGGCCTTGCAGGACACATGGACCTGCCTCCATGGAGACGCGCCGGGGTTCACGTACTTTACGGCAACGTCAGCGAGCCGCCTGGACCGCATATATACGTCGCGCGAGCTTCGTCTCCGTCTTCAGCAGTCGGAACTCTGGCCGACGATCTTTTCAGATCATTTGGCGTATATCTGCACCATCACTCTGGCGCGCCAGTCAACCTATCGCGGTAGAGGATTGTGGAAATTGAATGTCGCTGTTCTGCAGGAACGTGATTGCCGTGTACAAGTCACCGACACCTGGACGAAATGCTTACGTCGCACACACGCCTATCCGTCGGTGCTCCTCTGGTGGATACATTGCGCCAAACCGGCTATGAGGAGGACACTAATGAACTACTCCCGCGATCGGATGCAATGGTACAATACCACGGTTGAATTTTACTTTAGTGTCCTCCGTGACATGTACAACCGTCCCGCACAACGACCGGTTAGTCTTGTAGAAATCAACCGCGTCAAAGCCAAACTGTTGCATCTCATGCGCCACAAGATGGAAGGCACCGTCATTCGAGCACGACTGGGATATGAGGTCGCGCACGAACGACCCTCATTGCACCACGTGGTAGGGGAAAAGCGGCAGTATACACGGAAACTCATCACGGCACTTTGGACGGTGGACGGCCAGCGGTTAACCACACAGGCCGAGATTAAAAAAGGGTTCGTGGATTATTATGCCCGTCTGTACTCGCAGAAGACACCAGATCGAGAGGCCCTTAATGACATACTCATGGCACTGCCGCGCCGTCTCGATCGCGCCACTGTCGATGCACTGCAGGAAGATGTGACGGAAGAGGAAGTGGCGACGGCCTTGGCAAAGGGTCGCAAGAATAAATCGCCTGGACCCGATGGACTGCCTATAGAATTCTACAGAGAATTTCAAAGTATCTTAACGCCGATGTTGCGACAGTTGTGCCAGGAGCTACTGAATCCTGAAGTGGCAGTCCCTCGCGAATTTACGCAGGGAATCATCATTCCAGTCCCGAAGACATCGTCCGGATACTCTGTGCATCAGTTCCGGCCGATAACACTGCTTAACAGTGATTACAAACTCTTTGCACGACTCCTGGCCCTTCGCTTCCGGTCGGCCCTTACACAGTTAACGGGAAAAGACCAGACTGGAGTCGGGTACAATCGCGCTATTCATATGGCGTTGTGTGATTACCGTGACCTGATAGCCATTGCAGATGCGTGTAGAATGCAAGGTGCCATGCTTGCGGTCGACTTAGAAAAAGCCTTTGATGCAGTCGGCCATGACTTTCTCCGCGAAACAATGACGGCGATGTGTGTTCCACAACGGCTCATTGCGTCTGTCTTGCGGCTTCTACATGGATCAGAGTCGATGGTCTTAGTAAACGGACTTTTGGCAGGACCCGTACAGATACACTGCTCTGTCAGACAGGGGTGTCCTCTCTCCATGAGCTTATTTGCCCTCGCGATTGAGCCGCTGTTGGTTCAACTCCACACAACGCTACGGGGCGTCATTGTGCGAGATGATAAATTTGTGTACCGGGCTTACGCGGATGATGTCGTCATCGTCGTACGTTCGAACGCAGAGGTTGACATGGCAATAGCTCTGATTGAGAGATATGGCAAAGCGGCTGGTGCACAGCTCAACAGGCGGAAATCGGGAATTATGCACATTGGACGCGGGTTACCCGCGCAACCAGAAACCCGCATTAAGGTGCTTACAGAGTTGAAATGTTTGGGAGTAACGTACACTCAGAATATGCGCCGCACGATCGCTCTCAACTACAAACGCCTCTTGCACAATATCCGCGCCAGTATCCGACTACACACCTTACGGTCCCTCGATGCGCTGCAAAAGGTAGACTTCGTAAACACCTACCTGGTGTCGAAGATTATATATATAGCGCGAATATTTCCCATGCCGCGGGCGACAGCGGACAGACTCCAGGCAGTCTTCGGACATTACGTGAACCAAGGACATCTCTTTAAAGTAAGTAATGCGACGCTCACTCTCCCGCTGACAGCTGGCGGCCTCGGACTCATCAATGTATACGTCAAGGCCTTGGCTTTGTTCGTACGACTGACGCTATGGCATTGGAAACGCGACCATAACCGTCTGATCTCCTTCCTCCTGACGGAAATCGTGCCACCCAACCTGGACCCGCCGATCGCTATTCACCACATCCCACCAGCCTTGTGCCACTGCCGTACTTTTCTGCTCGACTACAGTTACCTGCGGAAGATGCTGCGTATTGACGACCTGCCCGCAGTCCGGAATGTGTACGGCACCCTCATGTTGCGACAGCGACGGAATGTGGTTGAAAGCAAGTATCCCCGGTACGACTGGACAGCGGTCTGGTGCAATATCCACCCCCCTAACTTACCGACGGCGGCGCGGGCCACGTGGTACTATTACGTGAATCGTAAATACCCAACGCAGTCACGTCTGCACCAGATTCATCTCGCGGCATCGCCGCTGTGCCCGACGTGCCAACTGCCAGATACGGACCTCCACCGGCTCGTTTGTGGGGCTGCAAAGGAAGTGTGGCAACTGCTTTGTCGCCTATTGGCCTTCATCCAACGCACGGCGCCGCACGCCATTTCAATGATGTCCCTACTCTGCCCTGATGATAACCCGTACCCACGAACGAAGAGACACGCAGTACATTGGTTAATGGGGGTAACTGTGTACTACCTATTTAGCACGTCGGATCATGACGTTGGCGAGTACAGATCATTCTTGGAGAACCAACACGCTATACTGAAGCGAACACAGACATACCGGAAACATTATGCCAATTTTCTTATTAAGGTGTTTGAAGACTTTCTGGTGAACCGTTGACGATAGGCATGAGCAGTTAGTCTATCTATCGCTGTACGGCGATGGTGGTATCTACACATGTCACAATTGTGTAAGGGTACAACAAGAATCCATGCATCCTTAATAAAAAAAAAAGAAAAAAAAAAAAAAAAGAGAGAGAGAGAGAGAAAGAAAAAGGACCTCTCCGAATTCACCGGTTATAAATTTGCATCGAGAAGACGGCCTAGCGTCCGGAAAGTCGGAAAGTCTACCCCCCCCCCCCCTGTCCACAGTGGACATACGTTCCGGAACGGAACCATATGATTTTGGCCCAGGAGGGGCATCTTAATTTGATGTTAAAAAAACAAAAAAAAACTAAATAAAATAAACTAAAAAAAAGTGGTTAACAAAATAAATAAAAAAATAAAAAAAAGTGGCAAATAAAAAAAAGTGGTTAAGGCGAAAAAAAATAAAAAAAATAAAAAAATAAAAAAAAAAGTCGTAGAGCAAAAAAAAAAAAAAAAGTTGGTTAGAGCGTCGTGCTAATAACGCGAAGGTCGTGGGTTCGATCCCCCCACGGGCCACTAGTCTTTTACTACTACGAAAAGGCAGCGCCGATTTCAGCAGGCGAGTGTGATGACCAAAAGATCATCACCCTGCGTGGAAGTTGACGGAGGATCCGAACCCGACTTGTCGGGAAGCGCTACAGCATTCACTCGGCAATGGCCATAATATGTTGAATACACTGGTTCTCAACCGATAAAGACAAGATGAAAGAAAATGTCCGATTGCCGATTTGTAACAACTTTGGCCCTTGTCAGTACTTGGGCGGGTGAGCGCATGGGGACACAGGGTACTGTTGGCAGTTTTACTTCCTATTTTTTCTTTCTCCTTTGTTTTCGGAGCTACAACCCGATTCGGTCATGGACACGCCACCGTGAAAGGATGGGGGAGTGCTGTGTGCCCATCGCCTCGCCTCTCCTTACCTCTCTCAGTCGTTTCTCGTGCTTGTCGTTTTGATATAGGCCGATTTGAGAGCGTCAGCTCTCGCGTCAGTCGAGACAAGTCGAGACACACTATAGGCTGGTCTGCAGCGAGTAAGAAGGGGGAAAAAAACATTAATTTAAGGGCGCGTGGCGAAAGTACTCATACGCGAAATTAAAAAGCCTGTTGCGGTGGCCGGGAATCGAACCCGGATCAACTGCTTGGAAGGCAACTATGCTGACCATTACACCACCACCGCACAAGGAAGCGCCCCGACGCCGCGCTGTGTCGGCTTCCCGCCTGTCGGCAGCGGCCGAAGGTGATCGTACCTGGCAGGCGCATTTCGAGGTAGGCTAGGGGAGAACATCCAGCCGCATTCGGACGGCGTATCCGCGCACATTTCGCATCCTTTGGCAAGAGTCGGTGCCGGCGCCGGCGATGCAAGAGTACGCAGAGGACCGCGTTCTGGCGGCATTTTTTAGCAGTGCAGTGCAGGATTCAGCGTCTGCAGCATCTTCTCGACAGAATGCTACGGCGCTTGACGGCAGTCCCACTTTCCCTTGAGACATCTGCTCGGCAAGCAGCGTGAAGTTACTACTGGCCCGAGCATCGGTGGTTCAGTGGTAGAATGCTCGCCTGCCACGCGGGCGGCCCGGGTTCGATTCCCGGCCGATGCATCGTTTTGCTGTTCCCGCGATAATGCTGCCGTGCTGCTTGCGCTCTTGAGATGCACGATCCACAAGAATGTATAGCTGGATTCCCTTGAGAAGAACCGAGAACGCAGCACTCGCGGGTCCCCACTAGGACGCTCGCATCATGTTCTACAGACTAGCGTCGGCCTGGCCTCACAATTTGCTATGTCCAGGTGCCTCCGACGCACTGAACGTTAACGACAAGGAGTGCTGCCTATCGTTTGCAAAAGCTGCAGCAACACCGCAATCAACTGGGCCGGCAATGCACGTCTAGCAACAGAACACGTTATCCAGGAAGTACAGTGTCTTTACGTCTAACATTGGGTATGGTACTTACCCAGTTTCCAGGAAAAGCGGTTCCACCCGTGCCTCGGTAGCGCAGTAGGCAGCGCGTAAGTCTCATAATCTTAAGGTCGTGAGTTCGATCCTCACCCGGGGCATTTAATTTTCTGTGTCTGATGGTGATGCTGTTGCTAGGGCACTAACTTATTTCTTGTTTGTTATCCACAACGGTTTCAACGCTTCAGCGGGAAAATGTTTACTTCCTGTTACTGCTACTTACAGCTTCCCTTTCCCTCTTCTCCCAGCACAGCATGAAGCCAAAAGCATTGCTCTGAGACGTTTGAGGTGCGCGCCTTGCCAGTCAGTATGCGCAAAGACGCTCGCAAAGAGAGAAGGGCGCCGACGTGGGACACGACACGAAATGCGACAAGCGACCGTCCGAACCGGCGGAGACACCCCCACATCCGGTGTGGTCTAGTGGCTAGGATACCTGGCTTTCACCCAGGAGGCCCGGGTTCGATTCCCGGTACCGGAACGGAATTTTTTCCACACGAACCGTGACAAGTTTGAGCTGACCGAGCTGCCGTTTCCCGTCCTGCTCGCAATATAGCTACTGTTTCGTGACCGTCAGCAGAATATAGACGAGGGAAGCAGACGTCCGACGACCATAGAAATGGTGTACGGCTTCATGCCATACGTTTCCAGCGCAGGGCTGAGCAACTGCATCTGCCGAGGCCCGTTAGCTCAGTTGGTTAGAGCGTCGTGCTAATAACGCGAAGGTCGTGGGTTCGATCCCCCCACGGGCCACTAGTCTTTTACTACTACGAAAAGGCAGCGCCGATTTCAGCAGGCGAGTGTGATGACCAAAAGATCATCACCCTGCGTGGAAGCTGACGGAGGATCCGAACCCGACTTGTCGGGAAGCGCTACAGCATTCACTCGGCAATGGCCATAATATGTTGAATACACTGGTTCTCAACCGATAAAGACAAGATGAAAGAAAATGTCCGATTGCCGATTTGTAACAACTTTGGCCCTTGTCAGTACTTGGGCGGGTGAGCGCATGGGGACACAGGGTACTGTTGGCAGTTTTACTTCCTATTTTTTCTTTCTCCTTTGTTTTCGGAGCTACAACCCGATTCGGTCATGGACACGCCACCGTGAAAGGATGGGGGAGTGCTGTGTGCCCATCGCCTCGCCTCTCCTTACCTCTCTCAGTCGTTTCTCGTGCTTGTCGTTTTGATATAGGCCGATTTGAGAGCGTCAGCTCTCGCGTCAGTCGAGACAAGTCGAGACACACTATAGGCTGGTCTGCAGCGAGTAAGAAGGGGGAAAAAAACATTAATTTAAGGGCGCGTGGCGAAAGTACTCATACGCGAAATTAAAAAGCCTGTTGCGGTGGCCGGGAATCGAACCCGGATCAACTGCTTGGAAGGCAACTATGCTGACCATTACACCACCACCGCACAAGGAAGCGCCCCGACGCCGCGCTGTGTCGGCTTCCCGCCTGTCGGCAGCGGCCGAAGGTGATCGTACCTGGCAGGCGCATTTCGAGGTAGGCTAGGGGAGAACATCCAGCCGCATTCGGACGGCGTATCCGCGCACATTTCGCATCCTTTGGCAAGAGTCGGTGCCGGCGCCGGCGATGCAAGAGTACGCAGAGGACCGCGTTCTGGCGGCATTTTTTAGCAGTGCAGTGCAGGATTCAGCGTCTGCAGCATCTTCTCGACAGAATGCTACGGCGCTTGACGGCAGTCCCACTTTCCCTTGAGACATCTGCTCGGCAAGCAGCGTGAAGTTACTACTGGCCCGAGCATCGGTGGTTCAGTGGTAGAATGCTCGCCTGCCACGCGGGCGGCCCGGGTTCGATTCCCGGCCGATGCATCGTTTTGCTGTTCCCGCGATAATGCTGCCGTGCTGCTTGCGCTCTTGAGATGCACAATCCACAAGAATGTATAGCTGGATTCCCTTGAGAAGAACCGAGAACGCAGCACTCGCGGGTCCCCACTAGGACGCTCGCATCATGTTCTACAGACTAGCGTCGGCCTGGCCTCACAATTTGCTATGTCCAGGTGCCTCCGACGCACTGAACGTTAACGACAAGGAGTGCTGCCTATCGTTTGCAAAAGCTGCAGCAACACCGCAATCAACTGGGCCGGCAATGCACGTCTAGCAACAGAACACGTTATCCAGGAAGTACAGTGTCTTTACGTCTAACATTGGGTATGGTACTTACCCAGTTTCCAGGAAAAGCGGTTCCACCCGTGCCTCGGTAGCGCAGTAGGCAGCGCGTAAGTCTCATAATCTTAAGGTCGTGAGTTCGATCCTCACCCGGGGCATTTAATTTTCTGTGTCTGATGGTGATGCTGTTGCTAGGGCACTAACTTATTTCTTGTTTGTTATCCACAACGGTTTCAACGCTTCAGCGGGAAAATGTTTACTTCCTGTTACTGCTACTTACAGCTTCCCTTTCCCTCTTCTCCCAGCACAGCATGAAGCCAAAAGCATTGCTCTGAGACGTTTGAGGTGCGCGCCTTGCCAGTCAGTATGCGCAAAGACGCTCGCAAAGAGAGAAGGGCGCCGACGTGGGACACGACACGAAATGCGACAAGCGACCGTCCGAACCGGCGGAGACACCCCCACATCCGGTGTGGTCTAGTGGCTAGGATACCTGGCTTTCACCCAGGAGGCCCGGGTTCGATTCCCGGTACCGGAACGGAATTTTTTCCACACGAACCGTGACAAGTTTGAGCTGACCGAGCTGCCGTTTCCCGTCCTGCTCGCAATATAGCTACTGTTTCGTGACCGTCAGCAGAATATAGACGAGGGAAGCAGACGTCCGACGACCATAGAAATGGTGTACGGCTTCATGCCATACGTTTCCAGCGCAGGGCTGAGCAACTGCATCTGCCGAGGCCCGTTAGCTCAGTTGGTTAGAGCGTCGTGCTAATAACGCGAAGGTCGTGGGTTCGATCCCCCCACGGGCCACTAGTCTTTTACTACTACGAAAAGGCAGCGCCGATTTCAGCAGGCGAGTGTGATGACCAAAAGATCATCACCCTGCGTGGAAGTTGACGGAGGATCCGAACCCGACTTGTCGGGAAGCGCTACAGCATTCACTCGGCAATGGCCATAATATGTTGAATACACTGGTTCTCAACCGACAAAGACAAGATGAAAGAAAATGTCCGATTGCCGATTTGTAACAACTTTGGCCCTTGTCAGTACTTGGGCGGGTGAGCGCATGGGGACACAGGGTACTGTTGGCAGTTTTACTTCCTATTTTTTCTTTCTCCTTTGTTTTCGGAGCTACAACCCGATTCGGTCATGGACACGCCACCGTGAAAGGATGGGGGAGTGCTGTGTTCCCATCGCCTCGCCTCTCCTTACCTCTCTCAGTCGTTTCTCGTGCTTGTCGTTTTGATATAGGCCGATTTGAGAGCGTCAGCTCTCGCGTCAGTCGAGACAAGTCGAGACACACTATAGGCTGGTCTGCAGCGAGTAAGAAGGGGGAAAAAAACATTAATTTAAGGGCGCGTGGCGAAAGTACTCATACGCGAAATTAAAAAGCCTGTTGCGGTGGCCGGGAATCGAACCCGGATCATCTGCTTGGAAGGCAACTATGCTGACCATTACACCACCACCGCACAAGGAAGCGCCCCGACGCCGCGCTGTGTCGGCTTCCCGCCTGTCGGCAGCGGCCGAAGGTGATCGTACCTGGCAGGCGCATTTCGAGGTAGGCTAGGGGAGAACATCCAGCCGCATTCGGACGGCGTATCCGCGCACATTTCGCATCCTTTGGCAAGAGTCGGTGCCGGCGCCGGCGATGCAAGAGTACGCAGAGGACCGCGTTCTGGCGGCATTTTTTAGCAGTGCAGTGCAGGATTCAGCGTCTGCAGCATCTTCTCGACAGAATGCTACGGCGCTTGACGGCAGTCCCACTTTCCCTTGAGACATCTGCTCGGCAAGCAGCGTGAAGTTACTACTGGCCCGAGCATCGGTGGTTCAGTGGTAGAATGCTCGCCTGCCACGCGGGCGGCCCGGGTTCGATTCCCGGCCGATGCATCGTTTTGCTGTTCCCGCGATAATGCTGCCGTGCTGCTTGCGCTCTTGAGATGCACGATCCACAAGAATGTATAGCTGGATTCCCTTGAGAAGAACCGAGAACGCAGCACTCGCGGGTCCCCACTAGGACGCTCGCATCATGTTCTACAGACTATCGTCGGCCTGGCCTCACAATTTGCTATGTCCAGGTGCCTCCGACGCACTGAACGTTAACGACAAGGAGTGCTGCCTATCGTTTGCAAAAGCTGCAGCAACACCGCAATCAACTGGGCCGGCAATGCACGTCTAGCAACAGAACACGTTATCCAGGAAGTACAGTGTCTTTACGTCTAACATTGGGTATGGTACTTACCCAGTTTCCAGGAAAAGCGGTTCCACCCGTGCCTCGGTAGCGCAGTAGGCAGCGCGTAAGTCTCATAATCTTAAGGTCGTGAGTTCGATCCTCACCCGGGGCATTTAATTTTCTGTGTCTGATGGTGATGCTGTTGCTAGGGCACTAACTTATTTCTTGTTTGTTATCCACAACGGTTTCAACGCTTCAGCGGGAAAATGTTTACTTCCTGTTACTGCTACTTACAGCTTCCCTTTCCCTCTTCTCCCAGCACAGCATGAAGCCAAAAGCATTGCTCTGAGACGTTTGAGGTGCGCGCCTTGCCAGTCAGTATGCGCAAAGACGCTCGCAAAGAGAGAAGGGCGCCGACGTGGGACACGACACGAAATGCGACAAGCGACCGTCCGAACCGGCGGAGACACCCCCACATCCGGTGTGGTCTAGTGGCTAGGATACCTGGCTTTCACCCAGGAGGCCCGGGTTCGATTCCCGGTACCGGAACGGAATTTTTTCCACACGAACCGTGACAAGTTTGAGCTGACCGAGCTGCCGTTTCCCGTCCTGCTCGCAATATAGCTACTGTTTCGTGACCGTCAGCAGAATATAGACGAGGGAAGCAGACGTCCGACGACCATAGAAATGGTGTACGGCTTCATGCCATACGTTTCCAGCGCAGGGCTGAGCAACTGCATCTGCCGAGGCCCGTTTGCTCAGTTGGTTAGAGCGTCGTGCTAATAACGCGAAGGTCGTGGGTTCGATCCCCCCACGGGCCACTAGTCTTTTACTACTACGAAAAGGCAGCGCCGATTTCAGCAGGCGAGTGTGATGACCAAAAGATCATCACCCTGCGTGGAAGTTGACGGAGGATCCGAACCCGACTTGTCGGGAAGCGCTACAGCATTCACTCGGCAATGGCCATAATATGTTGAATACACTGGTTCTCAACCGATAAAGACAAGATGAAAGAAAATGTCCGATTGCCGATTTGTAACAACTTTGGCCCTTGTCAGTACTTGGGCGGGTGAGCGCATGGGGACACAGGGTACTGTTGGCAGTTTTACTTCCTATTTTTTCTTTCTCCTTTGTTTTCGGAGCTACAACCCGATTCGGTCATGGACACGCCACCGTGAAAGGATGGGGGAGTGCTGTGTGCCCATCGCCTCGCCTCTCCTTACCTCTCTCAGTCGTTTCTCGTGCTTGTCGTTTTGATATAGGCCGATTTGAGAGCGTCAGCTCTCGCGTCAGTCGAGACAAGTCGAGACACACTATAGGCTGGTCTGCAGCGAGTAAGAAGGGGGAAAAAACATTAATTTAAGGGCGCGTGGCGAAAGTACTCATACGCGAAATTAAAAAGCCTGTTGCGGTGGCCGGGAATCGAACCCGGATCAACTGCTTGGAAGGCAACTATGCTGACCATTACACCACCACCGCACAAGGAAGCGCCCCGACGCCGCGCTGTGTCGGCTTCCCGCCTGTCGGCAGCGGCCGAAGGTGATCGTACCTGGCAGGCGCATTTCGAGGTAGGCTAGGGGAGAACATCCAGCCGCATTCGGACGGCGTATCCGCGCACATTTCGCATCCTTTGGCAAGAGTCGGTGCCGGCGCCGGCGATGCAAGAGTACGCAGAGGACCGCGTTCTGGCGGCATTTTTTAGCAGTGCAGTGCAGGATTCAGCGTCTGCAGCATCTTCTCGACAGAATGCTACGGCGCTTGACGGCAGTCCCACTTTCCCTTGAGACATCTGCTCGGCAAGCAGCGTGAAGTTACTACTGGCCCGAGCATCGGTGGTTCAGTGGTAGAATGCTCGCCTGCCACGCGGGCGGCCCGGGTTCGATTCCCGGCCGATGCATCGTTTTGCTGTTCCCGCGATAATGCTGCCGTGCTGCTTGCGCTCTTGAGATGCACGATCCACAAGAATGTATAGCTGGATTCCCTTGAGAAGAACCGAGAACGCAGCACTCGCGGGTCCCCACTAGGACGCTCGCATCATGTTCTACAGACTAGCGTCGGCCTGGCCTCACAATTTGCTATGTCCAGGTGCCTCCGACGCACTGAACGTTAACGACAAGGAGTGCTGCCTATCGTTTGCAAAAGCTGCAGCAACACCGCAATCAACTGGGCCGGCAATGCACGTCTAGCAACAGAAACACGTTATCCAGGAAGTACAGTGTCTTTACGTCTAACATTGGGTATGGTACTTACCCAGTTTCCAGGAAAAGCGGTTCCACCCGTGCCTCGGTAGCGCAGAAGGCAGCGCGTAAGTCTCATAATCTTAAGGTCGTGAGTTCGATCCTCACCCGGGGCATTTAATTTTCTGTGTCTGATGGTGATGCTGTTGCTAGGGCACTAACTTATTTCTTGTTTGTTATCCACAACGGTTTCAACGCTTCAGCGGGAAAATGTTTACTTCCTGTTACTGCTACTTACAGCTTCCCTTTCCCTCTTCTCCCAGCACAGCATGAAGCCAAAAGCATTGCTCTGAGACGTTTGAGGTGCGCGCCTTGCCAGTCAGTATGCGCAAAGACGCTCGCAAAGAGAGAAGGGCGCCGACGTGGGACACGACACGAAATGCGACAAGCGACCGTCCGAACCGGCGGAGACACCCCCACATCCGGTGTGGTCTAGTGGCTAGGATACCTGGCTTTCACCCAGGAGGCCCGGGTTCGATTCCCGGTACCGGAACGGAATTTTTTCCACACGAACCGTGACAAGTTTGAGCTGACCGAGCTGCCGTTTCCCGTCCTGCTCGCAATATAGCTACTGTTTCGTGACCGTCAGCAGAATATAGACGAGGGAAGCAGACGTCCGACGACCATAGAAATGGTGTACGGCTTCATGCCATACGTTTCCAGCGCAGGGCTGAGCAACTGCATCTGCCGAGGCCCGTTAGCTCAGTTGGCAGTCGGGCTTGAGAAGCCGTGCGGCGCGGACGTGCTGTTTACGTCCTAGCCGCGACCAGCAGCTTAGCGGAGTCGGTGAGTGTTGTGCTAGCGGCGCATCGTCCATCGTACATAGGAAACGTTCACATGGCTCATTCTTTACGAAAGTCGACAGTAAAGTTCACATTCGAGAACCGTTTTGCCCGACCAAAAGCGCTTGAAGTTGAACGTTTTCTGAGAGAGGTAGTGAAATTAGATCCCAACGAACTATTTGGTATTCATCTTTCGATAGTGGCAAGTGTTGTATATGTGAAACTTATCAATGACGATTGCTGTGACCGACTGCTTCGGACGTCGGGAGGCTCTTATAAGTTCCTTCACTCCGACGGCAATGTAGGGACAGTCCTTGTGGAACCAGCGGGCATTGGAATCAGAACGGTACGTGTCTTTGAATTACCATTTGAGGTGACTGCCCACCAAGTAACTTTGGCCCTGCAACAGTATGGGACGGTCCTCGCCCATACGGAGGAGAAGTGGTTGAGCTTTGAGACTTACCCTGTTCTTAATGGCGTACGTCAAGTGAGAATCGACCTTCAGAAGCATATCCCCTCCTATGTATACGTTTGTGGCTGCAGAGCGATCGTCATGTATGATGGACAACCTCGTACATGCTCTGGTTGTGGAAAGGAAGGTCACGTTCGATCGGAGTGTTTACAACGACGTATTGCACAATTGCCGGTGGGCGCGAACCTCGATCCGCAACGGTCCCAAGCTTGGCCACTTACGTATGTCGCGGCTGCGCGAGGGGCTGTGGTGCCATTCCCCGCTGTTCCCGATCCTCCCGCTGCATCACAGGAGTCGTCCATGCAGCAGGATGCCCCGGTGGTCGACCAGTCTGTGCGGCCGGCGTCAGACGCCCCCAGTCCGGATGTCTCCGAGCGTGTGGAACCTCCGCGGACGGAAGTGATGGACGTGGTATCTGACGTGACGCCCGAGACGGGAGCGGACTCCGAAACACCTAGTGTGGGACAGTCTCAACCTTCAGACGTTGAGGAATCCCATACTTCGCGGCACCAACAAAAGAAGCGCAAGAAACAACGTATCGCGCCCCCAGATGCCGGCGAAGCAGCTCGCCCATATCGTGAAAAAGCAACACGGATTGCACAAACGCAGCGCGGCACTCCGGCGACGAGTTCTGCAACAGACTAGGCCCCTACGCAGCGAGTGGCAAGCCCCCCAGGTCACTGTGGCGTTGACGCCTGCAGTGTGACCCCCATGGATGTGAGTACGACGCGACCCCTTGAACCATGTGATGAGCTGGATCGAAAACTTCCGAACATGCACCGCACCGCCCCTGTGCATGATGAAGTAAATTGGGCTGATGATGTTGAGTTAGACGCTCAGGATGTTGGAACGACGGACCAACCACTGGCCGTGGACGACACCCATGGTCCCATGGGTAACGCATTACGACCAGGTTCAAGTGAGCCGGTCGACGGCTCGGGGGAAGGACAGCGAACCTAAAGGCTGACGGTGTCGCAGAGTTGTGCCCAATGAACCCTCAACAGGCGTATCGCATAGCGACAATCAACATTAATAAAATCAGCAGTGCTCGTAAACTGCAGCTTCTCAGTGACATGTTACGAGCGGCGGAAGTCGATATCGCCCTGTTACAGGAGGTCAGGGAGTCGGATCTCCAGTCCTTGCGCACATATACCGCTCACGTCCATCCTGGTACCGCGCACGAACTGGGCACCGCCATCTTAACCAAAGAGGGTCTCGAAGTTACGGACGTTGCGTTTCTACCTTCGGCGAGAGGTACAGCGCTTACGCTCGCTGGCGTCCGCATTATTAATGTCTACGCTCCATCTGGCTCCAGCAATAGAGGCGCCCGCTCGGAATTCTATAGGACTGACATAATGCCCCTGTTCGCGGGCAGGTACGATCACGTCGTTTTCGGCGGTGACTTCAACTGCGTGCTGTCACCCCGCGACCAGACGCCGAACTACAACACATGCCCGGAGCTCTCTGCCGTTATACGTGACATGGCCTTGCAGGACACATGGACCTGCCTCCATGGAGACGCGCCGGGGTTCACGTACTTTACGGCAACGTCAGCGAGCCGCCTGGACCGCATATATACGTCGCGCGAGCTTCGTCTCCGTCTTCAGCAGTCGGAACTCTGGCCGACGATCTTTTCAGATCATTTGGCGTATATCTGCACCATCACTCTGGCGCGCCAGTCAACCTATCGCGGTAGAGGATTGTGGAAATTGAATGTCGCTGTTCTGCAGGAACGTGATTGCCGTGTACAAGTCACCGACACCTGGACGAAATGCTTACGTCGCACACACGCCTATCCGTCGGTGCTCCTCTGGTGGATACATTGCGCCAAACCGGCTATGAGGAGGACACTAATGAACTACTCCCGCGATCGGATGCAATGGTACAATACCACGGTTGAATTTTACTTTAGTGTCCTCCGTGACATGTACAACCGTCCCGCACAACGACCGGTTAGTCTTGTAGAAATCAACCGCGTCAAAGCCAAACTGTTGCATCTCATGCGCCACAAGATGGAAGGCACCGTCATTCGAGCACGACTGGGATATGAGGTCGCGCACGAACGACCCTCATTGCACCACGTGGTAGGGGAAAAGCGGCAGTATACACGGAAACTCATCACGGCACTTCGGACGGTGGACGGCCAGCGGTTAACCACACAGGCCGAGATTAAAAAAGGGTTCGTGGATTATTATGCCCGTCTGTACTCGCAGAAGACACCAGATCGAGAGGCCCTTAATGACATACTCATGGCACTGCCGCGCCGTCTCGATCGCGCCACTGTCGATGCACTGCAGGAAGATGTGACGGAAGAGGAAGTGGCGACGGCCTTGGCAAAGGGTCGCAAGAATAAATCGCCTGGACCCGATGGACTGCCTATAGAATTCTACAGAGAATTTCAAAGTATCTTAACGCCGATGTTGCGACAGTTGTGCCAGGAGCTACTGAATCCTGAAGTGGCAGTCCCTCGCGAATTTACGCAGGGAATCATCATTCCAGTCCCGAAGACATCGTCCGGATACTCTGTGCATCAGTTCCGGCCGATAACACTGCTTAACAGTGATTACAAACTCTTTGCACGACTCCTGGCCCTTCGCTTCCGGTCGGCCCTTACACAGTTAACGGGAAAAGACCAGACTGGAGTCGGGTACAATCGCGCTATTCATATGGCGTTGTGTGATTACCGTGACCTGATAGCCATTGCAGATGCGTGTAGAATGCAAGGTGCCATGCTTGCGGTCGACTTAGAAAAAGCCTTTGATGCAGTCGGCCATGACTTTCTCCGCGAAACAATGACGGCGATGTGTGTTCCACAACGGCTCATTGCGTCTGTCTTGCGGCTTCTACATGGATCAGAGTCGATGGTCTTAGTAAACGGACTTTTGGCAGGACCCGTACAGATACACTGCTCTGTCAGACAGGGGTGTCCTCTCTCCATGAGCTTATTTGCCCTCGCGATTGAGCCGCTGTTGGTTCAACTCCACACAACGCTACGGGGCGTCATTGTGCGAGATGATAAATTTGTGTACCGGGCTTACGCGGATGATGTCGTCATCGTCGTACGTTCGAACGCAGAGGTTGACATGGCAATAGATCTGATTGAGAGATATGGCAAAGCGGCTGGTGCACAGCTCAACAGGCGGAAATCGGGAATTATGCACATTGGACGCGGGTTACCCGCGCAACCAGAAACCCGCATTAAGGTGCTTACAGAGTTGAAATGTTTGGGAGTAACGTACACTCAGAATATGCGCCGCACGATCGCTCTCAACTACAAACGCCTCTTGCACAATATCCGCGCCAGTATCCGACTACACACCTTACGGTCCCTCGATGCGCTGCAAAAGGTAGACTTCGTAAACACCTACCTGGTGTCGAAGATTATATATATAGCGCGAATATTTCCCATGCCGCGGGCGACAGCGGACAGACTCCAGGCAGTCTTCGGACATTACGTGAACCAAGGACATCTCTTTAAAGTAAGTAATGCGACGCTCACTCTCCCGCTGACAGCTGGCGGCCTCGGACTCATCAATGTATACGTCAAGGCCTTGGCTTTGTTCGTACGACTGACGCTATGGCATTGGAAACGCGACCATAACCGTCTGATCTCCTTCCTCCTGACGGAAATCGTGCCACCCAACCTGGACCCGCCGATCGCTATTCACCACATCCCACCAGCCTTGTGCCACTGCCGTACTTTTCTGCTCGACTACAGTTACCTGCGGAAGATGCTGCGTATTGACGACCTGCCCGCAGTCCGGAATGTGTACGGCACCCTCATGTTGCGACAGCGACGGAATGTGGTTGAAAGCAAGTATCCCCGGTACGACTGGACAGCGGTCTGGTGCAATATCCACCCCCCTAACTTACCGACGGCGGCGCGGGCCACGTGGTACTATTACGTGAATCGTAAATACCCAACGCAGTCACGTCTGCACCAGATTCATCTCGCGGCATCGCCGCTGTGCCCGACGTGCCAACTGCCAGATACGGACCTCCACCGGCTCGTTTGTGGGGCTGCAAAGGAAGTGTGGCAACTGCTTTGTCGCCTATTGGCCTTCATCCAACGCACGGCGCCGCACGCCATTTCAATGATGTCCCTACTCTGCCCTGATGATAACCCGTACCCACGAACGAAGAGACACGCAGTACATTGGTTAATGGGGGTAACTGTGTACTACCTATTTAGCACGTCGGATCATGACGTTGGCGAGTACAGATCATTCTTGGAGAACCAACACGCTATACTGAAGCGAACACAGACATACCGGAAACATTATGCCAATTTTCTTATTAAGGTGTTTGAAGACTTTCTGGTGAACCGTTGACGATAGGCATGAGCAGTTAGTCTATCTATCGCTGTACGGCGATGGTGGTATCTACACATGTCACAATTGTGTAAGGGTACAACAAGAATCCATGCATCCTTAATAAAAAAAAAAGAAAAAAAAAAAAAAAGAGAGAGAGAGAGAGAGAAAGAAAAAGGACCTCTCCGAATTCACCGGTTATAAATTTGCATCGAGAAGACGGCCTAGCGTCCGGAAAGTCGGAAAGTCTACCCCCCCCCCCCCCCTGTCCACAGTGGACATACGTTCCGGAACGGAACCATATGATTTTGGCCCAGGAGGGGCATCTTAATTTGATGTTAAAAAAACAAAAAAAAAACTAAATAAAATAAACTAAAAAAAAGTGGTTAACAAAATAAATAAAAAAATAAAAAAAAGTGGCAAATAAAAAAAAGTGGTTAAGGCGAAAAAAAATAAAAAAATAAAAAAATAAAAAAAAAAGTCGTAGAGCAAAAAAAAAAAAAAAAGTTGGTTAGAGCGTCGTGCTAATAACGCGAAGGTCGTGGGTTCGATCCCCCCACGGGCCACTAGTCTTTTACTACTACGAAAAGGCAGCGCCGATTTCAGCAGGCGAGTGTGATGACCAAAAGATCATCACCCTGCGTGGAAGTTGACGGAGGATCCGAACCCGACTTGTCGGGAAGCGCTACAGCATTCACTCGGCAATGGCCATAATATGTTGAATACACTGGTTCTCAACCGATAAAGACAAGATGAAAGAAAATGTCCGATTGCCGATTTGTAACAACTTTGGCCCTTGTCAGTACTTGGGCGGGTGAGCGCATGGGGACACAGGGTACTGTTGGCAGTTTTACTTCCTATTTTTTCTTTCTCCTTTGTTTTCGGAGCTACAACCCGATTCGGTCATGGACACGCCACCGTGAAAGGATGGGGGAGTGCTGTGTGCCCATCGCCTCGCCTCTCCTTACCTCTCTCAGTCGTTTCTCGTGCTTGTCGTTTTGATATAGGCCGATTTGAGAGCGTCAGCTCTCGCGTCAGTCGAGACAAGTCGAGACACACTATAGGCTGGTCTGCAGCGAGTAAGAAGGGGGAAAAAAACATTAATTTAAGGGCGCGTGGCGAAAGTACTCATACGCGAAATTAAAAAGCCTGTTGCGGTGGCCGGGAATCGAACCCGGATCAACTGCTTGGAAGGCAACTATGCTGACCATTACACCACCACCGCACAAGGAAGCGCCCCGACGCCGCGCTGTGTCGGCTTCCCGCCTGTCGGCAGCGGCCGAAGGTGATCGTACCTGGCAGGCGCATTTCGAGGTAGGCTAGGGGAGAACATCCAGCCGCATTCGGACGGCGTATCCGCGCACATTTCGCATCCTTTGGCAAGAGTCGGTGCCGGCGCCGGCGATGCAAGAGTACGCAGAGGACCGCGTTCTGGCGGCATTTTTTAGCAGTGCAGTGCAGGATTCAGCGTCTGCAGCATCTTCTCGACAGAATGCTACGGCGCTTGACGGCAGTCCCACTTTCCCTTGAGACATCTGCTCGGCAAGCAGCGTGAAGTTACTACTGGCCCGAGCATCGGTGGTTCAGTGGACAGTCGGCCCTCGGCGGCCGTGGTGAGCGGACGTGTGTTGCTTACGTCGCCGCTGCGTTTGGCTGTTGTGGTGAGTGCCGCCCTTGCTGTACACAGTAACGTGTTATTGTGTGGAATATGTGTAGAATTCCAACATGAGTCAATTAACACGACGGGATACGCTGAAGTTTGTGTTTGATTCAAACTATGCCAGACCAAAATCGTTTGAATTAGAATCGTGGATTGAGGAAGTTTTGAAACGTTCTTTTGATGACATTCTTGGAGTCCATTTATCGATAGTTAGTAGCACTGCCTATATTAAGTTTAAATCTGCCGAAATCTGTGACCAAATCATTGAATCTTGTAGTGGTCGTTTGAAGTTTAAGCATTGTGATGGGAATGTTGGAGAGGTTCACGTGTCTCATGCAGGGTTTGGTGTCCGCACCGTTCGAATATTCGAACTACCGTTTGAAGTACCTGCGGAACACATCAACGCTGCTTTGGACAGTTATGGTAAGGTCATCAGCAATGTTGCCGAAAAGTGGTTGTCTTTTAAAGTCCCTGTTTTGAACGGTGTTCGTCAGGTCAAGATTGAGTTGAAGAGACACATCCCGTCATATATCACTATTTGTGGATACAGGGCGATCGTTATGTACGACGGTCAACCTAGAACTTGTGCAGGTTGTGGTGCCACTGATCACGTTCGCGCTCAGTGTATGCAGCGACGAGTGACGCAATTACCAGCTGGCGAAAGGACGGTAACTAACAGGATGTCGACGCTGCCTCTCACATATGTAGCGGCAGTCCGCTCGACCACGACCGCGGAGGTGCAACCTGACGTGGCCACAGATCCCAGGGCTTCGGACTCTGTCCTAGATACACCCATGGACACTTCCAGTCCGGAAGGCATCGCTGTTCCTACTACAGAAGTACCGGTGGCCAGTAGCATCTCGGCGGTTCCGTCTTTAGACAGCCACCACGAGGTTGCTCACTCCCAGGCAGACCACACTGGTCGCCACGTTAGCAGCAATATGGATCCCATTTCCGTTCAAAATGCACTTCCACCTGCACAGGACTCCTCTTCTACCTCGTCGGCTGCAGATCTTCAAAGCGTCGCAACCTCTCCCCAGAAACACAAGAAAAGGAGGATCGCCCACAAGGCTGCCGCCAACGCCGCACCACCTTTGCGCGAAAAAGGGGCGCAAATTGCCCGTTCCTTGCCTGACATCTCTCTTGACCGCCCCACTGAGCAGCCGCAGCATGAGACCCCACAGGTCTCGGACGTCTCCGTGCCCCACCCCGATGGTGCCGGCCATGTCGCTGCGAACGAGGGACAGACCCCTCGTGAGGACCTCCGAGATACCCCCGAACATCAGTCTCACAATGATCAGGGCTCAATTGGCGAGGTGGCCGCTGTTCATGTGGTCAGTTGGGCCGATGACACTGACGATGTACAAATGGACCAGAGCCTGTCTGTGGTAGGGCCATCTACAGGAATTTTACCCGCATTACCGGCCGGCGACTTAAGTAGGACACGACCTGTCTCCAACCACCCGACGGGGGACGATGATTACATATCTGATACCTACTAATGATTTTCATTTTCTGTGCTTCTGCATATCTAGTTTGGCTTTTTTTCTCTTTCTGCCAACATTTAGCGGTTCATGCAGTCCTACCAGGATTATAAGTTAGCCACACTTAACATCAATAGAATAACTTCTGTACCGAAGCTCTCAAGCTTTCGTGATTATTTATACAGCTGCGATGCTGATATTGTGATGTTGCAAGAGGTCGATGATCAATTTCAGCCTGACATTCCTGGCTACCAATTACTCAAAAACACCACCCAAGACAGTTCTTCAGGTACCGCTCTATTAACCAAAGTGGGCGTGGCCGTCTCCGACGTTGAACGACTTGAAAATGGCAGGGGTATAGCGTGCCTTATCAACGGCATTAGATTTGTTAATGTATATGCCCCTTCCGGGAATCAGAATAGAACGAGACGGGCTCAGTTCTTTGCAAATGACTTATTATATCTTTTACGCCGCAGCCGGGAGGAAGTGGTTGTCGGAGGCGATTTTAATTGTGTTTTGAAGCCTAAGGACCAATGGCCGAACTTTAATGGATGCGCCGCTCTCGGCGAAACAGTACGTCAATTGGAGCTGGAGGATACGTGGGAAATAACACACGGGGAACAACGGTGCTTCACATACCATACTGCACTAATGGCCAGCCGCCTCGACAGGATCTACGTGGGGAAAAACCTGCGTGAGCGGGTATCTTCCTCGGCAACGTGGCCCCTGTATTTTTCCGACCATTTAGCTTACCATTGTGTCATTCGTATGGCGCGCCAGCAAACTTTCCGTGGTCGGACAGGATGGAAACTTAACGTCAGTATTCTCAGGGAACAGGCGTTACGAGACCGTCTACTAGAAGCCTGGGAAATTTGTTTACATCGACGACCAACATTCCCATCGGTGACGCAGTGGTGGTGCCGTTGTGCAAAACCTCGGATTATTCGTTGTTTGAAGGCGTATAGTTCTGACAGGAGCCGGATGCAGAAAGAGGCGTTTGAATTTTATTTTCGCTGTCTCCGTGACTTGTATTCTGAAGCACATATCACGCAGGAAAAATTTCTTCAGATTCAACGGATCAAATCAAAGTTGACGCTCCTCAAACGCAGGCAAATGGAAGGCGTTAAAATCCGTTCGCGAGATGGCGCGGGCACTTCTGACGAACAACCATCCGCCTTCCACCTAGGAAAAGAGAAACGCCGCGCACGACAAAAATTGATTACCCGCTTACGAACCGAAGACGGTACCTTTGTGACGACCCAGGCTGAAATTAAGGAGTCTATAACGGACTACTACGGGCGACTATACAGGGCACAACCAGCCGATGATGCGGCAATCGCGGCGATGCATGCATATCTTCCGACAACGCTCGATGACGCCGACAGGCAATTCTTGATCAGTGATGTCACCGCGGTGGAGATTCGGGAGGCACTGAGCAGGGCTCAGGCCAACAAATCACCCGGCGTTGATGGTCTGCCGATTGAATTTTATAAGCAGTTCTGGGACCTCCTCGAACATTGTTTTGTTTGCATCTGCAATGAACTGCGCGCCGGCCAACAGTTACCAGATGGTTTCAATGACAGCCTTATCGTTC
This sequence comes from Schistocerca nitens, assembly GCF_023898315.1. Classification (NCBI taxonomy): domain Eukaryota; kingdom Metazoa; phylum Arthropoda; class Insecta; order Orthoptera; family Acrididae; genus Schistocerca; species Schistocerca nitens. Next base: position 262,835,823 of record NC_064615.1, read on the forward strand.
TGGTCCCAAAAGAATACCCCCATCAAGATATTGCCAAATTCCGCCCCATCTCCCTGTTGAACTCTGATTACAAGATTGTGGCCCGCGTCCTAGCAGGTAGACTTAAAAATGTCCTTGCAAAAATTATACATCACAGCCAGGCAGCAGCGGTCCCGGGCCGCACGATCTTTAAATGTCTTGCAGATTACAGGGAGCTCATTTCGTTTACTGCCATCACACGCCCGGAAGCAGCAATCTTGGCTTTAGATCAATGTCAGGCCTTTGATCGGATCCTGCATCGCTACCTCTTCCACACCATGAACCACTTAGGATTTGGTGACGGCTTTACTGCCATGGTCAGCAACATGTACACCTCGGCCACTTCTCCGATCATCGTCAATGGTCAATTCACCCGACGGATTCCGATTCAGCGGTCAATCAGACAGGGCTGTCCCATGTCCATGTGTCTCTTCGTGATCGCAATTGAGCCACTGGTAAGGATGCTGAATTGTAACCTTCAAGGTTTCAACCTGTATTCCAGCACCCTCAAATGCATTGCGTACGCCGACGATGTGGGTGTCATTGTGCGTTCGGAACAAGACCTCACGGCCGTTAGGAATAGTATCACCGATTACGAGCGAGCATCCGGTTCTCAGCTAAACTATGGAAAGACTTGCCTCCTGCCTATAGGCAGTGGATTTCGAACAGACGCCCCTTTGCCGTACAGAGGATGTGCGACTCTCAAACTTCTTGGTATCAAGATGAGCAGTTGCCCCCTACGGACAACGGTAGACAATTGGAAACATCTTTTGGCTATGTCTCGGGGCTGCTTACAGCATCATAAAGGCAGAGAACAGGACTTATTGCAGAGAGTTCATTTCGTTAATACCACAATTCTCTCGAAGATTTGGTATGTCGGACAAATACTTCCTGTGGTCGACAGTGTTGCAAGGAAAATTATGTCGGCAGTAGGTTGGTACATCTGGAGGGGTGACATCTTCAAGGTGGGCATCAATGTCATCACTCTCCCACCTGACAAAGGCGGCCTCGGCCTGACGGATGTTCAAACGAAATGTAAGGCACTCTTGATCCGGCGTACACTGCAGCTCTGCCACGAATATCCTGACAGCGCGCTGAGTATGGCCATACGGACATTTCAGCCTCCGACTATGCACATCCCCATCAACCTACGGGAAACACATTTCAAAGCAAACCACATTAGGATGTTTCTTTTAGAAAGCAGTTATCTCCAAACGAAATCGAGTGTCCCGCTACGTGAACTTACCACTGCCCACCTCTACCGGCTACTGAATGACACAGGCAGGGTCAACCGCATGGAACTGAAGTATCCCTCTAAAGACTGGGCTCTCGTCTGGAAGACTATACATAACAAAGTGCTAGATACCGGTATTCGATCACTGTGGTATAAAGTTGTTAATGAAACTCTACCTACAGCCGAAAAACTTCATAAAATACATTTGTCAGCTACTGACAAATGTAGGGAGTGCGGCCTTGTCGACACTTTGCAACACAGATTTGTTTGTGGTGCGAACAGTCTTATTTGGGAATGGTGTCGAATGACCATGGCTTCGATCTGCCGCACGGCACGACGGCACATCTCTCTTACGTCCGTGCTCCAACCCGACGATGCGTACTACCCCACAACCAAGGCAAACACCTGGACGTGGTTGGCTGGACACACACTATGTTACTTACTTGGCGCCCAGGAGAGGCGTTCATACCGGGACTACAGATTATACCTCGCCACACAGGCACAACTGCTACTGCAGGATGTCAGACATAGGCAAAAGTTTGCCAATTATATCTTAGCGCTCCGAATCACGACCCTGTAAACGAATTCAGTAAGTTTTCTTCCACGGCCACGTATCCATACACCTTATCAAATATAAATAAAAAAAAAAACTAAATAACTATATTAACAATAAACAAAAACAAATATGTCCAACGAAAACAATGAAACATCGAAAGAGAAGAAACGGAACAAAGTCGATATTCATGGTGTCTGAGGTTGTCCCTGATTGGGAATGTTCATGCTTGGTGTTTTAACAGTCTTGTTTAACCTAGCCCTTCGTCTCCGTTAATTCAGCAGGAATTTGATTTACATTCTCCCAACATGGATGGTGAAGCTGACCATTCATTTGGACGTGGTGTCCACTGGGTTTTTCGTTTAATGTTTTATGTTTGGAAACTTACATCGAAGATGTATATGTTTCACTCAACTGCGAACATTACTTGCTTCTTTATTTATTTAACGTCGACGAAGGAAGCCGAAACAGGATTTATTTCTTCTATTTTTTTCTTCCTTCTTCTTCAAATCATTCCGCAGCAACATGGATTTCAAATTTTTCTTTTCCACATTAGTATGCAGTGCGCAGTTTTTTGGCGGCTGAGTCGTTCAGAGCTAAGAGAAGGAGACTTGGCAAACCGCACAGCAACACTGGAATTTATCAGACTAGTCCAAGCCATCGCTTGGGGAAGCCAAAGGCATACAAACTTTCGAGAAGACGAGCTTTGCGTGACGTCGGCACCCTGCAACACCGCATGCAGTTAAATCAAATAAACAATATTAAAAGGAAAAAAACATTAAAAAAAACCAAAAACATCAAAACCAAAACAACAAAACAAAAAACAAAAAACAAAAAAGTTTTTTTTTTAAATCAAAATCACTTCACACAAAAAGGAATCAAATCAACTATACATTTCAAAATCAACAGTGCAATAGCATAACAAGACTATAGCATTGAAGCTAGCCGAAGAAGGCAAAAAAGGTGAGCGAATGGATGGGCTGTATGGGGAGATGGGAGGCCCAAAAAACAAAATAAAGATAAAAAAAAAAAAAAAATAATGAAAAAAAAAAAGTTGGTTAGAGCGTCGTGCTAATAACGCGAAGGTCGTGGGTTCGATCCCCCCACGGGCCACTAGTCTTTTACTACTACGAAAAGGCAGCGCCGATTCCAGCAGGCGAGTGTGATGACCAAAAGATCATCACCCTGCGTGGAAGTTGACGGAGGATCCGAACCCGACTTGTCGGGAAGCGCTACAGCATTCACTCGGCAATGGCCATAATATGTTGAATACACTGGTTCTCAACCGATAAAGACAAGATGAAAGAAAATGTCCGATTGCCGATTTGTAACAACTTTGGCCCTTGTCAGTACTTGGGCGGGTGAGCGCATGGGGACACAGGGTACTGTTGGCAGTTTTACTTCCTATTTTTTCTTTCTCCTTTGTTTTCGGAGCTACAACCCGATTCGGTCATGGACACGCCACCGTGAAAGGATGGGGGAGTGCTGTGTGCCCATCGCCTCGCCTCTCCTTACCTCTCTCAGTCGTTTCTCGTGCTTGTCGTTTTGATATAGGCCGATTTGAGAGCGTCAGCTCTCGCGTCAGTCGAGACAAGTCGAGACACACTATAGGCTGGTCTGCAGCGAGTAAGAAGGGGGAAAAAAACATTAATTTAAGGGCGCGTGGCGAAAGTACTCATACGCGAAATTAAAAAGCCTGTTGCGGTGGCCGGGAATCGAACCCGGATCAACTGCTTGGAAGGCAACTATGCTGACCATTACACCACCACCGCACAAGGAAGCGCCCCGACGCCGCGCTGTGTCGGCTTCCCGCCTGTCGGCAGCGGCCGAAGGTGATCGTACCTGGCAGGCGCATTTCGAGGTAGGCTAGGGGAGAACATCCAGCCGCATTCGGACGGCGTATCCGCGCACATTTCGCATCCTTTGGCAAGAGTCGGTGCCGGCGCCGGCGATGCAAGAGTACGCAGAGGACCGCGTTCTGGCGGCATTTTTTAGCAGTGCAGTGCAGGATTCAGCGTCTGCAGCATCTTCTCGACAGAATGCTACGGCGCTTGACGGCAGTCCCACTTTCCCTTGAGACATCTGCTCGGCAAGCAGCGTGAAGTTACTACTGGCCCGAGCATCGGTGGTTCAGTGGTAGAATGCTCGCCTGCCACGCGGGCGGCCCGGGTTCGATTCCCGGCCGATGCATCGTTTTGCTGTTCCCGCGATAATGCTGCCGTGCTGCTTGCGCTCTTGAGATGCACGATCCACAAGAATGTATAGCTGGATTCCCTTGAGAAGAACCGAGAACGCAGCACTCGCGGGTCCCCACTAGGACGCTCGCATCATGTTCTACAGACTAGCGTCGGCCTGGCCTCACAATTTGCTATGTCCAGGTGCCTCCGACGCACTGAACGTTAACGACAAGGAGTGCTGCCTATCGTTTGCAAAAGCTGCAGCAACACCGCAATCAACTGGGCCGGCAATGCACGTCTAGCAACAGAACACGTTATCCAGGAAGTACAGTGTCTTTACGTCTAACATTGGGTATGGTTCTTACCCAGTTTCCAGGAAAAGCGGTTCCACCCGTGCCTTGGTAGCGCAGTAGGCAGCGCGTAAGTCTCATAATCTTAAGGTCGTGAGTTCGATCCTCACCCGGGGCATTTAATTTTCTGTGTCTGATGGTGATGCTGTTGCTAGGGCACTAACTTATTTCTTGTTTGTTATCCACAACGGTTTCAACGCTTCAGCGGGAAAATGTTTACTTCCTGTTACTGCTACTTACAGCTTCCCTTTCCCTCTTCTCCCAGCACAGCATGAAGCCAAAAGCATTGCTCTGAGACGTTTGAGGTGCGCGCCTTGCCAGTCAGTATGCGCAAAGACGCTCGCAAAGAGAGAAGGGCGCCGACGTGGGACACGACACGAAATGCGACAAGCGACCGTCCGAACCGGCGGAGACACCCCCACATCCGGTGTGGTCTAGTGGCTAGGATACCTGGCTTTCACCCAGGAGGCCCGGGTTCGATTCCCGGTACCGGAACGGAATTTTTTCCACACGAACCGTGACAAGTTTGAGCTGACCGAGCTGCCGTTTCCCGTCCTGCTCGCAATATAGCTACTGTTTCGTGACCGTCAGCAGAATATAGACGAGGGAAGCAGACGTCCGACGACCATAGAAATGGTGTACGGCTTCATGCCATACGTTTCCAGCGCAGGGCTGAGCAACTGCATCTGCCGAGGCCCGTTAGCTCAGTTGGTTAGAGCGTCGTGCTAATAACGCGAAGGTCGTGGGTTAGATCCCCCCACGGGCCACTAGTCTTTTACTACTACGAAAAGGCAGCGCCGATTTCAGCAGGCGAGTGTGATGACCAAAAGATCATCACCCTGCGTGGAAGTTGACGGAGGATCCGAACCCGACTTGTCGGGAAGCGCTACAGCATTCACTCGGCAATGGCCATAATATGTTGAATACACTGGTTCTCAACCGATAAAGACAAGATGAAAGAAAATGTCCGATTGCCGATTTGTAACAACTTTGGCCCTTGTCAGTACTTGGGCGGGTGAGCGCATGGGGACACAGGGTACTGTTGGCAGTTTTACTTCCTATTTTTTCTTTCTCCTTTGTTTTCGGAGCTACAACCCGATTCGGTCATGGACACGCCACCGTGAAAGGATGGGGGAGTGCTGTGTGCCCATCGCCTCGCCTCTCCTTACCTCTCTCAGTCGTTTCTCGTGCTTGTCGTTTTGATATAGGCCGATTTGAGAGCGTCAGCTCTCGCGTCAGTCGAGACAAGTCGAGACACACTATAGGCTGGTCTGCAGCGAGTAAGAAGGGGGAAAAAAACATTAATTTAAGGGCGCGTGGCGAAAGTACTCATACGCGAAATTAAAAAGCCTGTTGCGGTGGCCGGGAATCGAACCCGGATCAACTGCTTGGAAGGCAACTATGCTGACCATTACACCACCACCGCACAAGGAAGCGCCCCGACGCCGCGCTGTGTCGGCTTCCCGCCTGTCGGCAGCGGCCGAAGGTGATCGTACCTGGCAGGCGCATTTCGAGGTAGGCTAGGGGAGAACATCCAGCCGCATTCGGACGGCGTATCCGCGCACATTTCGCATCCTTTGGCAAGAGTCGGTGCCGGCGCCGGCGATGCAAGAGTACGCAGAGGACCGCGTTCTGGCGGCATTTTTTAGCAGTGCAGTGCAGGATTCAGCGTCTGCAGCATCTTCTCGACAGAATGCTACGGCGCTTGACGGCAGTCCCACTTTCCCTTGAGACATCTGCTCGGCAAGCAGCGTGAAGTTACTACTGGCCCGAGCATCGGTGGTTCAGTGGTAGAATGCTCGCCTGCCACGCGGGCGGCCCGGGTTCGATTCCCGGCCGATGCATCGTTTTGCTGTTCCCGCGATAATGCTGCCGTGCTGCTTGCGCTCTTGAGATGCACGATCCACAAGAATGTATAGCTGGATTCCCTTGAGAAGAACCGAGAACGCAGCACTCGCGGGTCCCCACTAGGACGCTCGCATCATGTTCTACAGACTAGCGTCGGCCTGGCCTCACAATTTGCTATGTCCAGGTGCCTCCGACGCACTGAACGTTAACGACAAGGAGTGCTGCCTATCGTTTGCAAAAGCTGCAGCAACACCGCAATCAACTGGGCCGGCAATGCACGTCTAGCAACAGAACACGTTATCCAGGAAGTACAGTGTCTTTACGTCTAACATTGGGTATGGTACTTACCCAGTTTCCAGGAAAAGCGGTTCCACCCGTGCCTTGGTAGCGCAGTAGGCAGCGCGTAAGTCTCATAATCTTAAGGTCGTGAGTTCGATCCTCACCCGGGGCATTTAATTTTCTGTGTCTGATGGTGATGCTGTTGCTAGGGCACTAACTTATTTCTTGTTTGTTATCCACAACGGTTTCAACGCTTCAGCGGGAAAATGTTTACTTCCTGTTACTGCTACTTACAGCTTCCCTTTCCCTCTTCTCCCAGCACAGCATGAAGCCAAAAGCATTGCTCTGAGACGTTTGAGGTGCGCGCCTTGCCAGTCAGTATGCGCAAAGACGCTCGCAAAGAGAGAAGGGCGCCGACGTGGGACACGACACGAAATGCGACAAGCGACCGTCCGAACCGGCGGAGACACCCCCACATCCGGTGTGGTCTAGTGGCTAGGATACCTGGCTTTCACCCAGGAGGCCCGGGTTCGATTCCCGGTACCGGAACGGAATTTTTTCCACACGAACCGTGACAAGTTTGAGCTGACCGAGCTGCCGTTTCCCGTCCTGCTCGCAATATAGCTACTGTTTCGTGACCGTCAGCAGAATATAGACGAGGGAAGCAGACGTCCGACGACCATAGAAATGGTGTACGGCTTCATGCCATACGTTTCCAGCGCAGGGCTGAGCAACTGCATCTGCCGAGGCCCGTTAGCTCAGTTGGTTAGAGCGTCGTGCTAATAACGCGAAGGTCGTGGGTTCGATCCCCCCACGGGCCACTAGTCTTTTACTACTACGAAAAGGCAGCGCCGATTTCAGCAGGCGAGTGTGATGACCAAAAGATCATCACCCTGCGTGGAAGTTGACGGAGGATCCGAACCCGACTTGTCGGGAAGCGCTACAGCATTCACTCGGCAATGGCCATAATATGTTGAATACACTGGTTCTCAACCGATAAAGACAAGATGAAAGAAAATGTCCGATTGCCGATTTGTAACAACTTTGGCCCTTGTCAGTACTTGGGCGGGTGAGCGCATGGGGACACAGGGTACTGTTGGCAGTTTTACTTCCTATTTTTTCTTTCTCCTTTGTTTTCGGAGCTACAACCCGATTCGGTCATGGACACGCCACCGTGAAAGGATGGGGGAGTGCTGTGTGCCCATCGCCTCGCCTCTCCTTACCTCTCTCAGTCGTTTCTCGTGCTTGTCGTTTTGATATAGGCCGATTTGAGAGCGTCAGCTCTCGCGTCAGTCGAGACAAGTCGAGACACACTATAGGCTGGTCTGCAGCGAGTAAGAAGGGGGAAAAAAACATTAATTTAAGGGCGCGTGGCGAAAGTACTCATACGCGAAATTAAAAAGCCTGTTGCGGTGGCCGGGAATCGAACCCGGATCAACTGCTTGGAAGGCAACTATGCTGACCATTACACCACCACCGCACAAGGAAGCGCCCCGACGCCGCGCTGTGTCGGCTTCCCGCCTGTCGGCAGCGGCCGAAGGTGATCGTACCTGGCAGGCGCATTTCGAGGTAGGCTAGGGGAGAACATCCAGCCGCATTCGGACGGCGTATCCGCGCACATTTCGCATCCTTTGGCAAGAGTCGGTGCCGGCGCCGGCGATGCAAGAGTACGCAGAGGACCGCGTTCTGGCGGCATTTTTTAGCAGTGCAGTGCAGGATTCAGCGTCTGCAGCATCTTCTCGACAGAATGCTACGGCGCTTGACGGCAGTCCCACTTTCCCTTGAGACATCTGCTCGGCAAGCAGCGTGAAGTTACTACTGGCCCGAGCATCGGTGGTTCAGTGGTAGAATGCTCGCCTGCCACGCGGGCGGCCCGGGTTCGATTCCCGGCCGATGCATCGTTTTGCTGTTCCCGCGATAATGCTGCCGTGCTGCTTGCGCTCTTGAGATGCACGATCCACAAGAATGTATAGCTGGATTCCCTTGAGAAGAACCGAGAACGCAGCACTCGCGGGTCCCCACTAGGACGCTCGCATCATGTTCTACAGACTAGCGTCGGCCTGGCCTCACAATTTGCTATGTCCAGGTGCCTCCGACGCACTGAACGTTAACGACAAGGAGTGCTGCCTATCGTTTGCAAAAGCTGCAGCAACACCGCAATCAACTGGGCCGGCAATGCACGTCTAGCAACAGAACACGTTATCCAGGAAGTACAGTGTCTTTACGTCTAACATTGGGTATGGTACTTACCCAGTTTCCAGGAAAAGCGGTTCCACCCGTGCCTTGGTAGCGCAGTAGGCAGCGCGTAAGTCTCATAATCTTAAGGTCGTGAGTTCGATCCTCACCCGGGGCATTTAATTTTCTGTGTCTGATGGTGATGCTGTTGCTAGGGCACTAACTTATTTCTTGTTTGTTATCCACAACGGTTTCAACGCTTCAGCGGGAAAATGTTTACTTCCTGTTACTGCTACTTACAGCTTCCCTTTCCCTCTTCTCCCAGCACAGCATGAAGCCAAAAGCATTGCTCTGAGACGTTTGAGGTGCGCGCCTTGCCAGTCAGTATGCGCAAAGACGCTCGCAAAGAGAGAAGGGCGCCGACGTGGGACACGACACGAAATGCGACAAGCGACCGTCCGAACCGGCGGAGACACCCCCACATCCGGTGTGGTCTAGTGGCTAGGATACCTGGCTTTCACCCAGGAGGCCCGGGTTCGATTCCCGGTACCGGAACGGAATTTTTTCCACACGAACCGTGACAAGTTTGAGCTGACCGAGCTGCCGTTTCCCGTCCTGCTCGCAATATAGCTACTGTTTCGTGACCGTCAGCAGAATATAGACGAGGGAAGCAGACGTCCGACGACCATAGAAATGGTGTACGGCTTCATGCCATACGTTTCCAGCGCAGGGCTGAGCAACTGCATCTGCCGAGGCCCGTTAGCTCAGTTGGTTAGAGCGTCGTGCTAATAACGCGAAGGTCGTGGGTTCGATCCCCCCACGGGCCACTAGTCTTTTACTACTACGAAAAGGCAGCGCCGATTTCAGCAGGCGAGTGTGATGACCAAAAGATCATCACCCTGCGTGGAAGTTGACGGAGGATCCGAACCCGACTTGTCGGGAAGCGCTACAGCATTCACTCGGCAATGGCCATAATATGTTGAATACACTGGTTCTCAACCGATAAAGACAAGATGAAAGAAAATGTCCGATTGCCGATTTGTAACAACTTTGGCCCTTGTCAGTACTTGGGCGGGTGAGCGCATGGGGACACAGGGTACTGTTGGCAGTTTTACTTCCTATTTTTTCTTTCTCCTTTGTTTTCGGAGCTACAACCCGATTCGGTCATGGACACGCCACCGTGAAAGGATGGGGGAGTGCTGTGTGCCCATCGCCTCGCCTCTCCTTACCTCTCTCAGTCGTTTCTCGTGCTTGTCGTTTTGATATAGGCCGATTTGAGAGCGTCAGCTCTCGCGTCAGTCGAGACAAGTCGAGACACACTATAGGCTGGTCTGCAGCGAGTAAGAAGGGGGAAAAAAACATTAATTTAAGGGCGCGTGGCGAAAGTACTCATACGCGAAATTAAAAAGCCTGTTGCGGTGGCCGGGAATCGAACCCGGATCAACTGCTTGGAAGGCAACTATGCTGACCATTACACCACCACCGCACAAGGAAGCGCCCCGACGCCGCGCTGTGTCGGCTTCCCGCCTGTCGGCAGCGGCCGAAGGTGATCGTACCTGGCAGGCGCATTTCGAGGTAGGCTAGGGGAGAACATCCAGCCGCATTCGGACGGCGTATCCGCGCACATTTCGCATCCTTTGGCAAGAGTCGGTGCCGGCGCCGGCGATGCAAGAGTACGCAGAGGACCGCGTTCTGGCGGCATTTTTTAGCAGTGCAGTGCAGGATTCAGCGTCTGCAGCATCTTCTCGACAGAATGCTACGGCGCTTGACGGCAGTCCCACTTTCCCTTGAGACATCTGCTCGGCAAGCAGCGTGAAGTTACTACTGGCCCGAGCATCGGTGGTTCAGTGGTAGTTGGCCTTTGGCTGTGCTGCGGTGAGGACGCGCTGTTTGTGTTCCTGCCGCGGAGCGAGCGCTTGTGTTGTTTACATCGTACTCGGCCGTTTCGCGCGTGCCGTACTCAGCATATAGATCACCATGGCGCACCAATACAGAAAATCGACGCTCAAATTTACATTCCGCAACGAATTTGCACGGCCCAAAGCACTCGAAGTCGAACGATTTCTACGAGAAGAAGTTAAAATCCCGGCGACCGACATTCTCGGCATTCACTTGTCCATTGTGAGTAGTATCGTATATGTCAAGATCATCAACGACGCAACATGTGAACGGATCCGTCGGGACACGAAACAGGGCCTCCGTTTCTGCCATGCTGATGGCAATGTGGGGACTGTACACGTCGATTACTCTGGCATGGGACTTCGCACGATCAGAATTTTCGAACTTCCTTTCGAATTACCGGCGGAGGACGTCGTGACAGCGCTGCGCCCCTACGGCACGGTCCATGATCATATTGCGGAAAAATGGACGCAATTCCAGACATATCCTGTGCTGAATGGAGTCCGCCAGGTCCGAATAGAACTTAAAAGACATTTACCTTCATATCTGACTATCGGTGGCTGCCGTGCCATCGTCATCTTCGATGGGCAACCAAAGACCTGCTCTGGTTGTGGGAAGGAGGGACACCTTAGATCTGAATGTCTCCAACGTCGAATCACGCAACTGCCGCCGGCTGACGCAGACCCGCCATCGCAGCCGACGCTGCTTTCCGTGACTTATGCAGCAGCCCTCACGACAGCTACCACTTCACCACGACAGCCGACATCCACTGTTGGGTCGCGGCTCCATCCTCCAAAACAGGACGATGACGACACACCCGTTCCACAAGCTACGGATTCACTTCCGATGCCGCCGCCCCCGTCGACGGATAACAACATACATGACGATAGCATGGCCGTAGACTCGCTTATTGTGCGTACAGCTGCCTTTGTGCCGGAACGTCGGGAATCTTTGCCGTCGTCTGACACAGAAGGACACTCCAGGAAGCAACGCTCCCCGAAGCGACGGAAGCGGAGGCGTAGAGCAACTTCCGAACGGGATGCGACGCAGCCTCCAGAGGACGAAGACTCCACCTTCAATGACGACGCTACCACAGAGGCAGCCGCCATTTGCTGCAGTGTGGCACCACCGAACGGAACTGAGGACAAACCACATATACCTACAGTGGCAACATCGGATGCCGATATGCAGGACAGATGCTGCACACCACCTTCTGGAGTGCAAGCACCCATGCCGAGTCCTGAGGACGCTAGGGAAGCAGATCTTGCATTGAGTTCCACGACGTGGGCGGATGACCGCGACGACGACGGAACCATGCAAGTTACGCCAACAGGGCCCACGCCATTGGCGCCGGCTCTCTAGAAAGGACGGCAGGTGAGGTTTGTGGGGATGCGGAGGTGTCAATAGAGTCAGAAGCGCCATAGGCAATTCCAGTCTTAATGGATAACTTAACACCTGCGGTTCGGCAACAAGCATATCGTATCGCCACGCTTAACCTCAACACGATACGAACGGCAGTGAAGATCCAGTTGCTGCGTGAGATGCTTCGTTCTTCGGATGTTGACATTGCCCTGTTGCAATAAGTGTATATAGCGGCCCTCCCCGTTTTCTACGGTTACGTGACACATATGTCACCGGCGGACCGGAATGGCAGCGGTACGGCAATACTAGTGCGCGACGGAATTGCCATCGAAGAAGTGACTTACCTTCCGTCAGGAAGGGGGCTGGCGATCACAGCACTGGGCACACGCATCATTAACATCTACGCTCCATCAGGAACTGACCAACGCCGCGAACGATCGCTGTTCTACTCGGAGGATATCGCCCCCCTCTTCATCAGCCGCTACGATCAATATATCTTCGGCGGCGACTTTAACTGTGTGCTCCACCCCAAAGACCAAGTCCCACACTTCTCGACTTGTCAAGAACTTCGGCTCCTGGTTCGTGATCTGCTTCTCACTGACACGTGGGAGACAGTGCACGGTGACCGTCCCGGGCCGACATACCTTACTAGTCACTCGGCCAGTCGCCTAGACCGCATTTATGTCTCACGAGCTCTAGCGCCGGGAGTATTGGACGCCGAACGTTGGCCGCTTGCCTTCTCCGATCATAGCGCTTTCATATGCACACTCACTCTACAACAGCAGCGAATATGGCGCAGCCGAGGACCCTGGAAGCTGAATGTGGCACATCTTCAAGACCCGGAATGCCGTCGAATTATCGCCAACACATGGCTGGATTGCGAACGTCGTCTTCCCCGATATCCTTCGACTCTAGCATGGTGGGTGGACTGTGCAAAACCAGCGTTTCGGCGTGTGCTAACTCAATTCGGTAAAGATATCGCAGCTTGGCATCGTCACACATTGGACTTTTATTACACGATGCTTCGCGAACTCGACGGCCAACCACCATCTAAAAACCGACAAATGGAAAGCCGCCGAATTAAAGGTCAAATATTGTCTCTTACGAGGAAACGTTTGGAGGGGGTCGTCGTGCGATCGCGACGTCACGACCGAGCGGAAGGTGAAAACCCGTCTATGCATCACATCGTGCTCGACAGCCGCCGACGCCGACAGCAGTTGATCACGGACCTCGTATTGCCAGGTGGTAGGGTCGTACTGACTCAGGCCGCGGTTACAGAAGCCTTTGCAGATCACTATCGCCAGTTTTACGACGAGGTGAATACAGCGGAAGAGGAAGCGGACGATCACGACATACTGCAGCACGTGTCGCACACCCTCGACAATGCAGCAGCGGCGACGCTGTTAGGTGGAATTACACGGGACGACATCGAGGACGCGCTTAACAAGGGAGCACTCAACAAATCTCCCGGGCCAGACAGACTGCCGCTCGAGTTTTATCGGACTTTCCGCGATCTAATGATGCCCCGATGGATCAGCATGTACCAAGAACTGATGACCCCCGGTTCCCACGTGCCACCTGCATTCGTGGAAGGTCTCCTTATACCGATACACAAGCCTTCCAGAGGTCGGACGGTCGAGGACTACAGGCCCATTACAATGCTCAACTCGGACTACAAAATCTTCGCCCGACTACTCGCCAGCCGCATAAAGCAGGTTCTGCCCCTACTCCTCTCAATGGAGCAAACGACACAGGGCGGAGTGACCAACATGCAAACGGCAACCAGCGAATGCAGGGATTTAGTAGCCATCGCCACATGCTGTCGCCTTCGAGCTGCTCTGATCTCCATTGATTTCGACCACGCCTTCGACAGAGTTCATCACAAGTTCCTTCTGTCCGTTATGGCCCGCATGGGCTTCCCGCCTGACTTTCTCGACATCTTTCAGCGCCTTTTCCGTGGAGCAGCATCCCGTGTACTGGTGAATGGACGGATTGCGGGTCCCTTTCCGATCCGACGGTCAGTTCGCCAAGGATGCCCACTCTCCATGATCCTTTACGCGATCGCACTCGAACCACTTGTCGGAGGGTTGAAAAACAGGCTCTTGGGAATGTCATTGAGGGATCACACCTTTCACTGCAGGATATATGCCGATGACCTTCTATTACTTGTCCGATCTGGTGACGAGGTACGATCGGTGATTCAATGGATCAATCGCTATGGATTGGCAGCGGGCAGCCTCATGAATGTGGCCAAGTCGGCAGCGATGCCGATTGGGAGAGGTCTACAGGAGGACGCGCTAGCCCCACTCCCACTAGTTAACAAGATCCGGTTCTTGGGCATAACATTTACACAGGATGTGCGCCGCACGGCTGCAATGAACTATGCACGATTACTACAGGCCATACGCACAGAAGTTCGCCGGAACTTACTTCGGCGGATGGACCTCCTACAGCGGGTGGAATACCTCAACCTTCACGTGGCGACTAAGATGATCCACATGGCCCAGGTCCTACCGATATCGACAGCGATGGCACACAGATTGCAAGCAGCGTTTGGATATTACCTTACCGCCGGACACCTATTCAAAGTCCGCTACGAAACACTCACCCTCCCTCCGCGTGATGGCGGACTGGGACTTATAAATGTACGAGCAAGATCTACAGCGTTATACTTGTGCACAATGATGAAATTGTGGACCCACAAAGATGCTTCCCTTACGGGACGTCTGTTAGAGGAATTGCTGCCGGCGTCTCTTCTGCCACCTGTCACGGTTGCGCACATTACACCTTCACTCTCGCACCTCTCGGCATTTATTCTTGAATATAGTTACGTGCACCCAGACCTTCCCAACACTCGCACTCCCAAGGCGAGAGACGTTTACAGACTGCTGCTCAGGTCCATACCTCGGAATGTGATTGAGAGGAAGAGCCCTACGACCCTATGGCCGGCAGTGTGGAGAGCGGTCCAGAAGCCGTTCCTCCCCACGCGGGTACGAGCCCCGTGGTACCAGGTGGTGAACGGGAAGGTTGTAACACGACAACGGCTGCACGCTATTGGGATGACGGATTCCCCCCTTTGCCCACGTTGCCACCTCGTGGATACTGACGAACACCGTTTAACATGTGGATCGGCGTTAGAGGTATGGCTGCTAGTGCAGAAGATCCTCGCCTGCTACCTACGTATCGCGCCTCGCACAATTGAGCCACGGCTCCTCCTTTGTCCAAAGGATACTTATTTCCCACCTGCGAAGACTCACGCTCTCACATGGTTTAAAGGCATGTCCATATACTACCTCTTTCGCGATGATGAGAAGATGGTGCTTGATTACTGGCAATTTCTCCAGGACAGTCATAGCACACTTGAGTGTACACCCCGATACCGACAGCTATTTGCGAACTATTTGCGCAGTGTCTTCGACAACCACCCTCACAGTTGGGGAGTACCGGGCAGAGGATGACCGCCGACATGGGGCTCCACACGCCGCGAAATGTAACAATTTGGAACATGGAATCTGTACGCCGAGGGGCCATGCACATGGAATGGCGTGCGGGATTTGGTTACCTTTTTCTTTCGTTATTATCTATCATCACACTATTAGTTTCAATTTCTTTTCATAGTTTAGAAGGAACTCTTGTTCTGTTGTTGCTACGGCTGTAATTTTCTAATTTTGTTTGTTGTAACTGAAAGACGCCTTTTGTCTATATATATATATATATATATATATATATATATATATATATATATATATATATATATATATATATATATATATATATATATGTTGGCAGCGGAAAAAAAAACAAGTTGGTATAGCACATAAGAAAAAAAATAAAAAAAAGGTGTTTAGGGCTCGGATTCTTACACCAGAGGTCTTGTGTTCGATTCCTACTCTAGCACTTTTTTTTCTTCTGTTTCATTTTCTTTGGTTATTCCACCAATTATTCAGAAAGTTTCTCAATCCTACATTATCTTTAACAAATTAGTTTAATTATTGAATACAAATTATAAAAAAAATAAAAAAATAAAAAAATAAAAAAAAAATAAAAAGAAAAAAAGAAAAATAAAAAAAGATGGATAGAGCGTCTGCCATGTAAGCAGGAGATCCCGGGTTCGAGTCCCAGTCGGGGCACACATTTTCAACATGTCCCCAATGAAGTGTATCAACGCCTGCTTGCAGCTAAAAAAAAAAAGTAGTTCTAAAAAAAAAAGTGGTAGAACGCTCGCCTGCCACGCGGGCGGCCCGGGTTCGATTCCCGGCCGATGCATCGTTTTGCTGTTCCCGCGATAATGCTGCCGTGTGGCTTGCGCGCTTCAACTGCACGATCCTCATGAATGTATAGCTGGATTCCCTTGAGAAGAACCGAGAACGCAGCACTCGCGGGTCCCCACTAGGACGCTCGCATCATGCTCTACAGACTAGCGTCGGCCTGGCCTCACAATTTGCTATGTCCAGGTGCCTCCGAGGCACTGAACGTTAACGACAAGGAGTGCTGCCTATCGTTTGCAAAAGCTGCAGCAACACCGCAATCAACTGGGCCGGCAATGCACGTCTAGCAACAGAACACGTTATCCAGGAAGTACAGTGTCTTTACGTCTAACATTGGGTATGGTACTTACCCAGTTTCCAGGACAATCGGTTCACACGTGCCTCGGTAGCGGAGTAGGCAGCGCGTATGTCTCATAGTCTTAAGGTCGTGAGTTCGATCCTCACCCGGGGCATTTAATTTTCTGTGACTGATGGTGATGCTGTTGCTAGGGCACCAACTTATTTCTTGTTTATTATCCACAACGTTTCAACGCTTCAGCGGGAAAATGTTTACTTCCTGTTATTGCTACTTACAGCTTCCCTTTTCCTCTTCTCCCAGCAGAGCATGAAGCCAAAAGTATTGCTCTGAGACGTTTGAAGTGCGCGCCTTGCCAGTCAGTATGCGCAAAGATGCTCGCAAAGAGAGAAGGGCGCCGACGCGGTACTCGACACGAAATGTGCCAAACGACCTTCCGAACCGTCGAATAAACGCCCATATCCGGTGTGGACTAGTGGCAGTCGGCTCTCAGCCGTGGCAGCGTGCGGACGGCACCGCGCGCCGGCCAGTGCTCCGCTGCAGGCGTTGTTTACTTCCGCGCCGTAGCTTTAAGGCTTGTGTCCGTCCACCGTGACCAACATGTCGAGCGCTTACCGCCGTGCGACCCTTAAAGTTTCCTTCCCAGCTGAACATGCGCGACCTCGTGCACATGAACTTGAACCGTTCATACGTGAAGAAGTTCGTTTAGATCCTAACCACGTTATCGGAATCCATTTGTCGATCACGAGTAGTGTCGTTCACATTAAAATGACAAACACCGATGTGTGTGAAGATGTTATTCGCCGCCATGCCAATGGACTTAAGTTCAAATACTCTGATGGTCACGTCGGAGCTGTAATACTTGAACTCGCAGAGTACGGTCAACGCACGATTAGGGTGTTTGAACTACCTTTTGAAGTGCCGAAGGACGAAGTTGTCTCTGCGTTACAACCATACGGTAACGTCATCGGTTACGTAGAGGAAAAATGGCAAACCTTCACGACCTACCATGTCCTTAATGGTGTGCGTCAGGTCAAAATTGAACTGAAAAAACATATTCCATCATACCTGACCATTGGCGGTGTGCGAGCCATTGTCATGTACGACGGCCAACCCCGATCATGTGCGGGTTGTGGACAAGAAGGCCACGTCAGATCCGCCTGCATGCGACGCCGCCTGATCCAGACGCCGGTCGGCGAGGAAGCGTCCCCAGCGGTGATGACTCAGATCCCTGTCACATACGCCAAGGCTGCCCAGGAAGGTAGCACGTCTACAAAGAGTCTTCCTGCTCCGTTGACGTCGTCTGATCAGGTAGATGCAACCGCTCCTGAGATTCCTTCTGAGGTGCCCCAGACGCCAGATCCTGATCTGCCGAATCATCGCAGCACTGTGACTGAAAATGCTACTGAGATGGACGTTGATCCGGGAGTGGTACCTACTTCTGCTTTCCTTCAGACTGGTCCGGAGTCAGACGAAAGCCACCCGCAGTCGGACTCTGAACGACCTGTTCGAAAACAAGGGTCGACACGAAAGAGAAAGAAACGTAGCCGTACACCCCCTGATGAATCCATTCTACGGATGGATACCAGGGATGCAGACCCGAAGATGGACGACAAACCGCTCTTTGATGACCAAAAGTCTGATGCGAAAGACCCGCCACAGGCGACCACTGGCAACGAACACCCCTCCTTACTGACGCCGTCGCCCCCACAGGTCGACGTTGAACAGAGCCTATCCGATGAGACGAAAACTACGTCTCCTCTCCACGTGGATGACGTGCACAGCCGATGCCCTACCGCAGTATCAGTCTCCTGGGCAGACGACGTGGAGATCGAAGGGACTGGGGTGGACGCTGCTGATGATGGGACACCCCCATCGGTTGCGCCCGCGCCCGCAAACTCTCCACAATAGCAGCCTCTTCAGCGGATCGGCAAGATCGACGACCTCTCGCTCCTGAAGAAGAAGCCCCACCTGTGCCTGTTGGACTCCAACACCAGCATTATCGTGTCGCAACAATTAACCTCGCGATCATTCGTGCGCCCCACAAACTAGCGCTGCTCCGCGATATGATTTATGATGCGGACATAGATATTGCGCTTTTTCAGGAAGTGCATGTCGCCGATTTTTCACCACCACATGGCTTCACGGTGCATCTTTCTCCCGCTTCGGACACCGGTACTGGTATTGCCATCATCTTACGCGAAGGTCTTCCTGCCGAAGATGTCCTATACCTCCCCAGCGGCAGAGGTATGGCCCTTACTCTCTTTGGTGTACGCATCGTCAACATTTATGTGCCGTCGGGCTCCAGCTACCGTCGTGAACGCAATGCCTTCTTCGCGAATGAAGTCACACCCCTTTTTATGGGACCACACGATGACTGGGTCATGGGTGGAGACTTCAACTGCACCCAGCGACCTCAGGATCTATTACCGCGTCACTCACCATGCGCAGCTCTGGAAACAGTCGTCACGCGGCTACAATTTGTCGACACGTGGAGACATGTTCACGGTGATCTTTTGGGCTTTACGTACTACACTGCGCACTCCTCTAGCCGACTGGATCGCATCTACATCTCGCGATCCCTAATTCAACACACTCGACAGGCTGAAATCTGGCCTGTTGCTTTCCCAGATCATGAGGCTTACTTCTGTGATGTTCTCACAAGACAGGCAGTATGGCACGGACGTGCTTTATGGAAACTGAACACGGCACTTCTTAATTCACCTGACTGTCGACTTCTAATAGAAGACACTTGGATCACATGTAATAGACGCCGACCCACGTATCCGTCTACCATATCCTGGTGGATCCAGTGTGCAAAACCTGCTCTTCGAAAAACTTTAATCCGGTATGGCAAAGATGTTGTCGCATGGAGGAAGAGCACTATGGACTTTTACTACAGGATCCTACGAGAATGCTCCACCATGCCAGCCTCCCCTGAGCGCCATACAAGGATGAACCAAGCTAAGGCCCAAATCTCCAATCTCATGCGACGGCATTTGGAAGGAGCGATAGTACGATCTCGTACTGCTGATCGCATGCCTCATGAACATCCGTCGATGTACCATATCATCCAAGAACGACAAAATCGACGCCGAAAATTGATTCATGTCCTAACGGATCAAGAAGGGCGTCGCTACGTAACCCAATCTGCAATAGGGAATGTGCTTCACGCCCACTACCGGCAGCTCTGCGCCGCAATTCCACATTCCCCAGAGTTGATCGAGGAAGTCTCACAGCTCAACTTCGGTGGTATCCCAGGAGATGCGGCGATTGACTTGATGTCGGAGGTGACTGATGAGGAAGTCCGCGATGCGATCCGGGCAGGAACCATCAATCGCTCCCCAGGACCCGACGGTCTTCCCCTCGAATTTTATCGCACCTTCCGTGATTTGTTAGAGTCCACCTTCACCTCCATCTGTCGGGAACTGATGTCTCCGGAAGTACCTGTGCCGGACGCTTTCATGGAAGGAATTATTATTCCTGTACATAAACCGCAGGGTGGCAACAATATAAGTGATTATCGGCCCCTCACCCTCCTTAACAGTGATATGAAAATCTTCACTCGCCTTTTGGCAGCACGACTTAAAAACGTTGCCCGATATGTTGTGTCGCCAGACCAAGCATCTTTGGGAGGAGATAATAATATTCGCACGGCTTTATGCCGCTACAGGGATATGATCGCCGTTACCCAGGCACAACGCCTCTCTGGGGCACTTGCGTCTTTGGACTTTAGTCAAGCTTTTGATAGGGTTGACCATTCGTTCCTTACGGCCGTTCTCCACCATATGGGTTTCCCGGTCGCCGTTATCACGGTAGTGATGCGCCTTCTGCGGGGTGCCTCATCCAGGATTATGTACAATGGCAGACTCACTCCACCGATAATAATAGGTCGATCCGTACGTCAAGGTTGCCCTCTATCAGCAATTTTGTACGCCTTTTCCTTGGAATCCTTGCTATGTGGACTAAGACAACGTTTGGTAGGGTTGTCCATAGATCGCTACCGATTCTGTTGCACGGCCTATGCTGACGATGTAGTCATCTGTTTACGTAATGCCGACGAGGTTCGAGCTGTTTTGACGTGGGTAGCGATTTATGGTGAGGCGTCGGGTAGCTCTTTAAACGTACGTAAGTCACAAGTTATGTTCATTGGCACGGGACTTCCCGTGGAGTGCGTTACACCTCTCACCACCGTTGCTACCATTCGTTGTTTGGGAATAGATTTTTCATCTGATCTCCGGCGTTCAGCCACCATCAACTGCCGACGCCTCCTTTTAATGATCAGAGCAGGTCTTATGGACCATCGCCTTCGATCCCTAGATATTCTCCAACGAGCTCGATATGTCAATACATATATCGCATCCCGAGTTCCCCATGTAGCGCAAGTTCTACCTTTCCCGCTTACTGTGGCACGTCGCATGTTGGCAGCGATGGCATCTTTCGTCAGCTCTGGGATGTTGTTCAAAGCTAACTATGCAACCCTTACTCTTCCCCGTGAACGAGGTGGGATAGGTCTGTTTCACGTGCCGGATAGAGCTCGCGCCCTATTTATCAGCTCCCAGATGACGGTATGGACACGTTGCCCAACGAGCCTCACTGGTCTCCTCCTGTCGGCATACTCGCCGGTCTCACTGTCAGCCCCAGTGATGATCTCGGATGTTCCGGCCCAGTTCCATTATATACGGTACTTCTTTCTGGAACTCAGTTATCTACGCCTCACCTTACCAAGACAGCTTTTACTCAAGACAAAGGCAGTATACAATGTCCTCCAATTAGGTCGTCCACCTAACCCGATTAAACAAAAGTTCCCCCAGGTTGACTGGCGTCATGTATGGCGCGCGGTGTTCGCCTGTTACCTTGACACGAATGTTCAATCTGTCTGGTACCTAACTGTCAATGGTAAGCAAATCAACCAATTTCGCCTTCATCGTATCCACCTCGCCCAATCACCTCTATGCTCCACGTGTGGAGTGCCAGACAATGATGAACATCGGTTTGTTTGCGGACCGGCGGCGGAGGTTTGGCACTTGGTTCGACGTATTGTGGCTTTTCTAACGCGGGACATTCCGGATCAGATTACTCCCCTTTCATTATTATTTCCGGAACATGACTATTTTCCTCGGACAAAGACCAATGCTGTGAATTGGATTCGCGGACATGCCATTCACTACTTATTTGGACAAACTGTAGACTCTGTACTCGATTTTTGGACATACCTCAATGACCGTCATTATGTCGTTGTCCGTCACCCAAAATACAGACAATTTTTCTCGAACTTCCTTGGGAGTGCTTTCCACGAGCCGCCTCGCAGCTGGAATGTGTTAAGCCAAGAGAGAAGAAGGTTTCCTGTTTGAACCAATGAACATTTCTGAACAATTGAACGGAACACATCAATTTCGAGAAGACGTGACTCAACATATTACCAGCGGGGCGCAGAAGGCCTCTGATCAATTACACACACACACACACACAAATAAAAATAAAATTAAATAAATAAATATAAAACAAAAAAATTAAAATAAAATTCAGAAAAAGGAAGATTTTGTTTTGTTTGTAAGGATAGCCCTAACCTTGATTTCCCATATTTCCCTTGGTATATAGGCAGCTCTCTGGGGTAGGTTTAGTCAGGAGCCAACGCCTGAAGTGGCCCAGATTTTTTTGTTCAAATGGTTCAAATGGCTCTGAGCACTATGGGACTCAACTGCTGTGGTCATTAGTCCCCTAGAACTTAGAACTACTTAAACCTAACTAACCCAAGGACATCACACACATCCATACCCGAGGCAGGATTCGAATCTGCGACCGTAGCAGTCGCACGGTTCCGGACTGCGCGCCTAGAACCGCGAGACCACCGCGGCCGGCAGATTTTTTTTTTTTGTTATAGGATGAAAAGTGGCGGTGGCACTTGTTTTTTTAGTTCCATTTTATAAAAAAAGACAAAAAAAGTGGTTAGGGTACCTGGCTTTCACCCAGGACGCCTGGGTTCGATTCCCGGTACCGTAACGGAATTTTTTCCACACGAATCGTGACAAGTTTGAGCTGTCCGAATTGCCGTTTCCCGTCCTGCTCGCAATATAGCTACTGTTTCGTGACCGTCAGCAGGATACAGACGAGGGAAGCAGACACACGACGACCATAGAAATGGTGTATGGCTTCATGCCACATGTTTCCAGCGTAGGGCTGAGCAACTGCGTCTGTCGAGGCGCGTTAGCTCAGTTATTCTGTCTCTAGCTGCCGTCGCGTACGGACGTACTAGCCGCCGCTCCGTGAATACAGCGCTTCCGCTAGTGTTTACCGTTTCTTGTGTACTGCTTTCTGTTCAGTGTTTAAATTGAGATCTGTTCTACACCGGTTTTGTGTATTATTACGTCTTCGGATATTCGTCGTTCTACGGATTTTCGGTTTTGACCGTAATCCGACCGGTGCTGCACAAAATGGCTGCCTCCATCAGGAAGAACACCCTAGTTTTTTTCTTTTGAAAAGGAAAGTCGCCGAGTTCAACCGTCTGCTCTCGAGGTGCACGACTGGCTGACAGAGGTAATTGGCATTAATCTGGATTCTGTTCATACTACCCAGCTTGATTCAGACAACTACTGTGTGTTTGTTAAGTTCTTCAATCCCTTAATGGTTGATAAAATTCGCGATAAGTTTGGCAACCAAGTCGAGTTTATCCATAGGGACGGCACTAAGAGTACGGTTTCGATCAAAAGGGTTGATACTACATATCGTACTGTTCGAGTTCTGAATTTACCAATTAAACTTGAAAACGAAAAGATTAAGGTTGCTCTGTCTCAATATGGGGATGTTAAAGAAATCATTAATGAACGCTGGTCGCCGCATTATAAACTCCAGCGCTTTAATGGAATAAGGTTGGTTGAAATGGAAGTAAAGACTAATATCCCGTCACATATCTCCGTTGAAGGTCACAAGGCTCACATTATTTATACTGGACAAATCCCTACACGTCATGTCTGTAATGATTCAGGTCATTTCCGGCAGGATTGCCCTCGCCGTGTGTTTGTATTAAAAACTAACCTCATGCAGCGTCGCAAACTGACACTCAGTGAAGATATGGCAAACGGTACACCTGTCCAACCTGGAGATGATGTTGTTAAGGAAATATCACTCGACATTCCTTGCAGTGTCACTGATTTTCCACCTATCGTAGCACCGACGAATCTCGAATCTGTTCCCCCTGACAGTGATTTGCAGAATAAAAAAAGGCCACTGGATCAAAGCGATGATCATTCAGAAGATGAATTATCTCGCACCTCCCCCACAATCAGAAAACCACGACCTTCAGCTGACAGAGACTTAGTAGAAGCCGATTGTATGCAGATCGAGCCTGCAATACCACCTGCCACCAACAAATCGGATGTGGAACCGGAGGATACTACCGACCAACAGCAACTGACAACAACTTTGAGTGTCACAGGCGATGCACAACAGCCGCCTCAACGCGACCAACATGAGGAAGTGGCGGGTAAACATCGCCTTCACAACAAACCACGACAACAAGCCTCTGGTGGAAACAAACAAGAGAAAGCAGTTGCCAAACAACAGCTCACGAGTGTCGGTCGGACGGAAACAACAACACAGAAGGCCGATGACTCGACAACACTATCGGCATCTCAAACGACGGTACGACGCAAACTCAAACCGCAGCCTAATCTTGCGGCTTCTCGCAATCCATCGCAATTACAACAGTCGCAACAAGGGAAATCAGATTTGAAACAGAAGAGTATCGGGTACGAAATAGTGCGTGAGGAACTTGACGGTAGTCAAACCAAAAGTGTCGGCGAGATCCACCCCCACAGTAGTAACGATTAATGGATACTTGTTTACGGCATAGTGACGTTGCGTTAGGACGGAAGGCCTCTATAGGTTGTTTTTCTGTTTTGTTCCGTATGGTTTTTTCAATATTTTCTGTGATGTAGTTAGTATGACACACTGACAGTCCTTAATGTCTAAGTTAAGCCTAATGTAGACATGTCTCAAGCCTATAAACTGTTAACCATAAATATTAACAAACTGCAATCTGACCTTAAAGTAGCAATGCTGCGGCAATTCGTTTACGAATCTGAAGCAGACATCATTCTACTACAGGAGGTGGCAGTCAAAAGTCTTGATATTCCCGGTTTCCAATCCATTGAAAACGTAGCTCACGAACTTCATACAGGCACGGCCATGCTAGTCCGTAATGGTATCCCCGTCACAGAAGTCGGAAAACTTGAATCTGGTCGCGGTATTAGCTGCAAAATCTTTGATGTCACAGTTGTAAACGTGTACGCACCTTCCGGCAGCAGTTACAAGTCAGCGAGAAGTGCCTTTTTTAAAGATGAAGTCATTTATTTGCTGCGTAAGGACCCCGTTAACATTGTGCTAGGTGGTGATTTTAACTGCGTGGTACATCAGAAGGATCAGAGGCCACACTTTAATTACTGCCATGAACTTCACGAACTCGTCACCAAGATTCGGCTGAAAGATACGTGGGAAATTCTACATCCTACCCTGGTTAAATTTACTTTTTTTACCCCTACTTCAAATAGTCGACTTGACCGAATCTATATATCGTCTCCCATCAGCAACCGTATTCTTGATACTGAAGTTATTCCAGCTCCCTTCTCTGACCATTGTGCCTATGCTGTCACCTTAAATCTCGACAAGCAACCAACAAAAAGGTTCAAAGGGCAGTGGATGCTTAACACTTCTCATCTTCAAGACCTGGAGCACGAAGATGTCATTTGTGCCACATGGAATTTTTTTCTCCGCTCCATTAACAAGCACCGAACTAAACTAGAGTGGTGGACACACCAGCCAAAAGAAAACTGCGACAATGTGTGATCTCTTACTGCTATCAGAAAGCGAAGGATAACAAGAGGTAAGAGAATTTTATTATGCCGTTTTAAGAGAATTATATGAAAAATCTCATGACCCCAACGTTTACGCTGCACAAATCCAGAGAGTCAAAGCGAAGCTGTTAAGCATTAACCGAAGGCAATTAGACGGCCTAAAAATTAAAGCCAAGACCAAATCTGTTAGTGACAGAGAAATGACTTCCTTGCACCATCTCATCAAACACCGTTCCAATCGTGTGCGGACCTTCATTGACGAACTAGCTACCCCAAACGGTGATCATCTCGTGCACGAAAGGACATTGTTCAGGGTTTTTATCACTATTATAGTGAATTATACTCAGACGATCCACTTGATGAAAATCTGACGTCTGATTTCCTTCAGACTTTGAGCAGTAACTTAACTGCAGAAGACAACAATGAATTTCTTGCCGATTTCGCAGTTTCAGATGTCTTAGACTTAATTGTCGGTTCCCCTGCAAACAAGTCCCCTGGTCCATATGGTCTCCCCAGAGAATTCTACCACAAATTTTGGCATGTCATTGGACCCACCTTTACGGAAATTATTAATGAAGTCTTTCGAGGCCACAGAATACCGGAAGAGTTGAAAGAAGGTAGAACAGTGCTCATACCAAAACAAAGAGGCCACAGGCAAACTGATAACTTCCGGCCTATCATGCTGTTAAATTTTGATTATAAGACTATTGCCAGAGCGATAAACAGTAGATTGATCTTGATAGCACGGCATGTCATCAAAAATCATCAGTCTTGCATTCCTGGTAGAAGCGTAATGACCACAATTGCTGAAATCAGGGACGTAATCTCGATCACAGCGGCGACCAACATCAACTGTGCCCTACTGTTTGTCGACCTTTCTAAGGCTTTTGACCGTGTGAGTCACCGTTACATACTCCAGATCATGGAAAGCATTGGATTAGATAACATAGCAGTAACCGTACTCCGCAATGTCATCGCAAGCATTACCACCCGATTGTGTGTTGACGGCCAGTCGACAATACCGATCACACTTAAGAGAGGGGTCCCACAGGGAAGTCCTCTCTCGATGTTGATCTTTGCCTTTTCTCTGGAACCTGTCCTCAGAAAACTGGAGTCCACTTTAACGGGTCTATCTATATCAAGAGCACGTTTTGCAGTCCGTACCTATGCCGATGATGTCACAGCAGTTATTCGTTGTATCAACGACATAAAGACGATTAAAACGGAAATTGATAACTACAGTAAGGTGTGTGGAGCTAAACTCAACGAAGGAAAATGCAAACTGGTTAACTTGAGAGGTCTTGAACATGTATCCATACCCTGGGCCCAAAAAGTGGACAATCCTAAGTCACTAGGTATCATCGTCGACAAATGTCCTCGTAAAATGGCGGCGAAAAACTGGAAAGCAATTACGAACTGCATGCATGGTCTCATTGTTGAAAACAACTGGCGCTCTGCGACCTTGATTGAAAGGATCAAGATTGTCAATATATGTATTTTCTCCAAAGCTTACTACTTGGCACAAG
Organism: Schistocerca nitens; assembly: GCF_023898315.1. Classification (NCBI taxonomy): domain Eukaryota; kingdom Metazoa; phylum Arthropoda; class Insecta; order Orthoptera; family Acrididae; genus Schistocerca; species Schistocerca nitens. Next base: position 262,862,659 of record NC_064615.1, read on the forward strand.
TATTTCCCATACCTAAAGTTCAGGCCAGAAAAATGTTGCAAATAGCTAGCAGATTCGTGTGGAGAGGGAATATCTTTAAACTCGACAGTGCCACGCTAACAAAATCACGACCGGATGGCGGGTTAGGGCTCACTGACATCCATAAAAAAGCCACCGCCCTTTTTCTAAAACGAACTTCGCGCCTAGTATACAGTCACGACCCAAACATAACTGCAAGTCTGTTCCACGTCGTTCGCCCCGGAAACATGCACCCGCCCGTCGACATCAGCAACATAAACTTCTAGCTGAAACATGTACGAGAATTTTTCATTGAAACAAGTTATGTAGGCGAAAGCATCTTACGAAAACCACATTTGACAACGAATGAAGTCACGCAGAAATGGACTAAGATGGGTAAATGTAACACAATTGAGGCAAAAAATCCATCTTGTAACTGGAAGACCCTATGGAAGAACGTTAGTCTTAAGATTCATACATGGGATGTTGCATCAACTTGGTACCAGGTGGTGAATGATACCATTGCCACTAATGACAAATTACACAGAATAGGCTTACATCCCTCTGACAAATGTGTTAAGTGTGGTTTAATAGACACTTTGCTTCATCGTTTCACCTGCTGCGGACACTTAAACAACTGGCGATGGGTGAGGGAAAAACTCGCACTGTTATCGAGAAGCTCGCCAGCGAGTATCTCGACCACTATCATCACGAACCCAGATAAAGATTTCTATCCTATGGCTAAGAATAGTACAATGATGTGGATATTGGCAAATTACGTGCATTATACGGTCACCAGACGGGACGGCGACAACCTAGTCGAATTTTTGGCATACATGCATACTGCTTACTGGAGAATAAAACAAACGGGCAATTTGAAAAAATTCTTTGGCAATTGTTGGACATTGTTTTTGAAAAAACAAGGGATCGATTAGTCTGTTGATGATGCAGCAGCCCCTCTCATCTGTCCCTTCCAAGCAGCCGGCCGCGGTGGTCTCGCGGTTCTAGGCGCGCAATCCGGAACCGCGCGACTGCTACGGTCGCAGGTTCGAATCCTACCTCGGGCATGGATGTGTGTGATGTCCTTAGGTTAGTTAGGTTTAACTAGTTCTAAGTTATAGGGGACTTATGACCTAAGATGTTAAGTCCCATAGTGCTCAGAGCCATTTGAACCTTCCAAGCAGACAACTGTGACGAGTTCAAGTCCCGGCGTCAGTCATGTTCAAATTGATCTCAGGCACCCACTAACAACGATCTTCACAGGTGAGGTGTTTTATTTCGTTACTGAGGCAAATATCGCCTTAGTTCTACAAAAAGGGTATATCATTTACCTTACTTCTTGAACTATTTTTTTTTTCTTTTTAACCTCACATGAGCTTATGAGTGACCAACCAAATTCAAGATGTTTTACTGTGAAATCGAAGGAGTCTTCTTGTCTAATGGATTTAGACCCGTACTTTTTTAAAATTAGAATAGATGTTAAACAAAAAGGGATATGCATCCTGCCTCCGACATAGGACATATTAAAAGATGAAACAATAATTTTTACAAAATATCATAGAAATGAAAAAAATTGAAAAAAACTAACAGAAAAGCAGCTAAGGTATCACACATACAGACTTAGAGTGTATTTCCAACACTGCCACAACGAAGTAAATCAGTGAGAGACGGGTGGGGCCATTCTGGCCAGGCCTCGTGTTATTTGACCCCTGCCCTCTTTGTCCCCCCTGCCACCTGCTGAAAAGCTTCTGCTAGGATGCATAAAAAACAAAATAATAACAATGAAGCAACAGTAGCTAGGATCCCTGGTTTTCACAAAAAAAAGTGGTTAAGTCGTTGCACAAAAATAAAAAAACGTGGTTAAGAAAAAAAACAAAAAACGTCATAGAGCAAAAAAAGACAAAAAATGGATAAATAAAAAAGTGGTTAAGGCGTTGGGAAAAAAAATACCTGGCTCTCACCCAGGAGGCCCGGGTTCGATTCAAAAAAAAAAAATAGCTCAGTTGGTACAGCGTTGGACTGAAGATCTAAAGGTCCCTGGTTCGATCCCGGGTTTCGGCATGCGTTCTTTTTGAAGCTGACGCCAATCGAATTGCTCTAAAATAAAAAAAGTGGTTAAAAAGAAGTGGTCAAGGCGTTGGAAAAAAAAGTTGGTTAGAGCGTCGTGCTAATAACGGGAAGGTCGTGGGTTCGATCACCCCACGGGCCACTACACTTTTACCACTACAAAAAGCCAGCGCCGATTTCAGCTGGCGAGTGTGATGACCAAAAGATCATCACCCCGCGTGGCAGGTGACAGAGGATCCGAACCCGACTTGTCGGGAAGCGCTACAGCATTCACTCGGCAATGGCCATAATATGTTGAATACACTGGTTCTCAACCGATAAAGACAAGATGAAAGAAAATGTCCGATTGCCGATTTGTAACAACTTTGGCCCTTGTCAGTACTTGGGCGGGTGAGCGCATGGGGACACAGGGTACTGTTGGCAGTTTTACTTCCTATTTTTTCTTTCTCCTTTGTTTTCGGAGCTACAACCCGATTCGGTCAGGGAGACGCCACCGTGAAATGAAGGGGCGTGCTGTGTGTCCATCGCCTCGCCTCTCCTTACGTCTCTCAGTCGTTTCTCGTGCTTGTCGTTTTGATGTAGGCCGATTTGAGATCGTCAGCTGAGCAAAGCCGAGACAAGTTGAGACACTATAGGCTGGTCTGCAGCGAGTAAGAGGGGGAAAACCATTAATTTAAGGGCGCGTGGCAAAAGTAATCATACGCGAAATTAAATCCTGCTGCGGTGGCCGGGAATCGAACCCGGATCAACTGCTTGGAAGGCAACTATGCTGACCATTACACCACCACCGCACAATGAAGCGCCCCGACGCCGCGCTGTGTCGGCTTCCCGCCTGTCGGCAGCGGCCGAAGGTGATCGTACCTGCAGGCGCATTTCGAGGTAGGCTAGGGGAGAACATCCAGTTGCATTCAGACAGCGTATCCGCGCACATCCCGCGGAGCACCGGAGCGTTTGCGGCTTTGTTTACATCGCGGGGCGGCGCTCAGCGAGTGTTTCGAGGTCTACGTGTTCAAGTTTCATCAAATTGAGTACAATGTCGACAATTAATAGAGCGAACACCGCACAGTTTGTGTTTGATGGAAATGCTTTGCGGCCAACCGCTTTTGAAATCCACGAATTTATATTCGAAGATTTGAAAATCCCGGAAGATCTAGTAGACACGTTTCAATAGGATGTCGTGCAATATTCGCTATTTTTGAAGTTCTTTTCCGGCGACATCTGTGAAAAATTTATTGAAAAATTTGGCGGAGTGCGTAAATGTAGGCATGTCAATGGAACAGTCAGTGATGTGCAAATTGTGCCCTCAGGTTATGGTGTTAGAACGGTTCGAGTATTTAATGTGCCTCCTGAATGTGGAAATGATTTAATTGCACGTGCTCTCACTCAGTACGGCGTGGTCTTTATTTTATTTTTTTATTTATTGATTTATTTAACCTGGCAAGATTAGGGCCATCAGGCCCTCTCTTACATCTAACCAGGCATTCTACTTATTTTACATTCATATGTTTTAGTAGGCATGTTAAACTACATCTAGTACAAAAAGTGAAATAAACAATTTGAAAGGTACACCTGGAAAAATACATACATATAGAGTTTATATTCTTAGATCACAAGTACTGTTATAATTAGACATTATTGAACAGACAGATTTGAGATAGGAGTGCTGGCAGCAGGGAGTATGAGGGAGACTCATGGTGAAGGGAGGAGAAGAATAGAGAGACATGATGAAACATAATTAAGGAAATATAAAGGAAAAGAATATTGCGTGGCTAATAGAGATAGATGAAGAGGAAGGCATCTCAGGAGCAACATAGGAGACGCTAGCTTTGCTATTTGACAGATGAGGGGATTGTCCTTGTACATTAATTTTGTGGAGAACTTTATGAGGATGATAGTAGGAAATGCTTCAACTTCTTCTTAAAAGCAGCAGGAGATTGAATTTTGCGCAAGGTAAGGGGCAGTTTGTTCCAGAGGCGGACAGCGGCAACTGAGAAGGAGTTTGCAAAAGTTTTTGTTTTGTGAGTGGGCACAGTTAGGATACCAAATAAGAGTGACCTCGTGTTTCGATTATGATGACATGACAGGTTTTTAATCTCTGAAGCAAGGTACTGGGGTGTTTGCGCCTCGAGGAGTCGGTGGAGTAGACATAGAGTGTGGTAGTCGCGCAATTTGTCCGGCCGCAGCCACCCTAGCTGGGAGTATGAAGCACTAACATGATCGTATCGGCGAATGTTGCAGGTGTAACGCACACAGGCATTCATGGTTAGCTCTAGCCGTCTTTTGTTTTCACTGCTCATGCCTTGTTGAATCACATCACAATAGTGGAGGTTCGGTAGAACGAGTGCTTGCACGAGCTGGCGTTTCAAGTCCTGTGGAAATATGTTCCGAAACTTTTTGAGAGCATAGAGACAAGCAGACGTCTTTCGGCACACTGCGACTGTATTCTCCGCCCAGTTGAGATGCTCATCCAAAGTTACACCCAAGTTCTTCACTGTTTTCTGATATGGTATTGGAGTACCGTCGAGCAGAATAGGAGGTAGCCGTTCGCGGAAATCTGAACTTATTAATTTCTGATGGGCTATTAAGATTACTTGCGTCTTTTTTGCATTTAGTTTAAGCCCCAGGTTTTTCGCCCATGTCACTACTGAAGACAGAGGATACGCAGTGACACACAGCCGTCACTGTTTTGGTCATATTCTCCTTGCACAGAATACCACTAATCCATTTTCTATACTCCCGCAACCTCAGGAAATCTCTAGCAGTCGCCTTTCTTTCGGCACTCGCGGTGTCACACACAGGGCGCGAAAAATCTCGGACACCCCTGTGTTATGTCACTTGGCGGAAGCAGCGGCCAGTGCCCCTCGCGGCAGGTAGTGCCTAACAAAGGGACAAACCAGTCTGCCACCCTACTTCAGGCTGCTCAGCGGAACGCGTCAGAGCTTTTAGCAGCTCACTGCAACATCCAGTCTTTACCTGCACATTACGAAGAACTTAGCCTCCTCTTCAACCAACTAAACTACCACGTAATCCTCTTATCCGAAACGTGGTTGAAACCACACATATCCTCTGCATCTATTCATCTCCCAGGGTACACATTTCTTAGGGCAGACAGATCAAAAAAGCGAGGTGGCGGCGTCGGCGCGTATATACGAACAGATCTCAAAGCGAAAGTCTTATGTACGTCAAATCCTGCTGAAGAAAAAGAGGCTGAATTCATGTTCATTGAAATAAATATACAAAGTCGGAAATTCTTGACTGGCGTCGTGTACAAGCCGCCAAAAATAAGCTCAATGAGTTCCTTCCAGTCTGAATTACATTCACTTCAGTGTCAATACGAACATGTCATCGTAATGGGTGACTTGAACATAGACCTGCTAAGAGACACTCCCTCCGCAATAAACCTAAGAAGACTGTTTAGTTGCAATAGCATGAACATTCTTCCATTACAACCTACACACCATACGGCGCACAGTCATACTCTTATAGACGTAATCGCAACGAAACAGACTGACAAAGTAAGAGATGTTGGTCAAACATCGGCCCCTGGCCTCTCAGCACATGATGTAATATTCCTGGCCTACTCTGTGCAGCCCCCAAGGATCAAATCGCGTTACATAACCTGTAGGAACATGAAACGTATTGACCTTGACGCTCTAACAGCCGATTGCTCAGAAATCTCATGGCATCAAATAATCAGAAAACCCACAATCGACGGCAAAATTAATGAACTTGGTGATAAACTCACTGCCCTCTATGACAAACATGCACCTGTGCGCACAATCCGTGTAAGAAAATCTCCTGCTCCATGGCTGACAGCTGAATTACGTCAAATGATGACTAATAGGGATGCTGCCCACAGGCGTTTCAAGGCAGATCCGAAACCCGAGCGTTTCGAAGAATATAGAAAGCTACGGAACAGAGTGAAACAATGCATTCGCAATGCTAAAATCAGGCACGCTCGCTCCCTTGTATGCAGCGATCTGACGCCCACGACTCTATGGAAGAATCTCCGTAGCTTGGGGGTCGGAAAGGCAAAATCGGAAACCACTTTTCATGTGTCAGCTAACGAATTAAATGAATTCTTCTCTGCACCTCTGAATACCAGCACAGCTGATAATTACCGTCCACAAGAATCCCTAAACAGGATAACTAACAACGATACCTTCCATCTAAAACATGTAACAACAAATACGGCAAGATAAGCAATAATGAGAATCTCTTCTGATGCAATAGGCAACGACAGTATCGGTATAACCATGATTAAGAATGTTGCCGATATCTTAGTGCCTGTCTTAACTGATATATTTAATTTTTCCCTCGTGAATGGAATATATCCCACTGCATGGAAAAGAAGCCTAATTCGACCCATCCCTAAGATCGAAAACCCGCAACTGCCTAGTGATTACCGACCAATTAGCATACTGCCTGCTGTTTCCAAAGCACTTGAATATATTGTTCATGACCAAATCACTGAACACTTGCATGAATTCAGCCTATATGACAAATTTCAATCCGGTTTCCGTAAACATCACAGCACAAACACTGCTCTAATTAAAGTAACTGATGACCTGAAATATGCCATCGACAATCGAAAGGCAACAATATTGACGCTACTGGACTTCAGCAAAGCTTTTGACACTGTTAACTTTGACATAATGCTCAGAAAAATGCAACAGCTTAATTTCTCTGAAAGTGCAATGAGATGGTTTGAAAGCTACTTAAAAGACAGACAGCAATGTGTGTCACTGCGTAGTTAACGAGAAGTGGTCCAGTGCTTACCGGTACCAGGTCAATAGTGGCGTCCGAAGTGTATGCATTGATTTAAAGAAACATATTCCATCTTACGTTATGATTGCGGGCTGTAGGGCTCAAGTGACTTATATCGGCCAGCCACCCACATGCTCAATTTGTCATTCCACTGAGCATTTACGTGTCGATTGTACACGTAGACGACCCGTGCAACTCCCACGTAGTGACGCTGCGGCTGCTGGCGGGCACTTTGTGCCACTAATGAGTCCAGTGGTAGCGGGCACTGTATCTCAACCCCGACACGCCGACCCCATTCGTACTGAGGATGTCGCAAGTGAGGTGAATGTTACTGTCGACGCAACACAGGCCCGGCTGGAGGACGCTCTTATTTTGTCCTCGGCTGTGGTAGAGTCGGATTCAGTTACTCAGGAGATCCCAAATGTTTCGGATAATACACCAGTTGCTCTTTCGGAAGAGATGGACACCTCCTTACCACCGCCTCCCCCGCCCGAAGAGGTTCCCCTCGCACCGAGGAAAGGGCGTACAAAGAAAAATAAAAATAAGGGCGATAGTAGTCAGCGGTCTGATGATTTACCGTGCACCCCTGTATCAGATAGTGGCAGTGAGAGTGAAGTTCAGACATCTTGCCCCCCTCCCTCATAAAGTACTGAGCGCCAGGAGCGTATAAGGGAACAAACAGCACATCTCAAGGTTTTCTTAAATACGGCACGCGAACAGGGTGCGCAAGCTGCGAAGCGCAAAAGCGAGCAAGGTAGCGAGCAGCTGCCGCAGCGCACACGCAGGCATTCGGCGACGTCGGCCGCCGGTGCAGCCACAACACAGGCGGACGATGCCACGTACACAGACACCGCTGGCGGTCGTGCCCAACAGACCGACCGACCAGCGGAGACGCCCTGGTGGAAGCAGGAGGAGGACGACCCTGGACCCCATTAGCGGCTTTAGGCGGACCTGCTGCAATTCGTGCCCCGTTTACCTGAGATGTTACGTTACGCTGATCCTGCACGCTGAAAGTAATTTTCTGCACAGTATTGTCCACGAGTTACGTAATGCATTGCAGCGCTTCTTGACAGTTTTCTCGGTGTGCTTATGACGCAGCATCTGCAGCTTACGTTTTTCATTTTTCTTGCTATAACTTGAGTGTCTGTGTTTTAAATGGCCACCGCTCCTCACCATCTAAAGATTTTCTTAGTTTTATCACTCAATGTGAATCGCATCATAGCTGCGCATTAAATAGCGTGTTTTAGAGACTTTTTATCCTTGGGAGGCTATGACGTTGCATTGCTCCAAGAAGTCACCGTTAAGCGCTTCAATAACGTCCCTGGCTACGATGTCATCTATAGCATTAATGCTGAAGGTACTTGTGGCACCGCTGTCCTTTATAAAACTGTATTGCAACCAACTGACGTTCAATTTTTACCTAATGGCCGCCTCCTTGCATGTACCATCCTGGATGTCACGTTTATAAATATTTACGCGCCGAGTGGCACCGACCACAAACGTGCTCGATCTGTTTTTTTTTAATCAAGATGTGGTTTCGTTCTTTGCGTCGACCCGCAATGTAGTAGTCGCCGGTGATTTTAACTGTGTTACTGTCGCAGCCGATCAATTTCCCACGGCTACCATGTACCCGGAACTTTCTCAACTAATTGTGACCAGTGATTTGATCGATGTTTGGCGTCATTTTCATCCTACCACAACGCAGTACACACATTTTTATGCGAACGGTGCCAGCAGAATTTATGTGTCGCGGCCACTTCAAACCTATCTTCAGAGAATAGCGGTACATCTCGTCGCTTTTAGTGATCACTGCGGTGTTGTGTGTGAAGTGCAATTACTGGCCAATCGGCAGGCGCCACCTTCCCGTGTTTGGAAACTCAATACCCGTCACCTCTCTGCCGCCGGTTTACGTTGCGAGATTCAGAATATGTGGCAGCTTTGTTCTGAAAAACGGGGAAGCTATGCCTCGGTCTTACAATGGTGGGTATACTTAGCCAAACCGCAGTTGCGCCGTGTTGCGATGCGGTATGCAAGGGAGGTGTCGTTTTGGGAGAGGCGCACCATCGCCTTTTATCAGCAGTGCCTCCAAGATGCGCTGGATGCACCCGTGGCGCCAGATCAAAACTTACGCGCACGCTTAAATAGAATTAAAAGTAAGATGCTCCATCTTCAACTCCAAAAGGCGCAAGACTTCTGATCAGGAGCCGACCGCAGGGTGAGACCAATGAAGAGGTGCCAACGCTCTACCACGTGGTACGCGAGAAACGGTTGGCGCGGAGGAAACTCATTACCGCTCTCATCACGGACACTGGTGCTCGTCTCATGGCGAAGCATGAGATCGTTCCCCACGTCTCCGACCACTTTAAGAGATTGTTCGGACGGACAGCTGCCGATGATGTCGCACGTTCCTTTCTGTTAGATGAATTGGATACTGTCATCTCCGACTCTGACCGTCAGTCACTGGATGAGATGTTGTCACAGGACGATGTGAAAGACGTGTTGCGTTCGTGTCGTCGAGGGAAGTCTCCAGGTCTAGATGGTCTTCCCATAGAATTTTACCTGGCTTATTGGGATATTTTCGGTGAGACATTGACGACCATGATAAATGAAGTTGTTAGTGGTGTAACTGTCCCTTCGAAGTTCGTCGAAGGGCGTATTGTTTTAATTCCGAAGGCACCGACAGCATGCCGTGTTGAGGCATTACACCCTATCACCCTTTTAAATGCAGATTATAAACTGGCGGCGCGGTGCCTTGCAACGAAGCCCAATGTGGTCATGGACAAGATCATAACTCCCTTCCAGTCGTGTGGTGTGAAACGTCGTAGCATTTTTCACGCTGCGGCTTCATATCGAGACGTGGTCGCGTACGCGGCCCTTAACGGCCTGTCCGCCGGCATTCTCTCCATCGACTTTGCCAATGCATTCGACCGTATCGGACACGATTATCTTCTGTCCGTCATGACAAAACTGGGGTTCGGCGGCCACTTTCTCGATGCTTTACGGAATCTTCTAACGTCGGCGACGTCAGTAATTGTAATCAACGGTTGGCAGTCGCCACCAGTTCCTATTACAAGATCCGTCAGACAGGGCTGTCCTTTATCGATGCTTCTATTTGTCATTGCGCTCGACCCGTTTTTACGCGCAGTCGGTCGAATCATTGCAGGTGTCCAGGTCTGTCACGTCTCTCTCAAATGTGCTGCCTGTGCTGACGACTTGGGACTTTTCATGGGGCGGACACACGACTTGGACAGAGTTCGCTATGTTCTGATATTGTACGAACGTGCCTCTGGCGCCGTTCTAAATACGCGGAAAACTGTGTTGTTACCACTGGGTCGGCGGGGACTGCTTGCTACGCAGGACTGGTTCTGCGTTGTGCGCACCCACAAAATTTTAGGACTCGACGTTGTAGCGTGCCCACAAAACATGCAAGTTTTAAACTTGAGGCGAATTCTTGGTAGTGTGAAGGCCCTATGTCGCAGCCACTCAGGTCGCCGACTCAACTTACATCAACGTGTGGCTGTCATTAATACATTCATCTTATCGAATGCGTGGTACATCGCCCAACTGCTTAGTGTTCCGAAGCCGATCGGTCGGGCGATTTCGCAGGCAGTCTACTGGCTGCTGTGGCGGCATGAAATTTTTAAAGTCAAGGCTTCGACCTGTGTCATCGACAGGCAGCTGGGCGGCCTCGGTTTCACCGACGTTCCACGCAAATGCGCCGCGCTGCTCGTCCACCGGACAGCCACCCTGCAGTCCGACAACCCGGCAGCAACCACCGCGGCACTCCTGGAGCTCTACCGCCCACACTCTGAAGCGGCGCCCGTCTCTCTCGCGGCCATCCCGTACAAGATGTCCTACATACGGGAGTACTTTTTAAGGAGGAGCTACACTCTGTCAACGGCTACCGACAGACACAGGACCGCCCGCGGACTCTACGTTTCCCTGACTGGACAACCTCCGCGTCATAAACTGGTGCTCCGGAACCCCACAGTGGAATGGGTGAAGGTGTGGGCATAAATCAACAACCCGGTGTTGCCGTCGGACGTGAGTGCGCTCTGGTTTAAGGTCGTCAACAACACCCTAGCGACGAACAAGCGGCTTGCCGACATTCACCTCCTTCCCTCTGCCAACTGTGGAAGATGTGGTGCTGTGGACACACGGGAACATCGTTTTGAGTGTTCACCGGTGTCGACGGTATGGCGGCTGTGTCAACGAATGGTCGCTCACATTAATAGAACGCCTCCTCACCTCGTGACTCTTCGTCGTGTGATAGTGCCTAACTTCAAAGCTTTCCCGCGGACGAAGAATAATGCATTGTCTGGATCTTAGGGCAAACGATTTATGCCCTTGTAGATATGACCGTCACTGATACTGTGATATACCTGGATTATTTGTGGGCCCAGTATATGAAACTGAAGGATTGCGTTAAATTTCGCGAACTGTTTGCGGCCGGCCGGAGTGGCCGAGCGGTTAAAGGCGCTACAGTCTGGAACCGCACGACCGCTACGGTCGCAGGTTCGAATCCTGCCTCGGGCCTGGATGTGTGTGTTGTCCTTAGGTTAGTTAGGTTTAAGTAGTTCTAAGTTCTAGGGGACTTATGACCACTGCAGTTGAGTCCCATAGTGCTCAGAGCCATTTGAACTGTTTGCGAATTTTTTAAAGTCTGCCTTGGATTACGGCTATGAGATGGAATTGCGGACCACACCATGAACTGAGATTTAATGAGTCGACGCATTCCACTTTATATTTCTTTTTTTCTTCCTTTTACTTGTTTTATTTGTGTTATGGTTGGTGAATTGTGCCACAAACACACTACGGGTCATTCTGGTTTTATCTTCAGGAGAGGAGTGACTTTTTAATTTTGAAGAATTTTATTTTGTTTCCAAGACTTCATGGGTATTCTGGAAGATGCGGCCTGTTTGTGTGGAACATTCATGGATACGCAAGTGCTTTTCCGGTCTCTTCTTTTAAGTTCCCGGACTGTCGCGATTTCATTTTATTATTTTAGGTGATTTCTCTTTCGTTAGTGTGATGCGCACATCGACGTAAACTCTGAAGTTGTGAGGTTGTGCAGCACTGACACCTGTTTTTTACCAACTCTCTGCTACATCGGAGAGACTGACGCTCGTCAGGAGGGAGAAGAATTTTCTTTTACGCGGAATGTTTTTAGTTGAAATACGAGCAGAAGAGTTGAACCGGCGGAAGAAAGAAGACCGTCCACGAATTCCGCGTTACAATTACTTTTCGTTCCTCATTTTTCAGTGGAAGAGGACCCCATACCACCTGAGAAGAAGATGATTTTGTTTTAAATTATTATTGTGTTCAACGAAGTTCGACAGTCCAGCAAATATAGCATTGAAGCTCGCCGAAAAAAAAAAAAAAATTTAAAAAATGCTCGCCTGCCACGCGGGCGGCCCGGGTTCGATTCCCGGCCGATGCATCATTTTGCTTTTCCCGCGATAACGCTGCCGTGTGGCTTGCGCGTTTGAGATGCACGATCCACAAGAATGTATAGCTGGATTCCCTTGAGAAGAACCGAGAACGCAGCACTCGCGGGTCCCCACTAGGACGCTCGCATCATGTTCTACAGACTAGCGTCGGCCTGGCCTCACGAGTTGCTGTGTCCAGGTGCCCCGAGGCACTGAACTTTAACAACAAGGAGTGCTGCCTATCGTTGCAACAGCTGCAGCAACACCGCAATCAACTGGGCCGGCAATGCACGTCTAGCAACAGAACACGTTATCCGGGAAGTACATTGTCTCCACGTCTAATATTGGGTACGGTATTTATCTAGTTTCTAGGACAAGCGCCTCACCCGTGCTTCGGTAGCGCAGTAGGCAGCGCGTAAGTCTCATAATCTTAAGGTCGTGAGTTCGACCCTAACCCGGGGCATTTAATTTTCTGTGACTGAAGGTGGTGCTGTTGCTAGGGCACCAACTTATTTCCTATTTGTTATCCACAACGTTTCAACGCTTCAGCGGGAAAATGTTTACTTCCTGTTATTGCTACTTACAGCTTCCCTTTTCCTCTTCTCCCAGCAGAGCATGAAGCCAAAAGCATTGCTCTGAGACGTTTGAGGTGCGCGCCTTGCCAGTCAGTATGCGCAGAGATGCTCGCAAAGGGCGCCGACGCGGGAGTCGACACGAAATTTGCGAGAGACCATCCGAACCGTCCAACAGACACCCATATCCGGTGTGGTCTAGTGGCTCAGTTCCGCTTGAGACGCCCTAAAGTGAGGAAGTGTCGCGAGCTCCGAGTCAGTAGAGGTGTTTACGAATTGCTGTTATTCTCTCGTCGCGTGTTGTGCAACCGTCCCGTGTAACCCTTCCGTGTTGTGTCGTTGGTCTGTTTGGTTCTGTCAAGTTTAAGTGCTATTAGCCCTTGAAGGGTTAATTAGCAACATGTCATGTTTATTTCCAAGGAAGAACACAATCAAGTTTCAGTTTGACAAGTCAACCAGGTCCGTTCAACTAAGTTCCCTGGAAGTGCACGACTGGATTGTGGACGTATTTGGAATTACATCGGAGCAAGTACATTCTGCTTATTACGATCTGGAGCAGTATTGTTTTTTTGTAAAGTTGCTGGACCCTCTTGTGATGGAGCGTTTACTGGCAATTCATGGTGGAACGATCGAGTTTCTTCACCGTGATGGAACAGTGAGTATTGTTACAATTTCCACTGCTGATCTAGAGTATAAAAATGTGAGAGTGTTTAACTTGCCACCCGAAGTAGAGAATTGCTACCTGCGATAAGTCTTATCTGCATATGGCGAGGTTAGGACCATTAGGAATGAAATGTGGTCTCGTGAACATAGAATGCAATGTTATAGTGGAGTGAGATCGGTAGAGATGCATATTAAAGTAAGCATTCCGTCACACATCATGGTTTGTGGGTACAAGGTACTAGCCACCTATGCCAATCATATGCTTACCTGTCATATCTGTAATGAGATTGGGCGTCTGCGTCAGGACTGTCCGCGTCGCGTGTTTGTCCTAAAAAACGATCTGCAGAGGCGGCAGCGGCTGACATTTAGTGCCGTTCTGATGAATGGTAAAGTAGAACAGCTTGCTGTTATCACAAATTCCGCAATCAGTACCGAACCAATTGCGCGCGATGGCAGTCAAATTATGGCGCCCTCTGTCGACGCGCACTCTGACATTGCTGCTAGAGAACGGAACAATTCCCGCCAAAAAATACCTCATGATTTAATTGGTGTCTCCTCAGATGAGGAAGAATCTAACCAAGCGCATCCTGTTCAAAAGCAAAAATCCTGTTCTGGTGACGACGGGTCAGAATTAAACGTTATGGAGGTAGAATCAACATCTCAGGGCGGGGACATTAAGCTATCTGCAGCAGCTGTTGCTATGCCTGTAACCGCTGCTGACCAGTGTGGGGCAGAAAGTCCTACTAAAGGGAATTCAGAGACCAAGGAGAAGGAATGTGAATCTTCTTTTCCCGTTACTGAGCGGCAGGACATGGCACCAGACAGTGATGTGACGGTTTCCAATAACGCAGAACGGAAACTTATTGCACAAGACCTGCCAGGTCTAAAACGTGAGAGTCACAGTAAGCAACAATTGTCACAGAAGAAAGGTGATTCTCAAACACATTCAATGACTCACGATAATCAACGACGCCGGTTGAGTCCTCCACCGAACGTAAATAACAGTAGAAGTCAGACGAGGCGCTACGTGGCTAAATTAGACAGAAATTCACCTGAAGGCAAAGGAGAACCCACCCTAGGCCACTTAGAGAACGTAGGCACAGATCGTCCTGCAGGTACGCCCACAACTTCTGTAGTTGCCACCGATGCACAAACTTAGCAGCATTAACAACAGAATGGTGCCAACATGAATATGTGCCCTTCTTTTGGGAGTTATTATACTATCAGAAGTACAGTGTACGGTGCCCAACATGCACTAATAACAGTGCATGTCGCTAGACTGCCATAATAAGTCAAGCTTATAAAATTCTGACTCTCAATATCAACAGAATAACTTCGGACTTAAAAAACTATCTTTGAAACAATTTATTTACGAATCGGAGGCGGACATAATTTTGTTGCAAGAAGTACTGTTTACTGATTTGCATATACCTGGCTTTAACACTTTTTTCAACGTACCACCAGACGATAGTACAGGAATTGCTATAATGATTCGTGTCGGGATACGAGTAGTGATGCTGGATAAACTTAAATCCGGAAGAGGCTTAAGTTGTCAAATCCATCATGTCACGATTTTAAATCTTTATGTTCCATCGGGTACCACTAAAAAGTCAGAGAGGGCCAAATTCTTCAAGGAAGTTATTGTGCACTTGCTTCGGAGGAATCCTATAAATGTCAATGTTGGAGGTGATTCCAATTGTGTTGTCCATCGGAAAGACCAGATTCTACTTTTTAATTATTCTAAGGAGCTTCATGAATTAATTAAAACTATCAGATACAAGGATGCCTGGGAAGTAATCTTCCCCACGTTAGTCAAATACACGTTTCTTACTTCAGCATCATGTAGTCGCATTGATCGGATACATGCCTCTGAGAATATTAGCACTCAAGTACTAAATGCGGACGTCATCCCCACGTATTTTTCCGACCATTGCGCTCTTTTAGTTTCCCTAACATTAGTCAAGCAGTCCACTCGAGCATACCGCAAACAATGGATCTCATCATAGCGCATTTGAAAGATGACGATCTCGAAGATTGCGTTCTCGAAACGTGGACGAAATGTTTAAGATCGATTCAGAAATACAGAACCAAAACCGAGTGGTGGGTCCAATTCGCTAAGATGAAATTGAGACAAACATAAAAAAATTACAGTTTTCAAAAAACTATAGCAGAAAAAAGGACTATTGAATTCTACTACACGGTTTTAAGAGAATTCCATGAAAAGGCAAATGGTTCAGACACTCACCTGGAACAGATCAAAAGAGTAAAAGCCAAACTTTTAAGCATAACACGGAAACGGTTAGACGGATTGAAAATTAAATCAAAAGCAAAATCTCTCCTGGAGGATGAAACAACCTCAATGTACCATTTGACGCAACATCAGTCTAATCGGCGACGCACTTTTAATGAGGATCTAAAAGTAGAAGACGGCAGAGTACTCACAGACCAAGGTGACATTGTCCGCGAAATCCATCGGCATTACGAAATGCTTTACAAAGAGGGCCAATCTGATGACTGTGAGGGCTTTGAAATAATCAACTCGTTACGTAACTTGATGACCATAGATGACAATAATTCCCTGTTTGTAGAATTCGCAATGGACAAGGTATTCGACCTGGTGAAGACATCTCTCCCAAATAAATCAGCGGGTCCAGATGGTATACCTAAACAGTTTTATCGGAGGTATTGGCATATCATTGGGACCCGCCAGGTTAGCCGCGCGCTAACGCGCTGCTTCCTGGACTCGGCTAGGCGCGCCGGCCCCAGATCGAATCCGCCTGGAGGATTAACGACGAGGGCCGGTGTGCTAGCCAGCCTGGATGTGGTTTTTAGGCGGTTTTCTACATCCCCCTAGGTGAATACTGGGCTGGTCCCCACGTCCCGCCTCAGTTACACGGCTCGCAGACATCTGAACACTTTCGCACTATTCCATGGATTACACTAGTCGCAGACAGTTGGGGTACACTAATTCCTTCCCAGGGGATACTGGGGTGGCGGCAGGAAGGGCATCCGGCCATCCCTTCAACTAACATTGCCACATCCGCGTATCCGCGGGAAAACCGGCACAAGTAAAACAAAGAAAGAAAGAATTGGCATATCATTGGGACAATTTTACTGAGGTAATTAATGAAATCATGAGAGGAGATGCAATTCCACCAGAACTCAAAGAGGGAAAAATTGTCTTGATACCAAAAAGCAATGGCCACAAGAAAGTCGATAACTTTCGTCCTCTCATGCTAATGAATTATGACTATAAAACATTAGCGAGGACAATTAAAGAACGGATGACTCCCCTACTCCGGAAAGTTATCCAAAACCATCAAGCCTGACTACCATCTCTAAATATCGTGATTTAATTTCTGTTGCTGCAGACACAAATATTAAATGCGCATTATTATTCCACGTCAGTCACTGATACGTGGAAATTATTTCGCAGCAGCTGGGATTGCGGATCGTGCAGTGTGTATCATTCAACACATGATGACTGGAATTACGGCGAAAATCATTATAAATGGACAGTTCGGAGGGGCGTTCCGCAGGGCAGCCCGCTATCAATGTTGTTATATGCTCTATAACTGGAAGCTTTTCTACAACGGATCAACGGACAACTGACCGGAGTGACTGTTTCTGGGGTCACAATATCCGCAAGAGCTTACGCAGATGACATAGGGGTTGTCATAAGACACTGTGGGGCGGCGGGTGGAATAATAGAATATTTGTTATGTATTATTTATTTATGCTGTTTGCCGTTCTCAATACTGGCTCTCTAACTACAATATTGGCAACCAGAAAGTGATTAGCAAAACGTGAAGCCTGTAATTAGAATTCCTAGTGCCCGCTTCATCTGAGAAATACATTTATAGCTACAACTTATAGCTCTGAGGAATTAGGAGATTGTCTGGGATTCATAATCAAAAACCATTCTCTCTAAAACGTTCACTATATTCTGAAAGTCACAGACCAAAGAGAATCCACACAATCCAACTACCAGAGCAGTTCAGAGTCTAATGTGCTGATGCAACTATAACTGTTCAAATTAAATGTTTAAGTGAATGCTCGCCATAATTTGATGATAATGTTCATCAAACGCCACGCTAATAATGGTAGAATGTCTGTCCTGCGGCGGCACGTGAAAATACGACATACGCAAACTAAAGATAGAGCATTAATGTCATCCCAAAATTAACACTTCACTCGAAAACGATTTCATTGTTACGCGTATCCCGAGTAACTTATTACTGCATCCAAGGCTGTTTATATCAACGATACCGACGCGACGCGACGCGACTCCCGGCACAGGTGGTGCACTAATCAGCGTCTGGAGAGAACTGGGGCTTTCCTATCTCGCGCAGTGTTCTTACATATAAAGCCACGGTGCGGATGGCTAAGGGAACGCCTGATCAAATCTGCTCTCCCGAATAGCCGCTGGGCTAGTAATGCACCACTTTAAGTTATCGAATAAATCATTGCTTCCTTTGCTGACGGCCAATGAAGCTCTCAATTTAAATGTGCAATCAGCACACAGGTAAGTAATCATAATAAAAGTCTGACGTGGCTAAGTCAAATATTTTGGGCGAGAGAATTAATTTAATTACACTACACGCAGTAGACGAGCTCTGAACTTGCTCTTTGGAGATACGCTATAGCTATAGTTTTATAGTTATTCTGTTGAAACTTCTCACAGTTTTATGATTATAGCGGATCTCCCTTCTACTTAAATTTAAACATCCTAGCTTTATTTATTCGCCTACTTAATCTATCTTGCTTCCTTAATTTCTAAGACAAAAACCAGAAAATCATGAATTTCAACTAAAATTTTAATTTGTGAGATCCAGAATACTGTTTCTACTAAATTATTATGCAAAAGGAATCTAAATATAAATTTTTAAGTTTCTAGCTCTTTTTTGCTGCGCCAATGATTTTTACAGAAAAACATTCAAATTTCGAAAATGGTTAAAGTTATTGAACTGATATCCAACACATATTGATTTTGTATTACTCCTGACATGCTAGAAACGTTTCAGGTTATTTACTTCATTTTAAAGTATTGCGCAATATTAATGACGTCAGAGCTAGTTACAGCGGACTAGGCTGGCACACAATGGAAAGACTGATGCGAATTTTATAAGGCGTGATTATGCTGCTTCCCTACAACACGACGGTGAAATAGCCATACGCAAAGCAGCAATCGGCAACTACAATAGAGCATCAGGTGCAAAGATTAACGCACAAAATAGTAAGATATTAAATCTTAGAGGATTCTAGAATGTACACATCTCTTGGGCCACCCTGGTGGACCATCACAAAATGCTAGGCATAAGCTTCAACAAATGCCCAATGAAGATGACAGCAACCAACTGGAGGGAAACAACCAACAGCATACAAGGAGCTCTGCGAGAACTTAACTGGCGCTCTATGAATCTCATGCAGACGATTAAAGTAATAAACACCTAGGTTTTCTCTAAAGCTTATTATACTGCACAGATCTTCCCAGCACCTAGATTGCAAGCAAACTCATCATGAGGCTGGCTAATAGACAAGTATGGAAAGGGAAAATTTTTACAATGTGACTTGTCCCTCTGACCAAATCGAGGGCAGCAGGAGGCTTAGAACTCATTAACACTGCGAGGAAAGCGTCAGCATTGTATACAAAAAGAACCTTATTTATGATCAGTCATGCCCACAATAACGTAACTTCTTAACTGTTCAATGTTGTCCGGCCAGAACGCATGTAACCACCGGTAAACGTAGGAAAACTGAACTATAAGTTAAGGCATATAAGAGAATTTTACTTAGACATCAGCTACTTAGGAGATTGCTTTCTCCACACGACCTACATAACTTCCAAGAAAATATTAGAACACTGGGAAAAATCGGACAACCCGAGTAAAATCGAAACACAATATCCGGACATTATATGGCAAAATGTATGGACAAATATTAACCTCATTATCCACTCCTATGAGGTGACGTCCATATGGTACAGAGCCGTCCACGAGATAGTGCAACCAACGAAAAACTCCAGCGGATTGGACTAAGCGACACGTATAACTGTTGTCAATGTGGACTAGTAGACACAATCCTCCACCGATTTACGTCTGCCGGACACTTGCAAAATTGGGATTCGACTAAGAACAAAGCTGGAATCCTCACCAGCCGTGGTGGACGAAATCACACTACGGAGATGCTTTTACACCCACAGGAAAAATACTTCCCTGCAAGCAAACATAACAGTGTGATGTGGCTAATAGACCATTATGTGAACTATGTAATTCATGTAAATGGACCAGACGACATGACTGACTACAAATTGTACATGGAAACGGCCTACTGGAGAATGAAAGCATTACGTAATTACAAAAACCTATTTGCGAATATGCTAGATATTGTTTTTGGGAAGAAAGGTATAGGATAAGTATCATGACAAGTCAAGAGTAGTTAACATGGACATACCACGTGAGTAATTATTATCCATATATAATTAAAGAGCCCAAAAAAAACTAAACACAATTTAAGTGCACCTTCCACTGCCATCTCTTATTGTTACAAGGTAAACTAATTTTTGTTTTAAATACCCTATTGTGAAATTAAATTGCGACTAAAACTAAATAAAAAAGTGGCTAAGGCAAAAAAGTGGTTAAGGCGTTAAAAAACTGGCTTAAAAAAGTTGGTAAAAAATAGTGGCAGAGCGCAAAAATGTAAAAAAAGCGCCAGAATCGGATTTTCACTCTGCAGCGGAGTGTACGCTGATATGAAACTTCCTGGCAGATTAAAACTGAGTGCCTGGCCGAGACCATAACTCGGGATCTTTGCCTTTCGCGGGCACGTGCTTTAACCACCTGATCTACCCAAGCACGACTCACGCCCCGTCCTCACAGAGGTACTGGCGGAAGTAAAGCTGTGAGGACGGGGTGTGAGTCGTGCTTGGGTAGCTCAGTTGGTAGAGCACTTGCCCGCGAAAGGCAAAGGTCTCGAGTTCGAGTCTCGGCCTGGCACACAGTTTTAATCTGTCAGGAAGTTTCAAAAAAAAGTGGCTAGGGTACCTGACTTTCAAAACAAAATGGTGTAACGGTTAGCGCTCTGGACTCTGAATCCAGTGATTCGAGTTAATAATGGTATAATAAAAAAGTGGTTAAGGCAAAAAAGGGGGTATGATTCCTGCTTTGGGTGCAGGAGGTCCCGAGTTCAAATCGCGGACGAGCCCTAGCGTTTGACCGTTCTAAAGAGTAGGTGGAGCTCACCCACGTTTCAGCTCTGCAATGAAGAATAGATGCCTGCCGCAGCATGATATGTGTGGCGCTACGGTCATGAGGGGACCGTTGACATGGCAAAAAAAAAAAAATAGCATGACGGTCAAGGTAACTGGCTGGGAAGCGGAGAACCCGTGTTCTAATCTCGAGGAAACTGTACAGTTTTCATTTTTTAAATTGTAGTTTCTTTAACAGAATTCGTAGGGATAGGAGGGTTAATAAGGCATGCAACTCAATACAGAATAATAACAGTAGTAAGATACGCACAGGTCCGCCCGGTTGGCCGTGCTGTCTAACGCACGGATTTCCGGGTGGGAAGGAGAGCCTGGTCCTCAGGACGAATCCGCTCGGTGGATTTGTGTCGAGGTCCGGTGAACCGGCCAGTCTGTGTATGGTTTTAGGCGGTTTTCCATCTGCCTCGGCGAATGCGGGCTGGTTCCCCTTATTCCGCCTCAGTTACACTATGTCGGCGATTGCTGCACAAACAAGTTCTCCACGTACGTGTACACCACCATTACTCTACCAATCAAACATAGGGGTTACACTCGTCTAGTAGTGTGAGACGTTCTCTGGGAGGAGAGGGGGGCGGGGGGGGGGGGGGGGGTCCACCGCTGACCGAACCACACAATAACCCTGGGTCGGTGTGGGGCGGCGGGGGGCGGGGGGGGGGGTGGATTGCGATAGTCGTCGTGGGGTTGTAGACCACTGCAGCTGCGGCGGGGATGGAGCCTCTCCGTCGTTTCTAGGCCCCCAGTTAACATACACTACAATACAATACAAGGTAGGCACACTAATTTCCCAAACGATGTGAATTAGTACAAAATTAATCTTTTAAGCCTTGTCACATGCAAACAACTCCGAGTAAGAATGCTACGAATTCCTCACGAGGGACCGCAGATAGCCAACCGCGCGACGCTGGTTTACAGCGAGGCACGGGACAGAATATACGTGGGGAGGTTTACGTTGTCCCGGTTGCCTGTTAGTCATATCATTGTTGTGACCTCGAAGAGTGTCGGTGTCTAGCACGAACCTTATAGAAGCAGTCAATCGGGAAGAGTTGTTTTCCGAAATTAAGCAGCCGCGAACCTCGAGGATACATGTAATGATTTTTTATCGTTAATCCGCCGAATAAATAAAATATATTTTGTGAAAGAATACAGTGATCTTCCATAAATAACGTATGACTTGTACTGTATGTAGTTTGCGGTAATTAGCTTTTCTGTTTATGCCGTAGTAACTAATTATTGTTTGTTGTGCCATATCTATCAGTTACATAATCTGAATACTAGAGGATATACACTGTTCGACCCGCGCTGAAATATGTTGTGATCTTTCCATTTCATATTCGTTACATCCAGGTATTGTTTGTATGAGTTTACCGATTTCACCTGTGACTCACTGATATTATATTCATAGGACACAGTTTGTTTCGTTTTGTGAAGTACACAATTTTACAAATCCGAAGATTTAAAGGAAGCTGCCAATTTTTGCACCTCTTTGAAATATTATCAAGGCCTGACTGAATATTTGTGCTGTTTCACTCTGACTGTACTTCATAACTGCATCATCTGAAAAGTCTGAAATTATAACCCTAACACTACTATTGTAATGAACATATAGTCCTGTCATGGGAAAAGCCACGTACCGCCCTCTTACTAAAATTTAATTTTGTTTCCAAATAAATTACACTATGGCAGGGTAGTCCTCTTAATACGAAAAGCTAATTAATAGAGTTACCCTTTTTACAGGATTTGACCGTGTGTTGTGTCTAATGGATAAATAAATCAGACTATTCACTGGTTTTCCTAAGCCCTTACCAGCGGTTAGATAAAAACGCAGTATGAATAATATTACACTGACGCTAGGAAAACTCAGTTACAAGTTCATTTAGTGGTTTAAAAACATGTACTAATGGTCGCTAGCCTACCCAGACAGTGAAACAGCGAAGTAATTGGAGAAGCAGAAGTATGAATTTAGCCTACTTTCTTGCTACTGTTTAATTTGGTGCTTCAAATAAATATTATTTCACTTAAACAATGTTGGACTACACCCTTATACATTACGTTTTTAAAAGAGAAAAAGCCCAGCAGAAAACTTCAAGATAATTAGAAAAATTTGGACAGGGGGGACCTTTAGAAAAGCACTTTCCATAATCAAAAAACTTAAATACTAAAATACATAGATACTAAAGCGCACACTTTTTATACTGAACATTTCACTTCAGGAAAACCTCTTACTTACTGGAATTTACTTTCAAAAGCTATTATTCTTTGAACTAATCCTGTATAGTCATTTAACAGATTCTAGTAACTTAGCTGATTGAATTTTACGTAAGCAAACTTTTACTATAAAATTGTGCAACAGTTAAGAAAATTTTTTTTATTATTTACACAAAAACAATTTAAATGGTACCTCTTTATATCAACTTGGCGCTTCATAAGTCTGTAAAACTGGATACTCGGATTAATCAAACACCAGGAAGGAACCCTATAGAGGTGCATGATTAGAATGAAATAACAGAGTGTACCAGTTTCCTTAAAGTTCAAGAATTATTATTAAAAAACAGTTTAAATTGATGGTTCACGCTGTACAAAAGTAAAAATACAAAAAAAATCTTATCTGGTGGTTGTAGACTTGGGTGTGGCGAACAATTATGGCGGCTACACTACCCACAGTGTACGGCCTGCAAGTATCTTGCTGTACGTGCTCAATTTCTCTTCTTGGCGTCGTTCAGTTTCACATACAGTAGCCCAACAACTCGCAGTATGCTGCAAGCCGTTAGCAGTCTTCATCCGAGGCATTTTTGTGCAAATCTGCAGGCAAAGCTTCTCCTGTTTCACAAGGGTGTTGCCACAATCATTGCTGCCTACAGACTGTGTGTCTTACTTCCCGCGCTTGCTTTAGCTAGCGCCCCAATTCGCCGTTGCCACCTTTTCCGCTCCCCAGAGCCACTTTTGTTTCAAACAAAAGCACGCTGGCTTTTATATAACACCCGTTTCTTACATTGATCCTGTTGTTGTTGTTGTGGTCTTCAGTCCTGAGACTGGTTTGATGCAGCTCTCCATGTTACTCTATCCTGTGCAAGCTTCTTCATCTCCCAGTACCTACTGCAACCTACATCCTTCTGAATCTGATTAGTGTATTCATCTCTTGGTCTCCCTCTACGATTTTTACCCTCCACGCTGCCCTCCAATGCTAAATTTGTGATCCCTTGATGCCTCAAAACATGTCCTACCAACCGATCCCTTCTTCTAGTCAAGTTGTGCCACAAATTTCTCTTCTCCCCAATCCTATTCAATACCTCCTCATTAGTTACGTGATCTACCCACCTTATCTTCAGCATTCTTCTGTAGCACCACATTTCGAAAGCTTCTATTCTCTTCTTGTCCAAACTGGTTATCGTCCATGTTTCACTTCCATACATGGCTACACTCCATACAAATACTTTCAGAAACGACTTCCTGACACTTAAATCTATACTCGATGTTAACAAATTTCTCTTCTTCAGAAACGATTTCCTTGCCATTGCCAGTCTACATTTTATATCCTCTCTACTTCGACCATCATCAGTTATTTTACTCCCTAAATAGCAAAACTCCTTTACTACTTTAAGTGTCTCATTTCCTAATATAATACCCTCAGCATCACCCGATTTAATTTGACTACATTCCATTATCCTCGTTTTGCTTTTGTTGATGTTCATCTTATATCCTCCTTTCAAGACACTGTCCATTCCGTTCAACTGCTCTTCCAAGTTTTTTGCTGTCTCTGACAGAATTACAATGTCATCGGCGAACCTCAAAGTTTTTACTTCTTCTCCATGAATTTTAATACCTACTCCGAATTTTTCTTTTGTTTCCTTTACTGCTTGCTCAATATACAGATTGAATAACATCGGGGAGAGGCTACAACCCTGTCTCACTCCTTTCCCAACCACTGCTTCCCTTTCATGACCCTCGACTCTTATAACTGCCATCTGGTTTCTGTACAAATTGTAAATAGCCTTTCGCTATATATAGCCTAAGTATGACGATTTCTTAAATTGTCAAATTTACATCAACATGAACAATTTATACACACAAACATTTTTAAATGCAAAATGTAACCAATTTACATAGTATTTTACATACACTACTCACATACAATGCAAAGAACTTCAACTTTCAGTATAGTACACTTTACTTTACATATACAGAAAATATAGTACCAATATGAGATAATTTACAAGCAAAAAATTATAAAAATTTAAATGAACTATAAACAAATAATGTTATAAGATTACTATTAATATTGTCCACAAGAGCGTTAACATACAACATGAACAGCAAGTGACCCAACACACCTCCGTGGGGTACACCTATAGTTACTTCTACATATGTCGATGACTCTTCGTCTAAGATAACATGAAGGGCTTATTTCAATAGTGGTACAAGTCCATTTTTGTTCATTCTGAGACACAGAGTCCTAAAGTTAAGTGAGCGCTGAAAAATCATTTTAACTTTAGGACTCTGTATCTCAGAATGAACAAAAATGGACTTGCACCGCTACTGAAATAAGCCCTCCACATGATGCTTCTCACCTACCAAAAAGTCCTCACCCCAATAATAAATTTCTCCTGCTACCTCATACGATCATATTTTTGATAGTAAGCATAGGAGTGGTACTGGATCAAATGCTTTTCGGTAATCGAGAAATACACAACCTACCTGACTGCCCTGATCCACAGCTCTCAGGGTGTCATAAGAGAAAAGTGCGAGTTGGGTTTCACATGATCTGTGTTTTCGAAAACCAAACTCTCTGGAATGGATCGGGTCGTTTTGTTCGAGACACTTCATTTCGCTTAAGACCAGAAGATGTTCTAAGATTCTACAACAAATCGATGTCAAGTATATTCCCCCCTGCGGGTTCGGGGGTTAGAATAGGCCCGTGGTATTCTTGCCTGTCGTAAGAGGCGACTAAAAGGAGTCTCAAACGTTTCGGCCTTATGTGATGGTCCCCTGTCGGGTTTGACCTCCATATCTCAAAATTTTTCCGAACAGCGAGCCGATTGGGGAAGGGCGCCTTACTTGGCGCATTGTGTCCATCTTGCGTTGAGAACTTTCGCCAGCTTATTCTTCGTTGCATTGCAGTCCTGCCCGCTCTCCATCTCTTGGGCATGGATACGCTCCTGCGTGCACTTTCTGCCAAGCAATGTGCAGGGCCATTTTCTGCACTGATGGCGACCATGGACCACATGTCACCTAACATCCAGCACGGTAGCCAGTCCGTTATGGTGGGCCTGCCATGTACCCTCTTGGTTGTAGCCCCCTGACAACACAGGGATCGCTCTACTGATGCCTGCGCCGTTAACTCCCCACGTATGCCAAGGAGTAGATGCCCATCTCCCTGGGGCATCGGGACTCCCGGCAATGGCCATCCTGCCAGGTGGCCCTTGCTGTGGCGCCCGTGGGGAGGGCCCTTGGTCGGAGTAGGTGGCATCAGGGCGGATGACCCGCAATGAAGCGTGGTACATCATCTCTCGCTGGGGGCACGCCGCCAGCAGTCTCTAAGCGTTCCAAAGCTCACTTTAAGGCTAATGTGTATGACCCCAAATCGTTCCCCTCCCTGGCCACACCATGGGGGGAACGAAAGGCTATGAATGAGAGCGAAAGATATTCGCCCCGGTATCTCGTCTGTACCAGAGCTGACGGGGAATCGTTTGTGTCTGTGAAGCCTCAGTTCTTTGTTGAACATTTAGAGGACAAGTTCGGGGAGGTGGAGGGCTTGTCCAAAATGCGGTCAGGGTCAGTCTTAATAAAAACAGCATCCTCTGCCCAGTCACGAGCCTTGCTCGCTTGTACGAAGCTGGGGGATGTTTCTGTTACTATCACCCCACATAAAAGCTTAAATATGGTCCAGGGAATTATTTATCACAGAGATCTCCTTTTAGAGTCCGATGACGAACTGCGCGCCAACTTAGAGCGACGAGGGGTCCATTTCGTCCGGCGCGTCCACCGGGGTCCGAGGGATCACCAAGTTGCCACCGGTGCCTTCATCTCGGCCTTTGAGGGTGACACATTACCTGAGAAGGTCAAGGTGATGGTATACCATTGTGATGTCAAGCCCTATATCCCTCCCCCGATGCGGTGCTTCAAGTGTTGGAAGTTCGGCCATATGTCTTCTTGCTGTGCTTCCAGCCTCATATGTCGCGATTGTGGTCGACCATCCCATCCTGATACTCCATGTGACCCGCCTCCCATCTGTGTCAACTGCGGGGAGCACCATCCCCCTTGCTCGCTGGACTGTAAGATTCTCTAGAAGGAGCGGAAAATAATGGAATACAAGACCCTGGATAGGCTGACCTACACTGAGGCTAAGCATAAGTTTGAACGACTGCATCCAGTACGAATGACGTCCACTTATGCCGCCACTGTCGCTCCTGTTACAGTTCCTATAGCTACACCACACAACTTTAGCTCTCAGAGCCAGAAAACCACACCTGCCCCCTTGATGGTGGGGGGCACTACACTCCCTGTTGCTCCTGCTCCATCTACTTCAGGAGCAACGCCCCCCCCCCCCCCCCCCCAACCATCGGGGACACCAGTTCCCCCTTCCCAGCCGGAGAAGCGTAAGACTTCTTCGGCTCCTGTTGCCAGGAAGGGGTCCCTTGGGGACCTCCCTTCGCAAGTTCCGACCGGTACAAAAGCAGACAGCCGCAAGTGACTCAAACAACCACCAGTCCCTGGTCGTAGGGCCTCACGGTCGTCATCCGTCCCTGAGACTGATCCAGTGACGCTCTCCCAGCCTGAACGACCGAAGGCAGAGCTAAGTAAGCTGAAAAAGAAAAATGGTTCCCAAGAATCCCGACATTGCGGTGGCACCCGTCCCACCGCTTCCAACAAGCTCAGCGTCTGAAGACGAGGTCGAGATTCTGGCATCTGCTGAAGACCTGGATCTCGCCGGTCCCTCAGACGCCATGGATGTCACTCGTGCGGGTTCTGAATCGGTGGCAGCGAGTGAACAAGCGGCGTAAATTGCCTTCCTAGTCCCTTCACGCCTTCTCAGCCATAGCCAATTTCATACTCCAGTGGAACTGCAGCGGTTTTTTCCACCATCTAGCTGAGCTCTGACAACTTATCAGCCTTCACCCTTTCTTCTGCATTGCTCTTCAGAAAACTTGGTTTCCAGCAATGCGAACCCCCGCCCTCTGTGGCTATCAGGGTTATTATAAGAACCGGGCAGCTTATGAAAGGGTGTCTGGTGGCGTCTGCATATATGTCCTTAACTCTCTTCACAGCGAGTCTGTCCCTCTACAAACACATTTAGAGGCTGTCACTGTTCGGGTGTGGACGCCACAGGCTGTTACCGTCTGCAGTCTTTACCTTCCACCGGATGATGATGTTGCGCAGCATGTCCTGGCTGCGCTGATAGCCCAATTGCCACCCCCTTTCCTGTTACTGGGCGACTTCAACGCCCATAACCCTCTGTGGGGTGGGTCGGTGGCGACAGGTCGAGGCGCCTTCATTGAGCATTTATTGGCACAGCTCGATCTTTCGCTTTTAATGATGGTTCCTTCACACACTTCAGCATGGCGCATGGCACGTGCTCCGCCATCGACCTTTCGATCTGCAGCCCTAGCCTCTTACCATCTGTCGACTGGAGCGTGCATGACGACCTGTGTGGTAGTGACCACTTTCCGATCTCTCTGTCACTGCCACAGCGTCAGTCTTCTGGGCGGCCTTGCAGGTGGGCCATGAATAAGGCTGACTGGGACTTGTTTTCCTCCACTGCCGCGATTGAGCCTCTCTCTAGTGATGACATTGATGCGGTGGTTCAATCGGTCACCACCAGCATCGTTACTGCAGCCGAATCTGCCATTCCCCGTTCTTCTGGGTCCCCTCGGCGGCGGACTGTGCCTTGGTGGTCGCCTGAGAGCGCTGAAGCGATTAAAGATCGCCGGCGGGCGCTCCAGCGTCACAAGCGACATCCCTACATCGAACACCTCATCACCTTCAAACGGCTGCGTGCGCGGGCCCGCCGCCTTATCCGCCAAAGCAAGCAGGAGTGCTGGGAGCGGTATGTGTCCACCATTGGCCTCCATGTCTCTCCATCGCAGGTCTGGGCCAAGATCTGACGCCTCTATGGCTATCGGACCCCTGTCAGTGTCCCTGCGCTCTCACTGAATGGAGCAGTTTGTACAGACTCCGACGAAATTGCCAACAGCTTGGCAGAGCATTTTGTTCTGAGTTCCGCTTCTTCCAGTTACCCACTGGCCTTCCGCTCCATTAAAGAGTGGATGGAACGTCGGAGCCTTTCTTTTCGCACCCACCATTCTGAATCCTACAATGCTCCATTCAGTGAGTGGGAATTTCGCAGTGCCCTCGCCGCTTGTCCTGATACCGCTCCTGGGCCAGATGGCATCCACTGTCAGATGCTGAAACACCTTTCAGTGGACTGCCAGCGACGCCTCCTCGACCTTTACAACCGTCTTTGGGTCGAGGGGGAGTTTCCGTCGCAATGGCGGGAAAGTATTGTTATCCCCGTTTTGAAACCTGGAAAGAACCCTCTGGAGGTGGACAGCTACCGTCCCATTAGTCTCACCAACGTTCTTTGCAAGTTGCTTGAACGGATGGTGAGCCGGCGGTTGAATTGGGTACTGGAGTCTCGGGGCCTTCTGGCTCCGTCTCAGGGTGGGTTCCGTAAAGGCCGCTCCGCCACCGACAATCTGGTGAGTCTGGATTCGGCCATCCGTACTGCCTTTGCCCGCCGTCAGCACCTGGTCGCTATCTTTTTCGACATGCGGAAGGCGTACGATACGACATGGCGTCATCACATACTTTCTACGCTTCATGGATGGGGTCTTCGGGGCCCTCTGCCAATCCCTCTGCCAATCTTTATCCGAAATTTTCTGTCGTATCGTACCTACCGCGTGCAAGTCGCGGCCTCTCATAGTTCCTCCCGAGTCCAGAAGAACGGGGTACCACAGGGATCTGTCCTCAGTGTCTGCCTGTTTTTAATCGCAACAAACGGGCTCGCTGCAGCGGTGGGAAATTCTGTCTCCGCTTCCCTGTATGCTGACGACTTCTGCCTTTACTACAGCTCTATTGGCATTGCAGCTGTTGAACGTCAGCTACAGGCGCAGTCTTGAGCTGTAGCGCATGGTTTTCAGTTTTCGGCTGCCAAGACCCGCGTTATGCATTTCTGCCGGCGCCGAACAGTCCATCTTGAGTCGCGGCTTTATCTTTCCAACGAACTCCTTGCTATGGTGGAGACCCACAGGTTTTTGGGTGTAGTTTTTGATGCCCGGCTGACTTGGCTGCCTCATATTCGGCAGCTTAAACAGGCGCGTTGGCGGCATCTAAATGCTCTGAGATGCTTGAGCCACACCAGCTGGGGCGCCGACCGATCTACCCTGTTATTGCTCTACCAGGCGTTAATCCAGTCTCGTCTGGATTATGGGAGCCTGGCTTATAGCTCAGCATCCCCATCTGCGCTGCGGGTACTGGACCCAATCCTACACAGCGGAATACGCCTTGCCACTGGTGCTTTCCGGACCAGCCCAGTGGACAGCACACTTGCGGAGGCAGGTGTCCCTCCATTGCGGTTCAGGCGCCAAAATTTGCTGGCCGCTTATGCTGCCCATGTTTTTAGCTTGCCCGGGCATCCAAACTATCGTCTCCTGTTCCCGCGATCGGTCGTCCATCTGCCAGAACGTCGACCCCGGCCAGGTTGTACGATCGCGGTCCGCGTCAAAGAGCTTCTCTCCGGGCTTAGGGTTTTCACTGTTCCACCTCCTTTTCGGGCCACTTTGCGTATACCCCCATGGTGTGTTCCTCGCCCTCACCTTCAGCTGGAATTGGCACAGGGCCCGAAGGACTCAGTCCCTCCGGAGGCCTTCCGCCGCTGCTTTCTTTCCCTCCTTGCAATGTATCAGGGCTCTGGCATTGCGTACACTGACGGCTCGATGCTTGCTGGTCGTGTCGGTTATGCGCTTACTCTAGGGGACCATTCCGAACAACGTTCATTGCCGGCTGGCTGCAGCGTTTACACGGCATCTTTCGTACCCTAGAGTATATCCGCTCCTGCTCAGGTGAGTCCTTCGTGATCTGTAGCGATTCCCTGAGCGGTTTACGAGCTCTCGACCAGTGTTTCCCTCGTTCTCGTCTGGTGATGGCTATCCAGGAGTCCCTGCATACTCTTGCCCGTTGTGTCTGCTCTGTGGTCTTTGTGTGGACCCCCGGTCATGTCGGTATCCCGGGCAATGAATATGTTGACCGCCTGGCGAAAGAGGCCACCAGTAAACCATCTATGGACATTGGCCTCCCAGAGACTGATTTGCGAGCAGTCCTCCGCCGAAAAGTTTTTGCGCTTTGGGGCGCTGAATGGCGCGATCGGATCACGCCCAATAAACTCCGTGCCATTAAGGAGACGACGACTGTGTGGTGGTCATCCATGCGAGCCAACCGCAGGGACTCAGTCGTCCTTTGTCGGCTCCGCATTGGCCACTCCCGGCTGACACACAGTTACTTACTGCGTCGGGAGGACCCTCCTCTGTGTCGCTGCGGGGCGGCTTTGACAGTGGCCCACATTTTGTTGGCCTGCCCTCTTTTAGCTGTGGTCAGGCAGACATTTGCGCTGCCTGATACGCTCCCTGCCCTTTTAACTGATGACCCTGCTATGGCTGGCTTAGTTTTACGTTTTATTCAGGCAGGGGTTTTTTATTATTTAATATGAGTGTTTATGTTTTATTTTATTGTTTTGTGTTGATTATGGCCTTTGGCCAACGGTTTTAAACTGAGTTTTTAATGTGTTCTCGATGGTTGGCTTTTCCTTTTTTATTCTATGGTCGGCCAACCACCGCCATACTCCGTGTGATTTTAATTTGTTATGTCTGTTCTTTGTCTGAGTTTTTCTTGTCCTGTGTTGTCTGTTGTCTCTATTATCCTTTTTTTACTCTCTGTGGTAGTTTTTAAGTTTTGGAACAAGGGACCGATGACCGTTGCAGTCTGGTCCCTTTAATCCCACAAACCAACCAATCAAGTATATTGAACGGAGGTTTTGTGGCTCACTTCCCCTAACCTTCTTGTAGACAGCTGTGACCTGTATTTCCTTCCAAATACTGTACACGGTTTTTTGTTAGAAGGATCTGCGATAGATTCCATCCATTGCCACTTACAGTTCTTCCCTAGTCTGACAGAAACTGTGCCATGTCGATGCGCGAGATATGCGGCGACTTATTGTATGTATAGATATTTGCCAATATATTTGTGCAGACAGATTGTAGCGTGAGAACAACAGATTTCCGGAGATATGAGATGTACGTAAACCTGTAAGCTGGAGGTTTTAGCAATTCTGCTCAAATCTGTGGTTTCAAATCACATCTGCACAGACAAATCGTAGCGTGTGGTTAGGAGATCACAACAAAAATGGCGCACAAAATGTATTTCTCGGCTTTGCGTACACAGCGTCTAAAATTTTTGATACGTGTCACAGCTTTAAGGAGCTCATTGCTGTATTTATTGAAATATGCAGGAGACACACATGTTTTGTGGAAGGCTAAGACCAAGGAATACAGTGACCCAGATTATAAGGCAGCTGCTTGTAATTCATTAACAGAGGAAATAAGAGCAGTTAACCCCACAGTAAGCTCAGAAGCTGTATTTTTTCTTTTTTAAGTTGTTGAGGTGATCAAAATGCTGTCCTGCTTGAACTGCATTTAGAGATCTCTCTCATTTTATTGACATGTGTAAGGGTTTGCTTCCACTCTTTTACACGTTACTGTCTTATGCCATAATCCTTTGTGGGAACGTGACTAAAATAAAAAAAAATGCTATAAAGAAGAGTCCAATCAACATATTATCTTAAGTTGATAAATGAACATCTTGCAGCAGTGTGTTTATGGCCATAGCGAGTATTATAGTCCGCAGCTCGTGGTCGTGCGGTAGCGTTCTCGCTTCCCACGCCCGGGTTCCCGGGTTCGATTCCCGGCGGGGTCAGGGATTTTCTCTGCCTCGTGATGACTGGGTGTTGTGTGCTGTCCTTAGGTTAGTTAGGTTTCAGTAGTTCTAAGTTCAAGGGGACTGATGACCATAGATGTTAAGTCCCATAGTGCTCAGAGCCAATCGAGTATTATACTTGTGTGTCAATACATTTGCTCCCTAATGGAATAAGTGGTTCATAACGTCAGCGAATTAAAGGTAAACTGTACAGCTCACTACCACAATTTTAAAATCAAAATTTCTCATATAGACTGTGAATCGCTATCTAGAACTCAGAATGGAATTTTACATTCTGGTGTAAAAATTTATAACAGGTTGGTGATAGATTTCTAGCAGGGAACTAAAAATCCACAGATACTCAGATGCAAGGTAAAATAAACTTCATTTGTTACTCATGTCATTCAGTAGAATACACGGAGTTGAAAACACGTCTAAAAATGTAAAGAAACCAACCTGTATCTTATCACAATGCATGTCTTACATTTTCGAAATTATAATATCACCCTTTCCTTGCCTTATGAAACAATCACTTGTGCAGTTATGTATCTGAATTATGTACTCTTCTATCATTAGACACTGCCAGTTCAGTAAATGTGAGAGAACTCGGGATACAGACGGGTGTAGAATACTGAATACGCAATCAGTATGTAGAATAACACACATTTTACTGAAGACGATTGCACAGGACACCCACACACAGAGCACAGTTCTTACTAAACAGTCTGAGAGAGTCCACAAAGTTGCTTTCGCTGTTCAGTAACGTTGTTGTTGTGGTCGATAGCAGCCACGGAGCCCTTCACCACTGGCAGTGCGGAGCACTGGGGAGGAAATGAAAGAGCGACGCCAAGGTCAAAGAGGTGACGTGGCGGTCGATCGGCATCAGGTGTCTTGAGTGGCAAGTTTGCCCGATTATCCGTGTCGTGGCTGTCTCGGAAGGAGGACGTGGCTGGACCATTTCTCTCAGATGTGACTCTCTTCTTGCCGACCGTGTCATGGCTGCGGTAGGAACCAGGCACAACTGGTCGTTTCTCGTTGGTGATGAGGCGCAGGCGCACGTGACCACTCGTACTGTGGCCGGCACTTTCGCGAGACACGACTGGGCCTATTCTGGAAGTCCCGATGGTCATCATCGTATGAGGGCTGAACTGGCGGTAAATCTGTGCCTGTCATGGGAAACGTCTGCTGCGTCCACAAGGGATACCGGCGGTGCTGCCGAAGGGAGGAGAGGTGGGGTGTCAGTGGCGAGATGTCGGCATATGGAGGCCACGCATACCAAAAGGATGCTGACCTGCTCAAAGTGACGATATATATTGAGAGGGCAGTGCGATTGATGTGAGTCGCTAATTTATTAGTCAGTGTGAACTTCGGCGAGAGCGGCCTGTGCGATGACTGTCTGTCATATGCTGGAGGCTGAGAGGAGGCAGGAATGGTGGGTAACAATCCGTTTTGGGTTGTAGTTAAAGGCGGTGTAGGCAGAGACGCAGTGGTTGAGTTTGGCATTGTTGTGTTGAACTCGTGTTGGGAAGAGGCAATGAAGTTGTCGGTGACAGTTGGAGGAGAACAGTGCAACTGACAGTGGTCGTACCAGCGTCGTGTTGTGTTCGCTTCCTCTAATGTGTCCGGAAAGTGGCGCTGTAGAGCACTGTCGGCCTGTGGAAGGTGTGCGGCAATTAGGGTTGATGTCGCTTGAACATTGGCAACGTATGATGATCGAGCTGCTTTCCAGTGAGTCATCAGGAACAGATGTGGCGACAGCGTGCTGTACGGCCTGAGGATACCCGAAGGTTTCAGCGGTAGACTAGCCGGGTGGGGTGTCCCGTGGCATGTGTTTCGTTGTATGTCCAGAATCAGCGGCCAGCGCTGCCACATTCGTCGTCATGTTGGATGCATGTCAAGGCTGTGAGCCATTCGCACACCATGCTGAGGGCTGCGGATGTGTCGTTGTTACACTATGGGTCT
Organism: Schistocerca nitens; assembly: GCF_023898315.1. Taxonomy (NCBI): domain Eukaryota; kingdom Metazoa; phylum Arthropoda; class Insecta; order Orthoptera; family Acrididae; genus Schistocerca; species Schistocerca nitens. The sequence goes on from NC_064615.1 coordinate 262,897,341, forward strand.
TAATATCTGAGGTCATCAGTCCCCTAGAACTTAGAACTACTTAAACCTAACTAACCTAAGGACATCACACACATCCATGCCCGAGGCAGGATTCGAACCTGCGACCGTAGCGGTCTCGCGGTTGCAGACTGAAGCGCCTAGAACAGCTCGGCCACAGCGGCCGGCGTTCGAGGTTGATCCAGACTACAATGGGTATGTTCCGTGTTCATGTTCTAAATCCGAGCAGCCAGCAGGCTATATATGTGCAACCGGCAGCAGCAAGGGTAGATCGAAGGAATTCGTGGAAGACATGCTGTCTGTGGTGAACGAAAGTGAATTCGTGCAGGCAGAATGTTTCAGTCCAGTAGTTGCATACTATTTCTGCAAGTTGGTTATGGGGATGAGGTTTCCCAGCAGATTATTTGCTGCATTCAGTTGTTCAGGACGGGAGTCATACGTTGCACCACAGTATTGAAGCACTACACTTGCACAGTTGGTGCCTAAAGATGGTGGAAGAGTCGACTGAAAAGCATTGCACTCTCCAAACGGAAATCAGCAGTGTGGCGTGCGAATTTCGCTGGTCGGCGGTTACATGAAGGTCACATTGTCATAACTGTATCGGCGTGAATTTTACTTTGACGTGGTTGTCACGAGTCGTCGGGGTCACCAATGTGGGAATTCAGGATATGGACAGGAGTAGAAAACACGATCCACACATAGAGTAACTCAATTGCATTGGAGACGATTACATGAGTCATCTGAACATGAACAGAGCACAGTGCTTACTAAACAGTCAGAGAGAGAGAGAGAGAGAGAGAGGGAGGGAGAGGGAGAGGGAGAGAGAGATACAGAGAGAGAGAGTCCACAAAGTTGCTCTCGCTGGTAAGCGACGTTGTTGTGATCGATAGCTACCACACATGGTTAACACTGCAGAAATGGCACGACATCAACTAAATTTCATAGAAGAATGACAATATGAGTAAAATTTTACACTCAGCTTTGTGGTAGTTCCAGACTTCCAGCTCATTGTCTTCTTTGTCTTGTTATAAAATAAAAGGCCTAGGTTTTATATTTCAACTAAAGAAACTTTTTCCCAATAAAACTGTGTGAGATTTTATTTCACATTTATGTTTCTTGACATAATACCAAAATTTTACAGTAAACACTCTTTTATACTAAAGAGAGCTTCTCCAAAAGCATATTTTTTCATGATAACTACATTTCACAGAGAACGTATATAAAGACAAAACTATAAATATACAAATATGTTGTCAACTACTAACTGACACAAACAACAGACATTTCGCACACATGCTAGATGACAACTCAACAACGGCTGTAAGACGACTGAATGAACTGGTGCAGATTCATTTCTGTATATTAGAAAGCTACCTTCTGACATATTCTAAAATTGATAATGATTCAAATTAGTAATTAAATTTACTTCCTGTTTCTCAGTATTGAAAAAGTAAAACAAAGCTGCATCTTTTGAAGTTTACAAAAGAACAAGGGCAAAATTAGTAACATATATTGTTTTAATTAATTATAAAATATAACTATTGAAACTTTGAAATGCAAAACATGCGTAAGACGATAAATATTTAGCTTTTTCTACAACTGTAATATATTTACAAAAAGTTATATAAGTTTTTGAAAAATAACAATTACCCATGTAGTGAATAAATACATTTGTTGAAAAATTATGTAAATAATATTATGAAAAACATCTGAAATATGAGCCATTTTTGTAACTCAGGTAAAATTGAATCGATAGCACAACCAACTTCCATAGCACAACATTACCTCACAAAACTACGCAAGATTATTATTACATTCTGGATAAATCTGGAAAGAAAAAAGATTTTTCAAATGCACCACTGTATAGCATAACTATTTTGGTAACACAAATCTCACAATTTGTAGCCAAAAATCATATTCAACATTGAAAATGAAGTACCATGTGTAGGGGAACGATGCTGTACTAGGCAATGTCCTAACGGAGGTGGTTTGCCGCTGCCTTCCTCTGTAGGTAATGGGGATGAATGATAAGGATGAAGACAACACAACATCAAGTTATCTCGGGGCAGGTGAAAATTCCTAACCCCGCCGGGAGTCGAACCCGGAACCCCGTGCTCAGGAAGCAAGAACACTACCGCAAGACCAAGAGTGGATGACATATTCAACAATATTAAAAATAAAATGGTACCAGTCACTTCATTAATCCCAGGAAATTGCTGTAAATCTTGGTTTGTTGTAACATCCTTCTCACACAGTATCAGGCACAGAACAGGCACCAGATTGTGTGATTCGATTGAACATACACTTTTATAAAAACTGCTCAAAACATAATTTTAAAAATTTGTCGTTGTTACATTTCCTGAAGTCAAATAGGTTGCTATTTGGTATCGAAAACAAAATTCTTATCGAAAATGTAAGGTTGATAAAAACATACGTCAAATTGGAGCTTTGACAGTGGTCTGGCCCATCCGAATGGTTAACCCATCTGTTCAGATAAAAATAAATAACACACGAACGATATATTCTTTACTGCGTTGACAATGACTTTATTCGTTTGTAGGTCAAATAATACAGAATGTGTTTTAGACACACAGTACACAAAGACAAACGCTGGAGAGAGCAAGTAAGCCTCTTGTTGACTCATTACCAGGGGTTATGCAAAACCACAGAACTAAAGATAGAGTAAACATGAACACACAAATTGCTATAAACTAAGAGTAAACGGCAAGGAATTTATAGAGAAAATACAGCGCTCCTGGCATTTGGAGCAGAACTAATTTGACAGCGCGAAATTGAACACTTGCGGCACGACACGCATGTCAACACTCACGCGCTACGCGGGTAACTGCTGGCTGCGGTTACTAGAACTGCCCCCTTGGCGGAAGCAGAGCGCTGTCCAGGAAACGTGCAGGGAAGTGGACGCGTCGACCAGACATCGTGGTACACAGGTCTCTTGGAGTTGGCATCGTGGCCAGTGCTGGTGCCAGAGTTGCTGTTGCTGGACCGGTTTCTGGGCGAGGCTGCGTCCATCGAGTCTCCGTCGGGGGCGGCTCGTTGAAAACGTATGCCTGCTCGATCATCTCTATTGCAACGATAGTGTCTTTGCCATTGCCAGAATATTCAGAGTGTGACCTCCTGTCTTGACGACTCAGAGCGGCCCGATGTATGTTGGTTGAAGTGCGGTTTGACGCGATCAGAATGCACCATCACGTGTGTGGACATACCGAGCTCTTTGTGGACAAACGTGGCAACAGTCCCGTGTCTGCTCGGCTGTGGAGGTTGGATCTTCTTGACATGATCTCCAAGGCGACCGAGGAAGGTCTGTATCAGGTTGCAGAGCCACATCTACAAACTTACCCAAAGTAGGAGCGGCTCTCCGTACACCAGTCCTGCAGAGGAACCGTCCAGATCGGGTTCGTAGGCGTTCTATAAGCCAAGTAGAACCATCGGTAGAGCTTCTGTCCACCCGGTGGTGTGGCACACTGTAGCTGCTTTGAGAGCACGGTGCCTATGATTCTGTTGCTGGCTGGGTGGTTGCTGGTTGTTTTGTGACGATTCATGCCACAAAATACTGCCAGCTTGGCGAACAATTCCGATTCGAACTGCTTGCCATGATCTGCTGTAATGTGCAGAGGACAGCCAAAACGTGATGCCCGGTTTAGCACAAAGGCATGTGCCGAAGTTTCCATGGAGATGTTGTCCACAGGTGCCACTTCTTGGCCAACAGGTGAATCGGTCAACCACTGTCAGAAGGTACCGTTTACTGTTCGAAGGCAGTAGTGGTCCTACGACATCCATGTGCACATGAGTGAAACACACGGCAGTAGTGGCCCAGTTGCCGATCGGTGGATGTAAGTGCCGGCTGATCTTGCAACGCTGACATTTTAAGCAACTTCGTGTCCACTCACGGCAGTCTTTCTTCATTCCTGACCACACTAAGCGATTTATGATGCAGCATAACGTAGATCAGGCAACGGCCTGGCCACAGTGGATACACCGGTTCCCGTGAGATCATCGAAGTTAAACGCTGTTGAGCGTGGCCGGCACTTGGATGGGTGACCATCCAGCCGCCATGCGCTGTTGCCATTTTTCGGGGTGCACTCCGCCTCGTGATGCCAATTGAGGAGTTACGCGACCGACTAGTAGCGGCTCCGGTCAAAGAAAACCATCATAACGACCGGGAGAGCGATGTGCTGACCACACGCCCCTCCTATCCACATCCTCAGCTGAGGATGATACGGCGGTCGGATGGTCCCGATGGGCCACTTGTGGCCTAAAGACGGAGTGCTTTATAACGTAGATCACGAGCTGGGTTGACACAGTTTGTGTAAGTATTCAGAGGCATTGTTCCGAACTCTTGCTGGTAAAAACGGCCATGATTTTGCTGTTGATACACCACAGTATAACTTGATGCCAGTGCCAGGAACGTCGACAAATTGCAAGTCTACTGACGAAGTTGTTTCCTGCAATAGTCCTTGCAGTTCCTGGTCGGTACGTTGTGCTTCTGAGAGCACTGGTAGTCAATAGTGGATATGCTACTGACTCAGAAGAGACAGCCTGCTACCACTTTCTCTGTCCCTGATGCGTCTTGAATGTCCGTGCTGCACTGTGCGATAGACGTAAGCCGTGGCCAAGAGTTGACGTTGTTCTGCCGAAATGCGTACGTGGTCAGCTTGTGTTCATTGAAAATTGTAAACTCATGGGCTCGTAGCTGAGGGCAGAAGTACTTGACTGCCTCATATATCGCTAACAGTTTGCAGCCATAAGCGCTCCACTTCTGTTGAGATGTTGACAGTTTCCGCGAAAAAAAGGCTAGATGCTCTTTGCGTTGCTGCAACACAGTTCCCACTGCCATCTGGCGCGCGTCTACCACCAGTGCTAAGGCAAGCCTGGGTCAGGGTGCGCCAACAAAGCAGCTCCCGCTGTCGCTTCTTTTGCTTGTTCGAACGCAACAGTCATGCGATCTGTCCAAGTTATTGCTACGTTTCCTTTGCATTTAGGACCTGCAAACACAGCCGTTAATGGTTCTTGAATTTCTGTAGCCTGTGGTAGATAAGACGAAAAAATTTGGCATCCCTGGAAATTATCACAGCTTCTTAACCACAGTAGGCTGGCGGAATTTTAGAGTGGCTTCCATTTTTTCAGGTAGCGGTAGGAGCCTGATGGGGTAATGTGGTAGCCAAGAAAATTGATTTGTGGCTGATCAAAAATGCACTTCGCGGTGTTCAGTACAACGTCGTATTCGTCCAGGCATCTGAAAACTTCTACGATATGCTGACAATGTTCTTCTGGCGAGGCTATGAATACCAGTATGTCGTCAGGGTGTGTGAAACAGAATGGCAGGCCTTGCAAAAATGAATCGATAGATCTCTGCCATGTCTGTGCGGCTTCCCTGAGGCCAAATGTCGTGAATTTGCTTTCAAACAGGGCGAACGGTGTACAGCCGCCTTTGGGATGTCTTCCTCAGTGACAGGTATCTGCGTGTATGTCTTGGCGCAGTCGCCGGCCGGGGTGGCCGAACGGTTCTAGGCGCTACAGTCTGGAACCGAGCGACCGCTACAGTTGCAGGTTCGAATCCTGCCTCGGGCATGGATGTGTGTGAAGTCCTTAGGTTGGTTAAGTTTAAGTAGTTCTAAGTTCTAGGGGACTGATGACCACAGCAGTTAAGTCCCATAGTGCTCAGAGCCATTTGAACCATATCTTGGCGCAGTCCAACACACTGTACAGGTGAGTACCACTCAACGTTTAGTTGTAAACATGGAGTACGGATACTGAATAACGATCTGGCTCTGTACGCCTCAAGGTCGCCACGCACCAAACGTTTTTGGCACCAGATTCATCGGTGATGACCAGGGACTATTGGATGGTCATATGATGGCCTCTCGAATCATGCTGTCGAATGCTACCTTTGCAATTGGTAAGCGCTCCAGGGCTAACTGTCGCAGCATACAAGATATAGATGGTCCACCAGCAGTCTTTATATAGTGCACGGTGTAATGCTTCACATCTTTAGGCATACCTGGTGGTCTTGTCAGTGCTGGGAAATATTGAAGCAGGGTGGCATTATCGCTGTTGGCAGCTTCCATCAGTTTAGCAGATTGGGTGGTTGCATGGAGCCCGAATCCCGCAGCCATTAGCCCAATGGTTTGGTTGACCAGGCATGTGTCAGCAATGTCAAGTAGAAGGTTGTAATATGCCAGGAAGTCCGCTCCTATTATCGGCTCTGCAGCGTCCACAAGCATGAAGTCTGATGCGAATCCACAGCATAGCCCAAGGTCCAGCTCAAATCGTGTGTTCCATACATTGTGATAGAAAATTATTTGGGGCAGCTAGAGAGAACGACAGACATGGTCTGCACCAGTGTAATATAGTTTGTATGAAGACACACAGATCAGAGCCAGTTTCAGCCAGATATTACTGTCCTGTAAATCAATCACTTATGAACACACACTGTGACACAGACTGACAATCAGACGAATCGTCTCTATCCAGCTGCCACTGGCATTTGGGTACACACAAGGCTTGGTACAGTGACATAATTGCTTCCAAATCTGCTGTGGTACCAACATTCCTCCTGCTCCATTTCCATCCCGGGCGTAGCCGAGATGGTTGAAGATCACCTGCGTGAGTGCTCCTGGAATCTGGGTTCACCACAGATGTTGTTAGCTTCACTCTGTTGCCATATGTATCCAAGATGGCGGCGATGACGTCATCCAAGATGGCGGTGTGTAAACTTGGCAACAGCACATTACCTCATCCAAGATGGCAGCCATGACGTCAGCTGATAACGCAAATACCGTTATCCAAGATGGCGGCTTATCACGGGAATGTGCCACACCCCCCTCCCAAAGGAAAATGGCGGGAAGTTCAAATTCCAACAGTACAATGCATCAAACCATGGTTATCTCTATTAACCTAAGAAAAATTGCAGAAAGATAGGTCACTTGGGCTACCTCCACTAACTAAGTCACCCAACCACCACCTCTTCCTAGGAAATATCGGTAAAGATAGGTCAAGTGGGGTATCTCTACTAATGTAAGAAAATGGTGGGAAAGAAAGCTCACCTCCCTAACCCAAGTCACCCGACCACCACCTCCTCCTATGGGTTGGTGGGCATAGGACTCGATCAGTGCTAGACATAAGTCTTTATTTAAACAATTGCATGTAGTACAGCCATCTAGTGTGTTCACCACGAGATCTGGACTACAACTGACATAGTACGCAGCCCCACCACCAGAGGGCGCTGTCCTCCAAGATGGCGGCAGTGACGTCAGGTGATGACACATGTACCGTTAGACCTGTAATGTCACAGACGCAGTGATAGGGTTCCCACTCCAAATCCAAGATGGGGGCGATGGGGAATTCAAAAAGTGCTACCCCCCCCCCCCCCTCCCAGGTGGGAAATTCAAATTTTGGCAGATTTTTGAAAGCCTCACACCCACATGGACTGGGAAGGATATAGTTAAAGTCTCCACCTCGATCCTCAACTGAGCGCCACATCCCCTTACCAACCCATGTTCGCAGGCTAACGTATACTAACGTGCACTAATGTGTACTAACGTGCACAGCGCATGACAACCTGCTTTTAGTCAGTCCCTACGCACCTTGCAATTGATCCCATTTCTATAGCTTTGCGCATGTGGTCGTTCCAATTTAAGTCGGAACTGAGCAGACGTCAGAGAAAGACATATCCACCACCTTCTGCAACCCATGTAGAAACAGAACGACCTGAGTTAATGCAACAGGATAGGTTTTTGACCATTTGATGGAAATGTGGGCAGTGTGGTACATATCCAAACTAGATACAGATACTACAGTCTGAAGCAGATCCACGTCCATTCTAACCAATCAGCCGTCATACTATCATCATTATTCTCTATCCCCCAAAAGAGAAAAATTATGAACTGTAAAAGCCCCACTAACTTCATCTGATATAGAAGTCACCTAGGCACCGACGCTGGTGCAATAATGCATAGCTGCGCTGCGGTCCAGCGTGAAGAAAGAGATTTCGCAATACTCCTCTGAATAGTGCAGCGTGCAGCCCTCCAAACATTCCTAATGATATACGTGAACATATAAATTGTCATAAGATAAGAGCAAGTGACATGAAGTTTATAGACAAAACACAGCACTTCTGCCAGCCAATGCAGAATTAATTTGACAGCACAATACCGAACACTCGCAATACAACACAAGCGTCAACACTCGTGCACTACACTGTACAGAACCACTGGCTGCAATTGCTACAAAACAATTGAGTGAAAAATATATTGATTGTTCAGAAAATGTCAAAAAAAAAAAAAAACAGATATAAAATTACAAATTTTACATGACTGGGTACAATATGTGGATTGTTTGTAAGATACTGAACAAAATTTATATCATCACAAATGCATTGTATGATAGGAAGAAAACATTTGAATGAATCCTAATGAAACTCATTTTAGTGAGATGACATCATTAGAAATTTTTGAAAAGCGGTTTTTAAACTACATTCATATAATTGTACAGTCCCATTGTGAGAATCAATATAAAAAACAGGATTAAGTTTTCAATACTTTTACAAAAGGAGATGAACTTATTTGTCAAAAGCTATTTTTTAGTATTCATATATAATAACACGAACAAAACTAGCAGTTTACTCTTTGAGTACTCACAGTTAAGATACTAAAGAAAATAATTTTTGTTTTTCACTGGCATTCAAGTCTTTTTTATATTGTGATTTTATTCTACGTTTTCTTGGCATCATGACCTTTTCACATTTGTGAATCAAAATCTGTACAAATTGTCACCATTAGTTCCTTTTCCATGGGCTTATTTCTGTGCATATGCAATACACATCTGAAGAAAATTTCATCATTGTATTAGATTGGAGGACTGGCTATATATATTATAAACCACCAGAACTGTTTATAACCTATAGATACATTACCTCAAAATGTAAGCTAAATATTAAAAATATGTACATATTCCAGGCTACTGAAGGTGCCTTGCATGGAATAAAGGGGAAATGCATATGGCACAAAAATTGTGTTTATTCACTTGTTGTTAGATGGTAAAAATTATCAATATACCATAAAAATTATCAATATACCATAAGGTGATCATAATGTTTTGGCTCTTCAGTGTATATATTGGCACTGTGTGTGGTTTCATAGTATATTCAGTGTTACATAATTTTACTGAACCAATGAGATTTTAGCTATAAGTAGCAAAATTAGTTTGTAAATATGGCATAACTATAATATTTTTTGTGAAATAAATTACTTTCTCTTTTTAGAGAGTCTTTGGTAGCAGTTATGGCTAAAATTTAACTAACTGACATACTTTTTCAAAAACAGTAGAAAGTTTGTTCACAAAGAGACATATCTTAATGAAAAAACATAGTCAAAAATTTAAAAATTCCATAAATACAATTATTTTCTATCTCCCAAATTTGGTTAAATTCAAGTCAGTTCTTCTAACAACAAACTTGTTAACATACAAGAAATTGGTTACGCAGTAAAATTGTTTGAACCTGTCACAATGTTTGATGGTAAAAAAAATGAACATCACTTTTCACAAATAGGATGGTAAAAAACAGTTAAATGAAAAATAATACTAATATCTTAAGACTGGAAAGTTCATGTTTCTTGTTTTTTTTTCTTTTTTTAAATACAAAGACAAGTTAAAAACACACATTGTGTTTCAAATACTCAAAAAGAACCCTGAATTCAAAAACTTTCACTTCATCTATAGTTCACAAATTACACATATTTTACATAGCATTATTAAAAAATTCACCACATATTTCTACTTTTCTAACAAAGCATATTTAAATAAACTCACAATATTTTTCAGTCTTTATCTTAGAAGTGTATTATGGAAGATCCAGGTTCACTTGAAAATTTGTTTACTGTATTTACAAGATCTCTGCCATGAACTTCACAATGGTTTGCAGAGTATAGATGTAGATTGCAACCATAATATTTTCTGAAGAGTTTTCCAACAGTAATAGCCCCCATTTTGTTTAATGTTAAGCAATCCCCAAATAAATAAATAAATAAAAATTTATTTAGTTCAGCTATGCATTAAATGTTGTAGTCAGTTTCAAAATTTTTTGCCAGGTGGTGTCTATTTATGGTCCACTACAACATTACATTCTATATTCTACATAGATCATCATAGCAGCTTTCTCATTCGAATGTTACATCACTATAATAAAGTTACCAACTGAAATTCAAATACCACTAATATATGAGATCCATAGATCCATGTCATGAAAATCATCAACCACAGACCAAACTTACTATAATAGATAGCACAAAGTCATCTTACTCATTCTTGAACAAACCATATTACATAACACCAATAAGTCCCTAATACATCATCATTCCAACATCAACAAAGCCTCCATATTTTTCTTATAAACATCATAAGCCAATGTGCAATTGGCATGTCTGCCAGAGGACCACATCTGAGATGTGGATGCAGCCTTGTCTGGGCTATTGAGAATGCAAGGTGCAGTCGTCTACACGTTTTGGCTCACATCAGCACCAACGACCTCTGTCACATGGATTCTAAGACCATCCTCATTCACACATACAGCTGGAGGAAATGGTGAAGACTGCTTGCCTCACATGTGGGGTCCAAGCAGAGCTTACAATTTGCAGCATTGTTCCCAGAGTTGATGGGGATCTTTGGTTTGGAGACGAATGGAGGGACTGAACTGAAGCATTTGTCAACTCTGTGACAATCTTGGCAGCAGACTTCCAGACCTGCATTATTAGTTGGCGTTTTGTAGGACTCCCCTTCATAGGTCAGGGGTGCACTACACCAACAAAGCAGCTACTCAGGTAGCAGAGTACTTGTGGAGGCACATGGCAGTTTTTTGGCTAGGCAGTAATTTGAGCTACTCTGATGAATACTCGCCAGTCAATACGCAGCAAGGGAAGTCAGACTACATACAAAGTAAAGAAATTTTGACTGTCAAAATTCTACCAGTAAAATGTCAAAGTATTCCTGAATTTACTGCCCTCCAGGAAGGTTCCCACAGTCAAGTTATCCTTGAGACCAAGGGCAGGCTGAAGCCTGAAGTGGAAAGCTTTGAGATCTTTAGGGAGCCTTGAAATTTGTGTCAGAAAGATAGATTAGAGGCCATAGGAGGGAGACTGTTCATTGGAATTGACAAAAATATTATCACTATTGAGGTCAAAGTTGAGTGTAATAGTGAAGTTATCTGGTCACACATAACAGGTGTATGTGAAACTGAGTTAGTTGTTGGATGTTTTTACTAGCCACCTGATTCTTCTGTGACAGTTCTAGAGTCATTCAAAGAATGTAAATACCCAGATCATGTGTTACTAGTTGGAGGCAATTTTAACCTACCAAGTATAGATTGGAATGTATATGAGTTTGTTGCAGGGGTTATAGATAGACAGTCATGTGAAATACTTTTGAACATGTTTTCTGGAAACTGTCTTGAGCAGATAGTTTGGCAGCACACAGTCATGGAAATATCTCAGACCTTGTAGCTTCAAATGGGATGGACATTATTGGCAATGTCAGTATGGAAACAGGATTAGCAATCATGATGTCATTACAACAACTATGGCCACGAAAGTTAATAGATCAGTTAGGAAGGCTAGGAGAGTGTTTCTTCTAGAAAGAACAGGTAAGCAGTTGTTAGCATTTAAATTAGACAGTGAATTGACATCACTTAGTTCCAGTGAGATGAATATAGAGGAATTATGTGCAATGTTTAAACAGACTGTAAATCATAGTCTGAAGAAATATGTGCCTAGTAAGTGGATTAAAGGGTAACGGCCTTGCCACAGTGGATACGCTGGTTCCTGTCATATCACCAAAGTTAAGAGCTGGTGGGCATGGCTGACACTTGGATGGATGACAATCCAGGCTGCCATGCACTGTTGCCAGTTTTCAGAGTGCACTCTGCCTCGTGATGCCAATTGAGGAGCTACTCGACCAAATAGTAGCGGCTCCAGTCAAAGACAATCGTCGTCATGACTGGGAGAGCAGTGTGCTGACCACACACCCCTCCTATCCCAATCCTCAGCTGAGGATGATGCAGCTGTTGGATGGTCCCGATGGGTCACTTGTGGACTGAAGACAGAGTGCGGAGTGCAAGTGGATCAAGGACGGAAAAGACCCTTCATGATTTACTAAAAAGATTCAGGAAATGCTGAGAAAGCAAAGGCCGTTGTGCACTTTTGGTTCAAAAGACAATGCTCATATGACAACATGCAAAGATTAATAGTGGTTTGTGCATCCATGAACACATCTATGCGAGAAGCATACAGCTACTACCCCCCTCATACCTTAGCAAAAGATCTGGCACAGAACCTGAGAAAATTCTGGTGCTGTGTAAAATTGCTAAATAGGTCTAAGGCTTAAATTCAGTCACTTGTTGACCAGTCTGATGTGGCAGTTGAAGATAACAAAACAAAAGCCGAAGTTTTAAATTTCACTTTCAAGAAATCATTTGTGTAGGAGAATTGTACAAACATACCATAATTTGACCATCAAACAGACATAGTAATAAGCATCCCTGGCACAGAGGAATGACTGATAAGTTGCAAACAAATAAGTTGTCAGGTCTTGATGGAACCCAATTCGGTTTTTCAAAGAATACTCTATTGCATTGGCCCCTTACTTAGTCTTTATTTATCATGAATCTCTTGGCCAACAAAAAGTCCCGAGTGACTGGAAAAAAGTGCAGTTGACTACTATGTATAACAAGGGCAAAAGAAATGATCTGCAAAATTACAGAGCAATATCCAGAACATTAGTTTGTTACAGAATCCTTGAACATATTCTCAGTTCGAATATAATAAATTTACTTGGGACTGAGAAGCTTATGTCCATGAACCAGCATGGTTTTAGAAAGCATCACTCTTGTGAAACTCAGCTTGCCCTTTTCTCACATGATATACTGCAAACTATGGATGAAGGCCAACAGGCAGAGTCCATATATCTAGATTCCCGGAAAGCATTTGACATGGTGCCCCATTGTAGGCTGTTAATGAAGGTACAAGCATATGGAATAGGTTGACAGATATATGTGAGTGGCTCAAAGATTTCTAGTATATTGTCCTAGAGTGTGTATTTATCAGAGACAATGGTATCATTGGGAGTGCCCCAGGGAACTGTGATAGGTTCACTATTACTCTCCATATATATAAATGATGTGGCAGATGGTGGGCAGCAATCTGTGGTTGTCTGCTGATTATGCTGTGGTGTACAGTAAGGTGCTGAGTTGAATAACTGTAGGAGGATGCAAGATGACATAGACAAAATTTCTAGTTCTTGTGATGAATGGCAACTAGCTCTAAAAGCAGAAAAATGTAGGTTCACGCATATAAGTAGGAAAAAAATATAATGTTCAGATACAGCATTAGCAGTGTTCTGCTTGACACAGTAAGGCCGCTTAAATATCTGGGCATAACATTGCAGTGCAATATGAAATGGAACGAGCATGTGAGGATTGTGGTAGGAAACATGAATGGTCAACTTTGACCTATTGTGAGAATTCTAGGAGCGTGCAGTTCAGCTGTAAAGAAGACAGCATGTAGGAAGCTAGTGTAATCTATTCAAAGCAAGTGGGTATGCTCCACCACACACTGTAAGGCAGATTGCGAAGTGTCAAAGTAAATGAGGATATATATGTAGATAAACATCACAGAACACAGCCCAAAAGCTTCAACAGACCTCAATCATCTTTCTCTTAATACCATAAATATCATGTAATACTTCTCAATAGCTTCCATAAAACTCCAAAAGCATTTCATAATACCTCAAATAAAAAAATGTTTCTGAATGTAATCCCCATACGTCATCCATGACACCACAGTATATGCTTCCAAATGACAACACTCACACATAGCATCTTATTCTTCAATCATTTCTTATAAGTATTCATATATCCCTTAATTTTCTTAATTTGTTCACTCTTATGGTATGACGAACCTCTTTCTCTACTAAACTTCACTCTCACAATAACACAAGGATAGAAACAAAGTTGACACAGTTTTCACTTAACTAATAACAGCCAATTATAATCACAATAAATGAGCAAAATTTCCAGTCTGGCTCTTCATGTTATGAAAACCAAATTTCTTTTGAAAATTGCATAGAACTTCACCAAAAACAGTGATAATTTGTATCCATTTATCTTTAAGTATTTCAATAGGCTGTAGGTAGTGGAAGGTTGGCATGGTAATCATGATGATAAATAATCTCTCACACTCGCATCACTTACTATGAATACTTTTATTCTTGAAGCATATGCACAATGCGTTTATCATAGAGCATGTACTCCAGAGGACTGATCTGGCAAAGATACAGCTGTTCTTGTTGTGGTAGAGCAGCAATATTATTGAGGGAGGCGGGGGGGGGGGGGGGGGGGGCAGTGGATCTACATCCCCATAAGGCATAAATACAACATACATACTCCCATTTTGTAAAAATACTCATAAACCAGGCCAAATGCAAACTTTTAAAAAGAGTTTGAAAGTTTCCCATACACAACCAGACTTTATCACATAAAATTCAAGAAGTCACACAGGGCAAAAATCCAAAATTATATCGCATCCAAAAAATATTTCAATGTAGACAGTCATACATGTCATTTCTTTCAAAACCTCAGAAAAATTTTTACACTTCATTCCCAAATATATATTCTCTTTCCCATATACTGTGAGATTATTAACACATTAAATCTATGGGTTTACTGAATAATTTCTCTACAATCAAATCTGAGTTTCAACACTTCCCTGTTCAGTACCCTGTAATCTTAACCTCCCACACATAACTGTTAAATTTTTCTGTTATTTGCAAAAGTTCCGAAAGCTTCGAGAGGTGTGAGATGTACAAAAGAAATACTTTTTACTTATCTTCATCTTCTCTTGTCATTGGCTGCAGTTCTCACATCTAGGGGTACATCCTCAAGGCTGAAATTTTGATTTTTGGGTTCCTGTTGAACTGAATAATTGATTAAATTCTTTCTGTTGCTATGACATTTTTATTTTATCCCACTCTTCTATATCACACTGACTTAACAATTTCCACTTCAGAACACAAATTCACACTGTTGCTGACAAGATTAGAAATACATCTTCTTCCATCAGAGGCATGCCCACTACTACCCACATTCTGCGGTACTCACAATATTCCAAAAAGTATCAAAGGAAAAAGGTTTACAAACTTTCTTGACAAAACAAGAATATTTACTAAGTTATATCATTATTTTGTAAATGAATCCAGAAATGATTTTAATAAAGTCGTCAGATTGTGTAGTTAATAATAGGAATTCTTACGTATGCCAGATATTTCGTAATTTCAAATATTTCCAAAAGAAGAGTAATTTTAACTGCACATACATAGTACTACCAAATTAATTTCTTTTTATACATTTTAGCCTGAAATATAATACATTGTAAACAAAATCATATGAAATTCTTTTAATGAAACAACTGAGCTAACATTCACCTGTACCAGATTTGAGATTAATCCTGATATTGGCTACTTCTATATAAAAAAAGGTTATGTTAGAAGAGGGTGTCCCAATACAACCTTCACTATATATTTCCAAGAAAAACATCTGTACTTTCTTTTAATTATACCAACTATGAATCTGCACATCAGCACTTTATTAGCAACACTGTCTTTGTGCATATTCTTTACACATTGCAGTTTTTAATCTTTTTAAACCAATATTAAAACCAAAATTTTCACAAAATGGTACCACAGGCAAAGTCTTATTATTGTGATTTTGACTGAACATAAAAATGCTATAATCACTTTTCCTAGAAACATTCTCAATATACAGATCTGCTTTTACTTCAATCATATTTTAAATATTTTTGTAACAGTTTTGCATGTGTGATATGAAGTTTCAGTATCTTGATTAACACGTAGATGGTACTGTGTTTTGTGAAGTTGTATCAACACATGCACTGTTTGCTTCTGGTGTCACACTACTGTTTACCTCAATTTGATGCTCATCTTCATTGTAATTTATTATTACTTTAGTCCCCAAATATTTTTTTTTATTTCTGAAATTTGATTAACACTGGGCTGAATTTTTCCTTACATTATTTTGAATTGTTCCCTATTTCTCTCTAATTGTTCACTGATGTCATCTTTAAATACTTTTAGCCGATTGTAAGCATTTCCGCTAATATGGTTTCTAGTTGTTGACTGAAGTCTTCCATTTGCTCACTTTTCTGCAAAGAAAATGTTTTAACACTTTTTTCTAAATCTAAAGTCTTTCTTTCTTCTATGTTATCTACATATTGGGTCATAACTGCTTCATTCAGTATATCTTCAGAATTAGTAATTTTCTTTAACAAACATTTTGTTTTGACAGTGTTCTGTTGGGTTTGAAATTCCATTAAATGCCAATGATTATTCTTGATACACATTTAAAACATATCATTATCTTTCAAATTATGTCCAGGTTGCTTTCTGTCATTTAGTCCTCTTGGTGTCAATTTTCACATAACTCCTTTTCTCAAAATATGTGTATTTTTGCTCCTCCATCTGAAACATAAAATTCTTGTAGTTTCCTTATAAATTTGTAATGGATCCTGGACTGGATACCCATTGAAATAATCACTCTTGCTGATATGAAACTGAATTGTGTACTCTTCTTCCATTAAACACTGACAATTCAGTGCATTTTAACATGGCAGGAAAGGGATGACATAAACTGAATGTCATAGAAGAATCATAATATGAGTAAAACTTTATACTCATCTTTGTGGGAGCTCCAAATTTCAGCCCCATTGTCTTATTTGTCTACTGATGAAAGAGAGTTCCTGGGTTTTACATTTTATAGTAAAGAAGCTTTTTCACAATAAATTTGTCATTTCTATTTCTTGTCACAACGCCAAAACTTTACAGTAAATACTCGTTTTATATTTAGTACTTTATCTGCCTTGAGCAGCGGTAAATGTATTTATTGAAAATATCAGCCACAGTTGCACAATAGAAACTTTATTGTCAGAAGGACAGCGATCTATATATCAGCATAAAAAAGCTTCCAAAATATAAGTCCTATTGCCCAGATCACAGTTGATACTTATCCTGATTACCAGTTTCAGCAAAGTTATACTGCCATCGTCAGATATGTAGGGTGAACATTAATAAAATTGACAATCTGTAAAGATGGATTCCTGACTATAAATGGAGGAAAAAAGATCCCATGAAGCTGTGTCCAGAAATGCATAATTGCCATGGTAGATGG
Source organism: Schistocerca nitens (assembly GCF_023898315.1). NCBI lineage: Eukaryota > Metazoa > Arthropoda > Insecta > Orthoptera > Acrididae > Schistocerca > Schistocerca nitens. The sequence continues at coordinate 262,914,583 of NC_064615.1, forward strand.
CACTGATGAATGATAGTCCCTCCGACCATGTGCCATGAGTTCCTTGTGTGTTACAGGCTGTGTGATTGACACAGCATACTGTAAAAAGAAGAATGGTCTGGTATTCATGTTGAGAATAAGCCAAGATTGTGTTTGTGTACAACCAAACATATGGAAATGATTGAGAGGCAACAAGGCTATACCAAAACAAGTACCCAGACAGGCATGAACCACATCACACATTTCAAGCCATTTTTGGGTATTTGTGTGTTCATGAGACCTTTCAGACAGTGAATGTGCAGGGAGGTGGCAGACTGTGCTTACACTAGATTTGGAGGACCAGGTTCTACAGGATATTCAGACAACCCTTAGTACAAGCACCTGGCAAGTGGTCCACCAATGTGGTGTAAGCCAAAGTATGATTATGTGTATCCTGCATGACAACCACTACTATCCCAATCATCTACAGTCCCGCAGAGGTGACTTTGAACATCTGTTGTGACGTTGATGCAGTGAAGTTCTATACTACCTTCTGGTATGATTTGTTGTCATTGTATACACACCATCCATTTCCAGGCATATGTTCATATGTTCACCCTGTGTAAATGTTACAAATATGTTGCAGGGTTTACAATTATCATACATAACATCAAACAACACATTATTTCAGTTTTAAATACCACAGGATACATGAAGAATGAAGGTACTTCATGTGGTGCACTGCTGTCTGGCCACTGAAAACGTGGAGGTAAACTATGAAAGTAAAATATTACGTAAAAGAAAGCGATAAAAATTTTTTTATGATGACTCCCACTGTGATCTGGGCAATAAAACTTCTATTTTGGAAGCTTTTTTACATAGAAATTCTATTTCTTGAATCTCATAATTTGTAGCTGAATATCAGATGAAACATTATTAGGTGAAGATAATTCCAGTTGTCCCACGAAGTTGCAAATATTTGTTTTTTACTCATATATGATACTTCATTTGTCCTCGTAAAATACTACTTTAAGACAATTTATATAGTTTCACTTGTGTTAGGCATTATTTCACTGAATGCTTGTTTGGACATTAGTGTCGAAAATTCTAAATCCTTGTTTTTTCTTCATGTTGTTGCTATTAGCTCTTCTTGTGAAATTACTCTACTTGCACAAGTATTTTACAGTATTATATGAGAAGTTATGGTATTAATAGATGTTCAAATTCCTCCATGTCCATCCTCAAATAATTTTGCCAGTCATTGTGTTTGCTGTGTATAAAAGGCCACCACTTAATGAGCCAGTGTTTCGACCATTTAGATCATTCTTTCCACCTCTCACACTCTGTTAGCATTTTTTAAAGACAATGTCAGACACAAACCACATCAAAATTTCCTGCATTATGAGTCAGTCTCCTAAACTGAAACATCTTTTGTGAGAGTGTAGCCACACTTTCAGCTGAAAGTTCTTTCCTAGAATGAAAGATGGCAGGCCAGCAGTAGACTTGTAACACCGAAAATGCAGGTACATGGAACCTGCTACCAATATATAATTTTTTCTGAATTTTATGTAAATATTTGTAATTTAAATGCTTTCTTTTAATAAGTAAGGACATTGCTTCACTGTATGTGTAAATTTAGGTAGAAGTCTGTTGACATTTCATTGTATTTATCTGTGTCTTACTGTGAAACTTATAAGCTCTGGGAAAAAGCCAAAGGAATTGTTATTTGCATCGACTAGCAATGATAATAGCAGTGCTTGTGGATTGTAAAATCTTTGGGTAGGGAGTTGTTGTGCGGAGTGCGCTGAGAGAGAGAGACAGGTTCCAGCGCTTGTAGTGTGCGGAAGTGTGGTGTTAACACTCTCGCAGAAGAGAGTACCATTTCGGCAGCATCATCTATGCGCACCGGCCAGATGTCTAGTAGCAGGAGTAAGGACAGTGGATGGGCGGAAGAGGCTGTATTAATTACAATTGCCTGTTCCTGTAATTAGCTGTGGCTCCACGAGATGCTACCATCTTCAACAACAGCAGCAGTTCCAACAACACAGTTTCATCGTCAGCTCCAAGTTTCATCACATGCACAGCACTGAAATAAGACTGTTCATTGGTAGAAAGTATTAACGGCTAACCCAGCAGCACAACTGAATGTGATTTGATTGATAAAGTTTATTTAAAGAATAATCAGTTAAACTCAGGGTGATTGTGTCCTCTTTGCCCCCAGACATTGTTACCAAGCAGGATCCGTGTTAACTGAGTGTCATAAGAAACAAATTGAATAGTTACAGCCAGTTTATTAATGAAGCAGGATCCTTGTTAACTGAGTGTCATAAGAAACAATTTGAATAGTTACAGTCAGTTTATTAATGAATAATTTCACTTTTAAGAATTTAGCCTCAGGCTATTTTCAATTAACTGTTGTACAACAGAGGTTTCAGTATATGACTAAACTAAAGCAATTTCATTTTTCAAGTTTGAGAATCAATCACTGGAAAAAATCCAAATCTAATGAAATGCACAAATTAAGAGTGCAGAAGTTTTATTTATTTTAAATATAGCTTGGAGCACTGGGCTGTTTGGTTTGGTACATATTTCAGTGTTTAATTCTGTTCAAGTCAGTAAAAAAGGCTCAGTTGTTCAGACAATAATATGAAATCCAATTTGCAAAATAAGTAATGGCAAAGTAAAAAGTGCTTGCTTTTTTTCCAAATTTCTTTGATGACATTATGTTGAGGTCACTGAAAGTCATTTTTCACATAACAAAGTTCAATACTAACATACAGTTTAATTACATATTTTTCAATCATTACTCGATTGCCTTTTTCAAAATTTAATGCCAAACATAATGTAAGAGTGACTTTTCAGTTTTCTTTATCATTACATACTCACTCAAAACTAGTGTCAAAAAACATGATAACCTTCAGTTGCCACATCAGTGTTTAATAATACATGTTTTTCTTTCACCATCATCTTGTACAGGATTTCGGATGTAAATTTCCCTAGTGGGCTGTTGACCATTAATTATTTCCTTTTCATTCATTAGTGTAACTTTTGGATTCATGATCAGTGGTACCCCTTTTCTGTCCAGTGTTGTTTGTGAATGAATGCACAAAATAACTTTCATTTTTCCTAATTATAGCCCTGTTCTGTTTAGTAGACTTTTCCATCAGAACAGTCAGTTGTACACTTTCCTTGTACTTATCGGTGTTACTTCTTCGGGAAAGATAGCCTTATTAAATTAGTAAAAATCCATTGGGCATGTATGCAATCCATGGTCATGTTTTATATCACAAGCAGGATAGGCTGATTAGTAAGAGGAAGGTTACAGACTGAAACTATGTTGTGTGGATGCACCAGATTTGCAGCGATTTAGCGCACACACAGACATCCACGTGGATATCTGTGCACACAAATCATTGCTGTGGACTAGCTTATGGACATGTGAAAATTTGCTTTTCTACTCGTGTTCATTTATTTTAATATTTAGCAAAACATTGCTCCTTTTATATATTACACACTCCTCCACAATGTAACACAACTTTCCATTAACTGAGTAGATGGTCTTAAGTTCATATCTTATTTAGATTGTATCTTTTACTACGATGTCAGTTATGAACAACAGCACTGTAGAGTGTAGAGCTATGGCTCCATTGAGCCAGTCTTCATGGAAAGAGCCAAATCTAATTGATGTTGCAGACTGAAAATACACACTGTTCAGCATGTAGCTGCCTGATTCTTTGTAGCATATGTGGTCTATTATGTATCTATCAAGTGTGTAGTTTTCATTACTGTTGTATGAAATTTTTGAGGTGTGTTTAAAGTGCAAAGATTTTCTTCTTGTTGAACTAGAGCAATACCATCAGAAATAAGATGAATCAAAATAAAAATTTCACATGTTCACAGTGTGAAAGAAGCTATGACTATGACACGGATTCAAGGAAACATGTATAACAGGCATATCCAGGAAATACATGCAATATCACTTCACAATAAAAGGTGGAAAAGTTTTAGAAATATTTTTGTAGTTTATGTGTCAAAAAGCTCAACCAGGAGGGCACTTTGATATGCCACAAAAGAAATACACATCCACTGGAGAATAGTTGTATGGAAATGAAATTTTCATTGTGTGGTATTTCAGTCCTTTCTAAGAAATGTTATTACAGCCACTTGGTCAATGAAACATGATGTGCTGATCACATTGGAAGAGACTGATTTTGCATCTTTTGAAGAGTTTGATGACTGGAGGCAGCAGACTGAGAGAAATGTGTTGTCATTTTAATCAAAAAGCCTTGGTCATATTGTACTTTGGACAAAGTCACACGAAATTTCTTTGTATGTCATCATTCAGGACAATATGTATTTAAAAGCAAGGGCATACAATGAAAATCCAAGGGATTGGCAAAATAGGAAGTGTCTGTCCCTCTGATATTGAAGTAACTAACCTGCAGATGGTAGCTGCAGAGTAAAATGGGTGGTTGCTCATTTGGGATATCAAAATGTTATTAGTAATTTAGGTTCTACTGAAGAAAGAAGAAACACAATAGCTGTTTACATCACCATCAGAATTCCATTACATGTGATTCTCTGTGAAAAATTTGATGCTTTATCTGATTATAAGCTAGCGTAAATCCATCTGTAGAAAAAAAAAAAAGAATTGTACAACAGTGAACAGTATAATAATTCATTTCCAATGTCACAAGATGCAATGACGGTAACACCAATGTAGAAGCGTGATAAATGAAGTCAGTGCAGTAACCCTCGTGTGTTTTTCTACCAAGTCACAAGATATAAGTAGCCAGTATTGCACACTTCTGAGAAGTGGTGTTTTCATCCTCATTATTATGAATAATAGTCAATGTGAAATCCTGAAGAAGTACAGCAGTGACTGTATTTACATTGATGGAATTCATGGAGCTAATGGTTATGCTTTTGAGTTTAATTGTACTTCTTGTTGTTGATCCTAGATGACATGAGAAAAGATTTTGCTTCTGCTTTACTTATTTCAAACAGGTCTGATCAAGAGGTGCTATCATTATTTTTTAATGAAATAAAGACTGAAGTAGGAAAAACATGCCCTCATTTGCTTACATCAGATGTATCTGAGTCATTTCATAATGCTTGGCTATCATAGATGGAAGAACCAGTGATAAGGCTGAATTGTTTGTCATACAGTGATAGGACATGGAGAAAATGTATATGTATTAATACAAACTGAACGAAGGTCGAGCTGAAACTTATAAGCTAATGAGAAGTTTGATGTAAGAAGAAAAAATTATAATTGTTGTGCATGTATTTGTGGCGACTATCGACCAAGTCGCGTGTAATATCTTTGTTTTTGGCAAGCTCTTTGCGGGAGTCTGTGGTCGCGCGTGAAAGTGTACGGATGGGTACCGAGAATTCAGAATGTAAACAACTGTATATGTGTGCTTACGAGGAATAAAAATAGTGTTTATTACACATGGTGTAGCGTGCATCATTGGATTCGGCAACCCTACAACGCTATACCCATATTGGTGACCCCGAATTTTGTTCGCGAGTGCTACAACGAAATCTTATACCGTCGAGCAGTACACAATGGATCGCTGGCCGCCTGCTACACCGAACACGTGCCAACTAAGTGTTCCAACGGACGCTTCGGCATGGTTTTACAATTATCCACCGGGCGTCCGCAATAGTTCTACGCAGTTTCCGAACACATCGACTAGCTGTACTCAACAGGACAGTGTTTATACAATTCCACAGCCACGTGTGCCGGCATCAGGTATGAACAATAACTTTCCGTTACCGTACATGAGTCAGCCGTCGTGTGACAGTGTTCCGTACCATCAGAACGTTTTCCGCGCACAAAACTTTGAATATGAACTTTCCACGTGTTCCGAGTGCTCAACAGCCGACACAATGTGCTCAAACCCCAGTGACTATGTTTACAGGTTTCCCAAGTGCAAGTGTGAATTTTCCACCCGAATCAGTGACTGTACAAATCGAGCCGGACGCTCAAGACAGGAGAGTTCATATTTCTGCCGGAACTCCGGATTTTGCACCAACCCCCCCTACACCACCAGCGTCCGCTTTACGAGTGTTTCCGACGGCACACGCCGTTCCTGCCGCGTGTGTTCCACAAACATTAGGTGATTTTAACTATTTTAATGCACCTGTAGGGGAGGGGCCCGGAAACTGTATTCCGTCGTTCGCCGCACATCGGTCAACTACGGTCGATTCTACCGCGCCGGTCCATTCTACGCCCGTCGGCGTTACTCTGTCGACAGCTCAATTCGTTGATTTCTCGACCAAGGTCGAGCCAGCCGCGCCTACCGTGCCGCGTGCCACTGACAGTGGCGGAAGCTGGTGCACCGCGACTGCACCCGAGACAATTACGTTGCAGAACTATGGACAGGGAGAGACAGTTTCTGATAAACATTTATGTCAAGACTTTCCCACCCGTTGGCCGAAGCTACCACCCCTTCGCAAGGATCACCCACGCACATGGTTTGCCTTGGTCGACCACGTCCGGCAGTTACACGGCGTCGCCGACGACAATTCGAAGTTCCTATGCTTACTGTGTCACCTCCATGACGAACTGGATCTGATCTGCGACATTGTGGCTTCGCCCCCCGCTACGGACAAATATGCGTTCGCCCAACACACCATCCTCGAGCGACTATCCACATCGACAGAGGAAGCTATCCGCCTCATCAGTCAGGAATCGCTGGGATCCAGGTCCCCGTCGCAACTCTGGCGTCATCTCCGCGCTATGATTGACACGCATCACATGCCGGACATTACACTTTGGACCATCTGGTTGCTGAAACTTCCCCCGCAAGTTCAACTTCACCTTCTACATGTAACTTCGGCCCCACTAGATGCCAAACTGAAGATCGCAGACCAGGTTTACAACATTCTGCCCCCCCCCCCCCCGCATACCCCCCCCAGGGTGCCCTCAGGCCTCAGGGGTTGGCACACCTGCGCGGCAGTTCCCATCCTGCAGTACAGAGTGCGCACGACTCGCTCCACGCATGCGCGCGGAACCAACGCCGCCTGGCAACCGCCGCAGTAACTCCTCTCCTACCAGCACTACTGCAGCGTCGCCATCGGAGGGAACTACAAACAAGTCCCCCTCCACTGCCGTTTCGACCTCAACCAGCACGACGGGCGACGCCACGCGCCGCCCCGCTTGGTGTTATTTCCACTCCCGCTTTGGCGACGCGGCTAAGAAATGTCGTTCTCCATGCGCGTTCCCAAACTAATAACGCGACCCAATTCAGGCGCTACGGGCCGCGTTGCACCGCACAGACGCCTATCACTAAATACTTCTTCTCCTCACGCGCCAGGACGCTTGTACGTGAAAGATGCAGTGTCTTGCCTTTCATTTCTAGTCAACACGGGGGCCGAGGTTAGTGTGATACCTTTGTCCGCAGGTATTAAATTCGAGCTTCAGCCTTGCCCCCCGCTTCGAGCCGCCAATAATTCCCTGATCCGCTCTCATGGAATAACGAATTTAAGCCTTAAACTGCAGGACATTAATACGCCCTTACAGTGGACTTTCGTTATCGCGGACGTGGATGAACCCGTGCTTGGGGTAGATTTTCTCTTAGCCCACGCACTGTCACCCAACCTACAACGAGGTACACTAACCTTTAACTCGGGAGACCGTACCACCGGTTCAGATATCTTACCCCTCTCATCCGAAAGCGCCATTCTGCTGTGTGAGCTAGCGGAAACTGCTGTTGCAGTGCTTTCTCTTAGATCACACAACGACGAACTTCGGGACAGCAATGGGGCCCTCCGCTTACGCATCGCCGCCGTGCAAGCCAAGCTCACGGACGCGCGTAACCGGACCGCCCAGCTGTCGCCCACGGCCACGCCCCCAACCCCCGCACCACTTCCTCGCACCTGCAGCCGACGCCGCGTGACATTTCTACTGCCGGACGGAAGCTGTACCCGCGACGCTACCAGGTACCCCACCGAGCTCTTCGACAAGGACTACCAGTGGATCACCGCCACTGCTGCTGAACTGCCGGCCTTGGACACACACACGTGTGCATTACAGGTTAGTCACAGTGCAACGGGTGCTGGTCCAGCATCCCCATCAGTGTTCGCGATCAATAACGGTACTGTCCACAGAATAAATACCACAGAAGGCCCACTGGTACGTGCAAAGGCTAGGCGTTTAGATCCGGAAAAACTTGAACACGCTAAAGCTATTGTTCAGGAACTTTTAGATAATAAGACTATCCGCCCTTCTTCTAGTTGTTGGTCATCACCCATTCATTTGGTGCCCAAGAAAGATGACACTTTCCGCCTCTGCGGTGACTATCGGGCGCTTAACGCCAGAACAATTTTAGATAATTATCCCGTCCCAAATATTCAAGACTTTGCGTCCCAGCTGCATGGGGCACAAATTTTCAGTGTAGTCGATTGTCATAAGGCGTACCACCAACTGCCAATGGCACCTGAGGACGTTGAAAAGACCGCTATCATCACCCCGTTTGGGTTGTTCGAGTATTTGTTTATGCCATTCGGCCTTAAAAATGCTGCACAGACGTGGCAACGGTTCATCGACTCGCTGGTTGGAAAACTGGACTTTGCATATGCGTACCTGGACGACTTGTTAATTTTTTCTTCCTCCCTCGAGGAACATGAACAACATTTAAATACAGTGCTCCAACTATTAAAAGCAAACGGTATCGCAGTGAACAATACTAAGTCACAACTCCGCCGCACCAGTGTCACTTTTCTGGGCCACAGAGTTTCTGGCGACGGCATCCGCCCCCTAACTGAACGGGTGGAGGCCATTAGTACGGTGCCTTTGCCCAAAGATTTTCAGGGCCTCCGCCGCTTCCTTGGAACGGTAAATTACTACCGTAAACATATTCCCCGCGCCGCCGACATACAAGCCCCACTGACGGATGCCCTCGCAGGAAAAAACACATCAGGGTCTCGGGCGTTTATGTGGACTCCAGATATGCGTCGCGCATTTGATAATCTAAAGTCAGCCTTACAGACAGCTGTTACGCTTGCTCACCCCATTCCTGATGCTCCCATCTTGCTTACTACAGACGCAAGTGATACAGCAGTGGGGGCAGTACTTCAGCAATCCGTGGGTTCTGTTGTACAGCCGCTCAGATTTTTCTCCCACAAACTGACCGCTTCCCAACGTAAATGGTCGACCTTCGACCGGGAACTGTTTGCTATTTACGCTGCTATCAAATATTTCCAAGACGATATCGAAGGTCGCCATCTCGTGGTATTTACCGACCACGAGCCATTGGTGTATGCTTTCCGTAACCCAGGTAAGGACTCATCCCCGAGACGTTTTAGGCATATGGACCTTATATGTCAGTTTATGAATGACATACGTTACGTCAGAGGCGCAGACAATGTCGTCGCTGATTTTCTGTCTCGGGTGTCGGTTTTATCTTCACAACTGGACCTCAGTGAGCTCCCTAAATTGCAGACAGAGGATACTGAACTCGCAGCATTGCGTTCCGATATCAAAACAGGACTCAAACTAGAGTTACGGACACTTCCTGGGTTTTCATCACCCATCTGGTGCGACATTTCAACAGGACGCATACGCCCGGTGATCCCTGCACCTCTCCGCCGGGACATATTTAATAGTATCCACGACTTGGCACACCCTGGCATTCGCGCCTCCGCACGTCTGGTATCTGAACGTTTTGTTTGGCCCGGGGTGATAAAACAGTGTCGCAGTTGGGCACGAGCATGTGTGGCTTGTCAGCGCGCAAAAGTAGGACGTCATGCACAGCCCCCCATGGGTACGTTCGATGTGGCAAAAAGAAGATTCCAGCACATACACATCGATATCGTCGGGCCCTTACCCCCCTCAGGCCCCTTCCGTTACATACTGTCCGCAATTGACAGGTTTACCCGCTGGGTAGAGGTAATTCCTCTCACTACTATCACAGCCGATGCAGTGGCCCGAGCCCTGCTGTTAATGTGGATCTCGCGCTTCGGCTGCCCAGTCTCTGTCACCACCGACCAGGGCCGCCAGTTCGAGTCTGCCCTCTTCCGACAGCTTTGTGAACTGTGTGGGGTGAAACGATTTAGGACTACAGCATACCACCCCCAGAGCAATGGGCTTGTGGAACGCTGGCACCGAACGCTTAAAGCTTCCCTGATGTGCCACGGAGGTGAGTGGGCCGATGCCTTACCATGGGTAATGTTAGGCGTTCGGGCCGCGTACAAAGAGGACCTTGGCGCATCCCTGGCAGAGGTACTGTATGGAGAACCCCTCACACTCCCAGCAGAGTTAGTCGAGCCTTCACTTCCTCCAGATCAAATCTGCGACTCGACATTCGTCGGGCAGGTCAAGGAGCTAATTGCTAACATCCGCGTGCCGCCTCCTCGACCACACACGCCCCCTCCCGTATTTCTGCATAAGGACTTGGCGTCGTGCACTCATGTCATGGTGCGTGATGACACCATCCGACCGGCACTCAGACCTCCATATACGGGCCCGCACAGAGTCATATCACGGCGTACCAACACATTCGAAGTGCTCATTAACAGCACGCCTCAAACGGTATCCGTCTGCCGCCTCAAACCTGCATGGACTCTGGGAGAACTGCCCGATACCCCACCCAGTCAGACCCCATCCCCTGCTGCACCCACCTCGCATGAGGCATCTACCGACAGTCCATGGATGAGCGACGCCCATTCCCACACGTGTGACGTTCCCCACTCCCAGTCGTGTGACAGTGCTACAGGTGCGTGTGACATTCCTATGCAGAGTGATGCATGTGATGACTTACCCTCCTACAGGCAGCCCCTCGCCTCTCCCCTGTTAGGATTCAGTGATGTATCAGGGACCAGCCTCAGAGCGTGTGATGTCACCGATGACGACTCGTGTGGAGATTCTGTCAACCCGTATAAGGAAGTGGTAGTGAATGTCAACACAGATCTTATTTGCAGCTCTAATGTGTTTTTTGTTATGCAGCCGGGTAATGTGTACATCTTCTACGAACAAGCCAGCTTCCCCAGTGACAACTTAACTCACATTCATCTCCTCCAGTCTGTCCCCTTGCCTGTTGGTACTGACCCATCAACGGTCAAAGTCCTACGTACCGCCACAGGCATTCAGATCCGCTATCCTGGCCCCTCACAACCCACCATCCCCTCCCCAGATCCCTCAACTGCTGTACGAGGATTCACCCGGTCAGGCAGGACCATCCGCCCCCCTCGCTGGCTCGAAGACTTCAATTACTAATGTAATGTAATGTAAGGTATGGTTTCTGATTAAACACCCTCTCCCTCCCCCCTGGGTGTTCCCTTTACATGTATGCCCCAATATTTATGTTTGTGCTCCACACTCTAGGGGGGGGGGGGGGGGGCTAATGTGGCGACTATCGACCAAGTCGCGTGTAATATCTTTGTTTTTGGCAAGCTCTTTGCGGGAGTCTGTGGTCGCGCGTGAAAGTGTACGGACGGGTACCGAGAATTCAGAATGTAAACAACTGTATATGTGTGCTTACGAGGAATAAAAATAGTGTTTATTACACGTGGTGTAGCGTGCATCATTGGATTCGGCAACCCTACAACGCTATACCCATATATTTTCTCTGTCACTGGAGCAACTGATGCCAGACCCTGATACAGCTGAGTTTGGGTTTTATCACAAGGACATTATTCTAAAAACAACATGTTTTGGGCATACCACAGTATTAACACAAATCTGCTTGTCGAAAGAATGCATACAACAATAACACACACACATTTGTGTGGCAAAAATGTGAAACATCTCTGTAAATCCATTCATGCATTAATGAGCTTTGTCAGGGACAAACTGACAGGCTCATTATTCTGACAAAGGGAAAATTCACAGCAGACTCCAGTATATTCACAAACAGCAGAACTTAAGTACAAAGGTGGTTCATGAAACGCTAATAGAAGATGGAAAAGGCTAGCTTGCACCATTACTTCTGAGGTGGATGTTATTCACTTTGTTCAGCAATATTTATGTAACTGCCACTGGAAACTAATTTGTATTGCGTGTCAATCCAGGCTCCATCAATACACGTGCTTGGACATATATTCCATTAACAGATGTAACATATGTAAGCATATTCATTCTGTCAGCTTAAATGAAATAAGCCAGCTATCTAGTTCAGTGAAAATCAGTAACCTCTCTGTTGTTAATGATGAAGTCCACAAAGGTACATTATACTTGTGCGAAGAAGAGGAATCATTAAGTGAGAGAGAAAGCATATTGATCGAATTAAGAAGAAAAAATATTGAGCCTTCAGATTTAAATCAGCAGAAGGAGAAAATGAAGCAACATTTGCTGATCTGATTGACACAATATCTTCTCAAAGGCAACTGGAGGTTTTAAAGCACCACACATCATGCATGAAACCTACATTAGCTACTGTTGACTCCAACACAGATCATCACAGAACTGGTCCCTGCATTCCTGCATCAAGAAGGGTATAACGGACAGAGCATCAAAGATGGCTCTTCACTAGAAATAAGAGGAGGAAAACAGAAAAATAGTGCATCCTAAGGAGTTTGAGAAACCATGTAGAGGCCTACAGCTGAAGCACAAAGTGTAATGGTTTCTCTGTTCCAGGACATGTAATAAACACTGACTTTTACACAATCCAAATTTATCTTAGATAATTTTTGTTTGCAACATTCTTTAGTTTTCTGCAGTTCACATGATAGTTCTGGTGTTGCTACTATGCTTTCAACAGTGACATAAAAAAGGAATATTTTCCCTAGATAAATTTGAAGAACTTGAATTTATCCAGTACCATTTTTTTTCTCTTTCCTCAAAGTTTTACTTTTTGCTATACTTGTGATTAAAATAAACAAGGGACCTTAAGCAAATCGAGCACTGGTAGTATGGAAGAAGTTACTTTGTATAGGATGATTCTGCTTTCAGCTGCTATCACCAGCAGAGATTTTTACTAGAAAAAGCATCTCACAATAATTCTAAAAAAGTTATTGTTTGTGGAGTCCTTAATATCAATTTTCTTGAACAATCTCCCATAACGTCACAGTTTGTGAACTTAATGTTTTCTTTCAACTTGAATGTAAAATTCATGTCTCCAACAAGGCTAAAACATTGTCTTGACCAGGTTACAAATGGTACCAGTTGCATTGTAAAGGTCAGGGATTTTGGCTTTTCAGATCACAGTGCACTTATTATTCTGTTGAAATCACCAAAACCTGAACTTCCTTCTAAAAAAGTAGCTATAACTTATAGAAGCTATAATGACAGTAATTTTATACACAAAGCTTTTATCCATTGTGGATGAGGATAATTTTATACACAGTTTAAGGAAAGAGGACTAGAAAAATATATATGATTCAGCAACGGTAGACAAAAAATTTGAAAACTTCATTCTTTGAAAACTTCATACAGATATTCCAGTACTACTCCAATCACCATTTCCCAGGGGGGGGGAGGGGGGGGGGGAACAGAATGGATTACAAAGGGCATTAAAACAACCTCAAAAAGAATTAGGCTACTGCACAGAGCTAGCAAACTGGACAGTGGCAAGTCAGAAGAATTCAATTCATGCTTTTAAAAAAATAATACAAAAATCTTTATAGAAGAAAGATTAAAGTAGAAAAAAAGGCTCACAATGATAACCTCGTTAGGAACCCCTCTAATAAATGTAAGACAGTGTGGAGTGTAATAAACAACCAAACTGGAAGAAAGAGAACCACAGAATATAAATTTAAGTTGAACATAGAAGGATAAAAAACAGAAAATCTACATAAAATTGCCAATGGGTTCAACAAATATTTTTCAGAAATTTCTAAAAATGTATTACCTGCCTGTTCAAACACTATATACTCTCATCCTTACAACAATATTCCCTTGAACTCCTCTTTGTTGTCTTCAACAACACCTCGTGAAATAGAGGATATTATAAGTAAAGGAATCAAAAAAATATTCTCTGCTGGCCATGATATGGTACCTTGCTTTTTATTGAATGTGTTCCAATCTCATCTTTGAGCCCCTGTCTAATACCATTAACAACTCTTTTGCGGAGAGAATATTTCCTGGCCAATTAAAAATTTCTAAAATTATACCATTGTACAAGAAAGGACAGAAAACTGTCATGGAAAATTATAGACCTATTGCAATATTATCTGCATTTTCAAAAATTTTTGAATACTGTGTTTCCATAAGATCAAAATGTTTTATAAACACCAATAACATTGTAACATCTTCTCAATATGGTTTTCGCAAAAATAAGCCAACCATAAATGTACTGTATGAGTTATTACGAAAGTACTCAAGCCCAATCCAAAGCCTTTGATACAGTCAACCATAAGCTGCTCCTCGCAAAACTTGAGAAATGTGGAATCAGGGGTGCTGCCCACAGTTGGTTCATTAGCTATATAAGGGTGTGGTGTCGATAATTCATATCCACCACGAAACTTAATATCTGTGAACTCTAATGCTCTGTCAAGCCTCCATCTTAACTTTACTTTAGTCAGTTCTTTGTTATATTTCATTCTGTATGGACGCAGTGTCAAGTGTAAATATATATGAGCTACGAAATATATGGGAGTTAAGTTTTCTATATCCCGATTACCGATCCCATTCCCATAGTGGTGACCCCGCAGTTCCTGTTTTGCGTCTTACGCGCCGGTGTTTGTGCAATGGGTTATATGCACTATGCAATGACCATGCCAAACAATGCCTTGTTCGAAGATGTGGAAGCACAACTCTACTCACCGAGTTTCATCATTTCTTCGCCAACGGCATACTCATCATTTAAGCACAGTGATTCGTGTTCTCAACCAAAGCCGTGTGCTAACCTCATTAGTTTTCAATCGTAGACAACTACGCCATTAGAGCGAACAATGGACTCAGGCTTCATGTCAGTGGATTATGCCCATCTGACAGTGAAATGTGAACTGGACAATATTTCGAATTTTGTGTCTTCAAATCGAGTGTTTCAAGAACAAAGTGATCTCTTTCGAATACGTGTTCAGCCACCCACCGGCATGCTACATCAGTTACTGTGGGGCCATGTGGAATGCCGCCAACACTACAAACCACACCGGATCCGTTCCGCACATGTGGTGTTCCAGTTGTGTCCAATTTACATGCACAATTTAGTGTTTCACGTAACATAGACCCCTTACCTCGCCTCAGTGGCCCGCCACATGCACTACAGGCATGTTACGCATCAGATAGTTTCCACACGGGTGGCGGTCTCAACTCCCCACGCCCCCCACCCCTCCCACTTACGGGGGTCCCCATTTCGTTGGCACAGCCACCCCCACATACCGACCTTCGGCCAGCAGAGGCAGGACTCACTCTGCCGTCACCTAGTCTACTTCTCCTGGCAGCATCAGCTCAATCTCTCCGCTGTCCAAGCACTCCAGGATCGCCCACGCACCTTACATACCGGTCTATTTACCAGAACAAATCAACAAGGACAAGCTACCTCTGCTGTCACAGTCTCCGCCTCCTCCTCACCCTGCTCACCCTTTCTGCTGGTAGCACAAAGTGTTCGGCGACGACGCCAAGAAGTGCAGGTTGCCATGCCGCGCCCCCCACCCCTCCACTTACGGGGGTCCCCATTTCCGCTCACTCAACCACCTGCCACTCCCACAGCACCGCCTGTGTGTGCCGCGCTGGTCTCTCACCCTGCTCCGGAAGAGGGTCGTTTCCATCCAGCACTCATCGCTCACGGTCCAGTTTCAGGGCCCCCCTCATGTGCCATCCATCCGCCCGTTTCCACAGTACCATCCGTGCCTGCCGCGCTGTGTTTTCGTGACACACATTTAACTATGCCAGCTGCCGCTACTACAGATACGCTCACCTGGTTTAAATCCGGGCCTACCACGCTGGCCTCTGACTTAACCTCAGTTCAACCGCTACCCCAGGAGACACCAAAGCCGACATCGTCACCCCCTCCCGGCTGCCTGCCCTTATATGAAGACAACCCAGCATTGTGGTTCGTGCTCATCGAGCATCTGTTTACGTTACATCATGTGTCTGACGACAACTCAAAGTTTCTCTGCCTCATCACACGCCTCCATGACCAATCAGATTTGATTTGTGACCTGTTCCTTTCGCTGCCACCTGCACCAAAATACGAGTTTGCAAAGAAGACTATAATGGATCGACTTGCCTGCTCGCCACACGAGTTCATAAGAAAGATTCTCTATGAGGAGCATATGGGGAAATGCACCCCCTCACAACTCTGGCGCTGCCTTTGATTAGTCATGGACGAACATACCATGCCAGATGCCATGCTATGGGCTGTGTGGTTTGCCAGACTACCTATCAGTCTACAGTTCCATCTGTTACCACACTCGTTCGAGTCAATCGGCTCCCACCTATGCATCGCTGACCAGTTGTATTCGCTGTTGTGGCAACATTAGCCAGTTTATACCATTCGTTGGCACTGCCACCCCCACATACCGACCTTCGGCCAGCAGAGGCAGGGCTCACTCTGCCGTCACCTAGTCTACTTCTCCTGGCAGCATCAGCTCAATCTCTCTGCTGTCCAAACACTCCAGGATCGCCCACGCACCTTACATACCGGTCTATTTACCAGAACAAATCAACAAGGACAAGCTACCTCTGCTGTCACAGTCTCCACCTCCTCCTCACCCTGCTCACCCTTTCTGCTGGTAGCACAAAGTGTTCGGCGACGACGCCAGGAAGTGCAGGTTGCCATGCCAACACCCAAACGCCGACCGCAGGAATTAAGAGATGACGAGTCCTGCAGGGAACCTAACAAGCATCCTCTTACATTACCCTCAATTCACTTGTCCACCCGGCTGAGTGGTCGTCTCTATGTGACTGACATTGTGTAAGGTCTAGCTTTTCTGGTCGACACTGGTGCTGACGTGTCGATCATACCTACTTCGGTGGCTCCATCTGCTTCTTCACAGACGAAGTCACTTCTACGAGATGCCAACACAACGACGTTACCTACCTCAGGCTCAGTAAAGGTTATGGTGACCTCATCTCCTTCTCTACGTTTTCCATGGACATTCTACATTGCCGACATCAATGAACCGATCCTCAGTATGAATTTTTTGTCTCATTACGAACTATCTTCGAACGTCGTACAGGGTTCAGTGCTCCACCATCCTACAAACACTCACATAACGTGCACCCACACCTATGTCCAACGCTGTTTCCACCGCAACATACGATATCATATGCGACTGCTCTGCCCTCGTGGGCAACATTGTGACCTGCGTTACCGACCTACTGCCAGAATATGACTCGGTGACACATCTCCACCAGCACAAAGAAAAGCTGAAACAACACATCGCATCCACTTACAGCAAGCTCGTCGCAGCTCGCACCTTGCTTCTGAAACTGCAGTCCATGGCGCTGCCACCTAAACAAGATTGTTCGGTCGAGCCTAGCTCGAACTCTCAACAGGTTAGTCCACAAACTTTACTTGTGTGTGATGTTCCAAGCCCCCCCCCCCTCCCCCCGTCGCGCTCACCTCATCCAGTGCCGTGTGTTTCAAACAGTGTTGCTAATGACAGTCGAGTGCACGTTGTGACCATGCCCACCTCTCAGACAGCTACCGCGCGCGTATTGATAAATATTCCCACTCTCTCACTCACCTGCCACATGACCCAGTGGCCATTGTGGCCCCACGTGCGACGGCAGTGCTCCTCTCGCCCGCGCCGGTTGTCCAGTGCAAGGATAACAGCAGACAGTCGCCGCCCGTTCCCCTTCACTCAGCGCTGCACGTGCACCCATCCCCTCCACACAAGAGCACGCGCATTCCTGTAAGAGACATGTGACTTTGGTGCTACCTTTCCCCACTTACGCTAACAGATACACCTCGTCACGCCCTACTCGTCCGAAGACTCGGCGCCAGCACGTTAACCAGTCTCATGTACAGTTCTCAGTTTCTTCCGTCACTGATGGAATGACACACAAGATAGTTACCACTGCCGGCCCTCCTATTAGGCATAAGGTCCGACGCCTCAACCCTATCAAGTTGCGCGCGGCCCAGCAGCATATTAATGAAATTTTGGCGGCAGGTGTTCCGCAACCTTCAGACAGCAACTGGTCTTCACCAATCCACCTCGTCCCCAAACACGACAGATCTTTTCGAATGTGCGGCGATTACAGACACTTAAACGCTCATACCGTCATGGACAATTACCCAGCGCCGAACATCAGTGACTACACTTATATGTTATCGGGTGCCACAGTTTTCAGTGTTATTGATTGTAAACGCGCCTACCACCAGATTCCCGTTGCGCTGGAAGACATTCCTAAGACGGCTATTATCAAGCCACTCGGTTTATTCCAATACCACTTCATGCCATTCGGCCTAAAGAAGGCAGCGCAAATGTGACAACGTTTCATTAACTCTATATTGTGACAGTTCGAGTTTTGCTTTGCTTATCTGGACGACATTCTCGTTTCCAGCAGCTCAGCGGAGGAACATGAAAATCATCTGTCTACGGTCCTCCAGACCTTGAACTCCAACAGTGTCGAGGTCAACAAATACAAGTTTCAGTTGCGCCAAGCATCAGTCTCCTTCCTAGGTTACACCGTCTCTGCTGACGGAATACAGCCTCCCAAATCTCGTGTGCAGGCTATCACAACTCTGCCGCCCCCTGCTACTTACAAAGAGCTACGCCGTTTCCTCGGCACCATCAATTACTATCGTCGCCATCTGCCTTCCACCGCCGCTGTTCAGGCACTCCTGACGGACGCGCTATCAGGCAAACAAGCTTCCGGTACCAAAACCGTCTCTTGGACTGCTCCGATGCTAGAGCACTTCAAGGTTCTGAAGACTTCTTTAGCTCACACTGTGACACTCGCTCACCCCAACCCCTCAGCTCAGTTATTCATCACTACCGACGCCAGCGACACGGCAGTGTTGCAACAACGCAAGGGTAACACGGTTTCTTCCCCTTCATTTCTTCTCCAAGAAACTATCTACGGCTCAGAGAAAATATTTTGCATTCGATAGAAAGCTCCTTGCTGTTTACGAGGCAATCAAACATTTCTGCCCTGACATCGAGGGATGTTCGTTTTTCGACCTCACCTATCACAAACCACTGGCAGAAGCGTTCTGCAACCCACCTGAGGACCCACCCTCTTCGACGTTACCGCCACTTTGACCTGGTTTCTCAATTCACAACAGACGTCCGTTACATGAAGGGTGCAGATAACTTCTCTGCAGATTTCTTCTTGCGGATCAGTGCTGTTTGCTACAACGTTGATCTTTCCGATCTAGCTTCCCTCCAAGCTTCTGAAAAAGATTCTCAGGCTCTGCTATGAGACCCACAAACATCACTTGTTTTCACAAAGGCTGAATTTCCTGGCGTTTCCGACGAGGTGTGGTGTGATTCTTTGACCGGCACCCTACACCCTTTGCTCCCACCCGGGCCGCGCCGACAGGTTTTTGACACCCTGCATAACCTAGCCCACCCAGGCGTTCGAGACGCCACACGTCTCGTAACAGAACGTTTTGTTTGGAAGAATATCAAACGGGACCGTCAAACCTGGGCACGCATCTGCGTCACTTGCCAGCACAACAAAATCAGCTGCCACACCTCCCCGCCTCTGGGCAAGTTCGACATTCCCACAGGACGATTCCGTCATGTACATATTGATCTGATCGGGCCTCTTCCTCCTTCGGAGGGCCATAGATATATCTTATGAACTATCGACCGTTTGTCTCGCTAGGTCGAGGCTGTCCCTCTCCCTAACATTACTGCCAAGACGGTAGCCAAGACTTTCATTGGCTTGTTGATCGCTGATTTCGGGTGCCCGTCCACTATCACCACCGATCAGGGTCGACAGTTCGAATCCTTCCTTTTCACCATCCTCTGCAATATCTGCAGTATTAAAAAATACACACTACCGCCTATCCCCCACAAGCCAATGGGTTGGTGGAGAGATGGCATCGCATCCTCAAGATCGCCCTTCGATGCCATGACTGTCTCTGGCTGGAAACTCTCCTGTGGGTGCTACTTGGTCTATGCTCGACCTATAAACCTGACCTACAGGGGACTATATCCGAATTTGTTTTCGGCGAGAATCCGGTCCTTCCGGGGGAACTTATTCTTCCTCCAGTTATCGAGGATCTTCCTCCCTCGCCAGATTCATTAGCTGAATGCGCACGCATTTTCACCGAACGTGTTTGCACCTGTCCATCAGTCACTCACCGCCCGAGACTCATGTTCCCACTGCACTCTGCGACTACACCCACGTCATGCTGCGTGATGATGCAGTTAGGCAGCCTCTTCAACCTCCTTATCTTGGCCCCCACAAGATCCTGCAGCGGGGGGACACGACTTTCGATATCATGATTAAAGACCGCACACACACAGTTTCTCTACATCGCCTGAAACCGGCTTTCGTCGACCCTGATGGTCTCACACCACCACAGTCGGACTCTAGAGACGATCCATCCTTGATCGAAAACGAAGACGTGCTCCCATCAACCTCACCCCACACCTCTTCCGCCAAAGACTATTTGCCACAGTTTGCTGGTTTCCTGACCTTGCCCCCTGTTTCACCCTGCACAGGTTTCGCGCCCTCACCTCTTATGTCGGAGACACACACACCTACTATCAGTTTGACCTGCAGCGTGCCGCCACACCGAATGAACGACGTTTCTATAGTGACGTTCGACGACAGAGTGCTCATTCTTTTGACAGATACCGAGCTCCCGCCATCGAACGGTCCCTTACACATCAACATTGCACACAATCTCACACTCCAGCGCAAGTGTGACCGAGCATCTCTACGTACTTTCATTTCTATGGATGGCTCGATCCACTTAAGGGTCACACACGCCTCCACTGTGCCGTCGACCGCCCTGCCCACTTACTCCCGGGCCAGCCGCCTTCTCATCCAGCAACGGTGGCTGACTGACTATGAAGTGGACCTGCCTCTCGCCACTCCGCCTGCATAGCCCACCTTGTTCGAGATTGAAGTATCCGTGGCGCGCATGCCTATGCGCAAGATTTCCACCGACATCGACACCCGCACACCCTCATCCTTAGACATCTGTAGTACTCTGTACTGTGGTGGGGGGGAGGGGGGTCTGTGTGGCGTCGATAGTTTGTATCGACCACGAAACTAAATATCTGTGAACTCGAAGTGCTCTGTCGAGCCTCCATCTTAACTTTACTTTAGTCAGTTCTTTGTTATACTTCATTCTGTATGGATGCAGTGTCAAGTGTAAATGTTTATGAGCTACGACATATATGGGAATTAAGTTTTCTATATTCCGATTACCGATCTCGTTCCCATAAGTGAAAGGAGACAATATCGCTACCTTAGAAGAAAACCGGCACAACTCGAAAAATGCCGATTTTTCGCTCATGTCATCACCAAAACGAGAAAGTGGTATACTTTTATGTGGAAGAGTGTCACAAACGCAACTGGCGTATTCGGCCACAAGAGAGCAGTTATGTCAGTGTTGCATTAACAGAACCTATTCCAACAATTGGAGAAAGAGTGTCACATTGTCAGTTGTACTGCAGCGTTCGGCCAGTGCTCACGCGGATGTTGGAAGAAAAGAGTCACATATTGAATTCTGTCTGTGTTTTCCATGTGAAAGTAAGTAGGCACAGTACATTTATATGATAAATAATGTCTTATTTTGAGATGTGACAGTTTTGTTTCCTTTCCTGTTTTAGTTTGAGATGTGCCACTCTTCTCAAAAATTATTCAAAACTTTTTTTCGAAACTGTAATGTCATGCTCTAATATATTGTCTTGTGCCACTCTTGAACAAAGAAGTACATATAGTGATGAATCTGTTTCAGTTACAATGTCGGCTAGTTCACAAAGTCCACTAATTGTCACATTAGCTGTCAAACGAAATGATCAAAATGCTACAATTTGGGAGCTTCAGCGTCCAAACAATACTGAAGAAAATGCTCAGAATATTATGACTAGCTCTCAAGGTCGGTTCTGTGCAATGACAAATCATGTATTACGTTAAGTACATTTTATGCAGTTCACATGAAAGGTACTTACTAATTTTGTTTCTTGCAGCTGTTCTGATACGCTGTTGGGACACTGCCCAGCTAGCACTCAAGCTTATTTCAAGGTGGATATTGAGTTTAGGTTCAGTTGAAAATTCAAGATTGAAAAATCAACCTGTTACACAGTTTACATCAAGCTGTAAAAATTTAGCTTGAATTAAAATAATTTTCCCAAGCTTGAAATAAACTGTAATTTCCCTGGAAGGCTGTACAGCAGATGCGCGCGCAGCATAGCTTCCATAGACGTCCACGGGAAGCGCCACAAGCGTTTATAAGCCGTGACGTAAGGGTGTTGTGTGTGACGTCATGACGGCGCGGAGTTTGGTTTGAGTGTGGCTGTCTCCAGTTCTGTTTTATCTTATTTTATTTACTTTTCTGAGCCTTGCTATGTTTACGGCCATTTTACCTTTGTGACGCGCGTTAATGGTTGTGGTTTGTTGACAAGTTTGTTTTATACTAGAAAACAGTTCGGTACGTTAATGTTACAAATGTTAAATATTACGTAACGTAAAGTTACGTTTACGGCCATTTTACCTTTGTGACGCGCGTTAATGGTTGTGGTTTGTTGACACGTTTGTTTTATACTAGAAAACAGTTCGGTACATTAATGTTACAAATGTTAAATATTACGTAACGTAAAGGAATACCATATTCTTTTACGTAGAAAAATTGAGCCTGGATAAAAGTGAAATGGATTACCAGCTAAGAATACATATTACAAGTTGTTGAGCAAAAAGAGGTCATTTTAAACTAACTCTCTAATACGTGGCACAAATAAATTAAAACTTCTTCATAATTTTTTCACACCATTTCCATTCTGATATTTATTTAATTAATTAGGTTCAATAAATTCAGATTAATATTTATATAGCTTAAAACAAGCTGTAAATACCAGGCTGTACTCCACGTGTGTAGATACAGCTGGAGCCAAGCTTGATAAGTCAAGCTTGAAATATAGCTTGAACTCTGCCAACTTTGATGTTTGTTTCAAGCTTGAATCCAGCTAACAGGCCTGAATATTCCAGCTTTGATCAAGTTATATACTTGAACTTTACAGCTGGAAACAAGTTTGAAACCGGCTTACTGTGCTATCTGGGTGAGGTTTTACAAGGCAGTATCGTTTTGAATCATTCTGATGATCAGAATTATAACTACCTCAGCATATACACATCTGCTGAAAAGAGTGTAGTGATCCAGGTGAAAACAGTACCTCCATGTTTTTGAAGAGATTTGCAGATGAACTTTTTGAAGATTTTGATTTCGACGACACAGATGCTGACCCTAATTTTGTTGCCTATTCTAGTGACTCATCAAAATCTGCTCAAAGAATTAACCACAGTCTAACATAACAGTCGCGACACTTCGCCTCAATTTTGTTGCCCACCGCGCCAGCAGTGCCCCAAGTGGCCAGTAAGTTGAACTGTGAGTTCGGCGCGATTGTGAAAGCGGATAGTGTTTTTATTATTATTATTATTTCTACAATGGTTTTTACAAGTGGGAGCATTTGTAGCGCAATAAACTGCAGAAACAACAGGAAGAAGACGCTACAGCTGTCTTTTTTAGGAAAGTGTCCTGAGAGGTATATACCATCATGTTACTAAACCGTATCATCAGGATTCACTTGCAAACTAAATGTGTATTAATGATTAATGTTTCGTTTTAGGAGCAGAAAATGGCTAGTTAATAGCAGACGAGAAGACCTTATGAAAAAAGATCCAGTTTACCTGTATAATAATATCAAGTTTTGTTCGCTACATTTCAAACAAAACCAGTTCATTAACGCAGACAATAATAAACTCGAAAAAATGGCTCTGAGCACTATGAGACTTAACTTCTGAGGTCATCAGTCCCCTAGAACTTAGAACTACTTAAATCTAACTAACCTAAGGACATCACAAACATCCATGCCCGAGGCAGGATTCGAACCTGCGGCCATAGCGGTCGCGCGGCTCCAGACTGTAGCGCCTAGAACCGGTCGGCCACTCCGGCCGGCCTAATAAACTCGTGTCGAATGCAGCACTCACACTGTTTGACGTACCAAATAAGCCACCTCAACTGATGATGAAGAGGAAACTGCCACAAAGATTCGACAATCCATCTAAAGCTGTAAAACAGCCCTATGACACAGAAGCAGCCAGTTCAACTCTCCATGTATCAGTGGCAGATTTGTGTGAATCGTCAACACAGACCTGCTTTGACTATGAAGTGGTTAGATTAAGAGCAGTTATTCGTGTCTTACAAAAGTGTAATGTTTGGTATGTATTTCATTCACTTCTGTTGTTAGTCACTTAATTTTCGTTGCTTCCTTCGTGTGATGACATTTTGTCAGCACCTTGTTCACAGACAGATTGTTTGAAAATTATTCAAATATTTGGTCTTGCGTAAAATGTAATGTAATCAGCTCATTATAATGTTTTCAACATATTTCTCCTACTATTTGGCAGTTGCTTGCCCCACTTAGAATAATATAAGATGAAGGTCGTACTTGAGGCAACAGGCGACAAACACAGTAGGCTTGCAGAACAGTAAATGAGCTGTCGATCGCTTTTGTATGTAGAGGTACATTTCTGTGCTTCTTACGTATGAATCTGTGTGTTTATATTCTTTTGATATCAACGTCGTAAGCTGCAATTCTATCCAACATCACACGTGTTTCTTCACGAATGTGTTGCAGCTTGCCACTCGATTCATGGTTTTTGTCCATACTTGCGCATATTTTAGAATCATTTTTAGAAACATATATGCCTTCTGATACTATACAAACCCTTGGAGGCAAGAAAATAAGTCAAATATTTCGTAAATTACGTAGGAAATGAATGTAAAACAAACATTATGCTTACAACGCATCTGACGTTGGTCTTACCCGCCGCTTGGAGCGCTAGTGTCGCACCATCTGTCAAACGGTAACAACTTTTGCAGCAGTGAGTGTCGCGACTGTTATATTAGACTGTGGAGTTACAGAGTCTAAAGCAGGGGGAAGGAAAAGTAAAAGAAAAGTGTAATTTCCATGTAAATCTGAAAATAAAACTCTAAAAAGAAAGAGGACTGTTAGCAAATGACAAAAAAACGAAAGCAAAATCCTAAGGAACTGTGGTAAAAGTTATAAGTCTACAAAGAAAATACAAAATGACGATGGAACAATTGAAAGGACTCTAGTAATGAGAGAAGCTCGGAAAATGATGCCTCCATGTGGGGAAAAGTGTCGGCTTAAATTCAAAAAAAATTTCTGATGAAGAGAGAAAAAATATTTTTCAGGAGTACAGGAAAATGGGAGACTTACAGAAGCAACGTGTTTACATCGCTGCTAACATGACAACCATGCAACCAAGGTACCGTTATCAGAAGGAAGATAGTCGGCGTCATCTTAACACTGCTTATTATTTTGATCATAATGGTGAAAAAGCAAGAATTTGTAAACAGTTTTTTTACTGCTACTTTAGGTATAAGCGGACGAATGGTTCGAACTGTTGAGGAAAAGAGAATTTCTGCTCAAGGAGGAGTTATTTCCACTGATTTATGGGGAAAACATGGTAAACAACCGAAAGTGTCAACAGAAATAAAAGAAAACATTAGAAAACATATCAGCTCAATTCTGAAGATTCCTAGTCAGAACTGCTAAAGAATACATTGAAGGTGGTAAAACAATAAGTGACCTTTATTGAGATTACAAAAAGATGTGCAAAGAAGAAAAGTTGGAGTATGGTAATTACCTCATATATTACACAATTTTTACCAAATAATTTAATCTGGCTTTTCTTACCCCGAAGATGGATCACTGTGAGTTTTAAAGTGCATCTAATGATGAAAAAGAAAAATTTGCAGTGCAATATGAAAACCATTTGAAAGAGAAAGATCTATCATGAACTGAGAAAGAGAAAGATAAGAAATCTAGTAGTATAGTAGCAGTGTATATGACTTACAAGCTGTATTACCATGTCCTGTGGGTGATGCCTCAATGTTCTACTGCCTTTCCAAACTGAACGTTTTCAATTTCACTATTTTTCAGCTTAACACAAATTCAGTTAATTGCTACGTTTGGCACGAAGGACAAGCAAATCGAGGTTCTGTTGAAACTACTTCCTGTGTATCGCGTTATTTAGAGAAACTGCATCAAGAAAGGGGTAATGAGTCAAGCAACAAAAACAAAACAGAGGTCACTTTTTAATCAGATAACTGCACCGCTCAAAATAAAAATAAAAACATTATTACTATGTACCATAAAGAAATACTGACTTTCAAGTGGATTAAAGCCATAATGCAAACATATTTAATTTCTGGGCATACCCAAAATGAGGGAGACAGTGTACATTCTAATATTGAGAAACAGACCAGGAAAGCTAAAAAATCTGGTCCTATTTATGTTCCTGATCATTATGTGAGCCTAATAACGTGGGAAAAAAACTGGCGTGCCATAAACTGTGCACAAGCTTTGTTGTGACGATTTTTATGACTTTCAAAATGAAGGCTTGGAGATCAATAAAAGGAATACTGACAAAGAAGCATTCAAGATTCCTTAAGTTAAGATTTTCAGGATCGACCAAGATAAACCAAACGAGTTGTTGTATAAGAACTCTTATAGTGAACAAGATTATAATGTAGTATTACTAACTAATAATCGTAAAACATGAGAAACTGGTAAGCAGAAGGTGTGTCTGGCAAAAGCCTATACTACTAATAAAGGTGTATCAGATGCTAAAAAGGCTGGAGTGTTGCAGTTAATACATAAAAATATAGTTCCAAAATTTCTTTTTGCTTTTTTAATAACTTGTAGATTAATTTTTCTGTGTTAACTATTTTATGTAAAATGTAAAACAAACTAAAGGAACTGAGTTGATTAATTTCTTGATTTGATTCAAATAATTTGTAGAGTGTTATGTTGTATTTTTTATAAATAAATATTTTCTTATAATTATTTCTTTACTAAATTATTTATTTCATACCCTTTACAGGTATAAGAGCTGAAATTTATATTTTTATGTGTCACAAGTCAAAGCCCTTTAATTAAAATTGAAGTAGTTTTCTT
Source organism: Schistocerca nitens (assembly GCF_023898315.1). Taxonomy (NCBI): domain Eukaryota; kingdom Metazoa; phylum Arthropoda; class Insecta; order Orthoptera; family Acrididae; genus Schistocerca; species Schistocerca nitens. The sequence continues at coordinate 262,941,547 of NC_064615.1, forward strand.
TGTAGAAAAGTGTCACATATAAAAGCCCTTATGGTTAATTTATCACTCACAATGAAAGAAAAATTTGTAAAAGTCACTTCTGAGTATGTACTACTTACAAAGAAAAAGACAGTGCTGATGTGATTTCATGGAGAAAAGTAATGTTGCGTGAAACTTTGGTTGTTATCTTTATGTGGGGTTTTCTCTAAACTAGTGGTTTCAGAGATGTGCCGGTTTTCCTCCAAGGTAGTGATGTGTAGAAATCAGCAACCCCAAGGATTCTACCTATTGCAGGTCGGATACCTAAATATAACTTGTAGCACCTCAAAGGGGAGGTTTGTTCTTCGCCCAGTCCTTTTCTCATTGTTCATCAGTGACCTCCCAGAAAATATCCCTAATGCTAATTCTATTTGTATGCTGATGGCACAAATATTTTAATGTAAAATTAAAATCAATTTTTATATAATATATATACTGTCACATAAAATCTTTGTTTGAGACAAACTGACTGCTAATAATCACACAGACGAGACAGATTGGTACCCTCTTCAATGCAGACATACACATTGAGAAAGACGAAATTGTCAGTGAGCAGGACACCAAATTCCTTGGACTAATCGTCAGTAGTACACTAAACTGGGACCTGCATGTAGAGATAGTTGCAAAGAAGCTCAAACAAATGTGCCACCAACTCAGATCAATAAAAGATTCAGCCAACATTGACACTTTGAAGCTCGTATACCATGCTCTCTTTGAATCCATTATGAGCTACGGCCTAATTTATAGGGAAAACAGTTCTGAATCCAATACATTTTCCAAATTACAACAACCAATGGTCAGAATAATGGCATCAAAAAGCGGAACTGAACATTGTAAACCACTGTTTAAAGCATTAAATATACTGACAATGCCATGATTCCATATAATGGAACTGGTTTGTTTTGTAGCTCAGCATTTAGCTGCCCGATGCAGAAATCTAGATTGCCACACACACAACACTAGTAACAAATCTCAGTTAAAAATTATAGCATATAGTACCAAATTACATGCTGATGGTGTTAAATATATGGGCATAAAACTTACAACCATCTCCCATCAGAGATAAATACAATTAACAGCTTGAAGGAAATGGGAACTAACCTAAAAAAAATTTTTATTAAATCACTGTTTTTACTCTGTTACTGTGTTTCTTGAGACAAAATTCTAATTTCTTCTTAAAGCTCGTCTTCTGATATACAATGTAACTCTGTTTAGCTTGGTACTTTTTCTGTCCATGCTCTATGCATTTGTATGCAAACCTGAACTTTGTAATACAAAAGTGATTTTCCCCATTTGTAAAGCATTTTTAATGTATACTTTTGAATTTTCATGTTATTTGTTCCATCCATGTTCATCACTTTGTACGTAAACCTGAACATCTTCATATGGAAGTGTGTCACCTTCACTGTCTTCTTTAGCAATGAATTAATGTGTGGTACTTTTGTATTTCCATGTTTCTTGCTCTGTCCATTTTCTTTACTTTGTATGTATACCTGAACACTTTAATACAGAAGTGTGGCACCTTTACTGTTTTACTTTAGTAATGCATTTTAAATGTATATGGTACTTTTGAATTTCCAGTTATTTTGTTATATGTTTCTTTCCGTTAATAATTTGAACTTATTTAGAAATATTGTGCATTTCTGAATTTTTTTTATAAATACTGTGCATTTCTAACTTTTTCACAAGATATCCACCTACATGCTTTTCTGTTTCTTGGCATTAAATATGTATTATATGAACATTTGTATCCTTATAATAACAGTGCCATTATCATTTTAACCATTTATCATCTCATCTCCATTCTTGACTTGTTCTATATCATCATGTGCTTCTCTGCTCACAATGTACGATCTACAAGTCTAAATAAAGTTACTATTACATAATACAGTAAGTAAATGATCTCTTTTTGACAGTTGCATTTAATTCCAATGTATTTATACGTACTCCCAATGATACTAAAGTGTAATTGCAGGCTATGAAGATCAGTTCGCCTTCGTGTTGTGCGCAGCTTAAATATTACTGAAATTCGTATGTCCCGCCAAAGCTTGGTTCGCTTACTAAAAGGTCGACTCGCTTCGTAAACGTGGAGTCGTAGGTGCATGTCAGGCGCTAGACACAAATATGGTGCTATGGTATGAGAGGGTTATCTTTGAAATTCTGATTAGAAGTGTGTTATGTGACGTGACAGACGTAGGAGATGTATCAATTATTTTTGTAGTAGACGTATCACTTTTTTTTTCTAAAAGAAGAAAGATAATATTGTATCTGCAAGGACAAGGGAATAATGTTCTGTACGAAGCAGCTGTTGATTGTTATGATTGTTCAATGCAAATGTAGGTTATGTTAAAAGATCCATCTGGATGCTTATGTTGTTATGATACTTATCGCACGTAATGGTTCCAAGAAAGGACAGAAAGTTTTTGTATGGTCCGTGGATGTACGGTTGTGTGACTAAAGTGAGATTCAGTTATGAGTAGTTTCGGATGATACTGTAATAGCTGAAGATGTCTGCATAATTAAAGAGTTTTAATCTTACGTATTTGTTACACGGCTTAGATTGTATATACAAACAGGTTATAGTTAGCAAACGATGGCTGTCGTCGTGGAAACTACCATTGGGGACTTCACAGTTGACCTATTTACAACAGAACGGCCAAATAGTAAGTATTGTTAAATTGCTTCCTTATGAAATTTTCCCGGTTACTGCCCTGCCGTCCTTTTCATGTTAGTGTTAGTAACATACTGTTTCAGTTTAAACGTGGTTAACAATATATGTCATTGCTGTACGAAGCATCCTTCAGTTTCGTGGCTTATTTGTTAACATTGCTCTGGACTTTAGAAGCATTTTGGTGCCATTTTCGTTTTTCTCTCTTCATGTTAATTTAGAAAAGTGTATGATGCTACACTTAATTATTTTGTTGAGCCCATTACCTGCCATGTGTTCAGTATTACATTCCAAGGAACTATTTGAATCTTTGTTGCAGCATGCTTGAACTTCTTGAAACTCTGCCGAATAAAATACTACAACTTCTGTTTATTTCATTCAATACAACACAACTTTATAGCACAGACGGGGGATCCGACTGGCTCTGGAAAAGGTGGAGAATCTGTTTACAGGTATGGTTGTTATAAATGTGCAACATCATAAGTAAGTGAGGTGAAAATCAAATATTCATGTTGTATTTCATTTTTAGCAAAATTCACGGAGAAAATGCCAAATATTATGAAGGGGAATTAATGCCCAAATTGAAACATGATAAGGCAGGTCTGTTGTCAATGGTCAGCTGTGGAAATAACATGTGAGTATTATTTGTAATAGGCTGTGTAAACCCACCACTGTAGGAAATTGTGTGATATATTCTTTGAACTGAATATGATGTTGAAGGTAAAATCTGTGCCAAAAACATGTTAATTTCCTATGGTAAAATGCCTGATCTGTTAGGCTAACAATTTAGATACTTCTCTAAGTGGTGTAAATCAGTATTTGTCACTCGTGAGACTAAAAAGAAATTTGTGCACTCACTTGCTAATTTCAGAAAGTGGCAGGGTAAACTTTTTCCCCCCCTTGTGGAATATTTCAAAATATTGCTGTGGAAATTCCATGATAGTTACAATAAACAATCTATCTACTTATCAATAAGTAACTCAAATCTTGCACATAGAAACATGACAACAATGACATTATTGTCTTTCAAGCTACCACCCTACTTCTAGCGAGCGCCTCATCTTTTTCTGATGTCTTTCACCCGCGCGCGCGCACACACACACACACACACACACACACACACACACACACACACACACACACACTGCCACCTTTCGAACTAACCTAGGCCTTGGGGTATGCTACAGAGCAGTAAGTCACAACAACAAATATTTTGTATTCTCGTTTGTTGGCTTAACCAACTTTCAGCCAAATTATCCAGCCAAATTATCACCCTCCATCCTAACTTATATCTCAGGGTACATTATGCCGGCCGCAGTGGTCTCGCGGTTCTAGGCGCGCAGTCCGGAACCGTGCAACTGCTACGGTCGCAGGTTCGAATCCTGCCTCGGGCATGGATGTTTGTGGTGTCCTTAGGTTAGTTAGGTTTAAGTAGTTCTAAGGTCTAGGGGACTAATGACCACAGCAGTTGAGTCCCATAGTGCTCAGAGCCATTTGAACCATTTCAGGGTACATTACAGATCCGCAACTCATCACCGCAGTCTATGTTCCCAAAAAACATTGGCACAAAAAATTATGTTGCCAGTGTTCAGTTCTCTTCTAGTTGTTACTTGTGCAAGGTTACATGCCACAGCATTTCATGTGAAGTATAAAATTTTAACAGAAGAGGACAAATTAGTAAGAGAGGAAAAAGTGCAAAAACTTGGGAAGATTTTGGTCAACTGCTAATCTGTGGATAGGTGAGCTACAGAGTCGATGAAGAAATGTACCACAACATTTAACTGTCAGTCTTACCAGTTAGAACAAAGGCTTGTTATGTGGTAAAATTCTCATGGTGTTCAATGACTGATCAGTAAAAATTAAAAGTTCGCAAAAAAAACTTAAAGCAGAAAGACAGGTTGGTAACTTGTGGAATACATCCAATTATAAAGAGTAATTTGCGTGGTTAGTGAAAAACATTGAAGATCTTACAGTTGATTTTTAAACTGTTAGGTAGTGGCAGTGACAGTTGGTCAAAGAAATTGATTTATGACATAGTCTGAGTTTTATTTTAGTTTGGAAGTTTGCAATGCACTTACTTATAATAATAATAATAAAAATAAAAATTAAAAAAAAAACTAAAACTGCTAGGTAGCCACACTATTGTTAAGTGCACCATATTTAAAGAAATTGTGTACAGTAACCTGTGGCAGTTACTCGAGGTGTACATCATTTTGACAGTCTAGTCTGAACTTTAAATTAACTTCTTGTGTTGTAGTATAACAACATTGAGCTGTGCAGTATATTCTAAGCAAAGAACAAATGCTGAGCACACTCCAGTATGCAGCAGAGGAAAGGAGTCTGAGCTAGAACTATCCCATTTTTTAGCTATGGATCCTATGGCCTTATGATCATCATTTTGCATAGTCAAAATCCTATTTTAGCCACACTGATTAGGTAAATTTAAATCGTTATGGGAGAATTTCATAATGCTACCAACATCAAGGCCGCCAATAGACTTAATACTGTATCATCTTGATTACACTGTACACCTAATGGATAACATGGAACCAATTTCGAGGCTTACTGTGCTATCAGCTGTGGATCACAAAATTCCTGCTCAATGTTTCGGAGATTAATATGTGGATTTATACAAATTAATGCAGCCTCAACAGACATTCTCTCATCACTAATTATCATTGACAAATCAGTTGGCGACGTCAGGTGGACATCTGCAATCCAGAAAAATGCATTGAAATATCTACATATTTAATCCACAAAACATCATGTACACGGAAATACGGAAGCGTCCGATCCCGCCCGTCTGCTTTGACCCATGACGTCACAAATATGGCGGAAACGACCGTACACCACGATTCCAATATGGCGCATATAAAGTCGGTACGTACACATTATGAGGACGAAAGTACATCGAAAAAAGTGTAGTGACACTAACGGGACAAGCGCGGGAAATTAGGTGTTTTTGGGTGAGGGGCAAACTAAATATAAACAAATTTAGACACCCACCCCCATACAAAACCACGAAAAAAACCGACATCACAAAACTCCCCAAATACAAAATTATCAGGAATCGGACACTTCCCTTGACCTATATAGCTCAACAGCAGCTCCCGATCCCATAAATTAGGATCAAACACTTCCTTTGGCCTATACAGCACAAAAACATCTCCCGATACCAATATCAATATACACAGCCACACATTGGGATCGAACACGTCCCTTGACCTGTGCACTGTTAATTTTATCCGTCATATCCATTCCTGAACAAAAACAACAACCAATTAATTTTACTAAAATTACCACACGATCCTGCAGCGAACAACACTAAATTAACCTTCACACAAAATCGTTAACTCACTGAAATGAATTCCACTACAAACACAGCCGACACTCTAACAATTCTGGATAATGAGCAAAAGCAAACTGAGCCCATTACACCACAGAAACGAAAACCCTGAACATACCACCAGACAGCACAACAAACCACAACACGACGACATCTACAAACACGCCACACTCACAAACCAAACTCCGCGCTGTCATGACGTCACACACGACAACACCCTTACGTCACGGGTCAAAGCCGACGCGTGGAATCGGACGCTTCTGTCGACCCATGTACAGTGTGTGGTGGCGGCTGCTTCTCATACCACTACAATATCCCCCTTTCATGTCCCATTCCTTAATAGTCCATTGAGAGGGACTGTTGATAAACTTCTGTATGAATTCTAATTTCTCCTATTTTCTCGCCATTACAATTTCTCAACGCATATGCGGGGGGAAGTAAATTATTTCCTGTTCCATGTTGAAACCTGTGCTCATGGAATTTCAGCAGTAAACCTTTCCATAACAGTCTATACTTCTCTTGCTGTGCCTGGACTGGAGGTTGTTGAACATCTCTAAAACCACTTTGCCCTTACTTAATGATGCAGTGATGAAACCTCCCCTCCTTTATTGGATCTACTCTATCTCTGAGTTAAGGTGCATGCACATGATGCCTTTTTTTGTGATCAGCTGTGTGCACGTGCATAAATTACAAACAGCGTATGTGCATGCTTCCCGCCTTCAGTGGAAATCTTTGTGCGTTTTAGTAGATGGAAGGCAGCTGGGGCCCCATGTGTGTTAGATTGTGTGGTGTGCTCAGATCATGCCGCGAAGTGATTTATGTGTAATAATGTCTATTATTTATTTAGTGTATGGCATTACGTATGAACAGCAACTAACAATTTTGGACTCAATAACTTTACAAAACTATATTAATTTCATAATGTATAATTTAAAAAAATAAGTCTGTAAATTAATATCTAATTTGTCGATCCATTCAAGGGCTGCCTCGGTCACTTCAAAGAAGTCTTCCTAGTTCCCATGGTAGGCTCTTCTGCTACAGGTGGTCACAATGTGATTGATCGTCTGGTATTCATTTCCACAGTCACATTGAGAAGATGGAGCACTTCCCCATCGGTAGAGGTTTTCAACACAGATGCCATGGCCTGTGCGGATTTGATTAATTGTTTTCCAGGCATGTCACGTTAATTCCATACTGGCTGGACTTGTCAGATCTTTGGAGGGTCTGATGTTCCTCATGCGCAATAGTTTTCCACATTTCTGTCCACTTTTTGTTGACATTGAAAGTAGGTGCCTGTTGTGATTCTGCCAATAAGACAGGTGGTTGCCGCAGTCCATTTGGAGTGCAGGAACATCAGAGTGCATTGCAAGCTCAGGGATTTTAAATAATTTTTGGTATTCCTTGAGGAGGGTGTTCTATCTTCGGAGGTCTGGTGGCGCAGTATCGTAGCTTTTGCGCCCCATGAGGTACCACTCATCTTCTGTATGATGTTATTGCATGATCTCAGCTTTGCTGCGGTGTTTTCAATATGCTTCCTGTAAGAGAGGGTTCTATCAAGAGTCACTCCTATATATTTTGGAGTCTATTTGGTGAAAGACCTGACCATTAAAGATGACATTCAACTTCGCATTAGCCATTCTGTTCTTAAGGTGAAAGCAGCTTACTTCAGTCTTCGTTGGATTTGGTATCAGTCTCCACTTTTTGAAGTATCATCTATTGTGGTCAGATCTGTTGATAGTATCTCCTCACCAGCTTCAAGAGTTCTCTGTTGGGTGCCCAAGGCCAGATCGTCTGCATAGATCAGCTTCTTTGACTCTGTTTCAGGGAGGTCAGATGTGTACAAGTTGAACAGGATTGGTGCCAAAACTGAGCCCTGAGGAAGACAATTATCAAGTTTTTTCTGTCTGCTTAGTTGGTTGCCAAGGACAACTTGGTAGTATCGCTCAGATAGCATGTTGTTTATGAGCCTGATTGTGGTTTGGCAGTGTATAACTCTGGCGAGTTCGTACAAGAGTCCTTATCTCCATACTGCATCTTAGGCGGCTGTAAGATCAATGAAAGCTACTGATGTTTTAAGGCGACGTTGGAATCCAGCTTTTATGTGTGTAGTGAAGCTGAGCACTTGATCTGTGCAGTTCTATTGACTCCGAAGGAAGCATGCATGAATTTATAGATGATTACAGACAAGGAAAAGTTGAATGGAATGCTACTTCTAAAGATTATTTGAATAAAAAATTGAGATGTGGTGCCCTGAGTGTCAAGTATTACAGAAAATGTCTCTGATCATATTATTCTAAAAATAAGGTGCCATAAGGAAAGGTAGGAAAATAGAGAAGAATAATTTAGAAATTTATAAAAAGTGTATTTGAAAAATGTAGATGAATATTCATGCTATGGTGACTTCGTAACACAACTGAGAAGCATGACGTGAAAAAATTATATGATGGGCTATCAGTAGCTCCTCAACAAACTACTGGAAATAGAAGTGAGGGACATTGATGATGCAAAAATTACAAAATTTGAAAACACAACCTCCCTTCCAGAGGATACTCACACCTATGAAATTCCCAGATTTGTCAAGTCCAAGGATGAAACTTCCTGGCAGTATAAAACTGTGTGCCGGACCGAGACTCGAACTCGGGACCTTTGCCTTTGCCTTCTGTAAGGTTCACAGGAGAGCGTCTGTGAAGTTTGGAAGGTAGGAGACGAGGTACTGGCGGAATTAAAGCTGTGAGGACGGGGCATGAGTCGTGCTTGGGTAGCTTAGTTGGTAGAGCACTTGCCCCCGAAAGGCAAAGGTCCCGAGTTCGAGTTTCGGTCCGGCACACAGTTTTAATCTGCCAGGAAGTTTCATATCAGTGCACACTCTGCTGTAGAGTGAAAATTTCATTCTAAGTCCAAGGATGTTAATCTACAAATAATCAGAGTTGTTTAAACAACATTTTTATTAAATTAAATTGAAAGTTAATTAACCCTCACATAATGGCTAAGTGTCTCCATTGAGTATTTCTGAGTTTCAGGAAATGCTTTGTTTTGAAATGCAAAAGAAAATAGTTCAAACTAATATGTAAGTTGCCAGTTACTAGCTAACAAAATGTAATTGCCAGCCTTATCACTGCAGTTTCCCAAGAAGAAAATCTGAAATTTCGCTGTGACCTTTAAAATTTGGAAACAAATCGTTGTCATCACATTGTATTTATCGTACCTCTGTCATTTATATAGTTCTTTACCTGTAGTCACTTTTGCCTTGTCTTTTCATTGCAATAAATGCAGCACAAGCTCCCAAGAAAAGAAGAGGAATGCGTAGCAGACATCTTGCATATTGAGGCAATGTGTAGACATGAGAACACTCATAAATGCATACAAGCATTCTTTTCATGAAGTTTTGTTCATACTCTTTTATCCCCATGTGTCTGTGACTGTGCACGAAGAGAGGGACATCGTGTAGACATTGACATACCTTTAATTCACCTCGTGTCCCAGACTGATGAACAGTACTCAAGAATCAGTCTTATAAATGTTTTGTACTCCACTTATTTCATGGGTGAATTACACTTCCGTAAGATACTTCAGCTTAATGTTAGCATGGAATCTGTTTTTCCGACAATTAATTTTTCTTGGTCATTCCACTTTAGATTCGCTAATAACCTCAATGTTGAACACCTGTAAAATCCAGTCCTTCTACTTTAGGTTGCATACGCACAGTTTTATGATAGTTTTGCCTTGCTTCACAAGTGCCTACAATATTCTTGGACATGTGATCAGAAATAGCCTTCTGCGCAAGAGTCTAGTTTGGAAACTGAAGTTAATTTCAAGCTACAACTCCAAAGGTTCCTGGTCACTTATTACTACTTTCAGTCCCTTATTACTACTTTCATCTCTGGAAGTGATTATTAATGTGAAAATTCTGAAATTTTGCTATTAGTCAGAGTCCATGTTAAATTGTACGTCCCCAAATAAGTGACAGAACAAGTCAATTCAAAGGTCAGAGGAAGGCAGGGGCATCGGACATGGTCATGACTATTCCAGCAATGCAGTGTTCCAACCAACATTCGGGTTGTGAACAGCTGTACTGTTAATAAGACTAAAATTGTCACTCTTATTATTTGGGACCATACCAGCAAACAGAGCCACTAAAAATGTACGAAGTTTGTTCACAAAAATGTTTCCTGGAAAGTGGATAGCTGTGGAGGAGCAATGACATCATTTATGGACATATATTATCTATTTAGTCATCATACACAATTTAAATAGGTGTTACTGTTATAAAAATAGTGTAGACTGTATTTTCACCCCCTTTGTCTTCAAAAAGTTTTCTCTGAAACCTTTGTCTCATTTAACGTGCATTTTTCAACATTCTTCTTTTTGTGAAATGATTAAAATGGGATAATTTTTTACGTACATCGTCTGGAACCAATTACATCAGTTGCAGGACATGATTTTGCCAGATAACTACTGAAGCAAAAGCAGCTACACTTGGTATTCACTTTGATTGGGAGAAAGTATGTTTTAGAAAGTTTAGTGGAAGCTTTAACTTAGTTGTTGGTTTGCTAATACTTACAGAGAAAAATAATCAGATTTTAATTTTTTTAAATTTTGATGATATATTTGTTCAAAGGCATTTCATTTTGACTTTTTCTGCCACAAAGGTGTGCATGTTCAATTTTATGATTTTTGAAGGTTTGGATCACAGTTCTTCATAACACTTGCAAAGGATCTTCAGTCCCTGGATGGTGAGCACTGTGTCTTTGGAGAGATAGCAGAAGGTCACGAAATTCTTCTAAAGTTGAATGAAGCAATTTGTGATACAGAACATAGGCCTTACCAAGATATAAGGTAAGTTTATCAGCAGAAAGGCTTCTCCACATTTGAATCTTGCTTTCACTTCCATTCCTGTGTCTCAGTTGTGCCCCTGTACCATAATTGTTTGTAATTGTTCTAAATAAAAGTAAAAAATGAATAATTGTAATAATTGTTAAGAAGAAAAGCAGCCACACGACAGTTCCCAAAATGGGAACTTAATCAATGATACCCCCTCACACACACACACACACACACAAACTCGCATGGCATTAACATCATCTTTCAGATTTTAGAATCTCATTCATCAGAGTAAAGATATGTAATTCGAAACCGTGTGTGCACAGATATGCAAGTATAGGAGAAATAGTCCCGAACTCTGAACAAGAGATTTGAAATGAAGAAATGATGTCAAATTAACAGTAGAGGTAACAATATTCAAAATTGAGTCTACAGCTTGTACAGGGTGTATACAACCTGGGAGATCCACGAAAAACCCGGGAATTTTTTCATTCGGGAGAAAACCAGGAAAAACCCGGGAATATTTTAGAATTCCGTTTTTAAGTTTTCAGTTAAATTTTTGTTATTTTGACTGGTAAGAAATAATATTCAAACAAAGGATATTACTGTATCCCACTACTGCAGAATAATACTGCAGCAATAAAACATGAATGAGAGGAAAAAACTAAAATAAAACTTAAGTTGCAAATGAAATGCCATGTACAACAACAAAACACAGTGCTCCCACAAGCATCTGCCAGCAGCAAAATGTGTCAAAGGCTTTAGGAAGACTATGCAATGCTTCATAACAACAAATTGCCTCTGATGAGCGTAAAGTCACAACTGTTTACATTGGATTCGTGTGAGCAGTTGCTTACGGGCCCATGCGCATGCACAGTTGAGTCACGTATGTGTAGTACCTTCTCCCACTTCTGGCTACAAAAGTGTGGCTGTTAGCTGTATAAGCAGTAGCAAGATGCTACTCAGAAAAATTTTACTGTCGTGCGCAAGCTGCCGTATTCACTGGGAGCGAACAGGGGTATCTGCCCCGGGCGGCAATTTCAGTCGAGCAATAATCGCCTTGTAGAACAATGAAGTTATTTTTGTTGGTTTGCTAAAGAAATGTGGTTTTTATTAATCTTTTCCACTGAAGCAGTCAATTCATTTGTAACGAAATGTTTAATTCCACCCTATTGGCTAGTTTCAAGTGTTCTCTGCATTTCAAAAGAGCATGTTTTCATCTAATTGCAAGTGTGGTATTATGTCATAATAAAGAACTAAACATGAAATAATACAGTACTGGTACTCCAAGAAAATTTACAACCGAATATGGACGTATGAATGTACACTTTAAACAGAATTATGCACATTATTGTGGTTCACAAAATTCTGACGCTCTTGGAATATCCTCTGATGTCTTGTTGCTTTTATAACATAACGTAAGATCGTTTAATGTTTTACATGTATGAACATACGGGCTTATTGTGTCATCGTAGCTGTGCAAGTGCTGTGTCACCTGTTATCTGGTGCTCTCTGGCAACTGCTGAAATGAACCTCTTTCTAACAGGTCATGGGAAAAAGAAATACGGAAGCGTCCGATCCCGTCCGTCTGCTTTGACCCATGATGTCACAAATATGGCGGAAATACCTAAACACAATATCATCTGGAATCGGACACTTCCCTTGACCTATATAGCTCAACAGCAGCTCCTGATCCCATAAATTAGGATCAAACACTTCCCTTGGCCTATATAGTTCAAAAACATCTCCCGATACCAATATCAACATACACAGCCACACATTGGGATTGAACACTTCCCTTGACCTGTGCACTATTAATTTTAACCGTCATATCCATTCCTGAACAAAAACAACAACCAATTTATTTTTCTAAAATTACCACAAGATGTACAGCGAACAACACTAAATTAACCTACACACAAAATCGTTAACTCACTGAAACGAATTCCACTACAGACACAGCCGACACTCGAACAATTCTGGATAATGTGCAAAAGCAAACTGAGCCCATTACACCACACAAACGAAACCCTGAACAGACCACCAGAGAGCACAACAAACCACAACACGACGACATCTACAAACACGCCACACTCACAAACCAAACCCCGCGCCGTCATGACGTCACACACGACAACACCCTTATGTCACGGGTCAAAGCCGACGCGTGGGATCGGATGCTTCTGTCGACCCCCGGGAAATTATCGCGAATGATTGATTGAAAAGCGTTACTTTCAAAGTAAATTTCGTTTTACCCAAGATGAACTATGTGCGATGAATTTCTTTAATCACAGAATGTTTGACTCTCATATAAAAATCAACTCTTTGAGGATGACCATTTAGAAAAATTTCAAGCCCAGAAGATCAGACATTTATGTCATTATTAAACATTTTACTGGCATATTTGTGTGATGTATATTAAAGTGTAACACGCGCAAAGAAGATCAACGTTATACGTGAAAGTTTAGCTTCTCTTGCAGCTTATTAATCATTGATACCAATATTTTATGTGAAAGCTTTTCTTTTCTTGTAGCAACAATATGTATATTAATTTAAACCATTAACTTTACCTATTTGTGTGTACCCGCTACTTAACTGTGATAATGCTATTGGCTGACGACATGACGTGTCCTATGCTTTGAATATCCGCTGTATCTGCTGGCGAGATCACATGACGTGAGCTACGGCTGGCTTACAAAAGCGTGTTGCAATCTCAATAAATCGATAAGTTTTACAGTTCCGAGGAAAAGTATACTGTCACTTAACACGGAAAAGTGTATTTTCACCCGGGAGAAAGTGTATTTTCACCCGGGAGAAAGTGTATTTTTAACTGGGAAATCTGGGAATTTTTTTTCCTTGTCCACATATACACCCTGTTGTAATAAGTGACAGATAATTTATGAATCAAAGATGAGACGTAAATCAAACTGGATTCAGATGTCCTGTTGCAAATACGTATTAACGAAAAGGAAACAAACGAAATATGAGGATGGAGAAAAATATATTAAAGTGGGAAAAGAGGGAAGAATAAAGGACCACAGGAATGTATATTCCAAACACGAAATCAAATGAGCAAGCATAAGTTGGGACAGCCAACGATAATGCTGAATATAGCAAAAAACTATGAATGAAGGCTGTTGAAGAGAAACACAATAAAAAGAGACTGGACCAGGTAGACAGTCAAGCAAAGTACAGTTCACAAACTTTCTATTGAACAGCTTTAGATTTGTGTGCATGGAGCAGGGAATATGTAGCTCTATTCCTCATGTGGAATGCCACAGGGAGAGGAGAAGCAATGTTATCCATAAAAGAATGACATGTATAAGCTGTATGACTGAAATTGAAAATGCTTTATGAACCAGAAGTTGTTTGTGTTGGTATATGTTCCTACTTTGTGGTTATCATTTTTCACAAAAATCTGAGGTTAAAAATATACATCAAGTTTGAATGCATGCTTTTAATTGGTAGCTGTATATCAAGTTTTCAATGCGTGCTTTTAATTGGTAGCAAAATTTCCTTGTTTAAAATTGTTAAAAAAAAGAGAAGCTTGTGGCACGTGCAACTTCATTGAACCTGAAAGTGGGGCTGGAGGTAATGATTTTGAATGACTCTTGGGAGCTTGCTGGGAAAACTGGATTTTGGAGGAAAGGTTGAGGTTTGTCTTGAGATTGTGAATTGCCATTGTAGGGTCTTCTTGTTTTTTGTAAAATAATACTACAGGAAATTGAGCTGTACCTGCTACGCTTGGCAAGTTTGGAAAGTGTGGAACTTGTTGAGGGTTAAGAATAGGTTTCTTGGAGAAATGGAGAGGAAAACTAGTTTATGGTATCGCACAAATATCTAAATGGTGTGCAGTGTGTTTCTTGAGTTTGCTGCCAGTCATTTGAATAATGGTTGGCAGGTAAAGTGCTGATAGTAGCAAGATATGGTGAGCAGGGAACAGCTGATTGGTTTAGATTATATTAGTACTTGTTCCATAGATCATGAATACGACACTTCGTAATGATATGGAACGTGTCAGGTTAATAAAAGGTGTCTATACAAGATATTGCATTAGACAAAATATTACATGACACTCAATATTTTAATTATTTTTTTTAATTTTTTGTGGGGTTTGGAAATTACCCACTTACTATATCCAAAAATTCATCTAATGAGTAGAAGGAGCTGCCATTAAGAAATTCTTTCAATTTCCTTTTAAATGCTATATGGCTATCTGTCAGACTTTTGATACTATTAGGTAAGTGACCAAAGACTTCTGTGGCAGCATAATTTACCCCCTTCTGAGCCAAAGCTAGATTTAACCTTCAGTAGTGAAGATCATCCTTTCTCCTAGTGTTGTAGCCATGTACACTGCTATTACTTTTGAATTTGTTCGGATTGTTAATAACAAATTTCATAAGTGAATATATATATTGTGAGGCTACAGTGAAGATTTCTAGCTCTTTAAATAAGTGTCTGCAGGTTGATCTTGGATGAGCTCCAGCAATTATTCTGATTGCATGCTTTTGTGCAGTGAACACTCTTTTACTCAATGATGAGTTACCCCAGAATATGATGCCATACGAAAGCAGAGAATGAAAATAGGTATGGTAAGCTAATTTACTCAGATGTATATCGCCAAAATTTGCAATGAGCCTAATAGCGAAGTAGCTGAACTCAAACGTTTCAGCAGATCTTTAGTGTGTTTTTTTCCAGTTCAACCCCTCATCAATGCATACACCTAGAAATTTTGAATATTCTACCTTAGCTACCGATTTCTGATCGAAGTCTATATTTATTAATGGGGTCATTCCATTTACTGTGTGGAACTGTATATACTGTGTTTTGTCAAAGTTTAATTAGAGCCCATTTGCATAGAACCACTTAATGATTTTCTGAAAAACATCGTTTATAATTTCACCAGTTAATTCTTGTCTGTCGGGTGTGATAGCTATACTTGTATCATCGGCAAAAAGTAACAGCTTTGCATCTTTGTGAATATAGAATGGCAAGTCATTAATATATATTAAGAACAGCAGAGGACCCAAGACCGAACCTTGCGGCACCCCATTCTTGATTGTTCCCCAGTTTGAGAAATCACCAGCCCCCCTTTTTTTCCATATTATGTGAACTGTTTATTTCAACTTTCTGCACTCTTCCAGTTAGGTATGATTTAAACCATTTGAGCACTGTCCCATTCATATCACAGTACTTGAGCTTATCTAAAAGTATTCCATGATTTACACAGTGAAAAGCCTTTGATAGATCACAAAAAATCCCAACGGGTGACTTCCGGTTACTTAGAGCATTTAATATTTCATTAGTGAAAGTATATATAGCATTTTCCGTTGAGAAACCCTTCTTGAAACCAGACTGACATTTTGTTAAAACTATTTTTACAAAGGTGTGAAGCTACTCTACAATACATTACTTTTTCAAGAATTTTGGATAAGGCGGTCAGAAGAGAGATTGGGCTGCATTTGACATCAGTCGTATCTGCTTTTTTATGCAGTGGTTTAACAATGGCATACTTCAGTCTGTTTGGGAAAATGCCCTGCTTCAGAGAGCTATTACATATGTGGCTAAGAATCCCACTTATTTCTTGGGAACAAGCTTTTATTATCCTGCTGGAAATGCCATCAATTCCATGTGAGCTTTTATTCGTGAGAGAGTTTATTATCTTCCTAATTTCTCAAGGCAAGGTGGGAGGAATTTCAGTTGTATCAAATGGTGTGGGTAAGGCCTCTTCCATTAATTGGCAGGTTAGTAAAGAACTTGAAAAGGTAAGAGACTGTGTAAATTGGAATTTAGGGAGATGGCATTTGTACACCTGGCAGCATAGACAGGCACTCACGTGTGACCTCATTACCATTCCGAGATGAAAAGGTTGAGAGGATTGAGAATAACCCAATTTAATTAGGAAACCATGAAGTGTATTACAGCTTAATACTCACTGTAGTGACATTACCTAATTTTAAGTTTGTAGGAATTTGTGAGAAAGCCACTGTGAAGCATTGTGTTAGCAAACTCGCATACCAGTAAGTGCAGTGTAGTAGCAGCATATTGGTTAAAACAACATGTACCTAAAAGGATTGTGAGGTGGGCTAACTGCTCAGTAAGGAAGACAGACCAGGGGCTGGATAATAGTGCGACAAATACTTCTTGAACCATATAAAAGGCTGTGAATTCTCAAGCAGATTAATTTGGAATCCAGCAGCAGTACCACGATGCCAGGGTCATGCTAGATGCACAAGATGACTGGGCATTGCCAGCTGCAGCCATGGGTTCAAAGCTTGGTTGGGCCAGCTGCCTCCTACCCTGAGTCTCCTTTGAGGGTCTTGGTGCCACTATGCCAGCCGATCTGTCGTCCACAGCCGCTGTTGCCAGGGGGCACCAGGTCTTGTCCCGTACGCAGCAATCTTCACTCACTGCTGCAGTGGTCACGAGCCAGGCTGGAGGTGCCGGATTTGGCTGTTCCACAGCAGAAGGAAGAATGTTTCACTGACATTGGTGCTGTGGCCTACTGATAGACCTCTTGTTGTTGCCCAGCCTAATGTCATTAACGCATCTAATGTCATCTCTTTACCAGGGCAGAAGCCAGCAGCCTGCTAGACATTGCTGGCCTGAGTCACTGGAATGTGGCGTGTCACCGGAATGTGGTGTTTTCTGCATCACGTTGCTAATGATGTGACATATGTTTGAAGCTTAACCATTTTGTTCTGTGGATGTGTGTACATGTCCTGCTCTGCTGTTCCCCAAGCACTGTGGACATGAATACATGCGCCGTTTGGGTTTTCCTGCAGTGCTGTTGATGTCTGTATGCGTTGTGAGATGCTGACCTCTCACTGCTGCAAACGAGTTACTTCCATATATCTGTGTTTAAAAAAGTTTCGAGTGTTTTTCATACAACATAGGTGCCTCTTTGCGTGCTATCACTTACAAAAAACAGTGTTTCAATATCATGAGCCGTTTTTGAAAATGACAATTGTTATGACCACTTAAATCCTGATTCTCAGGGACAGAAAAACGTGTATCGTGCGCAACCATTTGTTGGATATAAAACTCAAGAATGAAATGGGATATCATTCTGCTCTCATTTTTAAATAAAATTGTAATACCTGATCTACATTTCGTGTACTGCAATGTACGAGTTAAAATCAACCCTACGCAGAGTTCACACAATGTGTTTTTATCTCTGCAAGCTCTTTAAAATTGCAAAGTTTTATTTTATTGGATGCAGCACAGTAAATGTGACTTAAAATGAAAAGAATCGGAGTCGTTTATAGAGTCAAAATATCAGACTGTAAGACACGCAAAAATCAATTTTTTTTTCAGTGTATAGTTTTGTTGTAATAATAATACAAGTATTTCATAGCGGCCAGAATACCACCGTTTACCACAGATATCAGCACTTGACGAGCAGTACAGGCACAACAGAGCTGTGCTCAGCACAGAATGCAGAGAGCATGTCTGTAGCAGCAGAAGGGTTGATAAAACGTGTCTCGACCTTCAGTGTGTTACTCTTGACACCCACCTTACCAAGTGCTGTCTACACTCTACAGAGTGGTGCCAGCAAGGAATCTTTGAGCCCTCCATCACACCATTTTGTGATAGCAGAGGGAGGGGCAATGTCTACAACCACCATCCGTAGATGAAGAAAATAACACAACTGCTGCAAGGCGCATTTTTTGTTGTACACGGTGGGGTGAGTGCAGTCTTTTTGTTTTGTTTTTGTTCGGCTCTGAGGTCATGGCAGTTTAGTAGATTTTGCCAGGGGTTGAGTTGCACTTCTAAGTTCAGTATATGACAGGTGATCAAAGCTGGTATTTCTAAGGTGACATAAATACAAGTGTTAGTTTTCACTTGGTTGATACGGGCAATATGGGTGTAATGAGCAAGAAGTGTGGCTCATTGTCTAGTAGTATACAGGGTGGAGAAAAATTGTCACAAAATTTTAACCCTGGATAGCTGATGTCAGTGGGAACCAAACTTACTAATGTTGTGTTGGTCAACAACGTCCCATTTTTGAACTATGGAAACTTGGCGCCACGCTCTCCGATTGCCCATGGGATTCCACTGTTGCCAGTTATCGGTTGACGGGCAGCGCTATGGTTGTCGGTTCACACATGCAAATGTCCCTCGCCCCGTCAATGCCCCAACGTGGACATTGACGGTATAGAGAATTTAAGAGATGAAATAGATAAGGTGCTGGTGGACAGTGCAAAGTGGTCTAAGAGATTAGAGGCACGTGATGCTGAGGTGAAGGAAAGAACTTATCACAAAACTACACCGTATAAGGAGAAGTTGTGGAGAGAGCACACTGACTGGTTGATCAAAAACAGGCCTCGTGTTGTAAGGAATATGTTGATTATGAGGAGAATGAAAATAAGGGAGATAGGGGAAGGAGAGAGGAAGGAAAAGGAGGAAGCTGAATGTTAGGAGCAGGCTTGTGGATAGTTTATCTGTTCCTGCAGGACGGCCGACTACCAGTACTGTAGGTGAACCTTTCGGTCCTGTGAAGAGGAGGGAAGAACGTCGTGGATGGGTGGACAATTGTTTTGAGCGGGAAGGTTAAACTAACTGTAGGTAGTGTCATAATAAATGTTTGTGGGAACTTAAGTGAGACACTGAGTAATGATGATGATGAAATTAAGGTGAGTAATGTAGAAGTACCACCTCTGGTATCAAGTGTAATTGTGGAGTCTGAGGTAGCAGGAATGAATATGCGCTGTTCTGAAGCGATTGTGGGGATAGCAACATGGTTGATTTTAAGTTCATTGTCACATTTGGTGATAATGGGTGTTGTGTTGAGGCAATAGTACCTGTGCCAAATACACAGGGCAGTTCAGGTGCTGGTAACTTTTGCATTGTGCAGAGTGGAACTGCAAAGAAAGTTGTTTTAGGTACTAAACAGAATGCACGAGAAATTATTGATAGTTATGCAGATGTTTTGGTAGAAATGGTAGGGGCACGTATATTTGCTCAGGAGCAGGGTGCATGAAAGAAAATAGAGAGATGATGAGTTCGTAGAGTGGATGATGAAGTCAGCAGGGCTGACTCTACTGAAGAGTACATCCCAGTTCAGTATGTAGCGCAGGCACAAGTAGTGGGTCACAACCTTGCGGGGCAAGCAGCTGACATGCACAATGAACTGTTTACAGCACATCCACAGTCTGATGTGCACGATGAGTATGAACTGGGTTAAGGGTAGAACACAAGCCTAAAAGTAAACATTCTGACTGAACATCATGCCAAAGTTAAATTTGGACTGCAAATAGTTTTTGTCGGTGTAGAGCTATCATGAGGTGTGTGTTTTGTAGTGGACAAACCAGTTTAACCTTGTACAAATTCACATGGAACAGTGCAACCAGGCATCAGGAAGTTGTTTTGTGTGGACATGGAGACCAGAAAACCAAGCATTTTAAGGGGAATTTAGCCTGTAATGAGCACTACATTGGGAGGAATAAGTTGGACTACTTGTTTAAGTGTTGTGAATGGTAGTGCTGTATGTGGTTTTCTTGTGAGGGAAGGTTTGGGAGTATGTTTCCTTGGAGAGTATAAGGGGAACTGTTCGTGCAAGAACAAGTTCCACAAGTTGTTGAAAACAGTGGGTCAGAACCACAGGACAGACAGATGGAATGCCAAGCGAAAGTCGTGTGTGAGTGTGGAATGGAGAGTTAGAACTTGTTTGTGCTTAAGCGTGGCAAGAGGCCTAGTAATGAAATATGATTCGTAGTATTTGAGATAATGAACAGGAAAAGAAACGCTTGAGAGATGTTGTGCGACTAAGCAGTACAAGGAGAGATTACAAGGTGGTGATAGCCATAATAAGTGTGTGGGTAATATTATAGTTTAAATATCAGAAAGAAATGAATTTGTTAGAGCTTAAAGAAGATAAGAGGCAAGGAGAAAGCTATGTGAGAACGAAGATGTTCCCACTGCACAGATACAATAATTATAGATGTGTTGAAAGATTTGCAAAGGAGCAGTCATAAATTTTACATAATAAATGTGTAAGGTTTTAAATTGCTAGTCTAGTATGATCATGAGGGGTGTCACTTGTTTCATAAAAAAATGGTGGAAATAGTCAAGGTGGGGAACTGGTCCTGACCAAGACAGAAGTGGCCGGGTCTTCCCCGTGAACAGGGGCACTGTAAAGTACTATCTAGTTTTAAATGAAACCTGAAGGAATTTGTAAAAAAGCCACTGCAATGCATTGCCTTAGGTACCGCGGGCAGGAAAGCGCAGTGTAGCAACATATTGGTTATAACAACATATATGCAAAAGGATTGTGAGACAGGCTAGCTATGCTTGGCAAGGCAGGCAGGATGATGTCATCACAACAGGGCAAGTCCCATGTTGCGAGCTACGTGACCAGGGGCCAGATAATAGTGCAACAAATACACCTCGAGCCATATAAATAGCTGTGAATTTTGATGCAGATAAATACAGAGTCCAGCAGCAGAATCACCATGACGCCAGGGCCACACTACATGATGATACGACTGGGCATCGCCGGCTGCAGTCATGGGTTTGAGACCAGTTTGGACCAACTGCCTCCTGCACTGAGTGTCCTTGTGGGCTTGGTGATACAGTGCTGCCCACAGCTGCCATTGCCAGACTCCTGCTCGGAAGCAGGGGGTCATATCCCCTGCACGGCAGACTTGGTTCACCACTGCGGTGGACACGAGCTGAACCAGATTCCCTGTGTGCAGCCGTTCCACAGCAGAACGCAGTTGCAACAGACAGAAGAAATGTACCACTGATATGACATCAACAACACAGGGTACCGGCGCCTAAGGGTGCGATTTTCACCAGAGCAGAAGCCAGCCACCTGCTAGACATTGTCGATCTGAGTCGCCGGAGTGGGGTGTGTTTGTCTCGCATTGCTAATGACATGATGTGTAATTGAAGTGAATAAAATATTTCTCTTGATCACCAGTGTGTCACTGAGCCCCAGGGCACTCACTCCCACATTCTACATCACATAGTTTCTGTTACTGTACCAGTTCTGAGTATCATTAGTTTCCAGGAGTCTGTGGAACAATTCTTGGCCTAAGGCCACATAAAAATATGTTGAGGGTCACAGTATTTTGGCACAATCATAGGCCAGGTATATTCCACAGGCTGTTAAAAATTAGCTGACATTCACTATAACTTTAACTCTTCTTTTGCTCCAGTAACAATGAGATTGGGGATCTGCCTTATGCAAACATTTTTGTTTATTTGCTTTCCCAAACTAGTTTCAGTGAAATACTGTCATTATCAGTGGGTTTCTTTATTCAAGTCATTGCTTTTCTTTTCTCTCTCTCTCTCTCTCTCTCTCTCTCTCTCTCTCTCTCTCTCCCCTTTTTTCCCCCCGCCTCCCACCCCTTCCAAGAATACAGCATGTCATGTTAGTTGACCAGCTTCAGTTGCTCAAATTCACAGAAAAAGCATAACTTTTCACCTTGGCAGTAATTCAAATATTTGAGTGATTGCCAAGGTGAAAAGTAATGTTTTTTCTGCATTATCTGAGCAACTAAAGCTGACCAACTAACACCACATGCGATGTGCTGAAGAACAGCAACAAACGTATCAATTATGCAATGACTTTAAAATAAACAAATCTACTGATGATGGTGGTATTTTGTCGAAACTAGTGTGGTTAGCCTAAGTAAGTAAAGAAAAGTATTTGCCTCAAAGTGGATCAAAAACCCCATATTAAAATTACTGACTAGTCGAAACTGGTACAGACACATACATATCTTATGTAAGTATTTCACTGTCATAAACTTTTAAAATGAAATTAAATGAGCGTATGGCGTTGAAGGCCAGAAGTCACCACCTGTCTAAGTTCAGCTTTTTCAGTTGACGCCATATTGGAAGACTTGTATGTCAGTGGTGACAAAATGATGCCGACAACACAACACTCAGTTTATGAACAGAGAAAATTTCCAAACCAGCCAGAAATCAAACATGAGCATGCTGAATTGCAGTCAAATACACTGACCACTCAGCTAAGGGGGCGCTTTAAATGACATTAAAAAATGTGCGCATTGCATTCTCCACCAGTAATATGCGAAGCATAAACAAATCCATTAGAGACATCAGACATCGGGATAGGATGAAAGTTGAATCGACAAGTGCCAGACACTAGAGTAAGTCCAGTCTGACAAACAGCCAGAAGTATCAAGATATACTTAAGATGAAATTATCTCTATTTGTAGATGTGAAGTTTAAAATGGGGTGAAATTAATTTCTCATTGAGTGTAATACACAAATTTAAGTTTTAACATGTCTTGTCTGGAATGTCCGCTTGCACAAAAAGCAACATTGACGATAAGCAGTTCACGCATCCGTATCTGCAAATGTTTGTTGCAAATGTAGAGCAGAAAAACAATCTGAAATGTGCTACCTACATGGTAGTCAAAGATCATCTCAAGACCAAGAAGCTCAGTCCAAAAAATGCGTTTTTCAAGACTCTTGCTCCAGACTTTTCTTCTTTAATTATTGACCAACTTACATAATGTTATTGTACAACACTTCCCCATGCCAGCTAGTATTTTCCTATAATACTCTCTCTACATATACGAAATTATATTTTTTTGGCATTGGGTGTATAAATGGTAATTGTTTTGTTTGTATTTAATCCCACTCACAGTGACTGTATGATTATGGCATTTCATGGTATTGTGATTTTGAGCAGGCACGATGTTAGCTGCTAAAAACAATGGCTCATCTCATGCAACTGATTACTGGCTTGCTCACCTCACCTCACCTCACCTCACCTCGCCTCACCATACCATCTCAACTTGCAGCAGTCTCTCTTCCCCTTCATCCAGTCACTGGATCTCTTTGCATTGACCAGCTGATGCCATGGTGACTGCTCCTATTCTGTCCCATCCTTCATTCCCACTCCAGTCCCAGTCAGGCAGAATGCAGAATGCTCGCAAAGATCCCTAGACCTTGCTGTGAGTGCTCACAGCTGTACATCAGTGGGTGTTAAAATATTGTGCAGTATATTCAGAATTTTGAATGAAAACAATGTAAAAGTTGCTGCACCACTCTTCAAGAAAACATGACACCAACTGCAGCTACTTCGTAAAGGTTCTCCTAAATCGCCACAGCCTTGATCATGAAATAAAATGGTATTGGAAAATGGCTTTTGGGAAGGTTACAGGTTTTATACTTTCAAGCACTTTAGGAATTGAAATACAGCAAAAAACAATGCATTTTGGAAAGATCTTTGATTCACATTGGCATTTGAACTGCATGTTTGTGTAATACTAAAGTAGAAGTACGAATTACACAAAATACAGCAGTTTAAGTTCCAAAGCACTTTAAGGTTCCTTGCCGGCCGGAGTGGCTGAGTGGTTCTAGGTGCTGCAGTCTGGAACCGCGTAACCGCTACGGTTGCAGGTTCAAATCCTGCCTCGGGCATGGATGTGTGTGATGTCCTTAGGTTAGTTAGGTTTGAGTAGTTCTAAGTTCTAGGGGACTGATGACCTCAGAAGTTAAGTCACATAGTGCTCAGAGCCATTTGAACCATTTTAAGTTCCTGCCTAACCACACTTTCCAAGGAAAAACAGAAAAAAATTGTTGATGCCCAATATTATATTTGAAAGTTTAGCTTTTCGTGAAGCTATACTGTACTTACATTACTTTAACCCATTAACTTTTCCTCTTTGTATGGTCGCACTACTTAACCATGATGTTGCTATTGGCTGATTACATAACAGGTCGTATGCTCTGAATAACTGCTGTCATTGGCTGGTGAGATCATGTGACATGAACTGTGATTGGCTGACAAAAGCGCATCTTTCAACGCAATCTCTATTTCAGAGCTCTGGAAACTATTGTGCTGTAATTGGTGGAATTTGTATATATACTTTTGCAGTACAAAAAGAAGCTGTACACACATTGTTGCACATCAAACATCTTTCCAAAATGCTTTGTTTTTGCTGTAAATTGTTTCCTAAAGTGCCTGGAAGCCCTACTCCGGTATAACACCTTTATCATTTAAAGGACTGATAGGTTTTACATCTCCGAGGGAAAGTATACTATCGCTTAACACGGATAAAATATATTTTCACCCGCTTTATAGTGTGATTTCATCCAGGGAAAAGTGTATTTTTAACCGGGAAAAATCGGGGAATCCACCCACGCCCCCCCCCCCTCCTTGCTCACATACACACCCTGAAAAAACAGGGTCAAAACTAGTGGCTATAAAAGATAAAAAAAGTTGTATCTTAAGCTGTGGTAGCTCCTGCACTGTTTCAAGATAGAATTCGTGAAAAGTAAGTACAGAATTACGAGAGACAGAAAAGGGGAGTCCCTCAGAACAGCACATCAGGGGGTTTCATTGTATCTGCCTCTCGTATCAATGTTGAATAATGGATGTGCAATTCAAAATCTGTGCCTCCAATCAGCATGTTCATTTAATTGATCCTATCTTCTTGATTTTATCATGTATTGTTTCTCCATTAGCTGAATTCAATTTCCAGATTTACTCTAACATTTTTGTGGAGTAATTTAAATGTCAGTTCAGTGTAGAAGCCGTAATGACCACTCAGCCCTTTGAAGTATAATGTAACCCAACGCTGGTTTCCATAACTTTCATAAGATTCATCTATACGTTACCATTACACAGATGACACACCAATCAGCCAGAGATAAACAATAATAAATTGCCTCCAGGGCCATTCCATGTGATGGAGTGGGACATTTGCATAAAATTTTAACTTGCTTCACACTTCAAAATTAAATTTCTGTTGAAGCTGGAACACACTTTCTCTGGTCATAAAATGGTAAAGGCTTAAATATAATTTTGCTAAAATAAAATTACAGAAATGTTGCATAGTGTTACGTAAATAAGTAAAAATAGACATGTGGTGGAGTGGGATTCAGGATATAAAATCCATCGTGGTAACACACTGTAAAAATTCTATGAAATTGCACCCAATTGGATTCTGAAATTTTTGTTCTTGTAAGTAAGAGTCTATAGTTCAGTCAGCATTCATATTTTTGTAATTTACATATGTGATTTTAACATTACAATTATTTCTTCAAGTGTTTGAAGTGGGACCAGTAAAAAACACCTTCATTTCGACCTGTTTTACTTTTGAAAATTTTGGTTTGCAACATAAAAAGTGTACAAAATGTACATATCATTGATATCCAAGCCAGAGAATGAAAATCTTCTTTGATGGTGAATATCATTCATATCAAGAATTTGAAAAATGTCAGACCACAGAGCCCGCACGCTGTTATCAGCTTTAAATGTAAATTTGTGTGATTAACTAAAAGAGTTTGATACTGCTCTGCCAGCTCATAACAAGGTAGTCATCTTTTAATAAAACCTAAGTGTCAGGCTACACAACAAATTAGCCTGCCACCACATGTACATCCCAAAAAACTATTCAACATTTCAATGACTGATTCACAGCCTTTGTCCTTCCGACCAGTGGTAGTGTTTCTGAATTGCTGAGTTGTGCACATGGGAAGTCTCCCTACAATATATCCTATGTTCCCGTAACTCTCTTTGCTTCAACCTTCTTTAGTTATTGTCCTTTACCCACGTACCCCCTTCTGTGTTCCCATTCCACCAACACACCCACAGTCTTTTTACTTCTCTCCTTTTCCACTCCTCCCCTCCCCCTTCCCTCACCCTCTGTCTAACCTCCCGACTGCACCTAGCTGCCATACCCCCTCCCCCACCTGTGTACCGTCATCCACTGCTACCCTGCTATCCCTCCCCCTCACCGCTGCAGCCTCCTCCTTACTCCCACTCTCCAATTTGCGTCTCCCATCATACACTGCTGCTCGCAGTCTAGCCTTGGCATGCAGAGACTATGGTCGTGTGTGTGAGCTGCAATTTTTGTGTGTGTGTGTGTGTGTGTGTGTGTGTGTGTGTTTCCATTCTGATGTAAGCCTCTTTGCCCAGAAGCATTGTTTGACAGCCTTTTTATTGTGCCTATCTGCAACTCAGCATATCTGCTATATGGTGAGTAGCAACTATCCTTTTCATAATGTTGTCATTAGCCCATTGTGGATTTTCCATTGTTTTATTTTTCCAATAACTAACATTGATGCAAAAAAGTATTGTCTGTCTCTCTTCCTATTTGTCCACAAATGACTTTGTACACCTAGTTACTAGCTACAGAATGTATATGTATGCTTTGTGAGGATAGGACATGTGATCAACTGTCCCCTTGATGAAGGAACCATCCTGGGATTTGCCTGAAATGATTTAGGAAAACCTAAATCAGGATGACTGGACAGAATGAACTCCATTGCCATTCGGCTGGTTCCTGTTGTATCATATTCTTTGTTATAAACATAGTTTTTCTCTTCATTGTTGCACACATCAGCTGCAACTGCTGGTGACTCCAGAACTGTGAACTTTCTGCTGTGCTCCTTGCAATAACTCAAGTCCATTCAGAGAGCTGGCTCAAGGCTCTTATTGCCACTAGTGACTTCTGAACCATGTACTTTCTTCTGTGGCCTCCAGCCTCTACACTAATTCATCTGTTTGGAAAGCTGACTGTAGGCCTGTACACATGCCCCTGTTCTATGTACATGTCTTCATGTCCTCCTTTCAGTCCACTTGAAAAACAGACTCAACCTCCTCCCCCCCTCCCCCCCCCCTCCACACCGATGAGTGAGATACTGAACTCAAGGGAATGACAAGACACTACTATCATGCACTTTAGATCTTGGCACAGGTATTCTTGCAAAAGCATCACAATGTTGTAATGCAATAAGGTGTTTTAGTTATCTCCTTTCATTATTAACTACTACTCTGAATTCTCTAAGTAATCTTTGACTGTGTAGTATACGTTACCTCTGAAGAATATTTTGGCAGCCTTTTTACACGGATATATTTTGTTAATCTTCTTAATCACCATGGGTAGTTTATTATAGAGTTTTATTCCCTCATAGAAAATGCTGTTTTTATTTTATTTATTTATTTATTTATTTATTGTTCCGTGGGACCACATTTAGGAGAAGTCTCCATGGTCATGGAACGAGTCAATACATGAAATTATAACACGATTGTAGAAACAGAATGAAATGAAATAAGAAACATATTCAGGCGACAAGTCGTTAGTTTAAATAAAGAAAATCAAGAATGTAACACTGGAATTTGCTTAATTTTTTAGCTCTTCCAGGAGCTCCTCGACAGAATAGAAGGAGTGAGCCATGAGGAAACTCTTCAGTTTAGACTTAAAAGTGGTTGGGCTACTGCTAAGGTTTTTGAGTTCTTGTGGTAGCTTATTGAAAATGGATGCAGCAGAATACTGCACTCCTTTCTGCACAAGAGTCAAGGAAGTGCATTCCACATGCAGATTTGATTTCTGCCTAGTATTAACTGAGTGAAAGCTGCTAACTCTTGGGAATAAGCTAATATTGCTAACAACAAACGACATTAAAGAAAATACATACTGTGAGGGCAATGTCAAAATTCCCAGACTATTGAATAGGGGTCGACAAGAGGTTTTCGAACTTACACCATACATAGCTCGAACAGCCCGTTTTTGAGCCAAAAATACCCTTTTTGAATCAGAAGAATTACCCCAAAAAATAATACCATATGACATAAGCGTATGAAAATATGCGAAGTATACTACTTTTCGTGTTGAAATGTCACTTATTTCAGATACTGTTCTAATGGTAAATAAAGCGGCATTTAGTTTCTGAACAAGATCCTGAACATGGGCTTTCCACAACAACTTACTATCTATCCATACGCCTAGGAACTTGAACTGTTCCGTCTCGCTTATAACGTGCCCATTCTGTCTGATTAAAATGTCAGTTCTTGTTGAATTGTGAGTTAGAAACTGTAAAAACTGAGTCTTACTGTGATTTAGCATCAAATTATTTTCCACAAGCCACGAACTTATATCATGAACTACATTATTTGATAATGTTTCAATATTACACACAAGATCCTTCACTACCAAGGTGGTGTCATCAGCAAACAGAAATATTTTTGAATCACCTGTAATACTAGAAGGCATATCATTTATATAAATAAGAAACAGCAGTGGCCCCAGCACTGACCCTTGGGGAATGCCCCATTTAACAGTGCCCCATTGGGACTGAACATCATTACCACTCTCAATATTACGGAGGATTACCTTCTGCTTTCTGTTCTTAAAGTAGGAGGCGAACCAATTGTAAGCTACTCCCCTTACTCCATAATGTTCCAACTTCTGCAGTAATATTTTGTGGTCAACACAGTCAAAAGCCTTCGTTAAATCAAAGAAAACACCTAACGTTCGCAACCTTTTGTTTAATCCGTCAGTTGTCCAAACTGGCTCTTGTTCCAAGATTGTGTATGGGACTATTAATGAAATGGTAGTGTTTTTCCTGATGCACAATACAAATTGGTGGGTGTACTCACCTGGTGCAGTAATGATGCCCTTTTTTAAATAGTTATTTGCAATGAGGCCAATACTGCATCTAATACTTAGTCTTGTGGCCCTATTCTGCAGTTTAAAAGTTATATCCATGTTCTGTGCCTTTGATTCCTAGAAAAGAATCCCATCATTAAGGTTTGAATGTATGTATCAGTAGTATGCCACCACAAGATGTTGGCATTTGAAGACTAATTACAAAACCCAAAGAGCAAAGTATTCCAATGACATTCTTCTTACCAGCATATTTGTGTGTTCAGTTTGTCTTAATTGATAATCAGTATTCATCCCTGAAAGCTTCGTGTTTGCTACACAGTCAATAGATTTATCATTTATATTTATTGTGAAATTATTGTTTGCACTCTTAATGCTGAAGTGTGAATTGTGTATTGTTTGTTTTCTTTATGTTCAGTGTTAATTTGTCACATACATCTGACCTTAAACATCCTTGAGGGCTTCATTTGCTTTCTCTAGTAGGAGTTCTGGTGTTGTATCAGCGACAATGATGTTGTTGTCATAAGCAAAGTGAACTTTTTCTTCATGTCTTATTCTGTCTGGTTCCAAATGAGCCAGACTACACCTGTGGTTTTCCAAGGCAGACTGTCAGACAAATTA
The DNA here is from genome assembly GCF_023898315.1 of Schistocerca nitens. Lineage (NCBI taxonomy): Eukaryota > Metazoa > Arthropoda > Insecta > Orthoptera > Acrididae > Schistocerca > Schistocerca nitens. Next base: position 262,971,398 of record NC_064615.1, read on the forward strand.
TGGAAGTGTAACCTCATATTTTGTATCCTGTAAACACCCCAGACATCTTGAACGCTACAGCAGATTATAATGTATGTAAATTTCAGTCAGTAGACTGATGAACAAAAAAAAATTGTAAATTATGTATATAATGTTTTATATTGCATTTGTATTTGAGAAGTGGTGTATAATTGTCATATGATTAATAATGATGAAAAGAATGCCTAATAATACTTCCTGGAAAGTCAGTGATGTATATTAAGAACAGAATTTATCCCATTACACTACCCTGAGGGACACCGTTATTTGTATCTTTCTTGACTGATAGTGGTTTTACTAAAAAATTTATCTACAGCAAATGGGTGTACCCTCCCTAACTTCTGCACCTTGTTTTTCATGTAAGACGGAAACCACTCATTTGCTAATCCTCTTACATCTTCTAGTAGTTCTAGCTTGTTTAATAGTATTTTATGATTAACAGTGTCAAAAGTCTTTTGAAAGTCTAAGAATATGCCTGCAGCACAGTAATCCTCGTCAAGTTCTTCAAATACCACTTTCGTGAACTGTGTAATGGCATATTGTACTTCTCCCAATTTGGAAACCAGTCTTTGATTAGTTCTGTAAGGTTTAACCATTACTTGTGGTTTCATTGTTCAGTACTTTTAAAAAAAATATACAACTTCACTATTATTTAACTGTTCAGCAGTACATCAATAGAGGACACCACAAATCTCGGATGTCATGTTTTTTTCCCGTTCAACCATGTAAGCAATGGCTTCAGTTCATGTTAGACTGTAGTATTTTCTACATCAATCAATATTATGTACTCTGTGACACTTTGGACTAATGGTACTTGTTGTTAAATGGTATGTAACAGTGTGGTACTTACATTCACACTTACAATACATCGTTAGCCATCTTATATTTGTTCCTGATTCCTGTTTTGTAATTTTTAGCACTAGGGATGAATTGTAATAGATGAAATCTAGATCTGCTGTTCTTTTCTCCATTGTCTGTGTTCAGCAATTGCTGCCCACGATGGCATCATATGGATTCCAGTCTAATTAAGCTATGTTTCAGTATAAAGATTGTATTTATTGATATATAACTCACTAATCTATCTTTCATGATTGATTCACTTATTTTGAAGAATGCAGGAAGTAGTAAAACTAGCCTGTAGTTTTCACTATTCTCCACATTCCCTTTCTTTCAAGGGTACTACTCATAGATCACCTCTGTAGCCAAATGGTTAGCGTCACTGCCTTCAATGTGGAACCCTGGTTTTTTGCTACCTCCTCTTATTTTTTCTGGTACATGATCTACTCAGCCTTTGTAAGGTCATATGAGGAGCAACTCGAATAACAAAGCATGGAGATCATCTGGATTCATCTACTGGTAATAACAGTTGGAGAGATTGGCAGCATGCCGATCACATGTCACATGATCATATATCACTCCTTGTACTGCATTGCAGGGAATAATCCGCCAGCTGGAACAGGTCTAAGGCCTAATCCTGAGTGGCCTTTTGATTTTTTACAGGTCACATGGGCTTGCGTACTCTGGAGAAATAGCTGAACTAAAGAACTTGTTTATTTTGTTTCTTAATGGGACTTGTATGTTCTCTGTGCGTGCCTTCGGAACAGAGTTTTGAACCTTATCTAAATGTGCTGACTTCATGTTTTATAATTTCTGTATTGGCTTCATGACCTCTTTCCATTACAGGGTGAAGCTGACATCCAGTAATCCCCCTCTCCCCCTCATCAAAAAGGTCACATCTTGTTCATCATTGTCTACTATTATGATTCATCCAATGAAGTGCTTAACTGAATTTTTGGTTGCATGTTTATCAATTTTTTCTCTCGTATTTGATTATTAATTTCATTATTTGGTGTGTGCTTAGAAATAACTGTTGCAAATTTCCATGAAATAAATTCTAAAGCATTTTTGATGATGGAATGTTCTTCATAAATTATTGTGCACAGGGACAGAGCTTCCACGTAGTGAACAGAGTGAGTGTCATGTATTGCATGGATGTAATGAATAACTGCTTGAAGTAAAAACTTAAGACTGTTCAACTTGATCCTTATGAAAAAATGTCATCACAACTGCATATCTCTCTCTCTCTCTCTCTCTCTCTCTCTCTCTCTCTCTCTCTCGTTCCCAACTATATAAAATGACATTGCATTTCTCACCTGATATTTTCCAGCCGAAACCACATGCAAAACCATTTCCCAAGTTCACCACCAATCCATCAACACTGGCTTTCCCTGAACTTCATTATTTATTATGCTTAGTATAAAGAATACTTTAACCACGCCAGGACTATTTCTACTTGAAGAAATATTAAGAAAAACACACAACCTAGTAAATATCAATCTTTACTAAGTATCTAAAAATTTGAATGTCTCTCTCTTTTAAGAAATTTTTTTTAAGTTTGTAAAAAATAACTAGAAATTCATTAAAATTAGGGAATAAGTAGCCAACTAGAATTTCATTAAAATTAAGGAATAATTGCATTTTTCAGTGTCCTCAAACCAGTCTTTTTAAGCTGTGACACAGTGGGATAACTAATAAGAAATATATGATATGATTTTCCATGGTATTTCTTACTGATAAAATATATTGCACTGAATATATCATTAGTTCTTTTTTACATAACATAGACATTAATATTTTACTGTGACCAAATGGGACAATAAAACAGTACATTTTTTGATACATTAAAAATTATGACAGCACAACAGTTGAATTTTACATATTAGTAATAGGAGTACTAAAGAATTTATAAAATACGCACAGCAAATTAATCATTCCTTACCTTCTGAAGCTTTTGTTCAATAGCTTGCTATCCTACCAACAGATACCTAGATTCATATCCACATTTACAGATAAATTACTGTGTTTCATGTGTATTTTATACAGTGTAGGCAACTTGAACTTTGCTCCAACAAATTTACATACAATAATCAAGGATTTATTTTTTTGTGAATTTGGTTTTACTTTTGGTGGAATGGCTCTCCACTAAGGCACTATCGTTATTCCAAAATTACTTTCAAATGTGTTAAAGCAGAGTTACCCATTTTTCACCAACTTTATATGACTAACATTGAGCAGCACTTAATCTAGTGTGTAGCAGAGTGTAGTGATGCTTTCACCGTGAAAGTGCATATTGATTGGGTGTAAAATTGGAAAGACTTTGCATGAAGTTTGACTGTGCAAACATTAATATGGACCTACATCCCCTGATCTGTTGCTTATTCTGAAGATCAGTCCTTATTATCCTCATTTTTTTCCAGATGAATTGACCACTTATTGTGTAATGAAATTTTTGTGCAGACAGTTCTGAATTAGTTGTGAAAGACAAGCACAATTCGTATAATGGCTGCATTTATACAAATGAACAGACTAGAGTGGAATATATTTCATAATGAGTAATACCATCCTGTATGTAAGGTTGAAATATGTCATGCTTGAGTGTGGTTATATTCTATTAAAATATGATGTGCTTATGTTACGGTTACTTCTTTTTTAGGATCACTCATACTGTTATTTTAGAAGATCCATATGATGATCCTCCGGGACTAATTGTGCCCGATTCTTCTCCTCTGCCAACTAAGGAAAATCTACAGGTTAGTGCTCCTTAGTAACTTCAGTTCCATATTTTCCTATAATTGTTTCATTTTATCAGAATTTTCTTTGTATATGCTCCTGAAATAATTATGAAGTGTCAGTAATGTATTGCATTCACGATTTTGTTACAGTTGTTTCCTGTATATAAAAAATCGTCTTGTAGATAGATGCATTACTAAGGGATGTTCTCATTGCGTGAAGAGGACATCAGTGTATAGTTTTGCACTTATAGTGTGAAAGATAAATTAGCACTATGCTGAAAGGCGTCATTTCTGTTGCTGTAGTTAGAGCCAGATCTGAAACCTTCAATCAAATGTATGATTGTAACAGTAGGTTGCAGTTGATGATATACGAAAGTGGTTTGATAAATTTGGTAAATTTCCATGCCCCTTCATGGTTGGTAAGCTTGATCATTCCAAGGATCATATAATGAATTTCAACAACATACAGCATACAGTTCATTGTCAACAGCTGTCAATGTTTCTACTGTTATTGACAGTGGAGAAAATCGTGTTTCGTGCTGTTATTGAACATTTTCATTGGATGGGTTGGACTGCCACCAAACTCAAAACAGAATTGGGTGAAGTTCACGTGGACTCTGCACCATCATTGAAGACTGTTTACTTTTGGATTAATGAATTTAAACATGGTCAGACTTGCACAGAAGGTGAAGCTTGCTCCAGCTGTCCAATTGAGATCACCACAAAGGAAATCGTTGACAAAATCTGTGATATGGTAATGCAAGACCATCAAATAAAAATTTATGAGATTGCTGAGACTGTGGGCATTTCAGATGAGTGAGTGCATAATATCCTGCACCGAGAATTGGCTATGAAGAAGCTGTGTGTGAGGTGGGTGCTGCAGTTGCTCACTGTCAATCAAAAGCACATCTGTTACAGCATTTCAAAACAATGTCTGTTGTTGTTTAATTGCAATCCACAAGACTTTGTTATGCTGATTTATGACTGTCAACGAAAGCTTGATCTGTTATCGGACATCCGAGCGGAAGCATCCGTTTCTTCCTGTCTGCTTTGACCCATGACATAAGGGTGTCATGGTGTGTGACGTCATTACGGTGCAGAGTTTATGAGTTGGTTGTGTTTGTAGATGTCTTATTGTGTTTGATGGCGCCGTGTGTGTGTGTGTGTGTGTGTGTGTGTGTGTGTGTGTGTGTGTGTGTGTGTGTGTGTGTGCATCGCCGAAATTTGTTGGTAGTAAGTAAATATTTTTTTGTCTATTTTTCTCAAGTTGTAATGTTTTGTGTATTTATCGTTCATTGAATGGGTTTTAATTTACGCAGGGATGTTTGCCTTTTTAATTTTTTGAGGTGTTGTGGTTTTGTTTTTCGTAGTTGTAGGCATTGGTTTTTTCATATCAATAGTTGTGGTTGATCTATATAGGTCAAGGGCAATGACCGATTCCATTGTTCATAGTTTTAAATGTGGGTATTGGTGTTTCGGTATCGTCAGCTGTGGTCAAGGGAAATGTCTGATTCGAATTTTCGATTTTCGTAGTTTTTGCTGTAGGCATTGGCGTTTTGGTATCGTCAGCTGCGGTTGACCTGTATAAGTCAAGGGAAGTGTCCGATAACTGAAGATGGAAACATTCCACGTGGGAAAAATATATCTAAAAACAAAGATGATGTGACTTACTGAACGAAAGCGCTGGCGGGTCAATAGACACACAAACAAACACACACACAAAATTCAAGCTTTCGCAACAAACTGTTGCCTCATCAGGAAAGAGGGGAAGGAGAGGGAAAGGAGCGGAAAGACTTACCTTAGGGGGAAAAAAGGACAGGTATACACTCGCGCACACACACACATATCCATCCACACATATACAGACACAAGCAGACATAGACACATCGTGTGTGTGTGTGTGTGTGTGTGTGTGTGTGTGTGTGTGTGTGTGCGAGTGTATACCCGTCCTTTTTTCCCCCTAAGGTAAGTCTTTCCGCTCCCGGGATTGGAATGACTCCTTACCCTCTCCCTTAAAACCCACATCCTTTCGTCTTTCCCTTTCCTTCCCTCTTTCCTGATGAGGCAACAGTTTGTTGCGAAAGCTTGAATTTTGTGTGTATGTTTGTGTTCGTTTGTGTGTCTGTCGACCTGCCAGCACTTTCATTTGGTAAGTCGCATCATCTTTGTATTTAGAAATATTTTTCCTACATGGAATGTTTAGAGGGAAACATTCCACGTGGGAAAAATATATCTAAAAACAAAGATGATGTGACTTACCGAACGAAAGCGCTGGCAGGTCGATAGACACACAAACAAACACAAACACACGCACACACAAAATTCAAGCTTTCGCAACAAACTGTTGCCTCATCAGGAAAGAGGGAAGGAGAGGGAAAGACGAAAGGATGTGGGTTTTAAGGGAGAGTGTAAGGAGTCATTCCAATCCCGGGAGCGGAAAGACTTACCTTAGGGGGAAAAAAGGACGGGTATACACTCGCGCACACACACACACACACATATCCATCCGCACATACACAGACACAGACACATAAATATGTCTGCTTGTGTCTGTGTATGTGCGGATGGATATGTGTGTGTGTGCGAGTGTATACCCGTCCTTTTTTCCCCCTAAGGTAAGTCTTTCCGCTCCCGGGATTGGAATGACTCCTTACACTCTCCCTTAAAACCCACATCCTTTCGTCTTACCCTCTCCTTCCCTCTTTCCTGACGAGGCAACAGTTTGTTGCGAAAGCTTGAATTTTGTGTGTGTGTGTTTGTGTTTGTGTGTCTATCGACCTGCCAGCGCTTTCGTTCAGTAAGTCACGTCATCTTTGTTTTGATGAGACTTACCAAACAAAAGCGCTGGCAGGTCGATAGACACACAAACAAACATACACACAAAATTCTAGCTTTCGCAACAAACTGTTGCCTCATCAGGAAAGAGGGAAGGAGAGGGAAAGACGAAAGGATGTGGGTTTTAAGGGAGAGTGTAAGGAGTCATTCCAATCCCGGGAGCGGAAAGACTTACCTTAGGGGGAAAAAAGGACGGGAATACACTCGCACACACACACATATCCATCCGCATATACACAGACACAAGCAGACATTTTCAAGACAAAGATGATGTGACTTACCAAATGAACATATACAGACACAAGCAGACATATTTAAAGACAAAGAGTTTGGGCAGAGATGTCAGTCGAGGCAGAAGTGCAGAGGCAAAGATGTTGTTGAATGACAGGTGAGGTATGAGTGGCGGCAACTTGAAATTAGCGGAGATTGAGGCCTGGTGGATAACGAGAAGAGAGGATATATTGAAGAGCACGTTCCCATCTCCGGAGCTTGGATAGGTTGGTGTTAGTGGGAAGTATCCAGATAACCCGGACGGTGTAACACTGCACCAAGATGTGCTGGCCGTGCACCAAGGCATGTTTAGCCACAGGGTGATCCTCATTACCAACAAACACTGTCTGCCTGTGTCCATTCATGCGAATGGACAGTTTGTTGCTGGTCATTCCCACATAGAATGCATCACAGTGTAGGCAGGTCAGTTGGTAGATCACGTGGGTGCTTTCACACGTGGCTCTGCCTTTGATCGTGTACACCTTCCGGGTTACAGGACTGGAGTAGGTGGTGGTGGGAGGGTGCATGGGACAGGTTTTACACCGGGGGCGGTTACAAGGGTAAGAGCCAGATGGTAGGGAAGGTGGTTTGGGGATTTCATAGGGATGAACTAAGAGGTTACGAAGGTTAGGTGGACGGCGGAAAGACACTCTTGGTGGAGTGGGGAGGATTTCATGAAGGATGGATCTCACTTCAGGGCAGGATTTGAGGAAGTCGTATCCCTGCTGGAGAGCCACATTCAGAATCTGATCCAGTCCCGGAAAGTATCCTGTCACAAGTGGGGCACTTTTGTGGTTCTTCTGTGGGAGGTTCTGGGTTTGAGAGGATGAGGAAGTGGCTCTGGTTATTTGCTTCTGTACCAGGTCAGGAGGGTAGTTGCGGGATGCGAAAGCTGTTGTCAGGTTGTTGGTGTAGTGCTTCAGTGATTCCGGACTGGAGCAGATTCGTTTGCCACGAAGACCTAGGCTGTAGGGAAGGGACCGTTTGATGTGGAATGGGTGGCAGCTGTCGTAATGGAGGTACTGTTGCTTGTTGGTGGGTTTGATGTGGACGGACGTGTGAAGCTGGCCATTGGACAGGTGGAGGTCAACATCAAGGAAAGTGGCATGGGATTTGGAGTAGGACCAGGTGAATGTGATGGAACCAAAGGAGTTGAGGTTGGAGAGGAAATTCTGGAGTTCTTCTTCACTGTGAGTCCAGATCATGAAGATGTCATCAATAAATCTGTACCAAACTTTGGGTTGGCAGGCCTGGGTAACCAAGAAGGCTTCCTCTAAGCGACCCATGAATAGGTTGGCGTATGAAGGGGCCATCCTGGTACCCATGGCTGTTCCCTTTAATTGTTGGTATGTCTGGTCTTCAAAAGTGAAGAAGTTGTGGGTCAGGATGAAGCTGGCTGAGGTAATGAGGAAAGAGGTTTTAGGTAGGGTGGCAGATGATCGGCGTGAAAGGAAGTGCTCCATCGCAGCGAGGCCCTGGACGTGCGGGATATTTGTGTATAAGGAAGTGGCATCAATGGTTACAAGGATGGTTTCTGGGGGTAACGGATTGGGTAAGGATTCCAGGCGTTCGAGAAAGTGGTTGGTGTCTTTGATGAAGGACGGGAGACTGCATGTAATGGGTTGAAGGTGTTGATCTACGTAGGCAGAGATATGTTCTGTGGGGGCTTGGTAACCAGCTACAATGGGGCGGCCGGGATGATTGGGTTTGTGAATTTTAGGAAGAAGGTAGAAGGTAGGGGTGCGGGGTGTCGGTGGGATCAGGAGGTTGATGGAGTCAAGTGAAAGGTTTTGTAGGGGGCCTAAGGTTCTGAGGATTCCTTGAAGCTCCGCCTGGATATCAGGAATGGGATTACCTTGGCAAACTTTGTATGTGGTGTTGTCTGAAAGCTGACGCAGTCCCTCAGCCACATACTCCCGACGATCAAGTACCACAGTCGTGGAACCCTTGTCCGCCGGAAGAATGACGATGGACTGGTCAAGCCTTCAGATCACGGATAGCCTGGGCTTCAGCAGTGGTGATGTTGGGAGTAGGATTAAGGTTTTTTAAGAAGGATTGAGAGGCAAGGCTGGAAGTCAGAAATTCCTGGAAGGTTTGGAGAGGGTGATTTTGAGGAAGAGGAGGTGGGTCCCGCTGTGACGGAGGACGGAACTGTTCCAGGCAGGGTTCAATTTGGATAGTGTCTTGGGGAGTTGAATCATTAGGGGTAGGATTAGGATCATTTTTCTTCGTGGCAAAGTGATACTTCCAGCAGAGAGTACGAGTGTGGGACAGTAAATCTTTGACGAGGGCTGTTTGGTTGAATCTGGGAGTGGGGCTGAAGGTGAGGCCTTTAGATAGGACAGAGGTTTCGGATTGGGAGAGAGGTTTGGAGGAAAGGTTAACTACTGAATTAGGGTGTTGTGGTACCAGATTGTGTTGATTGGAATTTTGAGGTTTTGGAGGGAGTGGAGCTGTAAGTGGGAGATTGAGTAGATGGGAGAGACTGGGTTTGTGCGCAATGAGAGGTGGTTGAGGTTTGCTGGAAAGGTTGTGAAGGGTGAGTGAGTTGCCTTTCCGGAGGTGGGAAACCAGGAGATTGGATAGTTTTTTGAGGTGAAGGGTAAAACCCACATCCTTTCGTCTTTCCCTCTCCTTCCCTCTTTCCTGATGAGGCAACAGTTTGTTGCGAAAGCTTGAATTTTGTGTGTATGTTTGTGTTCGCTTGTGTGTCTGTCGACCTGCCAGCACTTTCATTTGGTAAGTCACATCATCTTTGTTTTTAGATATATTTTTCCTACGTGGAATGTTTCCCTCTATTATAACCATATCATTAATTTGAACCCAACAATTACGTTTGTTATTGTCGCTGTTGCATTTCAAAATCTTTCCTGTCGTCTTATTTTCTCTTTATTTTCTCTTTCTGTTTTTTTTCCAGTAATCTCACTTTGTATTCACCTTCCGCTTTTCACCGTAATCTACTATACAATTTTATCCCGCCTATATATACTCAATAATAAGTAACCCACTTCCAAACCATAACCAAAAAAACCTTATTTTCCGCTTTCAACACTACTGCTGCTGTAAAATCCACCGTTTCTAGTTCAATAACAGCTGCTTTCACGTATTAAACAACCATTTCGGCCAGTTCTAATAAGTTTCACTTTATTTCCACTTCCGTTTTTCGCACATCACTGATCATTTTAGCCGCTCCCCACAGGTTTTAACGTCATTATTTCTTCGTCAGACAATTTTTAGCCCCATTTTCGTAATCTTTCACCACAACACCACTCCTTTTAATACGTTTTTTTCGAAATTTTCCTGAATTTCTCCGTCCTTTAACGTGTTTTAGCGGCAACACAACCACCTAACCTTTATGCACATCGCTGTCTACCAACCCAAGTTCACCACAGGATCAACTCAACCAACACTTTTTCACCTTTTTTCATACCAGATCTCCAGTTGCTTTCTTGTTCACCTTTATCTCTCCCCATATATTTTTATCTTTCATTTTCATTTCAACATCATGTTAAACTTTCCACCTTCAATACCACGTCACCCTCACAACACCCCCACAACAACCCCATTAAGTTTTATTTACATTCCCTCCGCAAACATGCCTTCACCCTAGCCAGATTACGCTCCCATATTTTATTTTCTCAGGCTTGTCTGACATTTGGCATTACCCCCAAAGGCCTCACACTTAAAGTTCCCATCTCTGGCAGTAATCCTTCTTTCCATCAGTCCCTATACCAGTTCCAAACTGAACAATCCATTGCCCTTACCCGCCTAATCCTTCACCTACACATCAACTCAGCCAATGAACACACCCGTCAACTCCTATCCTTAATAAAAGTCCTCAATCTTTCCTCTCCCACATCCACACCGGCTGTCCAGAGCATCCTCCTACAGGCCAATCGCAAATTAGAACAGCATGCCACCCTCCACCTCAAAAAACTATCCAATCTCCTGGTTTCCCACCTCCGGAAAGGCAACTCACTCACCCTTCACAACCTTTCCAGCAAACCTCAACCACCTCCCATTGCGCACAAACCCAGTCTCTCCCATCTACTCAATCTCCCACTTACAGCTCCACTCCCTCCAAAACCTCAAAATTCCAATCAACACAATCTGGTACCACAACACCCTAATTCAGTAGTTAACCTTTCCTCCAAACCTCTCTCCCAATCCGAAACCTCTGTCCTATCCAAAGGCCTCACCTTCAGCCCCACTCCCAGATTCAACCAAACAGCCCTCGTCAAAGATTTACTGTCCCACACTCGTACTCTCTGCTGGAAGTATCACTTTGCCACGAAGAAAAATGATCCTAATCCTACCCCTAATGATCCAACTCCCCAAGACACTATCCAAATTGAACCCTGCCTGGAACAGTTCCGTCCTCCGTCACAGCGGGACCCACCTCATCTTCCTCAAAATCACCCTCTCCAAACCTTCCAGGAATTTCTGACTTCCAGCCTTGCCTCTCAATCCTTCTTAAAAAACCTTAATCCTACTCCCAACATCACCACTGCTGAAGCCCAGGCTATCCGTGATCTGAAGGCTAACCAATCCATCGTCATTCTTCCGGCGGACAAGGGTTCCACAACCGTGGTACTTGATCGTCGGGAGTATGTGGCTGAGGGACTGCGTCAGCTTTCAGACAACACCACATACAAAGTTTGCCAAGGTAATCCCATTCCTGATGTCCAGGCGGAGCTTCAAGGAATCCTCAGAACCTTAGGCCCCCTACAAAACCTTTCACTTGACTCCATCAACCTCCTGACCCCACCGACACCCCGCACCCCTACCTTCTACCTTCTTCCTAAAATTCACAAACCCAATCATCCCGGCCGCCCCATTGTAGCTGGTTACCAAGCCCCCACAGAACGTATCTCTGCCTACGTAGATCAACACCTTCAACCCATTACATGCAGTCTCCCATCCTTCATCAAAGACACCAACCACTTTCTCGAACGCCTGGAATCCTTACCCAATCCGTTACCCCCAGAAACCATCCTTGTAACCATTGATGCCACTTCCTTATACACAAATATCCCGCACGTCCAGGGCCTCGCTGCGATGGAGCACTTCCTTTCACGCCGATCACCTGCCACCCTACCTAAAACCTCTTTCCTCATTACCTCAGCCAGCTTCATCCTGACCCACAACTTCTTCACTTTGAAGACCAGACATACCAACAATTAAAGGGAACAGCCATGGGTACCAGGATGGCCCCTTCATACGCCAACCTATTCATGGGTCGCTTAGAGGAAGCCTTCATGGTTACCCAGGCCTGCCAACCCAAAGTTTGGTACAGATTTATTGATGACATCTTCATGATCTGGGCTCACAGTGAAGAAGTACTTCAGAATTTCCTCTCCAACCTCAACTCCTTTGGTTCAATCAGATTCACCTGGTCCTACTCCAAATCCCATGCCACCTTCCTTGACGTTGACCTCCACCTGTCCAATGGCCAGCTTCACACGTCCGTCCACATCAAACCCACCAACAAGCAACAGTACCTGCATTATGACAGCTGCCACCCATTCCACATCAAACGGTCCCTTCCCTACAGCCTAGGTCTTCGTGGCAAACGAATCTGCTCCAGTCCGGAATCCCTGAACCATTACACCAACAACCTGACAACAGCTTTCGCATCCCGCAACTACCCTCCCGACCTGGTACAGAAGCAAATAACCAGAGCCACTTCCTCATCCCCTCGAACCCAGAATCCCCCACAGAAGAACCACAAAAGTGCCCCACTTGTGACAGGATACTTTCCGGGACTGGACCAGACTCTGAATGTGGCTCTCCAGCAGGGATACGACTTCCTCAAATCCTGCCCTGAAATGAGATCCATCCTTCGTGAAATCCTCCCCACTCCACCAAGAGTGTCTTTCCGCCGTCCACCTAACCTTTGTAACCTGTTAGTTCATCCCTATGAAATCCCCAAACCACCTTCCCTACCATCTGGCTCTTACCCTTGTAACCGCCCCCAGTGTAAAACCTGTCCCATGCACCCTCCCACCACCACCTACTCCAGTCCTGTAACCCGGAAGGTGTACACGATCAAAGGCAGAGCCACATGTGAAAGCACCCACGTGATTTACCAACTGACCTGCCTACACTGTGATGCATTCTATGTGGGAATGACCAGCAACAAACTGTCCATTCGCATGAATGGACACAGGCAGACAGTGTTTGTTGGTAATGAGGATCACCCTGTGGCTAAACATGCCTTGGTGCACGGCCAGCACATCTTGGCACAGTGTTACATCGTCCGGGTTATCTGGATACTTCCCACCAACACCAACCTATCCGAACTCCGGAGATGGGAACTTGCTCTTCAATATATCCTCTCTTCCCGTTACCCACCAGGCCTCAATCTCCGCTAATTTCAAGTTGCCGCCACTCATACCTCACCTGTCATTCAACATCATCTTTGCCTCTTCACTTCCGCCTCGACTGACATCTCTGCCCAAACTTTAAATATGTCTGCTTGTGTCTGTATATGTGTGGATGGAAATGTGTGTGTGTGCGAGTGTATACCTGTCCTTTTTTCCCCCTAAGGTAAGTCTTTCCGCTCCCGGGATTGGAATGACTCCTTACCCTCTCCCTTAAAACCCACATCCTTTCGTCTTTCCCTCTCCTTCCCCTCTTTCCTGATGAGGCAACAGTTTGTTGCGAAAGCTTGAATTTTGTGTGTGTGTTTGTGTTTGTTTGTGTGTGTATCGACCTGCCAGCGCTTTCGTTCGGTAAGTCACATCATCTTTATATATATATATATATATATATATATATATATATATATATATATATATATATATATATATATATAGTGTGTTTCCTCCCTCCCCCATGTTATATTTAGCTTGTCCCCTCTGTAAAACCCCCAATTTCCCGCAGTTGTCCCGTTAGTTTGATTGTGTTTTTGGAGGGAGATGTTACTGTCTTATTTATACGTATTTTCATGTTCGTTGCTGTGTGTATGTAGTGATATCATAGGCGCCATATTGGAGATGCTTAGAATACCCATTTCTGCCATATTAATGTCATGGGTCAAAGCAGACGGGTGGAATCGGATACTTCTGTAATCCCATCAAAACAAGGGACAAAGGCTGCTGAAAATGCACTGAAGAAGGCAAAGACCATTTTATCAGGTGGTAAGGTGATGGCCACTGTTTTCTGAGATCCCCAAGGATTAATCCTCTGAGATTATGTGGAAAAAGGCAGAACCATACTGGACCCTATTATGTTTCATGGTTTGGAGCATTTGAAACTAGTGTTGCTGAAAAAAAGACCAGGGTTGGCACACAAAAACGGTGCTCTTTCACCAGGATAATGCACACATCAGTGATAGAAATGGCAAAAGTGCACGAATTAGGCTTTGAATTGGTTCCTCATCCACCCAGTTCACCAGATTTAACCCCAAGTGTCTTCTTCCTTTTCCCCAACTTAAGTTTCTGCAAAGAAATTTTCATCAAATAGGGAAGTGGTAATTGCAGTCAATAAATATTCTGCAGAGTTTGATAGAACCTGTTTTTCTGGTGGGATGAAAACGCTGGAGGATCGCTGAACCAAATAATGAGGGGGGGACCCAAAAGTAACAGGAATCGTAATGTTGCACATTGTGTACTTGTAGTAGCAGGTTGTGCCACCAGAGGGTTGTAGTAGGACCTCTGCTGAGTCATTTTACCACGCGGCGTCACCCAACAGTGAGAAGTGTGGTTTTTTTGGCAGTTCTTTGAGTGTGCGTACATTGCAGACGTGACACAAGGAAATGGCTAGTTCTTAAGAATGTGCGGCAGTGAAGTTTTGTTTCTTGCTCGGCAAGAACACAGCAGAAACTGTTGCAATGATTCAGACAGCTTACAAAGACAATGCTCTTAGTAAAACGCAAGTGTACGAATGGTTTTCTCGGTTTAAAAAGGGAGAAATGGTGGTTGAAGATCAGCCCCGTTCCAGTCGACCTTCAACTGCTCGAAGCGAAGACAACATCGACAAAATCTGTGATCTCGTCAGTGAAGATCGACGCAGACAATCTACCAACTCGAGAACTTGTCTGGGTTGTCCTGGAACTCAATTCAGCGCATCTTGACGATCGATTTGAAAATGCGAAGAGTGGCAGCAAAATTTGTGCCGAAGCTTCTTACCAGAGATCAAAGGGATCGTCGCGTTCAAGCCCGTCTCGAAATGAAGGATGCGTTCAAAGATGATCCACATTTTTTCAACAAAATCATTACAAGTAATGAGTCATGGTGCTATGGGTATGATCCAGAAAGTAAACAACAGTCATCACATTGGAAGTCACCTGGCTCACCTCGACCAAAAAAAGGGATTGTACACACTGAATTTGTCCCTGAAAACCAGACAGTAAACCAACAATTCTATTTGGAGGTTATGAAATGGCTTCGCAGAAGTTAGTCACGATAACGTCCTGCTTTGTGGGATTCTGACATGTGGTTCCTGCATCACGACAACGCTCCCGCGCACACCAGTTTTTGGCCTCAACGAAGACGACTACCTTTACCCACGCGCCCTATTCACCAGATTTAGCACCCTTGGACTTCTTCCTATTCCCAAGGATGAAAAGAGACTTGAGAAAGAAGTGTTTGCAGATGTGGAAGACGTAAAATGCAATGTCATTAAAGTGCTAGCAGGTATCAAAGAGGACGAGTTTAAAAGGTGCTTCGAACACTGGAATGAACGTTTGGACAAGTGTATTAATGCTAATGGAGAGTACTTGGAAGGAGATTAAGGTTGTATTTGAAAACAATAAAGTATATGCTTTCTAGAAAGAAATTCCGGTTATTTTTGGGCCCCCCCTCGTATACCCCCGAAGGAGACTATATCTAGAAGGAAGGTGAGTTGTTTCAAAACAAGCATTTTTATTGCTTTTTTTGTTAGATTTAACAAACCACCCTCGTAAGTATGTGGCAAGTATTTGTACATAGTTTTTGTAAAAAGCAAGTAGGAAGAGTTTATTTCCTTGTCTGTTAAAAATTGTGCAAGCTCGTGGTATAGTGCAAAATTGACTTTCGTTCAATACTCAGATGTATTATTATAGTATCGAGTGTTACTAGAGATTTCAATTATTCTATGATCAATTTTATGTCTGGTTATGCACTTCAAAATTCTCTGAAAAATAATACCAGCACAGATATGTGCTATTGGTTTTACTTTAAGCACTATTGCACCTTCAGTCATCATCTTCAAATGAACAGAAAATAAAGTATGAGCCACAAAATGAAGCACATGTTTACATTAGTTAACAATGTTGTTCTTACCAGTGGCCAATGCAAGACAGAGCTAGCAGACAGATCCATCCCGTCTTCTGAATGGCTGGTAGTAATTAAGTGAAAATGAGAAAGATTTTACCACCTTCAATTATGTGCAACATCAGTTCACTTGGTATTATGGAAATATGAGATGTTTTCAAAGAAAGACCGAACTTTTGAAACAGTGCACCAACCACCTGAATCAGCATGCTGCAGTTCCTGAATGCACCTAATGTCAGTTTAGACAACAAACTGCCGTTAGTCTTGTTTAACTCAACTGTTAGTTGCAGTCGCTGAAGTGATCATGTGCACGAGTTATTCGTTGGATTAGTGACAAAGTGACAGTGTAAGAGCTTGTACAATGTGTGTATTTTAAATTATGATACAAGCATGGCAAAATTCTTAGAGAGGCAGTTTGTTTGTGTTGTCAAGTGCACACCGAGGCTTGTGTTAGTCACACACACAGTGCTTTGGGTGGTTTAAGCATTTTGAACTTAAAAAAAAAAGCACACAAGTAGGTCGAAGAAGGAGGGGGTGGTGATGGTTCCGTTTCTGGAATTGTGGGAAAACTGGACTCGTATATCGCACCGTTACAGTGCACTAGCTCTCTGGCGAAACATCAGACTCCTTTTGGGCCCCATACACCCTGTCACTATTCTCTGGACCTAATCCCAGTAGACTTTTCCCTGTTTCCCAAACTTAAAATTGTGTTGAAAGTACATTGTTTCTAAACAAGAGAGAATATACTGGACAATATAACGAGACCTATTGCAAACAAGGGAAACTTCAGCATTGGTCATATAAATTTGAAACCATTTTTTGTTATTGCATATTGATTTCAATCACAGAGTAATCATCTTCATTGCTAAAATAAAATAAAAACACGTGAAGTCAAACCTAAATGTTCAATTCACAAACATGCATGTCAGTTTACAGTAGAGAACATTGAGTTTCACAAGGTACGATACATGCCGAGATGAAGTCCAGTTCACTCATATAGTCATGCACCAAATATAATTTCAAACGTAGGTGTTAATAGTGAAGAACTTGCCAACTAGCAGGTACGATTCAAATTGAGTAAGCTGCTTATGAAAACCTACACAAATAAGCTCAGCTCCATTTTTATAATGGATGCCATCAGCACTCTCTTTATTGAATAGATTTATAATGCGGAGTATTTATTTGCACAGTAGAAGACAATAGGGACAATAGGTTGTACAGAGATTTATACTAAATAAAGTACAGAATCATAGAGTTAAAATATATTGCCATAAAAACATAGAGCAAGATAATATGACCACAACTAGTGATAGCTAGATTGTTGAATGGAATTACAAACTATTCCAAATTTCTTATGTACCAATAGAATCGTCTTTCCTAGAGATTTATGTTACTGAAACCATGATATCAGTAAAACTGTAGCAGACATTTCTTATTAAAATATCTTGTCCTACTGGAACTGAAAGACAAAGCAAGATCATACAACTATGCTCGCTGGCATATCAAATCCAAACAAATCTGTTTCAATATCATTTCATAAATCATGTACACGCTAGCGTGGAAAAATTGTAGATGCAAGACAAAAATTGTAGATGCAAGACATTTTATTCTTTCAGTAAACCAGTGTTTATATTATGTACAAGCTGTTGTAATATATTTACTTGCAGATGCTGACCATTAGATGTATTGATACTGTGCAGTTTTCATGATTTTAATATCAATTTTTTACACTAAGAAATTTACATTATGAAAAATTTTGTAAAATTGTTTGATGTTTCGAATCATTAGGAATATAATGAGGATCAAGTTGCCAAAAGAAACGTGTACAGCCAACTGTATGGAAAATATTCTCATATTATGAGAAACTGTCATGCACCCATATAATCATTCGCCCAAAGTTACATTAACGTGTTCCTGGGAGACTTAGGGATGTCTCACCTTATAACTTGGGGAGCCAGTCAGCCCATGAACAACTTCCAAAAATGAGTGCTCGAGTTTCCCTTGTTTGCAATACTTGTTGTGTGGTCATGGTGCACAAAGTTCCTAATGGAAAAAAATGCACAGTCCCAGAAAATGCATTCCAGGAGACTTTGCAAAAATTGAGAAAATGTTGGGCATGTTGTATGCCTCTGGAGGGAACTACTTTGAAGGGACAGAGTGGAAAATGCACTACAGTGAGTGCTAATGATAAGGCAGATTAACCAAGACAGTATTAGATTTTGTTGTTGGTATCAGTGGAGATTTGAAATCTGAGAAGTCCAGAGAGGATAGTAGGCTAGCCAGAGATGTGGGTAAACACATCATATACAGTCCAAGGAGAAGCATATGGAGGGAAAAATTAAAAGAGAAGAGGGCAATATATGTAACAAATGTATATACCAGGCACTGTTGTCTTGACTGACATGTTGTGGATTATGCTCTACAAATAAATAGTCTGCAATAGGATACTTCATGGTGTTGTCTTACAGAAAATACAGACATGTGGTACATAGTAACGTTTGTGAAATTCAACATGTGCTTCAAAACATGCAGTCATACTCTGACAATTGTAGTGAAGGTCATAGCTGAGGGCACTTCCCATTGTACCATATATTAGGGTTCCTTCCCATTCCATTCAGATAAGGAACACTTGAACAACTACTTAAATGCCTTCATAATAACTGTAATCTCATCTTCACAATCCCAGTGGGAGTGATAAGTTGGAGGCTGCAGTCTATTCGTGGAATCCTCACTTAATATTGATTCTTGAACGACTTTAAGTAGCCTTTCATGGTGCAGTTGATGCCCATTGTCGAGTGCCTGCAAGCTTGTGCTTCTCAGCACTGTCTCAGCCTTCTCACACGAGTTAAACAAACCTTTCACCATATGTGCTGCCATTCTTTGTATACATTGTGCTTTGTAAGCAGTTTCCTTTGTACACTGACTGCATTTTCGCAGTATCCTACCAATGAACTGAGTCTGCCACCTACTTTACCTACTGTCAAGCTTATGTTATCACTCGATTTTATATCCTTCGATATTACTATGCCAGGGGGCTTGTATTAGTTGACTGATTCCAGTTGTGACTAATTAACATTGCAGTCAAAATACTTTCAATTTTTGCATTCCATGAAATGCCTGCTTTTACAATTTGTGGACAACAAGTTGCCAATCTTTGCGTCACTTTGAAATCTTATGTAGATTGGTCTGTATATTTGTGCAACTTTTGTACATTAGCATCCTATAGATGATTGCATCATCTGTAAAAAAAAAAGTTTGAGGTTACTATTGATATTGTTGTTAATATACAACATGGACAGCAAAGAACCCACCCCACTTTTCTGGGGCACACTTTAAGTTAGTTCCTCATTTGTAAATGCCTATCCATCAAAAATTATATGCTGCATTCTCTCAGCACAGAAATCCTCGATAGTTTGGTACCCCTCATGTAATTAATAGTCTCATTAATAAACATTAGCTGTGATCCATGGTCTTCAGGAAGTCATGTGAAAAAAGTGCGAGTTTTGTTTCACATGACATATTTGGAATCAGTGATGGTTGATGTGGAAGCGTCATTCTATTCAAGATGTGTCAATACTAGAGGCAGGAAAAATCAGTTTACTGTGTGACTAATTTTAGTGTTATCTTTTAGCAGTGTTGGTGGTGTTTCTTCCAATGTTTGTATTATTTTTTCCTCCCAGTTTCTTTGTTATTTTTTACCAGTTTCTTTGTTATTTTTTACCAGTTTCTTTGTTATTTTTCACCTGTTTCAGTGTTATTTTTCGCCAGTTTCAGTGTTATTTTTCGCCAGTTTCAGTGTTATTTTTCGCCAGTTTCAGTGTTTCTTTTTGCCTGTTTGTGTTAGTTTTAACCACTTTTGTAATGTTTCTGCCAATTTGTGTGTTTTTTCTCCTGGTGCTAATTTTTCATGGTGTTTTTGAAGCTCTGCATGTTCGTTAGTTTCATTTTTCTATATGTACTTTGGCGTTACAGTGAAAATGAAAATACATCGTATTAATTTAATTATATTTACATCGCAAACCACATTCATTAACTGTACTGAAAATAAACAAATATTTATGTTAAACCTATTAAATCTATTGTTATAAAAACACACTTCAGAATTTTTCATAATAAAGCATTGTCATAACATCAGCGCTCTCTGAGGAGACATTATGCTGCTAATCCACCGCCTTTTCACTGTAGTGTGAAAACAGCTGCTAGAAGCCTATGTGTGAACATTGAAGTCAAATTGACTTTAGTACAACAGCGAACACTTGATATTACATTTCCTGCTGGTGTGGATAGTTCCTTTTCCACAAAAGTCCAGGTATATGTAGTTCATACCACCATCCTAGGATTGAAAGAACAACCTAGAGCTGTGAACACAGACCTGCATGGATCTTTGGCTGTAAGACTTGTCAGTCTAGTTTGAAGGTGCACCCCATTGCATTTCGGTGCTTTCCTTGCTTCTGCCTGAGGTACCTGTCTATATTCATGTTTTTGAAAAGCTTCTTGGTTTCATCACCAAAAATTTCTTTAGCTATGATAATGAATGTCATACATTTAATGTCTATGGACAGATCATCAGAGTTTTGCAACACTCTGTTTCACTCCTTTCAATGTCAAAGGTAGTTTCTCTAGAGAAATGCAGGTAATTTTTCTTTTCTAGTACTGTATTTGTGATTATTACTTTGTAGGTGTGATTGATGTGCCACTACGAGGGTCGCCTAGAAAGTAATGCACCACATTTTTTTTTTCTTTCAACAATTCTTTATTGAACATAATGAGAGTTATACACATAAAACAATGATGTTTTATCTACACCCCCTTTTTTTCCACATAATCTCCATCCCATTCTATAGCCTTCCTCCAGAGCGAACCAAGGGCCTGTATGCCCTATCGGTACCAATACTTGTCCCGGTGGCAGTGCCAGTGCTTTGCTGTGTGAATGACATCATCATCATCATCTTCAAAGTGTTTTCCACCAATGACATCCTTTAATGGTCCAAACTAATGGAAGTCTGACGGGGCTAGAATAGGGCTGTCAGGTGTGGCACGATTTGCAGCAGTCGGGGATCATCCACGGCTATGGATAGTCTGCCTGACCACTGCAAATCGTAGAGCTCCATCGAACTACCTTCTGATGACCTCACTTCCATGCCCAGCGACTAACTGTACTTCTGTCGACAGCAGATGCTCCATAGACTTTTCACAAGCATTTGTGAATATTCCCCACAGTTTCTTTCTCTGCAGTGAGAAATTCAATGACGGCACGTTGCTTGTAACATACATCACCTATAGATGTCATTTTGATACTGTCCTTCAGCTACACTAACTGTCGGAAGTGATGGAAACTTGGCATACTCACTCAGGAGACTTCAGATAATACATACTTAGTGTTTTGCATTAGTAGCATTGTTTTTGACTAAGAAAAAATGTGGTGCATTACTTCCTGAGCAACCTCGTATATTTAGTCAGTGAACACATGTACTGTGAGACTAGCTAACACTGTCAATTGCTTAAACAGCTGCATGCAAGAGGTACATTTGTGGATCCCATTCCTTAATTCTAATACTTCCTTATGCACAATGAGTAACTTAGTGTAAACGAGGACTACCCCAAAATATCATCCTGTAGGACATCATCGAGTGAAAGTATGTCAGTATACTGATTTCTACACCTACATAGTTGGCATAGTAAAGATTGCTGTAATTATATGGTATTATAGATACAGGCTGAGATTTGTTGCTATATGGGGTCCACAGCCTTCATGTAATTTTTAAACATTGTCGTATATGTGGGCAGGGAAGGGGGGAAAAGATTGTTGGATTCTGTTTACAACAACAGTGCACAGGAGATCAAGCGGTCAGGACCTGTAAGCGGGCATCCAGGGCAGCTGTTAAATGACAGAACAGTTAATTAGGTAAAATAAAGAAAATATATTTCAGTGTATAAGGGGCGCACCTAGGGTCAGAAGTTACCACTTTTAGGCCAGTCTAGGAGGTCGAATACTCAATAAGTGGACAGTGTAAGGGGAGGTGGTTCATCTTAACATGTTGATGACTGGTCATGGAATGCAGAGCCAGAGACTCTGCCTTCTAAGAAAGACATCTCTTCTGCTTGAGGTCTGGATCACAAGAGAGCGAAGCAACTGTGTTCTGCACTGCAGAATCCTGCAGAGTCCACACACGCTATTGGCTAAAACCTATGGCATGAATTCGTTAGCAGTTTCAGCAGAGGGCTCAAGGTTTCTCTTGTCAGCAGCTGTAACTGAATAGAACTGCCTCGGTTCTGAAAGGTAGGCAACTTGTGTCACAGAGGCACGGTGGAAGTTGTTCTGTGAGATAACTTGTAAAGATTTGACTGAGTCTTTGAAACAGTTTTTTTTTTTTTTTTTTTTTTAACCAATTCCCCAAAATATTCCTTGCCTGGCTGGCAGCGTGTACAATTATCTGTGCAAATTTCCAGCATGCTGGAATAATTGTAGGTTAGGAACTTCAGTTAATCAGTACAACAGAAAACCAAGCAAAATTGCAAATTTCACTTTTTTTATTCACTCAGTGACTAGTTTCGGTCCAGTGTCCATTTTCAAATCATCGTAATAGATAATCAGATAAGTTATTTCCCAAAATGCACAAACAATCAGCTATAGTGCTTACAGTTTTGACATGGTTTTTACATTTTCGGAAATACCATTTTTGACTATCTTTTATGATGATTTGGAAATGGGGTCACCACATGAAACTAGTCATTAAGTGAATAAAAAAGTGAAATTTGGTGATTTGGTTGGTTTTTCATTGTACTGATTGTTGTTTTTGCTTACAGCTGTCAAATAATTTATTTTTTATTTATTGCAATTTCAATTTTGACTATTACTACACATCATCAGGCAGAAGTCACAAATACAAGTACCCACACAGCTATAAGTACAGCTACTAGTCCAAACATAAAGTGAATAAAAACAATGTACAAGTCAGAAGATACACAAATAATCAAAAAACCATAAAAATAGCGTGACAGTAATATATGTCTTATGTTCGTGTGGTCCCACTTGATAGTTGTGTGCCAAATGTCATATTGGTGCGTAGGGGGAGGACAAGTAGAGAAGAGGAAGGGACAATGCTGGTACACTGGCGGGGAAGGAGACATGCAGGTGGAGGACAGGAACAAGTGAAGTTGGAGGCCAAGGGGTTACTGATATGAATGCTATGTCACAGGAAGAGTTACAACCTTTACAATTCAGAATAGATGCTGTCTGCGGGAAGAATCCATGATTCCTGCCACCAACACCAGCTATTCTGAATTCCAAAGTTTGGAACAATCTTGGGTTTTTCTGGATTCTTCCCACAAACACAGGTTGTTGAGAACTCTCCCTGTAACATATCCTTCATTCCTATACCCACCCTCACTTCAGCCTTCACTAATGCATATCCTCCAACTGCCTATCCCCTCTCTTCCCGAGCTCCGACTCCAGCACTGCACATGCCTTCCATCCTGTAAGTGCACCTGCATAGTCCTTACCCTTCTCTGCTTCTGTCCTCCCAACCTGCCCCTTCCCCCTTTCAACCACAGCCTCCTGATGCTATGCCTAGCAGGCCACCATCCATCCTGTCCCCACCACATCACTGCACACTCCCACAGGCAGCAGTATCACCTCCCCCCACTCCTATCCTGCTACCTCTCCCGACCCCACTTCTTTTCTGTACCCCGTGCAAACATCCCAGCAAAGATCACCATTCACATCAGACGCTGTTGCAGTCAGGCCTTAGTGCCAGGTGATGCCAGTCACCATGTGTGTGTTTCTTCTTTTCGTTTTGTCTATGTCTGATTAAGTACTTAGTCCAACATCAAACAATAGAAAATCCAGGATGGAATGTTACAATATTATGAAAAGGAAAGTTGCTACTCACAATATAGTGGAGGTGCTGACTCACTTAGTCCAATAGGTAATAATATCTAGCTGTCCTTTCTCATTGTGCCTATCTGGTCACACTCAGCACATCCTCTATGTGGTGACTAGCAATCCATCCTTCTCATATGGTCATTATTTCATCCCAGATTTTCCATTTTTTAAAGCAATAGACATCTGTTCAAATCTACTTGTTGCATTCAAGCCTTGAACTTTCTCTCCCCAATTCTGTTCAGTACCACCTCATTAGTTAACCTGGTTTACCCATCTGATCTTCATACTGGGAGACTTCATTGCCCATGATATTTTGGGACCTCGGCCTTTACTTGCCCTCGGGGTCGACTTTTGGAGAGCCTCTTGATGCCTCACAAGCTTTGCATCCTAAACACAGGCACTCACATTCCCTTCTGTACTGCTACTTTGTCATTCTCAGCCATTGGCCTCTCTTTCTCTTCTCCAGCCCTCACAGACTCTGTTCAGTGGGAGGTCATTGACGACCTCCATTCCAGTGACCACTTTCCACTCTGCATTCACCTACTTGATGGAGCACTACATGAAGAGAAGCCACCGACATGGCTGGTCAGCAGGGCTAACTGGTTGCTTTTGAGTCAGCTAGCTGTGTTTGAACATTGCAACAGTGTCCAGGAATAGGTGGACCATATCACACAAGTGATCAATTGTACCACTGACTTACCCATCCCAAAGGCCTCAGGTCATCTTCCGAGGCAACCTGTGCATTGATGGACAGGTGAGTGCCTTTCAGCCATTCGGAACAGGCGTGCAGCTCTTTGACAATTTAAAAGCCGCCCTACGGCAGACAACCTTAGAGCCTTTAGAGTCATGAGAACAAATGCCTGGCGTGTGCTTAAGGAGAGCAAGAAAAGATCATAGCAAGTATTCCTGGACTCCATCAACCATTCCACTTGTTCTACAGTTATGGGAAGCCATCAGGAGGATTTCTGGTGAGCGCAGTCGTTCACCAATAGCTGCAGAGTTGACACGAGGCTGTCTTCAGACAGCCACTGGAGACATCGCTCAGATGCTGGTGGAGAACTTTGCACATACTACTAAAAATGCCAGCCAGGCTCCGGCGTTTCGTCGCCAGTGCGGAACTTCAGAGAGGAGAAAATTGAACTTTGGTTCCACGATTCCGAAACTTACAACTACCCTTTCTCCCTGTGGGAGCTGGAATCAGCACTGTCTGAGACTTGTGACTCTATTCCTGGTCATGACCAGATCCGGCACTGCATGCTTAGACGATTGCCAGCAATGTCAAAAGAAATCCTCCTAGAATGTTATATAGCAGACAGGTAACTTCCCCAACTCGTGGAGAGAGGCAATTTTGATACCTCTCCTCAAACCAGTAGAGGACCACACGTCTCAGTAGTTATCGGAGTGTCGCCTTAATGAGCTGTGTAGGAAAGAACCTGGAGTGAATGGTTAGCTATCATCTGATCTGGGTGTTAGAGACCAGGCAACTCCTTAACCGATCTCAGTGTGAATTCTGAAGATTTTGGTCCACTGTCAATAACATGGCCCTGCTAAAGGCAGCTATTCAGCAGGTTTTTCTACGTAGACATCACTGCAGTGGAATATTCTTCGTTATCAGTAAGGTGTATGATCCTACTTGGCGACACTGTATTCTTGCTCAAATGCATCAATGGAACTTTCGTGGCCACCTCCCCATCTTCATTCAGTCTTTTTCTGTCTGTGCTATTTTAGAACCCAAGTTGGTAACTCGTCAGATCGTTTTGAGCAGGAGAATGGTGTCCCTCGGGGCAGTGTTTCAAGTGCTACCCTCTTTGCCATAGCCATCAGCAGTATCACGTCTACTGTAAGGAGTCCAGTACAGTGCTCCTTATTCATGGACAGTTTTGCTGTTTTCTGTTCCCTCTCCAGTGTTGCATCAGCGAGGTGTCAGTTGCAGCTTACAATGTGGAGGTTAGAGGAGTGGACTGCAAAGACGGGTTTTCAGTTTTCTGCAGATAAGTGTGTGTGTGTTCATTTTAATCATTCACATCATATTTTTAATTTACCTGCCGTGCATATGAGGGACACCATCCTAAATTTTAGAGATTCAGTGCAATTTTTGGGCCTCATTTTTGACTTCAAATTTTCATGGTTGCCACATCTGAGAGACCTGAAAGCCAGAACCCTGAGGGCACTGAATATCTTAAAAGTGCCTTAGCCACAGGTCTTGGGGAGCGGATAGGGATGTCTCCTCCAGTTTTATAGGGCTTTTGTGCGTATATGGCTGGACTAAGGGTGCTGCACAGTTTATGGATCAGCGAGGCCTTCCTATTTGAAGCTCATTGATGCTGTACACCGTGAGGGGCTCAGGCTGGCTACAGGTACTTATAGGACCAGTCCTATGCCCAGTCTCTGTGCTGAAGCCGGGAAACCACCACTTACCATCCGGTGACAGCTCCTCCTGGTGTGTAAGGCGTGTAAGTTTCTCACAGCTGCGACTTCACCTGCTCACCATACTGTTGCTCATCCGCCTCTGGACTGTCTTTTTTCAAACTGTCGACGAGCCACAATGCTATTTGGGTTCCACGTGCAACATGTACTGAAGTCCCTCGGTGCGGAGCCAGTACAGTTCCAGACCCATGGTTTTAACCGCCTGCTGCCCTGATTACTGGAGAGACTCAGAGTGATTTTAGATTTATTGGGGTACAAGAGAGGTTGCACTCCTGATTCCGTTTTTAATGCGACATTTTCTGACATGTTATCTGAGCACCACAACTATGTAGCTGTTTTTACAGGTGGGTCGAATAGGGGATTCTCCTGGTTACTCTGTTGTTTTCCTAGATCATTTCCTCAAGTCTGACTCCCTCAAGCGTTTACTGTCCTGTATGCATAATTGTCTGCGATCTTGCAGGCACTGGAGTTGATGAGACGTTATTCCAGTGCTAAATTGCTTGGCTGTTCTGATTCTCTAAGTGTGCCCTTCACTCATTGAAAGTTTGTACCCAGCAGATAAAATAGTTAATACCATTTAGGATGCCCTCCTCCACTACAACAACTGAGGAAGGAGTGGCTTTGTGCTGGGTACCAGGGCACATCAGGATTGCTGGGAATGAAAGGGCAGATCTAGCAGCCAAGGAGGCGTGTCTTGATCTGCAGATGTTTCAGTGTGCTATCCCACTGCATGCTATAATCTCAGTGTTGAGCTCAAAGAGTCTTGTGTCGGTGGGAGGATGAGTGGCTGGTAGTAAACAACAATAAGCTCTGTTTAGGAATGCCCACAATATGGATGTGGTGTACTTCCTTCCAGCCCCATATAAGGCTGCAGCTGCAACTCCAACAGTATAATAAAAACAATGGTAATACCTTAATGTACAGACTTCACACTTTGTGTTCGTACATTGTGACTTCATCAATTTCACATGACCACATAGAACATATATTTCTGTACTTGCCATTGCTTTCAGAGCTAATTTTATATGGTATTTCTATTTTTCACTGTAGTCATAATTACCATAGCTGTTTACTGGATCTTTTAATTTTACACATACCCTAAAATTATAGCCCTCTTTCATTTTTTCAGTGTTTGAAAATTTCTTTTTTACCATTACACATTAATTTATTTTAAACTAATGATATGGTTTTGGCTGTTCACTGGATTTGAAATAAAAAATGTGACTCTCTCCTGTTTCAGAATAGCCGCATTGCACCAGATGAGGAACTTGATGAGACGAAGGGTCGTTCTGCCATAGAGATCGAGGAAATCAGAAAGGAAAGGGAAGCAAAGGCTCAGGCAACTATACTGGAAATCATAGGTGACATACCTGATGTTGATGTTGCCCCTCCTGAAAACGTACTTTTTGTGTGCAAGCTAAATCCTGTGACCACAGATGATGACCTTGAAATCATTTTCAGCCGATTTGGAAAAATTAAAAGGTAGTTACTAATATCGTGCAGTTACTTGATCTACCCAGTTTGCTGTTCCTTACATTTTTTGTTAAAGTTCATAATATTGTAAACCTAGGCAGTGTTGTTCTAGATTTCATTCAGTCATAACCACTATACGAGCTTTTTAATCATGAGATAGCTGTTTGCTACCGTAAGTCCATACATGATATCAGTATGTTCCAAAAAGCTGCGTGCAAAACTGCCATTTTTCATGGACTAATATATGGGGTTCTATTGATAACAGAGATACGGGGTAAAATGTTTTGGATAGCTCTTGGCGTAGCAACCATTCGTACACCTGTCAGGTATGAGCACTATCCTACAGTACAGAATCAAAATTTCGACATTACACACTTCCTCCAGCTCGGGAAAATTGAGCAAATCAATTGGTTTCATTTGCATTAGGTGTGGTCTAGGGCGGACCTTAGGCAGTTTATAAAAGCACCATCTATTCGTGGGTGTTCCTGAGAAACCCCCCCCCCCCCCCCCCTCAAAAAAAAAAAGGGGGTAGAGCAGTTTTTTTGGGTATGAAAAGTACCAACTGTGGGGATGGCAACTTCTATAATTTCTGTTTATGGCATATCATTGAAATTTTTAATATGGTGTTAAGATGATATTGTCACAGAAGAAGCTGAGTAGCTCCGTGGTGTAGTGGTTACGATACTACACTGTTGCATGGAGGGTCGTGAGTTCAAAACTCATCTGGACTGTACAATTTTAATTTCTATATTCGGTCCGAGTAAATTCTAGAAGTATCCACTAATGACAAGAATCATTGTACTGTAATGTTCTGTAGATGTATATATACTGTATGTGTCCTGGCTGGAGGCAGATCGCTCCTTGCTCTTGCATGTGCAAGTACTGAAAAACCTTCGGTAAGTGAAGTTAGTGTTCGTCATTCATCTAATTACACCTTCTTCTGAGTGACATTATTCTGATGGAGGTGCTGGGTATTGGAACTTGTGATAGCGAACATTATCGACAACACAGTGGCCCCCATTAGGGCACGACAGAGCCGCCGTTTACATGGCGAGAAACCTGAGCTCGAGCCATATTCAACAGATCGCAATCTATTGGAGACAGAAGAAGAAGAGGATGTTACGATGGCAGAAACTGTAGGTCACCGCATGAGACATCCTTCCAGCTTCTCTGGTGACAATGGCCAAGATCCAAACAAGTGGCTGAAGGTGTATGAGCGGCATATAGCTGAATTAACAAATGGGATGACACCGTGTGTTTGGCTAATGTATTTTTCTACTTGGAGGGCACTGCCAAGCAATCATATGAGAACGAGTAGTTGTTCACAAGCTGGGAAGTATTTCAGGTGGAACTTCATAAGTATTTCGGCGACACACGACGACAGAAGTGCAAGGCTGAAGATAAATTAAAGTGCAAGGCACAGTGTCCAGGTGAAATTACAGCATCCTACATTCAAGACTTCAAGAAGTCTTGGAGCTGTGTAAAATAGTGGCTCCTAGAATGGAGGAGGAAGATAAGGTTACACATCTCACGAAGGGTGTTGCTGAGGACATGTATCAAGCCCTACTCCTGAAGGAGGTTTTGACACCAGAAGACTTCATAAAATGGTGCCAGTATATTGAGGCAATGTATCAAAAAAGAATTACACGCAAGAAGTTATAATGGCTTCCAAACGTCGTATCAATGTCTGTGATGGAGGAAGAAACTAATTTCACAAGTGTTCATCAGATAGTGAGAGAGGAAGTTTAGAAGGCACTTGGATTGCACAGTGAGCAAAAAAAAAAAAAAAAAAAAAAAGACGTTTCAAGAGGTCATAAGGGAGGAAGTGGAACAGACATTGAACCCAATCTCTTGTCCTTCATTTCCCTTTAAAACGGTGAAAAAGTCGAGACCCAGGCGGAGTTCATTCCTACAATGCCGCGTGAGGAACCTGTTTGGGCACCAAGGAAGACTGACGTCTGGAGGACCCAGGATAACCAACCAGTATGTTTCCACTGCGGATGACCAAGACATGTGGTGTGCTGTTGTCGAGAAAGGCGGCAGTTATTTGATGACGTCCACACCATAAGACAGCAGACTGATCTTAGCCGACTCCAACTCCAGGACGGCAAAGGTGAACAAGAATATGTGGGTGCAGGACGGCATAGGTCACCATCGCTGCAAGCTAGCTGCTGGAGAGGACGCTCACCAACACACTGGTCTAGGTGTCCATCACTGTTTAGAAGCTCCAGCCAGTCACCTAGCTGCCGCAACCTGGAAAACTAAAGGGTGCGACCTTCCTTGGAGGTGAGGCTGCCGAAGAGAAAAATCACTACAAAAATGATAGGAAACTACGTCGATGGGTGGCCGACCAACCCAAGCTCTTGTGGACTCTGGAGCATCATATTCAGTCATTTCGTAGAAGTACCATCGCCAGTTGCAGAAAACAGTATTCCTCGACAACAAAACAACTCTGTTGAAGGTGGCTAATTGTAAATATGTAAAACCTACAGGAAGATGTACCATTCGTGTGGGTATAAGTGGCCATACACAGCCCTTAGAATTCATCATCTTACAATAGTATAGTCATGACATCATTCTCGGATGGGACTTTTTGAAAGCCTCTCGGGCAATTATAGATTGTCGTCGCTCGAAGATTATGTTAGACGAGATGAGATACAGTAGACAGGAAGATGCGCACCTGAGTGTGTGGAGACTGTGTGTGCTGGATGAAGTGATCATTCCTGCAGTCAGCGCTAGAAAGGTAACTGTCATGTGTCATGCCATGCATCAACCCATGGATCGTGTAGTGGAATGTAAGATAAGCATACCACTGAAGAATAACTTGGTCATCCCAGCCTCTGTCATCTCGTTTAAAAATGGATCCAGTGCATTGTGGATAGTTAACTGTCACCGAGAAAGCAGATCTTTCCAAGATGCATGTGCATAGCAAACGCTGAGCCGTTAATTGAGGAACAGCTGAGCGTCATAGAAACCTCCCATGCTGAGTCTGTGGGCGAAATTAGTACTACCACTACGAGACAAGATCTATTCGACTATCTCCAGATCTCACAAAGGAACAACAGAAGAAGCTACTTACCATTCTTCAAGAGTTCTCTGAATGGTTCAATCCACAGGTAGAGAGCAAATTATACAAATCAACAGTGAAGCACCGGATTAGCACTGGAGGCCATCAACCAATAAGCCAAAGAGCATACCGTGTGTCGGCAATGGAGCGTCAAATAATTCGCAACGAGGTAGAGAAAATGATGAAGAATGACGACATGCATCCTTCGCGGAGCCCATGGTTGTCACCAGTGGTCCTCGTCAGGAAGAAGGATGGCAGTTAGCACTTTTGTGTTGATTACAGGAAGCTTAATAAGATAACTAAAAGGGACGTTCACCCTCTTTCACGAATTGATGATACACTAGATTGTCTGAAGGGGGCTAAGTTTATCTCAACTGTGGAGATGTACTCGGGATACTGGCAGATTTAAGTAGATGAGACTGATCGTGAGAATGCTGCATTCATCACTCCTGAGGACCTGTATGAGTTTAAGGTAACGCCTTTTGGTTTGTGTAATGCACCAGCAACTTTTGAACGGATGATGGATAATCTTCTAAGGCATCTGAAGTGGACGATGTGTCTTTGTTATTTAGATGACATTATAGTGTTCTCAGAGACATTTGATGAACATATAAAAAGACTTAGGGCCATTCTTAAGTGTCTCCAACAAGGCGGACTGAAACTTAACCCAAGAAAGTGTGTCTTTGGAGCAAAAGAAATCAAAATACTTGGACATCTTGCGTCAAATGAAGGTGTGTGGCCAGACCCAGAAAAGGTGAGATCTCTAACGGAATTTCCTATTCCTAAAAGTATTACAGATGTGAGAAGCTTCCTCGGATTATGTTCTTATTACTGTCGTTTTATCAAAAACTTTTGTATCAAAGCCAGATCACTCCAAGAGTTGTTAAAAGCTGATGCTAAATTTATCTGGACACACAGATGCCAGTGGGTATGGGATTGGTGCTGTTGTGGTGCAAATTTCGGGTGGAAAAGAGAAGGCTATAGCCTATGCTCCTAGGAAACTTACGAAACTTACAAAAGCCAAGAGAAACTATTCAGCTACAGAAAGAGAATGTCTTGCTGTGATCTGGACCATGTGCAAATTTCAACAGTATCTCTGTGGAAGGCCTACAGACCATCATTCACTTTGTTGGTTGACAGATCTTAAGGATCCAACAGGACGACTCGCCAGGTGGGCACTATGTCTTCAAGAGTATGACATTACCATAGTATACAAAAGTGGAGGAACACACCAAGATACTGACTGTCTCTCAAGAAACCCTGTGTGAAGATAGTGACTGTTTCGCTGCACTCCAGGACCCCTCTGCTGAGCAGAAGAAGGATGCCAAGAAGTCTCAAATTATGCTTGCCTTAAATCGGTCAGAGGATGTGAAAGGACAATTTAAGGTGGTTAATGGATTACTTTGCAAGAAAAACTTTGATCCATTTGGAAAGAGTTGGCTACCAGTGATTCCTAAATACATGCGCCTAGATGTTCTACAGAAATTCTGTGACACACTTGAGGCCGGATATTTAGGATTTATTAAGACACACGATAGAATCCGCAAGAGAATTTTTGGGCCAGGTTTATTTAGGAGTGTCTGTCACTATGTGTCGCACTGTCGAGAATGCCAGAGGAGAAAGGCAGTTGCTCAGAAGCCACCTGGCCAACTCATAACCAATTCCACCAGCCGAAACGCCTTTCCAGTGTGTTGGGATTGACCTTCTCAGACGATTTCCGGCGTCAGCTAGTGGCAATAGATGGATTATTGTTTGCACTGATTATCTGACACACGATGCCATTACAAAAGTCGTGAAAACAACCGAAGCATCCAAGGTAGCCAAATTCATCATGGAAGACAGTGTATTAAAACACGGTGCTCCAAGGTCGTTAATTACGGATCAAGGGAAAGTTTTTCAGTCGAATCTTGTGACAGAGGTAAACTGTCGGTGCAACATTACTCATCACATGACGACTGCCTACCATCCGCAAACTAACGGTCTTACTGAATGCGTTAATAAGACCTTGGCTGACATGCTATCGATGTTGAGCAACTAGGATGAAGTGCTACCTTTCGTGACATTTGCCTACAACATTGTCAAACAAGACACCACAGGATTTACGCCATTTTCCCTGGTGCTTGGGCGTGAGGCGACTATGATGATGGACACTGTGTTTCCGTTACGTCCTGATGACATGGACGACGACTACATTGGCCAGGTGTTAACCAGAGCTGAGGAATCTCGGCAGTTAACTCAACTCCATCCACACGCTGCAGGCTCAAGAAAATGATCACCGAAGGTATGACGCAAGCCACCGCCCTGTTGTCTACCAGCCTGGTGACCTCGTCTGGATCATCACTCCTGTTCATAAGGTTGGTCTCTCTGAATAGCTCCTCAGGCGCTACTTTGGACCTTATAAGGTTGTAAGACAGTTGTCTAATGTTACTTATGAAGTTGAAGATTTCGATCCTGACTAAGACGAAAGATCAGAGATATGGTCCATGTCCGGCGAATGAAGCCCTATAAGGATCCTGCCGCCTAGGATAAATTCGAAGGTCCAGCGACAGGCAACAAGCGAAAAGGTGACAAAGAGCATAGCGGCAAAAGAAGTTCGAAGAAGGATCACCGCCAGGGCAAGAATCAGGAGTCGGAGTATGCAGGACCGATGACTCGTTCCCGGACTAGGAAGACGTAACACCGAGACGCTGTTCTCTTAAGGATGGAGCAGTGCTGCAGAAGAAGCTGAGTAGCACCGTAGTGTAATGGTTACTATACTAAACTGTTGCGTGGGGGATCGTGAGTTCAAAACTCATTGTACTGGAATGTTTTGTAGCTGTATGTATACTGTATACGTTCTGGGTGGAGGCAGTTCGCTCCATGCTCTTGTATGTGCAAGTACTGAATAAACCTTCGTTACATGAAGTTAGTGTTCATCATTCATCTAATTACACCTTCTTCTATGTGACAATATTCTTATGCAACTTAGAAACTTTTTTTGATGTCATTGTCAGTTACCTTGATCCATAGGTTCAAATTTACTTTAATGCACATAAAATATGCATGTAATATCTGGTGTGAGGCGTAAATGTTGTTTTAACTAGATTAGATTAGATTAGTTTTTCGTTCCATAGATCCGTGCTGAGGAGATCCTCGTGGGTGTAGAACATGTCAGTTTTTTTTAAGCTGAAATAACAATACTAATAGTATGAACATATACATCATTTATTTCTATTAAAAAATTCGTCAATGGAGTAGAAGGAGTTAGCCACTAGTAAGTCTTTCAGGCTCGCTTTAAACTGATCTTTATTTGTAACTAAATTTTTTATGTTTACTGGCAAATTATTGAAGATGAGTGTTCCTGAGTAGTGGACCCCTTTTTGAACTAAAGTAAGTGCTTTTAAGTCCTTGTGCAGATCATTTTTGTTCCTGGTATTGTATGTATGATCTGAGCTGTTTGTTGGAAAAAGAGATATATTATTTAGGAGAAATTTCATTAATGAGTAAATGTACTGAGAGGCAGTAGTTAGTATACCCAGTTCTTTGAAGAGGTTTCTACAGGACATCCGTGAATTTGCTCCACAAATAATACATATTACACGCTTTTGGACTCTGAAAACTTTTGTTTGACTTGAAGAGTTACCCCAAAATATTATACCATATGACATTATGGAATGAAAGTAGGCAAAGTATGCAAGCTTTTTCATTTTTATGTCGCCTATGTCTGCTAACACTCGAATTGCAAATACAGATTTGTTAAGGCGTTTCTGCAGTTCTGTGGTGTGCTCTTCCCAACTGAATTTATTATCAAGTTGTAATCCCAGGAATTTAAGACTGTCAACCTCTTCTATCTGCTCTTCGTATTTTATGCATATGCTGGGTGGAAACCTCTTACAGGTTCTGAATTGCATATAGTGAGTCTTATCGTAGTTTAATGTCAGTGAGTTGGCTTGAAACCATTTATTAATATCCATGAAAATATCATTAGCAGATCTTTCTAGAACTACACTTCACATACTATTTATTGCAATACTTGTGTCATCTGCAAACAAAACGAATTCTGCTTCTGGCAGTGTAACTGATGAGAGATCATTAATGTACACAAGAAAAAGCAATGGCCCTAAGATGGATCCTTGTGGGACACCACATGTAATTTCTTCCCATTCTGATGATGACTGATGACTTAATTCACTAGTCCCTTGCACTGACACCCTTTGTTTCCTGTTAGTGAGGTATGACTTGAACCATTTTGCAGCACTGCCCGTGACACCATAGAATTCTAATTTACTTAAAAGGATCACAGAAAATACCTGCTGCTTGTAATTTGTTATTTAATGAATTAAGTACATTTTCACTGTAGGTGTAAATAGCCTTCTCGATATCAGAACCTTCAGAAATCCAAACTGTGTTATTGATTATATGTTATTTGTGGTCAGATGGTTGAGCAGCTGCCTGTACATTACTTTTTCTAAAATTTTTGAGAATGCTGGCAAAAGTGAAATCGGTCTGTAGTTTGATGGTATCTCTTTATCCCCTTTCTTGAATAGAGGCTTAACATCTGCATATTTTAGCCAGTCAGGAAATGTCCCAGTTATAATTGACTGGTTACACAAGTAACTTAGAATTGTACTAAACTCACAAGAACATGCCTTTATTAACTTTGTTGATATTTCATCCTACCCACTAGAATGCTTTGTTTTTAAAGATTTTATTATGGAAGTTATTTCTTTTGGTGAAGTGAGTGATATATTCATGTACTTGAAGCTATTTGTGAAGGCTAGTTTCAGATATTCAAGGGCATTATTTACTGATCCTGAAAGTCCCATTCTATCAGTAACGGATATAAAGTACTTGTTAAATAGATTTGCCACACTATGCCCATCAGTTACTAATGTGTCATCTACCCTTAGTGATATTTGCTCCTGTTCCTTTCTGGTTCTACCAGTCTGCTCTTTCACTATATCCCATATTGTTTTTATTTTGTTCCCTGGCATTGCTATCTTCTTCTCGTAATGCATTTGTTTAGACCTCTGAATTACTTTTTTTAATGTTTTACAGTATTCCTTGTATTTAGCTAAATCATCAGCATTGGAGCTATTCTTGGTCGACAGATACATTTTCCTTTTTCTCTTACAGGAAATCTTTATTCCTTGTGTGATCCATGGTTTTATTATAGACTTCTGTTTAATTTGAGTAACTTTTAGAGGAAAACAGTTTTCAAACATGGTACTGACATTGTTCATGAATGTGTTATATTTTTCATTCATGTCATGAGCACTATAAACATCTTTCCAGTTCATATCTTTGAGCAGTTTTCTAAAACACTCAATTTTTGGTTGATTGACTACTCTCCTGTACTCAGATTTAGCAGCCTTGATAATCTGCTTAGAATTTACATCTAAAACAAGGAGCTGCATGTCGTGATCTGATAGTCCATTTATAACAGGGTTTATGATATGGTTTTGTTCCTTTGATTTGTCTATAAAGATGTCATCAATGGCTGTCCTTGAGGATTTAGTGATCCTAGTTGGAAAGTTTACAGTGTGAGTTAGATTGAAAGACAACATTACTAATTGCAGTGAGTGTTTACTGGAAGATTGCATTAGAAAATCTGTATTAAAGTCACCAGCAATCAAAATTTCTTTGTTTCTTCCTGTTAAATAACCCAAAAGAGCTTTTAGATGATCTAAGAATAGATTATAATTTCCTGCAGGTGCTCGGTAAATAGTTATTATTATATAGGATCTGTTATGGAACTCTACTTCTGTTGCACATGCTTCTAGATGCTGCTCTAAACGGAATTTATTAATGTTAATGTTCTTGAATTTATGGCAGTTTTTGATAAATGTGGCAACTCCTCCTCCATCTATATCTGACTCTGTGAACTCATGGCAAGGGTTCTAGGGTCATCGAGGGATTCTGAGGTCACAAAACTATGGTTTTAGTCACAATTTTTCACCAATAGAACTTTATGGCAAGCTATCTGTGTATAGTGGGCACTTCACATTTATAAAAATATGCCGTAAGTGGTACTGCAATGGTAAAAAATTAGCTTAAAACATGCCTGAAAAACACTTAAAATTCCTGCAAAAAATTGTGGAAAATTGGAAGGACTGCAAATCCAGTAAAATATTCCTAATAACATTTTTACTCTTTTAATATGAGCAAAAGTATCCAGAAAAAAGAAAAACAAACCATTTTGTGTTAATCTTGTATTATACGTAATTATTTGTTGTTTGTATGCATCAAAGTATATAAATATGTCAAAATATATAAATAAACTGACAAAACTTAATTGACCTGTAGTATTCGTCTTATATAAGCAGCACACTGTACTGTAGCAAGAAAAGAAGGGAACCAGCAAAAAAATGCCCCTGTCAGACCACAAAAATGGCAAATACCTTCCTCTTTTAGAGACTCTGACAGAACAGTGGGAAACCTGCTGCGTTGATCCTCATTCCCCCTTCCTCACCAAAAGTTTTGGAAGAAACATATTTGCACTTTTTTGTGATGAAAGAGAGTAGCAGAGAGACAGTGACTGTTGAAGAGATAGCAGAAAGTGCCAGTGGGAGAGAAAGACAAAGGAGGTAGTGATGGTGTGAGAGAGAAAGTGACAGTGAAAGAGAGAGAAAGATGAAGACTATAACAGTGGGAGGAAAGGAGAGAGGAGATATTGAAGTTCAGTTTAGTGAGAGATAGTGGCAATAGAAGAGAAAGAGAGATGGGCAGAGACAGGAGCAGTTTGAGCAAAAGAACAAGGAGACAGTGGAAATGAAAAACATAGATGAGTGGAGCCCCTGCATAGACTTCAGGGGTTCTGGTACCTCCCAAACTGGCAAACTTTAACATGTAGGTATAGGGGAAGGCACATTTTAGACCGAAAATTTAAACACTTGATTATAGGGGAAATACCCTTGTCAGATCCTCCATAACTTTTGGGCTACCTTGGTATGGTGAAGTTAGTGTTAGTGGGTAGAAAGACAAAAGTAGACAGTGTAAGTGAGAGACTGTGGCAGTGGGACGTCCTATAAACCAATGGCAGAAGGAGGAAACAGTGAGAGAGAGAGAGAGAGAGAGAGTCAGACAGACAACAGCAGTGAGAAGCAGATGCCAAGTATGAAGACTCAACTACCAAGCGAGGCTGGGTAAGAGGATGTAGAATGTTCTGCATTAACACGTCAAAGACAGTTTCGGGCCAAGAAGACTGCCCATTTGTGCCATTCTTTAAAGCGTGACTGCCTCATTTGTGATTGATTACCTTAAAGAGTAATACATATTAAAAAAAGATCCAAGATTTATTTTTCATATTTAGTTTAGTTCTTTAATAGCTGTCTAATTTTAGAATAATAATGGCAGAAAAAAAAGTGCGAGATGAGGTATTGAACAATTTCTTCCTCTTTAGCTACCAAAATTTCCTGCTCACTCATCAAACATGATGTGTTTGTAGCAGAATTACAGCAAACTGTGACACCTAACAAGTAAATGCACAAAATTAAACATCAATGTGATCGCATATTGGCTCAGCCATTCACAACAGCAGCTGATGTTTCTTTTGAAATAATTCTAGGAATTGACAACAGAAGGTGGTGCCTGTCAAGTGGCAGGTAGTGAGATGTATGTACATTGTTATCATGTGAAATGATTCCAGTTTTCTAGCGATAGGTGACTCATGTGTTAGAATATCGTGGCCCGAGCTGTATGTGGGCATGGTCTTATGAACGCATCGATGTGTCTCTAAAGTGATGAAAGAGCACAAATATGCTCGTGTGCAAAAATTTTTGTTGAAGTACACCCACCTTGTCAGAGTTTTTTTTTTTTTAAAAAAAAAAAAAAAGAAAAACACATTCACCTTTTCATGCTTTGACGGGAGCATTTTTCCATTGGTGAAATAATCCTGATGACATAGTTTGTTCACACAGCTATTGTAAAAGATGACCCGAAAAGCAGCATTTCTCTTCAGTTTTTGCTTTCCTTTTTTACATTAATATTTTACAAATGTGTTACAAACTCATGATTTATGTGTGTGGTAGTAATATTGACAGTGATCATAGTCACAGATGAAATTTTTTTTATAGCAGCATCATGATTGTAGTGTTAATACATGAAAAGTCACTTCAGAATATGCTGTCTGTCATTGGGTTTCATAACTGTACACCACACACTGTAACAAGTGGAAACGGAGGAACTCCATCTGTTTAATGCAATATTTAATATTTTTTGCTAGGAAGTAATTTGTTTATGTATTTTTCATTTTCAGCTGTGAGGTAATACGTGATAAAGTGACTGGAGACTCGCTGCAGTATGCATTTGTAGAATTTGAAGACCGGAAATCATGTGAGGATGCTTATTTTAAAATGGACAATGTTTTGATTGACGATCGAAGGATACATGTTGACTTCAGCCAGAGTGTGGCAAAGCTAAGATGGAAGGGTAAAGGTGAGTATTGTTTGAAGGAATAAAACACACACACACACACACACAGTGGAGAGTGAGGGGGGGGGGGGGGGGGCATACAGAATCTGAGCATCTGCTATGCCACCCACTCAGGTTGTGTGGATTGTCCCAGCCAATACTAGTTTCCTTAAACTTGGCCTCTGACACATCCTCCCTGTTAATACATTCTCCTCTCTTTTTCCATTATATTTTTATTTATTATGTTTCACTCAAGTATTTTCTTTATTGCTTTCACTTTACATCTTCATTCACCCCTTCCCCTCTGTTATCTTTTTTTCCAATCTCCTTTTTCTCCCCGTTCTTAATTGCACTATTCATTCCTCTTTCTCTTAATACACCTTTAGTTCTTCCTCTGGCATCTTCTCTGGGCTGAAGCTAATCCAGTGCTCATCAATACACTACCTTTGTCTCCCTATTCTCCCTGATTCCTCCCACTTCATCTTTGTCTGCTCTAGTCCTCACTGCAGGACACTCCCTCTGATCCTGGGATCTGAGTGAGCTGCCCATCCTTTTTAATCTTCGCCAACCTTTCCCTTTTTCCTCACCAAGGAAGGAACTAATTGTTCCAAATGCTAGGATAGTGTTATGTCCTTTTAATATGTGTGTATTGTTAGTAAAAAAGTTTTTCCTTCATGAAGGTATGTATTGGCCAGTAATTCTGTCTCATTTCATTGTTTCCTTGAATGGATTTTCCTTTCTGTGTGAAATACATATAATCAGTTTAGGACTGTAGAAACGTTGAAACATGCAACACAATTCTGGTACTATGACTTAGGTTAAAGAAAATATAAACTACATTTATAGCATTTGCGGATTTTAAGAAATTTTTTTGATCTACACTCTGAAATTCTAAAGGTAACAGGGATAAAGTGGAGGTAAAAAAATCATTCAACTGTAGTTACAAGAATCAAAGGCTCTCAAAGGGAAGACATTATTCAGCCTGCACATTGAGCAAGTTGTAAAGTAACCTCAGTAGAAATTTATAAATGGAATTAAAGTGCAGTGAGAAGAAATAAGAACTTGAGGTTTGCCGAAGATATTGTAATTTTGTCAGCAATGGCAAAGGATATGAAAAATCTGTTTATCTTAGTGGATAGTATCTTTAAATGAGGTTGTAGGATAAACGTCAATGAAGGTAATGGAATGTAATGTAATGGAGCTAAACAAGCTGATGCAAAGAGAATTAGATTGCAAAATTAGACACTTAAAGAAGTAGATGAGATTAGCTATTTGAACAGCAAAATAACTGATGATGGCCAAAATCAAAAGCATGTATTGTTTGGTGCATAATTTCGTAGCGATTTTCCGTAAGTTTAATAAACACAGCAGATATATGTAACAGAAACTTTAGTCATCAATGATCAAAAGCCAGTTTTGGGTTGGTGCATAAATTTGTAATGAATTTCCATTAGTTCATTAAACACAACGGGTACACATAACAGAGTTTCGTCATCAGTAATATATATATTCTCTTTCAATATTACGATAAGGATAGTTGCTGCTCACCATATAGCAGATATGCTGAGTTGCAGATAAGGCACAACAGGAGGATTGCCAGGCAAAGCTTTCAGCCAAACAAGCCTTCATCAGAATACACACACACACGTGCAGTCATAACTTACATCTTACATTCACATGACGACAATCTCTGTCTTTGTTTGACAGTCTTTTTGTTGTGCCTATCTGCGACTCAGCATCTCCACTGTAAGGTGAGTAACAACTATCCCTTTCATAATATTGTCATTATTCCATACTGGATTTTCCATTGTGTGATATATTCTCCTTCACATTTTACAACATTCTGCCAATGCCGGGGTAACTTCTCGATTCTGCAACTGTAGAAATCACATGGTTCTGAGGTAAAGAACTTATTGAACCATGTTCAGAGCACATTTTCATCTGGAAAGGAGGTTGTTTGGTAGAGTGGAAAAGTACACAAGATCAGATGAATAAGGTGGGTGCAGAATGACTTCCCAACCCAACGTCTGTATAGTATTTTTTCCCAGTCTTGCAGAAAGTGGACAGGCATTATTATGGAGTAGCATCACCCCATACAGTCTTCTTGATAATTCCTCTTGGATTACGTCGTAAGACGTCTCAGCTGTTGACAATAAATTTCAGCAGTGATGATTACTCCTCGGGGGAGCAGTTCATGGTACATAACACTGCCACTGTTCCACAAGATGCATAACATTATTTTTTGTTGTTGTGCTTAGATTTTTGTACAGTGATTTGCTCCTTTGTTTGGGCTCAACTATTCCTTGATGTCCCTTATGTTATCATAAAGACAGCATTTCTCTTCACCAGCAATGATAAATGAAAGGGATGCTTTGTGTTGTTGATGAGCCAATTGATGATGAGTAAGCAGAGATGCACATATGGCCCTCTCCTGATTTTTGTAGATTTTGGCTTACAGCATGCAGTACCCATACACCCGATCTTTGAACCTGCCCCATTACATGTGAATGTTGCACGATGGTGGAATGGAGTACACTGATGTAGATCATTCCGTAGTAATGAGTTTAAACAATCTTCATCAAACCTCGAAGGTCTACCTGAACATGGATAGTCTCTAATGTCGAAAGAATCCTCCTTAATTCATGCTATGAATACTGACTTGCTTTTTCTTTTCTGGTAACTGTGATATTTAGAAGCTTTTTTGTGTAGCTGTACTGGGAACATTGAGCAAATTTAGGAATTCTGTTGGGAAGTTTATGCCTTCACCTAGGCTATAATTGTATCAATTGATTAAAATTTTTTTTTTTTATTCTTGTGGTGTGTGCTGATTCTTTTTTTGTGAATGGTTTACACGTTCATCCATTCTATGTTTACATAGTTTATCTGTGTAAGCAAATACACTTTTTCAATTAATATGATGGTCATTGAAGAGATAATTTTTTTACAGTTGTTGATAAATATAAGATAACATCCTTTTAGGTGCTTCAAATTTTATGTTTTTCTGCATGTGTGCAAAGTTTTGAACAATCCTGACAGATGGAAGAGCTGCAGCGAACTATGAAAATGTTGTCTGTGTAAGACACTCATTACAAGCAAACCAATGTAATGGAATTCTAAGTTGTGTATGAAGAACTGTGATGAATATCCAGAAATGTTTCTGTACCATGTATGGCAATTATGCAGTTGACAAGAGGACTATTGAGTAATGGTTAAAGAGAATGGAGGCATAAGGAAGTGTAGAAACAGTTGCATTCATAATTAACCATGTTCGGTATGTTTTGTCACAGCCACTGCTGGCAACTTGACAGATTGTGTGGATTCCATTGTTTGAGCTGACTGACACATTACAACTAATTTGGCTCTACAGCCAAGTGAGTGAAAAATTATTGAGACTCTCGTATATTCAAAGGTGTGCTCAAGATACGATTTTCTGTTTCCCAGAACTATCAGAGCAGTATAAGGCCAATGGAGAGACCTTTGTAACATATAGTAACAGGTGACAAAACATGGGTGCACCACTTTGATGCTTTATCAATAGGGGATACATGCTCTTACACAATTATACCATAAGTCCATAGACATAGGAGGCTGTGTAGAAAAATAGTACATGTAGATGAAATGTTGGTTGATATTGTCACCAAATTCTAACTCTTAAGAATAAATATGTTCCGAGGAAAAAAAGTGAGGCGTTATTTACTGAACAAGCTTTGTATATAAGGGCTTGTAAACATAAATCCCAGTTAATACTAATTTTTGTATTAAACAAGTTTGTAAGAAGTAATATGGGATTTGGTTTTTGTTGAAACTGTGTAAAATCTTATTTGGACTAGACACATTGATCTTGATTTAAAGCATCTACAGTATCTATTTCTTGGCTTCTACATTATTTCCATGCATTTTTCTATACACAGGTGTTCGATATTTAGCGCACAGCACTGCACTGACACACAATATATGAGCAGATCAATACTAGTTGCAATTGGTTGTTTGTGTGGTTTACAGACCTAGCCTGCAGCTTCTGCCAATTCATATATAATTTGGCTTGTTTCAGATCTCAGAAAACTACTTCATGACAGGCCTTATGGAACATGATTTTATGAGAATGAGAATAGATAATTGTGTGAATGAATGAATGGACAATTAATTTAAAAAAGTAATATGAGGAAGAACTACTTCACAAAATCACATGCAAGGAAACAATATACCACTCACAAATACAAATTTCTATGATGTTTGTCTTCTAATGAAGAGTATCTGTAAAGAGTTAAATTGTGCTTTGACATGTACATTGCACACCGTCATGAGACAGTCGACAGAATAAGTTTAGTTCACCATCTTGGTTTGGCCAACGAAAACTGCTATGGTGAAGATTAGATCATTCAAGGACAGCAACTTACAAAAAAGTTAAGAATAGTAAAGGTTAGATTATTCAAGGACTGCAACTTACAAGACTTTAATTTTATTGAAACAAGAGTGACTAATTACATTGAAAAAAAGATCCCAGATAAATAAATGCAAAGTTTAACAGTCAAGATGAATTGTTACAATTAAAGGCAAAAACATAGGATTTTAAAATCTGACACACCAAAAGTACAAGAAATATAAAAACAGAAATTAAATTCGTAATATTTTTATCACTTGTCGGAGATGAGAGAATGCTTGACTGAAAACAGAATCTATAAACCTGCTACAAAAACAAATACTCTTATAATCGTGTACTAAAAGTACAACAGCTAGAGAGTACTTTTCAGAACGTATACCTTTTGTACTCCATTCTTGTTCCTGTGCTCCAGGAAATACTGGTCACTTTCTACTTAGAAAATCTAATTTTCCTGCATGTTGTAAATTTCATTGCCCTTTACTGAATATTTTCATTTCTGTGCATTTTAGGCCGTGGAGTGGAGCATTTGGAT
The DNA here is from genome assembly GCF_023898315.1 of Schistocerca nitens. NCBI lineage: Eukaryota > Metazoa > Arthropoda > Insecta > Orthoptera > Acrididae > Schistocerca > Schistocerca nitens. Next base: position 263,015,506 of record NC_064615.1, read on the forward strand.
GATGAGGGTAATCCAAGGAAAGATGGTGATATTCATTACAACAACTATGTAAGTAAACAACTGTTTTCCTTTATGTATTAATTCCTTGAACTTTTTTAACTCTACTCAGTGAGGTGTGTGTGTGTGTGTGTGTGTGTGTGTGTGTGTGTGTGTGTGTGTGTGTGTGTGTGTGTGTGTGTGAGAGATCTCTGGAGGAGGACTTTCCTGTCTTTTGATTTCATACTTTCTATGTGCCTGTCTGCTTCTCTTAACACCTCTTCTGTCTAGTATGTTATTTGAAAGTAATACACAAATTTTAGCTGGTAAAAGAAGTGTGACTGTTGTGATTTGGTAACAGTTTTGTAATTGTTCTTACTCTGTGAATGCTACACAGATATTTCTGCTATATCAGATTTAAATTTTATTTGTTCCTTAACATAAGTGCTAAAGATTACATAGAATAGCCATTGGAGTCCCCTCAACATTCTTCCTGATTCACCTTTGACTATTAGAGTGGTGTCAGAAAAGTTTAACCATCCTGTCCTTTTGTGCAACATACACACACAGTTAAGAAGTAATCATGTAGAAAATAAATAATCTCTATTGTTGAGGCAGCAGAAGTTGCTCCCTGAGAGTTGGAGTGGGTTGCACACAATAATTCGTGGGCCTACCTCAACCCGTAACATAATACAATTTTATAAACATCTCTATGGCAGCACCTCAGTGTTGTCACAGCTCTGGTGACAGCTACTGTTGTCACCGGTAACCATTAATGCTTCATAGTTGAAAGCTGGCAATAGTGCTGTGAGCTGTCTGAGGCCTTTCTAAAGCATCTTGACTGTCAGTTTTGTGTCGTGTAATGAGTCAGAAGAAAGTAGCAGTAGCAAAGAGACTAATGTAATAGATAATATCAAGTCTGAATCAAGGTGATGGTGAACTACTGAAGCCAACAAGTACCTGTGAAAATATTGACATTGTTCTTCTCATCGAAGGCTCTGTTTCGGAACATTTGAAGACTGACAAAAAATTTGCTGAGACACTCTTAAGAAGCAAGGTAAAAAGACTGTTAAGAAATCGGAAAGTTGTTTCCTTAGCCATGGCAAGTAAATATAACAGCAGCACTTTACCTTTCCCTACCCCTACCCTGCTATCCTTCCTCCTCGCCACCCCAGCCTCCTCCTAACCCCACCACCCAGCTTGCTTCTCCCATCAGGTGCACCTTTCTCACAGTCAGCCAGTGTGTGTTTGTTTTGTCTATTTCCAGTGAAGGTCTTTTTGCCCAAAAGCTTACTTGTTTGACAGGCTTTTCTTGTGCCTATCTGTGACTCGGCATCTCCACTGTGTGGTGCAGCAACTATCCTTTTAATAATACTCCCATTATTCCATCCTGGATTTTCCATTGCTTGATTTTAAATATAAAAGTCCTGGATTTACGCCAGGTACTAACCTTTGTATAATGTGCTGTAAAGACATTTTATCTCCTGCATTTTATAACTTGCAAGAGTGGAAGAATGTGAAGTTGGAGATCCGGAATATACACCAGATTGATTGATGCCCTTGAAAAAAATAATGAAAATAGTGAATTAATTGAATAAATCTCACTACTTAAGGTTACCAAAAGAACACAAGAGTGTCTACCAGAATACTTTCGATCACTGTTGTATCACATGGCATTAAAATTCCAGTGAACAGTGTCAAAAGTACAACAGTTCCAGTAGAAAATATGTCTGAAGAACATGGCGGTGCTGAATCCACAGATCGTAATAGTTTAATGCAAATACTTCAGGAGAAGTTTAGCAGAAATTGTGTTCAAGAAAATTAGCACCACTTATCTTAGCACCAACTTCATGGGCAAAGAAAAATCCAAATAGTTTTTAACACAACTGAATGTATGGTAAAGAAATCAATGACATTACTAAAAGAAGATAGTATTTTGTCAAGAAGAAGCTATAAAGTGGGAAACAGAATAGGTATGGAATGGCTTTCCAGACTCTTTCTACTACAGCAGTGATGTAAGTCGAATTTCTGCTCATAAAAGAGATTGTATATCTGCTGCTTCAGAAAATGGCGAAAGAGTGTGTAAGACAAAAGCACTAATTTTGCATAAACTGAAAGATGTATACTTAGCTTTCAGAGAAAATTTCCTTCCAATAAAATTGGTTTTACTAAATTTTGTGAACTTCATCAAGAAGAATGTGTTACAGTGCTGTAAACAGTCATGGAATGCATAATGCATGAGTGTGTGTGTATCATCAAAATATGAAACTGATGATGCATGCTTCACATGCAGAAGTATCAATGCTTAACTTTTACAGGAACATGTTTGCAATCTGGAAAATGAAGAGTGCATGCTGTATCACTGTACTCAGTGTTGTGAAGAGTATGAATTTTTTTTACTGGAGCTAGAATCCTTACAAGCTTCTGACATACATTGGACACATTAATGAAGATAGTTGATGAATTTATTGAGTATCTCGTCCAAAAACTTCAAAACCTGACACAACATTATTACGTATTGAAAGCTCAGGATTGCTACTTAAAAATCAAGCAAGCAAACACTCCCTGACACTTCTTGCATCATTATAGTGGATTTTGCAGAAAACTACATGTTTGCTTCAGGATGCTGCACAAGGGTTTCAATGGCAGAACATTCAAGTTACCCATCAGCCCTTTGTTGTGCGCTATACAAAAGATGATTGCATTACGTAAATGTCATTGTATTATAGAAGTGATTGTTTGCAGCATGATACAAACACAGTGTGTTTATCTGAAATAATTCTCAGCTATACTCTGGAACAAAAGCCACACATCCAACAATTATTTCAGTGATGGCAGTTTTACATTATATAAAAGCTTTAAGATCTTAGTAGATTTGTGCCATCACAAAAAGATCTTGAGGTACCTGCAGAATGGAAATTTTTGTCATTAGCCTTGACAAAGCAACAAGAACAAGTTTACAGCATCCAAATAACAATCACTTTTTAAGTCCAAAATACCCATTTACATTTGCCACAACTCATCTTTCGGGAATGCAAACATTTTGTGTTAAAACAAAGGATATAACAATAATTATCGAATATGTTACAAAAATGATATGAAAATGGTTCTGTCATTCCTGGGACAAGACTTAAATCATTTTTTCAAACCACTGAATGGAAGCAGATTACTAATAAAGCATGTATCATCAACTTATTAATTTATGTGAGTTCATCTTGGGTTTCAAAACTAAGTCTCCATCACTATCAAAGATCACTATCAAAGAAGAAATGTTCATCAAAGCTATCTACTGAAACAAGTACTGGCAATATTATGAAAAGGAAAGTTAGCTACTCACCATATAGTAGAGATGTTGAGTCGCAGACAGGTGCAACAAAAAGACTACTAAACATGTAAGTTTTCAGCCAGAAGGCCTTCTTATGAAATAGACAACACACACACACACACACACACACACACACACACACACACACACCTCTCACACATGTGGCCACTGTTTCGGTCCCAGCAGCCAGAGGACTAATGTTTTACAATGGGCTGTTTCTTGTGATCTATTGACACTGATCGAACAATACTGGAACTTCTCACTTTTTTATGCAGAATATTTTAACATTAATGTAGATTTACAGACCGACTTCCACATTCTCTACAGAGTATCAGTGTAATGTTTCTGCAGTTTGCTGAAATTTTATTAGTTTACTACTTTTGTGTAGAAGAGCATAAGCTGCATACAGCTTGATGAAGTTTTGTTTACATTGTTCACCAGACCATACATTTTTTAGTAGTAATGGTCCTATAACACTCCCTGATGTACCCTCAAAATGACTTCATGTTTTTCCCTGTCAAGAAGAATGTGCGGAGTTCTGTCTGTTAATAAGTCTTAAGTCCAATCTCAAAGCTAGCTCAGTATTTCATAAGCTAAATTTATTTTACTAAATGAAACATGAAACTGCATCTTACACCTTCCAGAAGTCAAGGAACATGGCATCAACCTGCATGCTTCTATCTATGGCATTCTAGGTTTTGTGGACAAACAGAATAAGCTGAGTGCCATAAGATTCTTGTTTTCTGGAAACCAAGTTGATTCCAATAGAACATTTTTTGTCACTTGTACTATGTCATAATATTTGATTTATCACTACATCTGCTATACTTCAGGAGTAAAGAGGACTACTTATCAACTGGCAGAAGTGTTGAGTTGTCGACAGGTACACATAAAAGTGAAAGAAAACTTGCTAGCTTACAGAATAAATCGTACCTCGAGCTAGTGTGGGTGGGGGGGAGGGCGGGGCGTGCGCGCGCCCATACACACACACACACACACACACACACACACACACACACACTCACTCACTCACTCTGTGCCCCTACACACACACACACACACACACACACACACACACACACACACACACACACACACTGTGCCCCTATGTTGTGCCAGCTGGAAACACAATCACTCTGAAAGCTAGCAAGCTTCCTTTCCCTTTTGTGTGCACCTATCAACAACTCAAAGCTTCTGCTATTCAGTGAGTGGTCTCCTTCACTCCTAATCATTTGAATTCTACCTGGTACAGTCAAGACTTAAAGAGAAAGTCGATAGGTGACTACTTCCTGTATGATAGTGAGATGAATAGGAGCATCGTTGACGTTAAGATAATACCATCACAGGCCTTGGATAGCAACCACCATTTGCTGGTAATGAACCTGAGAGGGACTAAGGATAATAAAGGGACAGAAAACCAGGGAAAGGAGGAAGCAAGCAGGCACAGAACCTTTAAGTAGTAAAGGAAATCATCCCAAAGGATGAACCAAAACCGGTAGAAGAGGAATGGGGTAGATTCAAGGAAACATTGGTAAGTACGGCGGAAGCAGTATGTGGGAGGACAAGCAACAAAAAGAGATGGAAAGAAACACCCTGGTGGAATGATAAAACAAAGGATATAGTACAGAAGAAGAATAGAGCCTTTATTGTATAGTTCCAGAAGAGAACATTAGAGACAAGAGAAGAGTATCAGGCAAGCAAGAAAGAAGCAAAATTAATAGTGGCAGAGGAAAGAAGAAAGTGGATGGAACAGTGGACCAGAATGGTGGAGGAGGATAGCGAAGGTTCAAAAAAGGTGGTATAGGAGATGATTAAAAATGAGAGGAAGAATGGTACGACAGATTATGCTCGAATGGTGAACAAAAGTGAACAAGATGTAGAGAATGAGGAGGAACTCAAGAATATGTGGAAGGAGTATTTTGAATAACTCCTGAACCCGAATGGAGACCTGGATGAGGAGGAACAAGCCGAGGAGAAAAAAGAGAAGGAACAGCAAATATAAAAAGACCTTACATAGGGAGCAGTGGAAGACGCATTGGGCAAGATGAAGGGAGATAAGTCACCAGGTCTGGACAAGCTAAGTGTAGAGATGGTGAGAGCAGCAGGAGAGATGGTGGATACAATGGCTATATCGAGTAATGAAAATTGTGTGGAGACATGATGATCCCAGAAGACTGGAAGAAGGGAATAGTTGTCTTATCTTTAACAAAGGAAATAGAAAAGAGTGCAAGAACTATCGGGAGATAACATTGATGAGTCTGTGCAAAGATTTTTGAGAAAATTTTGGAAGCACGAATTCGGGCAAAATTAGAAGGAAGAATGAGAGAAGAGCTACATGGCTTCAGAGCAGGAAGGTCCACGGTGGATCTAATTTTTGCTGTAAGACAACTGTAGGAACAGCAAAGCGTGGAAAGCCCTGGAGAAGAGAGGAGTAGCAAAACAGATTATTTGGAAGATAAGGGAAATGTACCGCGAAAGTGGGAGGAGAGAGATCAGCTCGGATTGAAGAGAGGAATGGCTTTAGGCAGGGAAGTGCACTGTCACCATTACTCTTCATTGTAGAGATGGATGATATAATGAGTACAGTAGCACAAGTAATTTGTGGAAGGAAGATGAAAGCTGTGGTGTTTGCAGATTATCTGATGACTTGGGGGAATAAGGAGGAGGAAGTACAAGAGCAGTTGGGTGTATGGGAGTGAACAGTACAAGAATATGGGATGAAATTTAGTATAAGTAAGAGTGAGATGATTATCACAACAAGAAAGAAGGAGAGAGGAACAACAGGAATAACAATTGGTGGGGAACGATTGAGGAGAGTGGAGAGTTTCAAATCCCTAGGAAGCCTGATACAGGAAGATGGAAAAAACGACAGAGAAATAAATGAGTGGGGGAGAAAAGGAGAAGAATTTCGGAAGAGTATCAGAAGCCTGATATGGAGTAAGGATGTACCCCAAATCAGTAAAAAGGTTATATACCAGTCATCCTATGTCCCGATCCTGACATATGCGTCAAAAACCTGGGTTATGAAAGGAAGAGAGAAAAGCAAAGTACAAACTCGTGAGATGAAATTCTTGAGAAACAATATTGGAGTGACAAAGATAGACAGGTTAAGAAATGAGAGGATCAGAGAGTTAATGAAGGTGGAACCATTACAGGAGGAGATAGAGAAATCAAGGCTGACATGGTATGCACACGTTAAGAGAATGGAGGAGAAGAGGATACCTGGGAGGATACAAGAGATGAAACTGGAAGGAAAGAGACCAAGAGGAAGACTGAGAGACAGATAGCTGAAAGGAGTAGAGGAATGAGTCCAGAAGAAAGGAGAAGACTGGACCAAGGTGAAGACAGAGAGAAGGTGGCAAGACAGAAGATGATGGAGAGGCCTATGTTCCATACAGACTCGGCCAGAGGCTGGAAACTGTCCAAGATGATGATGATGATGATGATGATTCAATACACCAGTCTTCTCTTTGTTATTGTTAGATTACTTTGGTTTCAGTGTGATCACTGAGTGACTGTATGGATGACAGTATTTTGACATTACGTAAGATGAAAACTTCTTAGCATTGTTTATCAGCTAATCAGATAGAATTTTACTTCAAATTCATCTACAGCTACATCTGCATGACTACTCTGCGATTCTCACTTCAACGCCTGGGAGAAGATTCATCAAACCACTTTCAAACTATCTCTCTTCCTTTCCACCCTCAAACAGTGCGCGGGAAACACAAACATTTGAATCTTTCCATGCAAGCTCGGTTTTCTCTTATTTTATTATGATAATTATTTCTCCCTGTGTAAGTAATGTCAGCAAACTATTTCCTCATTCAGAAGAGAAAGTTGATGATTGAAATTCCGTGAAAAGATCTCACTGCAATGAAAAACGCCATTGTTTAGTGGTACTCATTACTTGGTGTTTCACAAGAATGGTATTTTCTGAATCAGGCTGGCTGTATGTTAGTAGACCATTGTCTTTGAAATATTGCATAATGCTCAAACACAGCATTTGTTCCAAAATCCTTCAACAAATTGAAGTCAGTGATATGGGTCTGTAATTCAGTAGATTAGTTCAGTTTCCTTTCATGTGTATTGGTGTGACCTGTGTGACTTCCTGATCATTAGGTATAGATCTTTTGTCAGGTGAGCAGTTGTTTATGATTTCTAAAAATGGGGCTGTTAACATACATTGGAAGAAACGTAACTGGTATACAATCTGAACTGGAAGACTTATCTTTATGAAATGACACAATTGCTTCACAACACTGAATTTATCTACTTAAAAGTTTCTAATGTTGGCAGCTGTTCTTGATTTAAATTCTGGAATATATACTGCATGTGCTTTCATGAAGGAATTTTGTAGGACCGTGTTCAGTAACTCTGCTTTAGTGACACTGTCATCTGTCACTATTCCTCTTGCTGCCACACAGTGAAGGTATTAATTCTGTCTTCATAGAACTCCTGTTGCTTTCCTCCTCTTATGCTTATTTTTCATTACATTCAGCTTTTGCTTGTCAACAAGGCTTTTATGCAAGGAGTATTAAGAATGTAAGCAGTTAGAAGAGGGTGCTAACAGTAAAGCATAAAAGAAAGCTTAAAAAAAGATGATAGTGTATTATTTTCCAGTTGTGAACTAAACAGCTACAAGCCGCTGATTTGAAATGACACTTACTTTTATCCAAACATATCTGTTTAGCTTACAATGCCACTATATGACAAAATTACAATTCATTAAGTCTTTCGACTCTCATTCCTTGCTAACTTGCTGCTGCTTTTCCTCACCTCATTCCTGTCAGATCCCTTCAAAAAGTAATGTTTTGCCCTCCCTTCATTTGCAGAATGGTTGTTAAATAGTTTATTGTCAAGTTTGCGGCCAACTTCAAATTCACTGGCACTGCTGCCCTCTCCCTTGCAAATAGTATTTTTTTTATATATATAAAGCAGTTTTATTGGTTTTGCTTTCTTTATAATTTTTGTCTGTAGTTTGGAATTATTTTTCTTACATGATTCCTTCTTGAAGTGTGCATTAAGTAATGGTATGAAGTCTTCATTGTTAGTAGTGTGGCCATAAGCTCTCATGTTTTTTGACTTTTCTATCTCAGCCAACATCTGCTTGTTTCATTATTTGGAAAAGTTATTCTCATTACAAATTTTCGCGTACGATGAAACCCTGATTTGCCAGACCAGGTGAGATTGTAGATCATCCGGATTGTCAAAAATCTGGATAATCTAGATGTTCAGAAAAAACTAAGGTGACATGGATTGAATGCCATAAACTCAGACATTATATCTATTTTCACACAAACACACAAATTATACACTGTTTTCATCTGAATTGTGACAAACTTTACATGCTGAAGTAATTGGTAAGTTTCTTTAGAATCAGATTCGTATGTCATATATGTGCAGCATGATCACACAAATGTTTCACCTACATTATTTCAGCCTAAATTGTGACAACATGTTGTAGAGTATACACTATGATGCATGCAATCCATGACAAATAGTGTTGTATTGGTTGTATGACACTTGGGCCAAGGAATGAAAATACTTTTGTGGTTTATAGTGGACCTGAATATGGCATAAGTGTTGCACAGAGACAGGTCATGTGAAATAAACTTCTTTGATGATATGGCTGTTGTGGTTCATTTTCTTTATTTATATCATCAGCCACTGTCCTACATCCGCGAGAATGATGGACTTTCAGAAGCAAATTCTTTCTGGCTGATGTTCCAAATAGACCATTATTTTGTCCAGCAGGGTTGTTCCATTTGTATGTGTCATCATCCATAATCTCTTCAGATTGAGCATCAGCTTTGTCAGGTAATTGATCATCACAGTTGTTGCTGTCTGCAGGTACAGGAACTGTGACAGTTTTGTCATCAGAAATCGTACTGTAGCCAGTGTCATTGTCATTTCCCAGCCAGTTAATAATCTATGCCTGAGCTTTCTGCAGTATTTGCAAGTGGTTCGATGAACTCTGCACCAATATTGTCACCAATTTCTAAATGGTTGGGCATATATTCTTCCAGTACATTGATTTTTGACTCTACAATATTATATTCTGTAAATTCATAAATTTCAATGGTGTTAACACACCATTTTCCCCTTCTTCTTCAACAAATTTAGTGAGCAGCTGCCTCTCATGCACATGCTTAATATTTTCCAGGAGTCCCCTGTGCATTGGTTACAACATTGTCATTTTGTTGTGAGGCAGAAATTTTACTGACCAATTCTCTATACCAGGATGGATGGAGCATTGCACAGCCAACAATATGGCAGTCAGATGCAAAACTTCTTCCTTCAGAAATATTGTTACGCTCACCACAAAAGCTTCAAAGAATCATCTTTTAAAACAGCAGCCTGCCTATCCACATATTTTTGTGACATATAAGATACTGGTGAGGAGGGATGATTCACATTTATGAAAGTATGGGGATTGTTTTATTTCCTCATTAACAAAAGAGGGATTTTGTGTTTCCCAGATACATTACTGGGAACCATAATTGTGACTCTCTCCCCTTATTCTTTTTCTAGCATTTGGAGAAGTGTCTAATCAGGAACCTGATGTCTTGTTGGATAGCATCTGACAGGAAAGAACTTGAACTTGATTTAGAGTGAACTTATCAAATGTAATTCCTTTTTTAAATTTTTGGGAGCTACTGTGTCTGCTGAAATGCATTTACCAATCATTGACTGCTAGCATATTCTGCGTTGATGTTTCCACCTTTGAAACAAACCTTGGCTGGCTGAGAAGTTTGGATCACCATTAGAAAGCTTCTTGTTTAAACTTATAGCTTTTTCGTACAGTATGGTACCTGACACTAAACACCACTCTTCCTCTTTTCACTAAACCACATGAAAAGGATGCCCTCTAGAGTTTTATTTCTTTGTTTTTGTTACTCTCCCATTACTCTAAGCCATCTTTTGACATCAGTTTCAAACAAAAGTATTAATTTTTCCAGTTGTCTTTCCAATCTGAAACCGTCAAATTTCAAACACCAAATTCAGCAAGAATGTTGTTTAGCAATTCTCCTTTATCCGTCCTACTCAATGTATCTAATTTTTTGTCTGTGGACGCTGCCGTCTTTGTATGTCATTTTGGACTCACAATAAATGGAAACAATACATGTCGTGTTAAAGTGTTACCTGACACTTTGTCAGAATTGTGTGTGGCAGCTGGCTGAATCTGAAGTTAATGATTGTCACCATCAGTTGTTCCCACAATTACTTTTGGAGTATCAACTGTACTACAGTTACTATACAGGAACAAAATTGTTCCAGATGAACGAGGGATCTGGATTAACAAAGCCAGATAACTGTTAATACTTCTTGAATAGACTAACAGTTATGTGAACTATTCAAATCTGAAGACTACTGACTGATGCCCCATAGCTGCAAGTTTTCTTTTCCTGTTTTTGTGTGTGCTGCGCGGGATTAGTTGAGCGGTCTAAGGCACTGCAGTCATGGACTGTGTGGCTGATCCCGGCGGAGGTTCAAGTCCTCCCTCGGGCATGGGTGTGTATGTTTGTCCTTAGGATAATTTAGGCTAAGTAGTGTGTAAACTTAGGGACTGATGACCTTAGCAGTTAAGTCCCATAAGATTTCACACACATTTGAACATCTGTTTTTGTGTAAAATATAGGCAGTTTCTCATCAGGTTTCCTTATTTTGTTCAGCACAGATTTCTGCAAAGAAACTTGGATCATTCCAGATAACGTCAGTGAAATATAGTTCAGTAACTTCTTTGTATTATGATCACATATTTGTGGCATCACAGGTTCGTCTTTTTACAGAATATGTAATAATTGCTTGTGCATCTGTTTGATTTGCAGAGACCTGACAATGACAGGAACTCCTCGAGACGGGAAGATATTCGAGACCACGGAAGACGGGAGGACATGCGTGGTGTTTCCGATACCCGGAGTTCCGAAAGAGACAGAGAACGAGAACGCCGCTACTACAGTGACAGAGAGCGCAGGCATGGCGGAAGTAGTGGCAGCCGTGACAGGGACAGAGAGAGGGAGCGAGGTAGAGATAGGGATCGAGATCGGGACAGGGAGAGGGACAAAGGAAGAGAGAGAGAAAGAGACAGAGACAGAGACAGGGACAGGGATAGGGATAAGGACAGGGACAGGGAGCGGGACAAGGACAGGGACCGCCAACGTGATAGAGAAAGTGATAAAGATAGGGACAGGGACAAAGGTAGCAACAGAGACAGAAACAGTGATAAGGATAAGGATCGTGATAAGGAGGAAGATAAGGACAGGGAGAAGGAGAAAGATAAAAACAGGGAGAAGGACAGAGAAAGGGAAAGAGAGAAGGACAAGGAAAAGGACAGGGAAAAAGAAAAAATGAAAGAGAAGGAAAAGTTGAGAGAAAAGGAGAGAAACAAGGAGAGAGATAAACATCACGTGAACAAGGAATACATTGATGATGTTGTTGGAGATCATGCTAAGGAGAGAGATTCTCAAACGGAGAGTGGAAGGATTGGTGGGAAGACATCCAGTAAGGAAGGATGGGAGAGAGCTGATGAGGAGCGACTGCCCAGGGAACCGAAGAGAAGTGATGGCAGGGAGAAATCTCAAAACAGAGAAGGTGGAAGTAATGTGAATGGTGCACAAATTGCTAGGAGAGACAGCAGTGGTTCCAGTGAGGAAGGCACCAGGACAAGAGGGGCAGAAGCTGTGGAGAAAAACAGAAATACAACTCCTAAGACAGTGGCTCTCCATGGTTCGGACAATGGCACTGAAAGAGTCAAAGCACACCATAGCAGAGACGACTTGTCAGATGGAGGAGACAGTGACACACAAAAGGCCAGAGGGAGTGATTCTGCCAGAAGAAAAGAAAGGCCAGGGACTCCTTCTGGCAAAATGAGCAGGAAAGGGGGAGAAAATAGTCATCTGTCTGGTACCAACAGCAGAAGCAAAGGGCCAGGAGATGCGACACCGTCTGGCGATCATAATGTGAAATCGGACGGTCAGCTCCAGAAGAGACCGAGAAATGCTGCTGCCACAGAACACAAAGATGGTGGTGCCTTGCAGAACAAAGGTAAAGAGAACTCTCTTTCTGAGCCTCAGAAGAAGAAAAGAAAGAAGAGTGAAGATAGTTCTACAGACAGTAATTCAGAATCTTCGAGTGAGAGTGACAGCTCATCTGATTCATCAGAAGATAGCAGCTCAAGTTCAGAGGTGCAAAAAGGAAACGTGCATCACAAAAAGAAAATCAGACAAAAGAAGCATGCAGTAATTGCAAAGAAAGTCAAGAAAAGGAGAAGAAAAAAGAAGAAAATTAAAGGAAAGAAAGGAAAGATCCTAGATAAAACTAAGAAGAAGCCTCGCAGAGGTGAAGATGACTCAGACAGTGATCGATCCTCATCAGAAGACAATAAAGTTCTGCGTGCAGACTGCAAAGCAAAGAAGCGCAGGAGGAGGGACGTCAGCAGTTCGAGCGGTACTAGTAGTAGCAGTAGCAGCAGCAGTAGCAGCGACAGCAGTGTGTACAGTAGTAGTTCCTCCTCGAGCAGTGGCAGCAGTAGTGGGTCAGACAGGCGGAAGAAACAGAAGAAAAAGATAAAAAGAAAACACAAAGACTCTAAGAAAAAGAGGAAGAAAAAGAAGAGAAAGATTGTAGCTACACCAGTGAAACGTCGCAGGAAAATCGTACGAAGTCGTCGCAGTTCTAGTTCTGACAGTGACTCAGATCTTTCTAATGCTTCTTGCGGAAAGGATCCCGATGCCATTGCTCGGAAGATCAGACAGTTACAAAAGAAACTACAAAAGAGTGAAAATCACTCTGCAAAGACAAAACATCACAAGGTTGTGACTAAGAATGCAAATGACTCAGACTCGTCCGTTGAGAGTGATACTGCAGCCTCAAAGGAGATACGTCAAACAAAAAAGAAAACTAATGGGATTGAGAACCACATTCGAAATAAAAAAAAAGATCACCACAATCACCGAGGCTCGACAGCCAGTGACAGTGCGAGAGAGTCTGCCACTTCCCGCTCAGCTGATGCTTCATCTGCTACTCCTCGGCCGAAGAAGTCAGCTAGAGCTGGCTCTCGCTCTGAAGTGTAGTCACCCTGCATTCAGGATACACCATCCATTTGTGCTCATTGGTTTCCGTTTACTGGATGCATTTGTGATCTCCCTGTGTGTGTGTGTGTGTGTGTGTGTGTGTGTGTGTGTGTGTGTGTGTGTGAAAACATTGCACTGAGGTTTGCAAAGATGATTTGTAACATGGCATTAGCATTCATCCTTTCTTTCTGTTTCTGAAACTGTTACATTATTTCCAGTTTTATTTTTGATTATAAAGAAAAAGGAACCTTACTCATGATTTTCTAATATTTGTTGTGTTTGGAAAAACTCATTTAGTCTCTTAAACGCATTCCACTTTAAGAGAGTTTAACTTTGTTGATCTATTTTTATAGAGATCTGTGTTAAAACAGATTGAATATTTATTTATATTGTTCTTTCTCTTTCTGCTGTGCCTTAAAGAGAATACACCTCATTTGAACATTGGATGAATAAAAACTACTTTCATATTCAGATAATTATCTTGTGTTCATGTTTTAATTATATGGAGCCAGTCGAAGCAGCCCATATTTGTCATTTTTGTAGCATCATGGTAATTTATTAGAATCCAACACGTTAGTTAAATATTTTCAAGCATTTAATTGGATTAACTTTTCTGTGTTGAAGTGCACTCTAAAACTCACATTTTGTTTCAAACACTTACTTCTCATGTGGGATATTTGAAAGCTTACCATCACAATGAATTCATTAAAGTTCTAAATAATTACATGGAGGGAACTGTCCCAACCTCAGTGTCTACATGAGATACTTTTTTTTTTCCCCCTAGCTGAAATTGCTGACTTCTCAGCTTGGCTTCGATATTGGATTCTCCATAAAGAAACCCATACAATTCCTTGCCACCTGATACCTGGCAGAACTAAACAAGAAATATTGTGCTTTAAAAGATTTTGGATCTACAAGCAAGCTGTCATTTCATCTTCACACAATATTTCAACGACTGGTTAGTTATTTGACGTGTTGAACAGATATTGTTGCTCACTGTGTCAGCTACAAACAAGCTTAAATTTCTTGGAGTGGCTATACATCCACATTTGAAACAAACTAAGTTCCCATTCTCATTTTTATCAGTTTGGCAGTAATTTGTGTGGATACTGGCAGCATCAAGTGAAGAACCTAATAGAAATATGTATAAACTTTTCAATGCAGATAAAACTGCACAACCGCTCAAAACATATTTGTCTACTCGCAATAACTTCTTGTTTCTCACAAACTGAGTGCAAGTAAATGTTATTTCAGCAGTTACAACCCGAAGATCATGTAGTAAACTTCAAAACGCACACTGGTTAACTAATAGAAATGATGAGTTGTGCTGGAATTCTGTACTTTTGTTCATATTTCAAACATGCAGTCACAGCCCCCAAAGACCAGCCCAGTGTGGGCAGGAATATTTTTAAAAACTCGTGTTACAAGTAAGTATCACAAGTATTCCATGGATAATAATGATGACTTCCAAGATGGCAAAGTAATTTTCTGCATTTTATATTTACTATATTTTATTGACATTTCATTTCTACAGTGGTATCATTTACATTTTATTTTTACATTGTTTTAGTTGACATTCTATTGTTGTAATGTTTTCACTGGCCTTTAAATAAAATTAGCTTTGTGTATAGTTGTCTTGCAACTTTACCTGTTCTCAAAAGATCTAGATTTATGCAAGTGATTCATCATGCAGATAAAATAATTCTTGAGGTACAAGTTTATGATTCACATAATCCAGTGGTTCCCCAAATTCAGTTACTGTAAAAGGATGCCACAGTTTGTAAATAGGGAACTTCTCATAATTGCAGTGACTTGCTCTTGAGTAAGATAACTTCACAAACTTTCATAAGTAGCTGTATGCCTTTGCAGAACGAAAATGTAGGTTCAGAGCTAATTTTCTTATTTGCAAAGAATATTGTGATACTTTACCACTAGCTTGAAGCCCCAAAAGCTCCTTTAACAGATCTGTTACATTTTCACATATCAAAAACTGAATTACATAGTCTCTCTCTCTCTCTCTCTCTCTCTCTCTCTCTCTCTCTCTCTCTCTCTCTCTCCCCCTCCCCCTCCCCATCCCCCTCCTCCTCCCCCTCGCCCCTCCCCCCTCCCCTTCTTTCTTTCTCATTCTCTCTCTTTCAAATCAGCATCTCATCAAGTTTATAAATTCACTGTTGTTCTTTTGTGTTTCACACTAAATCACTGCATATGTTGCTTCAGTAGCACATTCTTCTATGTACTATGTCAGCCTTTTTTTGGTTTTGAAATAACGGTAACTGATGGTCATGGACCGGGGTACTAGGCACCAAAAGGATGAAATTTCACTATAAGATTATAATAATAATAAATAAATAATAATAATAATAATAATTTTACTGCATAAAAGAATAGAATTGATGAGTCTGATTTTAACTTGATGGGCTCCTCATAATGATCTGCCCATAGGTTTAGTTCGATGTGTTTATGTTTAGATGTATCTGTCATACATGCTGACTCTTTGTTGTTGGGAATAATCTTTTCACAACTTCCCAATCAAAGCAATCAAATCAGTTTCATCCAAAATGTCTGAAGGGCCCCAAGAAAAATGATCCTTTTTGTATATCCTGAGAGCTTCCCAAAGCCTTCAGTTGTGTCAATCTTGTAACTCTACTTGAAGAACTAAAATTTGATGTTTGTTTAAGCACTGCTTCTTCCCAAGTGTTCAGCCACGTATATTCGTTGATACTGCATGAATTTTTGACAATGAGACTTGCTGTCATGTTCATGTGATTACATAAAATGTTGGTACCACACATTTATCTTGCAAAATTTGAAACTTACCTTCACAACAGGGAACAGGTGGTCACATTGCCAGCAGACTGTGTCAGAGAATTGAACCTAATCACAGAACATAACTGGTGAGATCCCACAGGGATTGATATTGGGTCTGTTCTTACAATTCAAAAACTGTTATGTTCAATGTTGGCACAGACTTACTAACTAAGGGTCTAAATTCAACCATACCTGAAGCAGCTCAGAAGATAATTTCATAGGCGTATGAATGACACACAGCAGACAGTTTAAGCCTCAATCTCACTGAGTCTCATATGCAATTTCAAAGCAATCAAATGAGGCCTGAAGAACCAGAAGTAGACATTAAAGATCATGCAGTAAGCTGTGTAAAATTCCTCGTGGGGCCAAAATGATAACCAAGTTGAGTCAAATGTATGGATGAACTAATCAACAGGTTTAGTTCAATGTGTTTATGTTCAGATGTATCTGTCATACATGCTGACTCCTTGTTGGGAATAATCTTTTCACAATTCCCCCCCCCCCCACCCCCACCCCCCGAATGAAACATATTAATGTATGGTTATTTTAATCGTTGTTGTCAGAAGTAGCAACATGAAAAAAATAATTACTGTCATTTCGGTTTCCAACACGGAAAGGGATGGGACATTAAAGGTTATTCACACAAGTGTACCTCCGGACCTTCAGAAGACAACTGCATAAAAACTACAAAACCTACAGAAAACGCATACACATTGGTGGACGTAGCCTCTCTCTGAGTTACTCACATCACAGATGCTCAATACAGCACCATTTGGACACAGCAAAAATTAAACTGGCCCAAATTGTCTTGGAAGGCCCAACAGCAGCCTGATATAAAAATCTGTTCATTTGGTTGCCTATCTGCAGGAGTGAACTAATTTGATGTAATGATACAGAGCAGGGGATTCTCAGCGAAACTTGAAGACAGCCCAACACAATTTGTAATTATGATAGTCATTCAGTGAGTCTTTGGAAAAAGACAGAAAAACAGTGTTTTGGGAATAATTCCCTTTATTTTTTCAACAAATACTGTTTCAACTCCAAACACTTTTCCAAGCACTGCTTCGGCCCTTTTAAGTCTTCTAAAAAGTAGAATTTCAGAAGGCCTTCAAAATAGGAATTTTTGGCCAACAGTATCCTCATTCACTGTAAATCATCAGCCCCAGAGCCCTTTTTTTGAGTTTGGAAATTAAAAAAATCACATGAGTCCCACATCTGATGAATACAAGTGATGCTTCAATAATCCTACGTTTAATTCCATAATTTTGGCCACTGAACTGTGCAGATATGCACCCGTGAAATTTTATGATGGAAGAGGATCTTTTTCAGATCAGGATGTTCTTGCTTGATTTCTTTGCTCAGCCTGTGCAGTATCAATGCTTACTACTCTACAGTTATTGTTTGTCCTTTTTTTCAAATAATCGACAAAGATGTTTCTGCTTGCATTCCAAAAAACTGTAGCCACCACCTTGCCAGCTGATTTCACAGTCTTTACCTTCTTCGTAGTCCACTGACCTTCAAAAATCCATTGTTTTGGTTGTCCCTTAGTCTCTGGAGTGTAGTAGTGTAGCCGTGTTTCATCTAGAGTTATGCATCAATGCAAAAACCCAACATGATTTTGACAGAAAAAAGCCAAAATGGCCTTATCACTGACCACATGATAGTGTTTATTCTTCAGTGGGAACAAATGCAGCACCCATCTTTTCATGCCCAATTTTTCATGCAAAATTCAAAACACTGTACCTTGAAATATGCCTGTGGCCTCAACTATTTCACCCACTTTGGTTCGTCAATCACTCAAAACCATGCATTTTGTCAACTGTTCTTTTGTGGATGTAAGGTCATGTTTAAACTCATGTACCCAATTGTAAACAGTTGCAAACAAAGGAGCAGAGTGCCATGAACTTCATCGAACACAGCTTTGATCTTTTTTGGTGTAATGCCTTTCAAAAAGTAATATTTAATCACTGCTTGAAACTCAGTTTTCTATGTTGTAAAATAAATCTGAACTTGTTGCTTCAGTCAATGGGGACAACAAAGCATGTGACATATACAGCTGAAACTTCACCTGCCCAGTAGTGACAGATAATGCTTATTACCAGCAAACTGTTTCGATACTTCAAGCAGCAGCTCTTGGGTTTCCTAAGGGCCTATTTAACAACCCTAGTATAATAATTCTGCAAACCGTTAACAGACTTCCCTTTACCAGTGGAACACTGATACATAACAATAACATGCAGCAAATTGCCGCTAGTTCTCTGATAACCTATTGAGGGACACACATATCCCAATAATAGTGAAAGAGTTGAAGTAATTAGTGTGTTTATTCAGCAGAAGTGATCTGTAAGAAACTATTTAAAGTAGGTAGCCACACATCTTGCAGAGGCCTTTTTTAAGGATTGTGAAATTCTTACTCCTACCTAATGTATTTTCTCCTTAAAGGGGAGGTAATGTAAATAAGTTTCTGCAGAAATATTATTTACACAATTGCAGTACAAAACAAAAAACTAATTTTGGTCTATGCTTGGTCTCATTGTCTGTTAATAAAGGAGCTACATTCCATTATCCAAAGGTGGCAGACATCAGAACTTTATGTCCTGCTCCTCACTCCTCCTACCCGCTGCATTGGTTCCACAAGAACTTTGAGGATGCCGCTTGTAATTGCTGCCCTCCATGTGTGATGGAAAACTCACCACGTGGGCTGCAATAGGTGCCATGTCCCACACTTCTCCACAGTGCCAGCTCCAAAATCAATCATCATACAATGACCATCTCGCACTGGACTCGTCTACGTGCTCGACACATTAACCAACATATGCTTCCTAATTAACATCAGCATGGATGTGTTATCCCGCCATCTTGCCTTGGCCTGGTAAAGCCCGTGCAGCTAATAATTCAGCTCTCAAAGTCCACGGCACAGCTGTGCTACAGCTTCAGCTCAGTCCTAACCTGCAGTTCCCATGGATCATCCATGTGGCAGTTGTTGAGAGTCCTGTTCTTGGAACTGGCTTCCTTAAACAATTTGGCCTCTGGCCAGACATCCCGTGTGCAGCACTGTTGCATCATACCGCTGGCACACATATACTAGATTCCTTCATTCCACTGGCTACAGCCCACATGTCTCGCTGTGACATGCTTGTCCATCCATCATCTGAATATATAGAGGGTGTTTCAAAAAGGACTTAACAACTTTAAAAATTCATATAAATTTATCGAAGATACAGAACTGGGTTTAGTGTTATTTTGTAGGGAAGCACATCAAGTTTTTTTACCTTAAACTAAAGAAGTTGTATGTGGCTTCTGTTGTTTATCCTGCCCACATCGCATCGGAAGTCAATTTCTTCCCAAACTCGCTGTAGCATTGCAGGTGTAACTTGCTCAGTGGCGGCGTAAATTCTTGCTCTAAGTGCAGGTACAGAAGCCACACTGGAGGTACAAACACGATATCATTGATGAATTCCCATAAAAAAGAAATCGAGTGGTGTCCGATCTGGGGAATGTGGAGGCCATGCAACTGGCACATCACGGCCAATCCATTGACCTGGAAAGCAGTCACTGAGAAAATCCCGGACATCAGCCAGTTAGTGGAGTGGTGCACCATCTTGCATGAAGTAAACATTTCGTTCAACATATCCAGATACACTACCCCGTTGATGGTTCTCTCATGGAAAAAAAAGGGGCCGTACACTTTGTTCTTGCTCAGTGCACGAAATACGTTCAGTTTAGGGCTATCACGAACTTGTTGCAATGATTGATGTGGATTTTCACTGCCTCAAATCCTACAGTTTTGTGTGTTAACCTTGCCACTTAAATGAAAAGTCGACTCAACAGAAAAGGATGATTTTGTCCAAGAAATGTTTATCCTCATGTAATCGATTTAACACATCAGCACGGAAGTTCTTGCAAGCAATTTTATCAGTGTCTTTTATTGCTTGTACGATCGTCAGTCTGTACGGTTTCAAATGCAAACATTATCTCAACACATGCCCAACAGTCGTATGTGGGATTTTCAGTTTGTGAGATGCATGCCGGGTGGATTCTATAGGGTTGTTGACAAAATGTTGTCTCACTCGCTCAAAGATGTCGTCAGATGTGCATGGACGACCAGATGATTTCCCATGTCTAACCAAGCACCCTGTTTCTACAAAATATTTATGCCACTTATAAATTGTAGGCCTTCTAGAAGGATCTTTAGCGTACTTGGTGCAGAAATTGCACTGAACTGCTGTCACTGACTTCGATTATTCAAGCCAAAACACATAGCTAGCGCGCTCGGGTCCAGTGAAGCAGCCATCTTCAGTGCAACTGCCACTAGCACTCCTTATGGTGCGACTCGGCACTAACGAACTACACGAGACAAAACTTGTATTTCCCTACAAATTGACTCTACAATCACCTCCGTAAGTACTGTGAATTGATTTATATGAATTTTCAAAGTTGTTAAGTCCATTTTGAAACACCCTGTACTTCTGACAATTCAGCTCGCCAAATACCTCACAGAACTCTACTCCATTGTCGTGACATTGACGTCTTTCACGCCAGGAACAACACGACCTGCCACCTGGCATGGCAGCTTCCAACAACCTGATACGTGCATATCCTGTGGTTGATGCTCTTCCCACCACAATACTGCCAGCAGAAACTTTGGCCGATGACACACACTGCTATGCCCCGGACATGACAAGTCACACACTCTTTGTGTATCAGTTTTGCATGTGAGACTCCAATCCCCTCTTCACCCCTCATGGCTGTTTCAAATGGTACCTGTCGTAGGTTAAAGACCATGGAAGGCCCTCCAGTCCGTTACAAGGCAAGGTGCCTGACAACTACCAAACTGCTCCATTCCAAGGCCACTGTGCAGGAACTGTTACACGAGTATAGGACCTCACCACCCCTCTTATAAATGGTCTTCAGCTACCCACCTGGTTCCTAAAAAGGAAGGTTATGCAGAGACTACCACAAACTAAACGCACACACAATAATTACAATTATCACATTCCACACATCCAAGACTTGGCACAGCAGCTGTACGGCACCTGTATTTAGCAAGGCTTTCCATCAAATCCCTATTCATGCTAATGATATCCCGAAATGAGCCATCCTACACCATTCGGCCTTTTCAAATATTGTTTCATGCATTACAGATTGAAAAATGCTACCCAAACCTGGCTGCACTTTATTCATTCTCTATCTTTCCCGCTACCATTCTGCTGTGCATATCTGGACGACATCTTTATCATTTCCTCTTCTAATGACAAACACAAGAAACTCATGTGTTAAAAGTCCTCACAGACAATGGTGTCAAAATCAATCATGATAAAAGTGAACTTTGCCATGCTATAGTGTCACCTTCCTTGGTCATGATATTACTGCTGAGAGCATTTTCCCAGCTTCCGATTGTGTCGCCTTCATCTCCAACCTTCCACTACCTGAAACCTACTGTGATCTTTGAGTGTTTAAGTGCATGGTACACTTTTTCAGGCACTGTACACCCCATGCCGCCTCATCTGAAGCCGCCTCTCATGGACACTTTATCAGGTGAGAACACTTTCAGATTGCATAGAGTGAACTGGTCTGAAGCTATTTCACAAGCTTTTGAAAATCTCAAGGTCACGCTCTCCAATGTTGTCACTCACACAAACCCTGTCACCAATACACACCTCTCTGCCATGGATGCTAGTGATTCCTCTACAAGCGCCGTGCTTCAGCAACATGTATGTGACATATCACAGCCTGTTTGCTTCTCCTGCAAGAAACTGTAATCCTCCCAGCGCAAATGGCGTGCTTTTGGCAGAGTTATGCAGTTTTTATGAGGCAGGGAAATACTTCCGAGAAGACATTGAAGGTGTGAGGCTACCATCTTTACGGACGACTCTGCCCCCTATAGATGCATTGTGTAACTGTGCTACTGACCTCCCCCTCATCATTTTCGACATATGGACCTTATTTCTCAGTGCACTACAGGTGTCAGTTACATCAAATGTGCTGACAAAGCCGTTGCAGACTACATGTAGAGCATTAATTCCACTATTTCATCCCTTGACCTGTACAAGCTGGCTGGCTTGCAGTAACAAGACCTCACTGTACAGAATTTGTTACAAGACTCGATCTACGTCCCTTATAGTGGAATCCCAACTCCTATCTGCAGCAGCCACTTCATTGTTTGGTGGCACTTGTTCCACCACGCCACATCCCATACTTCCTTATGGCCTGCAGCACAGTGTCTTGAAAGCCATCCATGGCCTGGCCCATCTGGGTATCAGAGCACCAGATACCTGCTTACTGAGCTCTTTGTTTGGCCGAACGTCAAAAGTGACTGCCACACCTCTGTACAGGCTTGCATTCATGCATTCCCTGCCAATGTAGAAAGGTCAGTCGACATGCACTGCCCCCTCTTGGGCGTTTTGATATTCCGAAAGAACGTTTTCACCATGTGCATCTTGACCTGGTTGGTCCCTATCTCCTTCGGAAGGTTTCAAAAACATTCTTTCTGTGATCGACTCGTCTAGTAGGTAGGTGGAGGCCAACATATCAGCCAACTTGGTAGTCCATGCTGTTGTTGACACCTGGCTGGCCTGCTTCAGCTGCCCACCATCAGTCACTACAAATCCAGGCGCAATTAGAATTGCTCCTTTTCGCTAAATTCCGTAATCTATGCGGCGTTGCCAAGTTCACTACCATCGCCTACCATCCACAAAGTAATGGCCTCATGGAACACTGAAAGTGGCACTCATATATAATGCTAGTGACTGGGCAGAAGGTTGCTGTGGGTCATCTTGAGCATACGTACTACCTTCAAAGAGGATCTTCAATCATCTTCAGCTGAGGTACTGTATGGCGAACACCCCGCCCTACCTACACTAGGTGAGTGCGTCCATTCACACATTTCATGCATCGGCATACCTCCTCCCTATGTCCACACAGCTCCATGCACCTTCATTCACAGCGACCTCACAAGCTGCGACTGAAAAATGTTCCATGACTCGGTTGGCACAGCTTTACAGTCCCCTTATTCAGGACCTGTTATTCTCATCAATGGTATTCTTGCAAAGGCTAAAACTGGCCTGGACAATTGAAGACAGAATGACACGAGACCTGTCACCCAGTAAACCCGCTACAGTAAGCGTTGCGACTCATTGTTAGATCAAAGTGCACCAATTCTTGCATCTTCTTCTGACCCCCCTCCCTCCCAGTGCTGCAGTGATTCCCCCAGTCTTGTGCTTGGAACAAGTGAATCTCGGGTGCTAATTACAACAACTCATCTCTCACAAGTACTGCCGAGTGTCGCAACTATCTCCATCAATAACTGCCTGTAGTCTGCTGAAGATCTTTCGATACCCTCTTGGTTCTCCATACCCCTCCCCAGTCCTTCGATGATGCCAACACCATCCACATAACTCTTCTCAACATTATCCTTTACCTCCTTTTGCAAACAAGGTCGACAATACTCCCTCCATTGACTCCTCCAGGAGACATCATTGCAGCCCCTCTTCTCTCCACTCCAAAACCCACTACTCCCCCCCCCCCCCACATTCCATTATCAGTCATCCCCTGCACCCCTCTCTTTGACACTGAGATTATGTGCTTTCCTCAAGTTTCTAGCAGAGCAACCTTCCAGTCTCACCTTCTCCCCATGGCAGCTACAACATCACTGTTCACACCACCTGTCATGACATTGGGTGGTCCTCCATCCTACGATCCTATGACCTCCCCAGTTCTCCACACTACTGGGGGGTTGGGGGGGGGGGGGGGCGGCTCTGTGGAAAGTCAGCTCAGTAGGAGTCGACCACGACCTCTGCGAGGAATAGCTTCTTTGACTTACTCTCAGTGTGCTCTTGTTTAGCCATGTTGTGTGTAATTTTTGTATCCAGTGCAATCTTTCTGAAAAAAGACTCCATTAATAATGTGTTGATTAATTAATAGTGTGTCTCTAGTACTTCCAACTATGGTGTAGTATTGCAATACCCAAAACCGTAAAAATGACGTACCGGTACTTTGTAGAAAACTTGTTTAACAATACTGATGTGATGTGTTGCGACATTCCAGTGAAAAACATTTCTGATGAAGGCAGTTTGCATCCAATTGATACTGTACAACAATATAAAGGCAAGTTTGTACCTATATGAGTGACAGTATGAAAACTAATTTTATCAAAAAAGAATTTAGGAGGCAAAGCATGGTCATGGGCTAATCAAAATTTATCTGTGGATGCAGAAACTGAGCAGGTCAGAATAAAAAGTGAATTTCTGGATGGGCCACATTATACGGAGGGACATGGCAGAATGAAACATTTCTGCGAACACCAGATAAAGAAGTTAGCACAGTTAAACAAACCTTTTGATGAATTGACAGAGAGAGATATTTTGAAAAGGAGTTTTGCCAACTAAAATACAATATGACTTAGTGCATGAGTTAGATGACACTACAGATCAGTTTTTGAATATACAGATAAACTAGACAAAATTATGGGAAAAATAAGTACACAATACCACTACAATCACAGTCACTTACAAAGGGAGGCAATAAAATGCTAACCGTAACAGATGGGAACACAATATTAAAGTGGTACTAGTTTTCATTCACAGCACCACAATAATATTAACGTTAATAATTTTCAACTGTGGGGTCACTACAGAAGTGGTCGGCACAGAAATCTGAATAGCGACTTTAACAACAGAAATAGAAGTTAGCATGCACCCAATGACACAAGGAGACAAGGTAACGCCTCTTCTCAGGAAATAAATAACTAGCATGCACTGCATTGTCAGCCTGCAAAGTAGGGATTAATGAACTGAATAATAAATGGACCAATAATAACATTACACGCCATAAAGATCCCTGTGAAGTAATTAGTAACTATTTTAAAGATGTGTACTGTCACAGCAATATAATGTTGGTTGAAAAAGAGGAATGTCAACCAGTCAAACTGAAGGATGCAGATAAGGAAAGTGAACACATATATTACACACACTTGCAATTGCAAATATAGGCCACCATCAGCTGTAGAATGGAATGACAACAATGAAAATTTGTACCAGAGCGGGTATCAAACCCGGATTTTCCACTTATCATGAGCCTTACTATTTGGCTATCCCCATCTGATTCATGGCCAGACCCAAACTTACATATGCCACCAACCATGCATCTAAAACCATGAGTCGTACATCCATTATGTATATTTCTGTATAGGTAAGACATTTTACTTGAAAGTCACTCACCCGGTGCATGGATAAATATGTCATTACAGTTCCTGTTTTATTCTGAATTACGATGCAAAGTTCCTTTGGACAGGCAACTGCCCACACTTGCCCATAAAAAGCAAAGTTCCTGAGCTCGAATCTCGGACTGGCACTCAGTTTTTAACTGCTAGGAAGTTTCATATCAGCACACACATACAGCTGCAGAATGAAAATTTCATTCTGGAATCATCCTCCAGACTCTGGCTAAGCCAAGTCACTACTGCATCCTTTCTGTTAATGATTAAGGAAAACCACCTCAACATTATTTAATATCCTTTCATCTAAAAGTGCTAGTCCCACAAGTTTCACAGGAGAAATTCTGCAAATTTTGGTAGGTAGGAGACAAGGTACTGGTGGAAGTAAAGCTGTGAGGATGGATTGTGACTGTGCTTTGGTAGCTCAGTTGGTAGAGCACTTGCCTGTGAAATGCAAAGACCCTAAGCTTGAGTCTCGGTCTGGCACTCATTTTTAATCTACGAAGATGTTTTCCCTTGCAGTTCTTTCAAAAAGATTCCTTTAATACCTGAATCCAGAAAGTACACTGTTTTTCTTTACAGTGTTACCAATATTGTGTAGTACCTTTTGTTTTAACTCAGGTGTAGCAAAATTTATTAGTGCATTATATCATATACCTTGACAGAAACTTCTGTCTAAATTAACAGTTTATGTTGATGACGTTTTTGGTATGTGGGCAAGACTGGAATGAACACATTGAATTTCCGAGACAAGTCTGTGAAAAACTTAGGCAAGGAGGAATGACACTAAAGTTAGAAAAATTTAAATCTGTGGTACATGAGTTAAAATTTTTAGCACATGTGATTACTAAAGAAGAAATTTTGGCAGATCCAGGGAAAATTAAAAATATTTCAGACTTACCAGCTCCACATAACAAAAAACAATTGATACCATTTTACGGTTTATGTGGTTTTTACAGAAAATTCATAAGTTGACAATTGAAATGCACCCTCTGTTAGTAATTTGCTCAGGAAGAACTGTTTGGGTATGGAGAAAAAAATATCAAGAGGCTTTCGAAAACGTCAAGAAAAAATTAAATAACCAAAATTTATTGCATAGACCTGGCTAAGTTTACTGTTTTGGTTTGGGTCCAGAATTATTACAGGAAAGAGAAATTGATGGAGAAATTATTGACCACAAAATTGCTTTCTCAAGCAGAATGATTTTAAAATGTGAAAAATTTTACACTGTTACTGAAAAGGAGTTATTGGTAATACGTTGGGCATTTACAAAATTTAGAACTTATTCACTGGGACGTATGATAAAAGCACATCCAGATAACAAAGCCTTAAGGTATCTTCAGGAATGTAGACTCTACCATAGTAGATTAACTTGATGGGCTATGTGCTTACAACAATTTGATTATGAGATAAAAATATATTTAAGGCTCTGACAATGTTGTTACAGATGCTCTGTCAAGAACACCAATAGGAGGAATTCATGTAACTTCTGATCACAGAGGAAAAAGAATTTAAGATGAAAAGTGTATATGATGGGAAAAAATATTAGATCCCTGTATAACAAAATTATGAGAAACCTAATCCCAACTGGAGATTGGTAAAAAGCTTTTTAGGTAAAAAGATGTGTGAGAAATTAGACAAATATAAGGTATTCAAAGGAACACTTTTTAGAAGAACAAATTTAAATTTTCATAATTGTAAACTACACTGTCAATAGGGGAAAGCAGAGAAATTAATTAAATACATATGTGAAAGCTATGGTCAATGCTGTATTCCAAAATGTATGACAAAACTACAGGAAAATGTTTATTTTATGATACGGCTACAAAGCTCAGAAAAGAATTGTGAGCTTGTAATGAGTGTCATCGAGTCAAGGTAAATAATAGAACATGTCAACCAGAAATTCAAAACATTATTCTGGAAAAACCTTTGGGTTTGGAGCTTTGCCAAAAGGAAAGGTGGGCACTGCTATATTGCTGTCATGGTAAATGTCTCTCCAAATTCATAAAGTTGTACCCTATCAGGAAAGCTACCAGCAAAGAAATTATTTCAAAAATTGGAAAAGACTATTTCAATAATGTAGGGTAACCAATATTACTTTATCAGGCAATGGATCACACTTTTTATTGAAGCACTATAAATCATTTATAGAAAGATCTAAAATAAAACATGTTTTAATTTTTCTATGCAATCCCTCATCGACTACCACAGTCAGATATATGTGTGAAATTGGTTGTTTGTGTTGTATGTATTGTAGTC
The DNA here is from genome assembly GCF_023898315.1 of Schistocerca nitens. Lineage (NCBI taxonomy): Eukaryota > Metazoa > Arthropoda > Insecta > Orthoptera > Acrididae > Schistocerca > Schistocerca nitens. The sequence goes on from NC_064615.1 coordinate 263,043,164, forward strand.
ATAAATATCCATCAGAAGACAGATGGTGTTAAACTGCTTAGTACTGAGAACGGTGGCAGAAGATCATGGTGGGGTAGTTCTTCTCCACACGAGGCTCTATTTCAGTTACAATGGAGCATTTGGACTTGCGACATAGTGTGTGCTTCTGTGACTGTTTCATTAGAAATGGTAAATCTGTTTTGGCTCCCCACTAAATGTTTCATGTATCATAAAACTTGGTAATACCAATAATTTTTTGTTGTTTTTCACTGATACTTCCTATGCCATTAAAACCATATTTACATAATTTTACATTTACAATGTGTGACTCTTACTAGTCCATCTGATAATAATAGAAAATCGAAATAAGTGGATATATTGCCAGTATGGGAAAGAAATTGCTGATCCGTATTAGTCAATAGTGTGGTGTAATTCCGATCAGGAGTTTATTTTGCTTGATTGTCAATGTCACACTTTTCCATAGGTTACATTGATAAAAATTTTGCGTTTTTAAAAAAGTACAAACACTACTGTAGTTACAAAATAATTAAATATATGAGGAAGACAAATAAAAAATTTTAACACGTCACTCACTACCCAGATTAAAACACTTGTTTTATTACAATCAGTCCTACTCCACATCGCTAATATCAATGTCAGAGAAAATAAACTTCCCCTATTGCAAGATACAGGCTCCATCTCTGTGATGATTTGTTCTCTTAGTATGTCTATTGTGTCTGCAACATTGGGAATACCAAAAAGGTTGTGGCTCCTATGTTTCTTTTTCACATGAAATTAACTTCATAGAGTCTCAAACTTGTCTTCCTTATTATCTGACCAATGAAATGTTGAATTCTTTTCATTCGTGGTAATGTTACAAGAACAACAGCACCACTCAATACCTGCTGTTCCTTTCCTGTTTTGATTGAAGTTGTTGTGACATAGTCCCTGTATGTCGGCTCTGACTGACAAAATAAACTTCGCTGCCCTGTGCTGTAGAGTAACAATATCTGTGACGGTTTAGTATGTGTCAAACATCTGGCTGGTGTAGACCACAAAGTAATCCTGTCTAGAAAATTAAGAAAGGATTTGTCTACCATGCTCTGTGTACCATTTATTACGTATGCACTCCCTCTGGTAACACATTTCCCACAGTGGTGACCCCATCTACCATGCTGCATCATGATCTTGTGCAAATTTTCCTCTCAGGGTGGGTACTTGACAATGCTGCCATTGTTCACCTCACCGCATCAATGACAGCACTGAGAATATTTCGCAAACAGTGCCACAATGTGATACAAACATTCCGTGTGACAATAAACAAAATAACGTTCGACCTGCACTAGAGGCATTTCAGTGCAGTGATTTAGACAGAAACAATGCTGAATGGAATAACGAATAATGGCGCCGTGTTTGTCCTGCAACTGTTACCTTTGGTGCTCCTAGTTTTTCCTCTGTCCCGGCTCCCTCACCTACCCGTGGACATCTGAACTTTTCCAGTGACTTTTCGGGCAATGTTCTCCAGCCATAATGCTATAGAGACGCTCCTAATGGCGTCTTTCCAACACATCAACAACAGACACTGTCAAATAATCCTGCCCTTATCTACCACTCTGATGTACGGAGAGCATATTATGTTGGCTAATCCCGCCATGGTGTCTGAGTCTCATGTCACAATTATTTTCACACCGTTCATTCCACCCAAAAGTGATCCCAGTGCATTTCTCGCATTCGGGAGGATGACGGTTCAATCCCGTCTCCGGCCATCCTGATTTAGGTTTTCCGTGATTTCCCTAAATCGTTTCAGGCAAATGCCGGGATGGTTCCTTTGAAAGGGCACGGCCGATTTCCTTCCCAATCCTTCCCTAACCGGAGCTTGCGCTCCGTCTCTAATGACCTCGTTGTCGACGGGACGTTAAACACTAACCACCACCCAGTGCATTTGACAGTAATGTCACATTTGTTCCAGCCATGCTTCGTGTGCCGTGTATCATGTTTAGCCTAACCACCACCACACACCTCGCATCCCACACCTTTGAGATGCATTCTGGCCCTACAGGCCTGAACTTTTGCAGCATTTGTCACTTCAAGATGCGTCTATATTGCAGCAACCCGTCTGATGTCACAGATGTCATGCATTTTCGACCTCTTGTATGCTGCTCATGGTGATGGGACACATCCATTCGAGTGACCGAGCAATATAGATACCATGCTTGCTGCATTGGTTTTCGAGCCACACAATACCGTGTAATGATGTCTGCGCCATCTGTGTCGTGTGATTCCATGTTGCCATCAGACTGGCACTTCCAAGAGATCCAGCAGCAGCATACTACATGCTCCATCGCTCCTGTGATGGCCATGCCAGTCAGTACCGTGCTCTGGCCAGTCCCATTTGAGTAACCCATGGACAGTATCCACACCACTTGGCCTCATTTTCAACTGCTCCCATTCTGTACTGACATTCAACGAGTGTTTGATGTCCACCCATGGGATTATCGATGACGATGCAAGATTTATGACCTTACTCAGCCATCTTGGCAATGACATGGACATAATCAGTGGCTTATTCCTGGCAGCACCCTCTCACAACATGTACGAGACTATTAAGGCTTTGTTGCTCCAGTATCTCTCACGCTTCCTGGAATAGCAACTACAAGTAGTTACGCATGACGAAACCCTCAGAGACAACCCGCCATCCTCACTTTGGCGATGCCTACAGACGCAGATCGATCCTACACAGACGCCTAACCACACGCTCTGGCTATTGAAACGTCCCACACACATCCAGACCGCAATGCTGTTTCACGAGGATGCGCCCCTTGATGCCAGACTTCACTTCATGGACCCAATTCACACCCTGCTGCAGCACTGTACTCTCATCAACAGCTACTCTGACATCAGCAAGGCCATGGCCCATTTGGCTATGAGGCAACCAAGGCTAACTGACTACCCCAAGCTGGCCTGAGCTCCCCCACTCGCTATCGGCTGCCACCACTGCCTTTGCTCCATGCAGCCACAACATGTCTGAGGCCAGCCAATCTGGTGCAGGCCACTTCCCACTACCATGCTGCACAACCTTCACAGTACCGATGGACAACAACCACTGAACTATACAGCGAATACACTCACCTTCCCAGCCCACTGCCCTCGTTCCCCCAGGCACTGTTTACAAACAGATGCCACTTCGGAGAACAATGCCACCTGCCTCTGCCCCTTCAACCGCCGAGGGATGCCGTTGGTTCCTTAGCAGATTTGGACAGGAGGCTAGCATCTGCAGCGCACCTTGTGCTTACCCAAATGAGCACAGTGGCCTGCTATAGGTGCTCCTGACTGCTCTAGAATAACAAGACGCCTTAATCAACCGCACCTGCACGTTTCTGCCACATCATGTCACCCTTCTGACAGCTCACACTTATTTGTTTACGGCTATCTGATGCAAACCTACTTCCTCATCGACACAGGTGTTGACGTCAATACCCTCCCGCCAACTTGAGCACCGACTACTCTGTCGCCATAATTGCTCCAATTACATGCCACGAACGACACTGTCATTGCGATCGCCACAACCGCCTCAGTCACTTTGGACTTGGAGGTGGAGAGTGACATGCACTGGACCTTCCTCATCACTGAGATGGTAGAGCCGGTTCTGGGAGAAGACTTTCTGCATCACTGTCATCTGCTTCCTGACCTCATCCACAGTTCGTTATTATGCCATGACGGGCAGCAGCCAATCATTGGAGTTATCAGCGAAGTTCTCCACAAACATTTCTGTCCATCTCCTACCTCTTCATCACACAGAGATACATCACTGGACCTCCTCCTAAAGTCATCAGTTCTCTTCGGCGAATTTCACTCTCTGATGTCCAACTATTCTTCGCTACACACTGCATATGACATCACAAGACACAAAAATGTGATCTTCGTCAGTGCATTACTGACATTGCAACATCACTTAACGCTGTCAAGCACAACCCTGCTGTCCTATAACATTCGCAACAGCCATACCAAATGTCTGCCTCTTCAGAGGACGCCAACATACTTCCAGAGCCTATTGGCAAGGAATCTCCTCAGGTTAATGAAGTGCTGTATCCAACTTCAGTGCGCAATTTTTACAGTGCACCCGCTGCTCTGCCCAGTAACTCTGCTCTAAGACATGGCGTCTTTCTGGCCACAGTCATGCATTCTACTATCAGACCAGGTGCAGTTATGCCGTTTGCAATGGTACTGTTCATCATATAAACTCTACACTTGGTCCACCTGTCTGACGTAGACCTCGACACCTCCCTCCCCGCAGACATAGAGTGGCGAAGATTGCTGTGGACAAACTATTGGAGGCAGGCATTGTCTGCTCATGGGACAGTCCTTGAGCGTCCCCAATAAAGCTCGTTTTAAAGAAAAGCAGATCATGGCGCCTGTGTGATGACTACTGGTGGCTCAACGACGGAACCATTATAGACAGTATCCAGTCCCTAACTTACAGGACTTTGCTCAAATGTTAGCTGGTGCCAAAATATTCATCGTTATTCACTACCTCCAGATTCCCATCACGGAAGAGGACATACCAAAGACAGTGATCACTCCACCTATTGGTCTATTCGAAATTTTTTATATGCCTTATGGATTAAAAACCCCATGAAACGTGGCACTATTTTATTGACAAAGTTTTGTTCAGTCTACCATTTTGTTGTGCCTACACAGACGACGTCCTTATACTCTCACCATCAGAAGAAGAGCACGAGGCTCACTTATGACAGGTCCTCGACAGACTAACTGCATGTAGGGTCGTGAAGACAAATGTGAATTACAACACGCCTGCATGACATTCCTTAGCCACCACGTAGATGCCTCAGTTATCCACCCAACACCAGAGAAGATCAACCAGATACATCTCTTGCCCTCTCCCTCCACCTAGCAAGAGTTATGCAGATTTTGAGGTGTCATAAATTTCTACAGGATCCACATCCCACACGCAGCTGATGTTCTTCCTCTGCACGGGAAGAATACTGTGAGAAAACGCCACCTCGAGTGGACACATCCTATGCAAACTGACTTTGTTAAAATCAAGGATGACTTACTGCATATGAGTACACTGGCTCGTCCGTGTCCCAACGCCCACACCTTAGTATAACAGCGGACATGAGTGACCTCCCTGTTGCTGACATGTTACAACAGGAGGTAGTTGGCATTCCGCAACCATTGCAGTTTTTCTCTCGTAAACTTTCAGACATGCAGCATAGATGGTCAACCTTTGACCGTGAGCTACTCGCCATCTATAAGACCATCCGCTACTTTCGAGAAGAGGTAGTGGGCAGACCTCTTACTGTTTACACAGATCACTGTTCCCTGGCTGATGTGTTATGGAACCCACTCCACCAGGCATTTTCGATACCCCGATTTCATTTTACAATTCATGATTGATGTGCGCTACATCAAAGGTGCTGAAACATTGTCAGAGGCTATTTGTTACACATTACTTCTTCCTCTGGCCAGTTCAATTATGACTGGATCGCCGAAGCACAAGACTCGGATCAAGACTCACAGAACGTCCTTTGTGACATGGACACAAGCCTCAGACATTAGCAACAGACCTTCCCTGGCTTCATCAAACCAGTTTGGTGTGATGTGTACCATGACTGTGTCCAACCAGTCGTTCTGAAACCTTTTCGTAAACAAATCTTCGATCTCATCTACAATCCCACACACCCTAGGGTATGGTCCTCTGTACGATTAGTGACAGAACATTTCATGTGGCCCCACATGCAGAAAGATTGCGTCGAATGGACCAGAGTGTGCTTCCCATGCCAACAGAGCAAAACAGGCCGCTACACTCATCCCTCCCCCCTCCCCCCCCCCCTCCCCGCGCCACCAGGGTGAATTTCCCATCCCCCAGTGGAGTTTCCAACACGTGCACTTGGACATAATATGACCACTTCCAGTCTTGTATGGACAGCGTTACATTATGTCACTGACTGACAGAGTTATGCGATGGGTCCATGCCACACCTGCTGCTGATATATCCGTTGAGACTGTTGCCGCCGGCCGGGGTGGCCGAGCGGTTCTAGGTGCTACAGTCTGGGACCGCGCGACCGCTACGGTAACAGGTTCGAATCCTGCCTCGGGCATGGATGTGTGTGATGTCCTTAGGTTCGTTAGGTTTAAGTAGTTCTAAGTTCTAGGGGACTGATGACATCAGAAGTTAAGTCCCATAGTGCTCAGAGCCATTTGAACCATTTGAGACTGTTGCCAAAGTTTTCGTCAACACACGAATCGAACGTTTCAGTTGCCCTATGTTTGTCATTACTGACAAAGATAGACAATTTGAGTTCTCTCTATTCAATGATCTGAGTCATTTGCAGCTTCCACTGTTTCCATACCACTGTGTCTCAACCGCAGTCGAATAGTCTCATTGTAAGATGGCAATGCATGTTGAAAGCGGCGATAATGTGCCATTCTGAATCAAAGACAGACGCCCTTCCCTGGGTATTGCTTGGTACTCACACCATCCACAAGGAAGGCTTCGGTGCATCTTTAGCTGAGATCCTGTATGACGAGACGTTCTCTCTTCCCGCCAATTTCGTCCCCAACCAACTGTGATCTGCCAAATCTCATCGCCCATGTCAGACGGCACATACAGAACCTGTATATACCCCCTTCCCCATCACATCATGCAATGCCACGGGTCTTTGTCCATAAGGATCTGTCCACCTGCTCTCATGTGAAGCTATGCATCAACACAACGAAACCAGCCCTGCATCTGCCGTAAACAGGCCGTCATAAAGTAATTACTCATGGCACAAACACATTCGACATCATGATTGGCGGCAAACGATTGACAGTGTCTGTTAATAGATTGAAGATGTCTTGGACCTTCGCAGAACGGTCTCAGCAGCCGCCATGTATCCCTCTTCCTGGGCAACTGTCTTCTAGCTCTTTCTCACAGCAACTCAACCTGATTTTCTCCCTGAGGATTTATCTGTGACATTCATCGACGAAAACCTGGTCGTCTTTGTGCAGCACGAAGCAGGGGATCCGGGGAAAGCATGATTTCGCACCGTTACCACCACACCTCGCCTATACTGGTGGATGTGGACACGTTGGGATTGATGTCCCGAGTCATTACTGAGGACTCCTCATCATAACTGCCCTGGTTTACATTGTGGCTGTCCCTGCTACAGTCAACAATAGAACTACATCAACGGGCACTCCACCCTCGATGCCCACTGCTGGGGCTGCTACTGACAACAGTGCACCTGTACCGCCTACTATGTACTATGGACATGCCCTCTGGCCTCTTGCCTGCCTCAGAGGCTACAAGATCTCCGGCAGCACTGTGGCCGTTGCCCACCACAGATCAACACTGACACCTCACCTCCTCACAACTCTTCCCCCTCTTCGGTGCTCTGGGGAGGGGGGTAGGGGCTCTGTGGTAACATAGCGACCATATGTCGTCTCTGATTGAAAAAAAAAAAACAAACAAACATCGCTGCCCTGTGCAGTAGAGTAAACAATAATATCTGTAGCAGTTTAGTATTTATCGATCCTGTGATCGATGTAGACCATGATGTAATCCTGTCCAGCAAGTAAAGTAAGGATTTGTCTAGCACACTCCGTGTACCATTTATTACATATCAACTCCCGCTGTTACTGCATTTCCTACAAAGTTGAAGTGGTAGCTTCAAGGGAGAAGTGACATGATTCTAGCAGTTTGAAGCCTGAGTTACTTGTTTCCAGCATATTTTAATCTTCTTGTGATGCCTCATTTTCCTTGCTACCCTCCGTATCACCAGTAAACAAATCCTTAACCACAATCCCTTTCCCAGGTTTTACAGTCAGTCACTTGGCACGGCAGACAGATGAACTTGTATTTGGGTCACCAACTCGGGCTTGCTGGAGATGTTCTTCAAAGGATGTAGTTCATTGCTAACGTCATTCTCATTTTGTGGAATCTGACGCAACATTTCTTCAGGACAGAAAGGCACAATTTCAGTTTTTGTAAACCCTGGCCGGCCGGTGTGGCCGTGCGGTTCTAGGCGCTTCAGTCTGGAACCGCGTGACCGCTACGGTCGCAGGTTCGAATCATGCCTCGGGCATGGATGTGTGTGATGTCCTTAGGTTAGTTAGGTTTAATTAGTTCTAAGTTCTAGGCGACTGATGACCTCAGAAGTTGTCGCGTAGTGCTCAGAGCCATTTGAACCATTTTGTAAACTCTGATATTATGTTGGTCGCAGATTTCATACCTATATTCACGAAAGTTCCTTTCAACAGTTTAGGAAATACTGACTTTTGCATCACTTCTCTGTTGGATTTCTTTCGCTCATCTAACACGCGCCGCCCTGCCATCTTTAAGGGGCGAAAGAATGCCACGCCAAGAGGCTCGCAAAGGTGGAGGTTGGGGGACAAATCTAATGTCATATTCGTCGCAACACTTGATGAGATGTGACTGGATAACTTATCTCCGATCATAATCTTGGGTCCTTGCAATTTCTTGGCATATTGCAACACAATTTTCTTGAACCATGATTCAAACATGTTAAGATCGAAGTATCATACAGGTGCTTACTTTTGTAAACAGTAAATCGGGGTGCAATGTTCCATCTGCAGCTGCTGCCATCATAACACTGATACTAGTTTTAGATGCGTCTAAAATTCTCTTTGGATGCTTCACTCCTCTTTTGACAAGCACGTTCACGTATCCAGGTCGTCAGAAAAATTTGTTTCATCTTAGTTAATTATATTAGAGCCATGATCCCCATCCAACGTTTCCCAAAGATTACCGTAATATTCCTTTACTATGTCCCTCGAAACAACTGCTCCAACTCTTTTCGTGTTCTCTCCAGTTCTCACAGTCTGTTTCGAGTTTTTCCTCAGAAATGCACGAACCCACTCTAATCCTGGCTGATTGTCTTTAAATGTCTTTTCCATTATGCCAGCATGGTTTAAGTGACCTCGTATGACGTTGCGTTCATCCATGTTCCTCAGTGGAAAACCCCTCTTGGCACATATCAATAAACCTTCAACAGGCGTTTTCTCCTTTGCCCTGTTTAAAGCTGTTGGTGCACCCACCTTGTGTTTATACTTATTCCATAACTTGTCGTTAAGGGTTGTCTGAGGTACAACAAACTCTTGTTATGCTCTCCCGATGCCCCTTATCCCCTGACGCACGGCCTTTACCGCATTTTCCAGGAAAATGGAGTGATGTTTACACCTTCCACTGGACCCAAGCAACTTGACATATGTTCTTGCCATGATCATTAGTACCCTATAGCAAGACAACTTCCCAAATAAGCCCTATAACTTCACAGTAGTATTACTTAGAAATTTATGTAAATATTCATATGATACCCAACTAACTAAGGAATAGTTAACGATATTTACTTTATTTGCACAGGCTATGAAGCTCTACAACTGAAGTTTACTCTTTTTACATGGAATAGATTGTTTCTCACGACATTTACTGGCTGATTGTAGGTGACAACTGACCGAATTCTTGTCGTTGAATCAAGTAAACAATTATGTTATCTTTGATAATACACCGCGCACAGGCTCCACTATTGTCGCAGTTTCGCGGTAGAGCTCGACTTTCAAATTACAGGCCAAATAATCGCTGCTGCCTCCTATATCGGTATTGTCCAACCTTACGGTACAATTCAGTGTCGGTCAACACAGAATTGTTCAGTCATAAGACAATCCTCAGATGGTTGGACCACTTCAGATGAACTGGAAACTTAAGAAACGTACAGGCTCAAGACGCGATGTAACGATAACCGAAAATGTTGCGAGGGTAAGGAAGGCGAAGGCCAGAAGCCCAGGACAGTCAGCTAGACATAGTGCTAGTGGACTAGTAGTCAGTCGTGAATTGTTTAGACAAATTTTGAACACATGAAAATTCCATCTGTACAAACTTCTTATAGAACAACTGAAGGTAGCTGATTTTGCCATGTACAGACACTTTACTTGCAGAATCCAAATAGTTTTGTGTGCTAATGTGATTTTATTGATGAATGACGAAACTCATTTTCATTTAAATAGGACCATCAATAAACAAAACCTGCATTATTTGGCTCTTGGATATACACACTTCATTGACAAGTGTCCTTTACACTCTGAAAACGTCACAGTCTGGTAAGCTCTTGGCTCTTTTGACGTTACTGGAGTGTATTTTTTCAAAGAAAATGTTAATTCGGCTCGATACATTTATATACTTTAAACTTCTTGAAATCAGAGCTAAGGAGATGATGAATCCCTTTAAAAGACGCTTGGTTACAGCGTGATGGCGCTACATCATTTACTGTGAATGCTTCAATGGCAGTTCTTCGATGCATGTTTTCTGGACAGATTATCTGACTTTCTGGCACTGTCCCTTGGCATCCCAGGCCTCCAGAATGACCAATGTGTGACTTTTTTGTGAGGGGGTGTCTCAAGAGACATGTATGTAACCACAGACCGCTAAATCTGGACCAGTTGTTGAATGGAATCATTCAAGAAATTGCTGCTATCCCTGCAGAGATATTGGTCTGAATAACGGGGGATTTGGAGAAGAAACTTGAATCATGCATTCGGAATGATGGACATCATATCAATGACATCATTTTTCACAGATATGTGTCTGGCCTACAGTAAATGGCAAGTAATGAGCTTTGATTTGATGTCTACGATCATACATAAGTTTTAAAATTGACCAAATTGTTTTTATTTAGAAATCGCCCATCTTCGGCGTCTCATCCTGTGTGAACACGTAAGCGATTCTAAGGATGTTATGAACACCTTAAACACAGTTCTAGTTGATTTTCACCTTTTGAAATTATTTTTCACAAAAACCTGCAGACGTTCTTTCTGCACTAGTTGAGTTTTCACCATATGGAATTCTATCTGCACAATAATGTGAGGAAATTGTCAAAGAAACTAAGAGAAAACAAGGTGAAATACGAAAATATGGCATGATGATAAAGTACAAACAAGAAAATTTAATACTGAATATTACGCATTAATCAAATCAAGTAGAAGTCTAAAATGTTAACTGCTGAACGATGCACTGTATTGCTAAACACACTAACAGTTTTTATGAAGGTCCAAGGATCCAACATCGAATAAAAGTTTGTAGACAATATTTACCTCCTTTTTCATAAGAGATTTTTTTATTCTTGATAATTGTGATTAAATTTGACCTCTGCACTTCAAATTATGTCTATATACAAACTTATTTGACTTCAAAAAAAGAAACGTCCAATTGGCATTCCTTATCTCCAACAATTGTAAAAAAAACTAGTTTCTTTATTTTCGTATATACAGGGTGTTTCAAAAATGACCGGTATATTTGAAACGGTAATAAAAACTAAACGAGCAGCGATAGAAATACACCGTTTGTTGCAATATACTTGGGACAACAGTACATTTTCAGGCAGACAAACTTTCGAAATTATAGTAGTTACAATTTTCAACAACAGATGGCGCTGCGGTCTGGGAAACTCTATAGTACGATATTTTCCACATATCCACCATGTGTAGCAATAAGATGGCGTAGTCTCTGAATGAAATTACCCGAAACCTTTGACAACGTGTCTGGCGGAATGGCTTCACATGCAGATGAGATGTACTGCTTCAGCTGTTCAATTGTTTCTGGATTCTGGCGGTACACCTGGTCTTTCAAGTATCCCCACAGAAAGAAGTCACAGGGGTTCATGTCTGGCGAATAGGGAGGCCAATCCACGCCGCCTCCTGTATGTTTCGGATAGCCCAAAGCAATCACACGATCATCGAAATATTCATTCAGGAAATTAAAGACGTCGGCCGTGCGATGTGGCCGGGCACCATCTCGCATTAACCACGAGGTGTTCGCAGTGTCGTCTAAGGCAGTTTGTACCGCCACAAATTCACGAAGAATGTCCAGATAGCGTGATGCAGTAATCGTTTCGGATCTGAAAAATTGGCCAATGATTCCTTTGGAAGAAATGGCGGCCCAGACCAGTACTTTTTGAGGATGCAGGGACGATGGGACTGCAACATGGGGCTTTTCGGTTCCCCATATGCGCCAGTTCTGTTTATTGACGGCGCCATCCAGGTAAAAATAAGCTTCGTCAGTAAACCAAATGCTGCCCACATGCATATCGCCGTCATCAATCCTGTGCACTATATCGTTAGCGAATGTCTCTCGTGCAGCAATGGTAGCGGCGCTGAGGGGTTGCCGCGTTTGAATTTTGTATGGATAGAGTTGTAAACTCTGGCGCATGAGACGATACGTAGACGTTGGCGTCATTTGGACCGCAGCTGCAACACAGCGAACGGAAACCCGAGGCCGCTGTTGGATCACCTGCTGCACTGGCTGCGCGTTGCCCTCTGTGGTTGCCGTACGCGGTCGCCCTACCTTTCCAGCACGTTCATCCGTCACGTTCCCAGTCCGTTGAAATTTTTCAAACAGATCCTTTATTGTATCGCTTTTCGGTCCTTTGGTTACATTAAACCTCCGTTGAAAACTTCGTCTTGTTGCAACAACACTGTGTTCTAGGCGGTGGAATTCCAACACCAGAAAAATCCTCTGTTCTAAGGAATAAACCATGTTGTCCACAGCACACTTGTACGTTGTGAACAGCACACGCTTACAGCAGAAAGATGACGTACAGAATGGCGCACCCACAGACTGCGTTGTCTTCTCTATCTTTCACATCACTTGCAGCGCCATCTGTTGTTGAAAATTGTAACTACTGTAATTTCGAAAGTTTGTCCGCCTGAAAATGTACTGTTGTCCCAAGCATATTGGAACAAACGGTGTATTTCTATCGCTGCTCGTTTAGTTTTTATTGCCGTTTCAAATATACCGGTCATTTTTGAAACACCCTGTACATTGGTCCATTCGAAAACCTACATCCTAATGCATATTTTTTGATTCATCCAAAATCTAAGAATCTTATTGGGCTTGGGAATATTACTCATTGAAACCATAAAACCAGAAGAGTAAAGTTGATTCATAAAGAATTTTAATTTGAAGGAAAAAGATTTCTCGCTGGAAAATGAATTGAATGTTTCATTGTATTAACAAGTATTGAAAAATGAATTTACAGATTTTCACTTTAATATACATACCAATATTTCCATTACTTTGTCTACAATATGTCAACTTTGTATGATGATGTAAATGAATCTCCCAGAGAAACATACACTCACTAGTATATCATGTGCTTAGTGATTGCAGGGCCTCGAACTGTTGTAGCACTGTTTCCTCCTTGTTTTCTGTGCTACATCCGTTTTGTCTATCTATAAATCTGTCAGTTTTATCACCCTATGTCCATACTGTTCTATTCCACTTGAAACACGTTATGCAGTTACTTAGAACGAAATGAATTTTCTTTAGAAGCAATACTAGTATTTTATTACTGATGTCAAGTATGGTATTTAACAAAATGTACTCACTAAAAATCTTTTCTTGGTTAGTTGAAAGATGGAAACTGTTATGTAATTCCGAAGATCAATCAGACTTGTTACAGGTAAAATGTACATTCATAGTCAGCATTTTAATCATTATTGGTGTGAATGAACTGAAGTATTTTTGAAAATCTCATTATGACTAAAGCTTTTGATATGAAATATCATGTACGTTAAAAACTTTGCAGAATTGTCCTAATGATATGTGGCGGCTAGCAATCACAACAACATCATAGGCCAGCGAGAATGACTTTGTGGACTCTCTCTTTCTCTCTGTCTCTCTCTCTCTCTCTGACTGTTTAGTAAGCTCCGTGCACTGTTCATGTGAGGATGTCTCGTGTAATTGTCTTTGATAAAAAGTATGTTACTCTATGTACAGATCGTGTATTCGATATTGTACACCAGATCGGGCGAGTTCCTACATTAGTAACCCTGACAATTCACGACAACTGCATACAAGATAAAATTCACACTGAAAGGGTTACGACAATGCAACCCACACTTAATCGCCGAAATTCGCACCCCATGTCGGTGGTTTCCATTCTGGACAGCACAGTACTTCTCGACCAGTGATCTCTATACTCCCTGGATGTTGAACTTCAACTGTCTGTTCGTGCCAGCCATAGATGCCCATATTTCGTTTCTTGCCAAACTACAACATGACAGCTAGGAAATGTCACTAGAACACGAAAAGAAAATACTTTTCAATTCTGCTCCCACATCACTCTATTGCATCACATTTTGAAATAAAGTTCAAAACAAGAAATCAGTCTGCAATTCTGTATCATGTACAGACTGATGGGAATTTGTTTGCCAAATTACAACAAGGTGGACGATGCAAATCACATGAATCTGCAGACACTCTACAGTTCTATACTCTCGAATAGTGGCTTCATAGTTATTATTTATTTTATTTTTTTCTTATTTATTGTTTAATTTTATATTATTTTGGCTTTTAAAATGTTTGAACTCAAATGCAAGTCTGAATCAAACTAAAATTATCTTTGACTTATTAAATCAAGAAAATATACATACTTGAAAAATCAAGTAAAAATATTTTTTACATATTGAAATTGGAATTAATCACAAATACAAAAAGATTTATAGGAAGGTGCTGATTGCTGCAAAAAAGTCATTTAATGGCAAAATAATATATAATGCAGAGAATAAAATCAAAGTGTTCTAGAGTGTTACAAAAAGGAAATGGGGAGAGGCAAACAAACGCAGAATAACGTACTTCTAAGGGCGAGGTATAAGGTAATAAATGATCCAAAACACTTAGGAAACTATGTAAATGAGCATTTTTCAGGTATTGCAGAGAAGTTACAACAAACAGTGCCATAAAACAAATACAACACCTGTAAATAAATGTTGCACTAAATACAATGATGTTACTTCCAACCACAGAGAATAAAGTCAATAAAACAGTTCAAAAACTAAAAAATAAAACGTCAGTAGGCTTAGATAAAGTACCAATATGTGTACTAAAACAGTGCATAGAGATTGTACAAGGCCCCTTAACAAATACACTCCTGGAAATTGAAATAAGAACACCGTGAATTCATTGTCCCAGGAAGGGGAAACTTTATTGACACATTCCTGGGGTCAGATACATCACATGATCACACTGACAGAACCACAGGCACATAGACACAGGCAACAGAGCATGCACAATGTCGGCACTAGTACAGTGTATATCCACCTTTCGCAGCAATGCAGGCTGCTATTCTCCCATGGAGACGATCATAGAGATGCTGGATGTAGTCCTGTGGAACGGCTTGCCATGCCATTTCCACCTGGCGCCTCAGTTGGACCAGCGTTCGTGCTGGACGTGCAGACCGCGTGAGACGACGCTTCATCCAGTCCCAAACATGCTCAATGGGGGACAGATCCGGAGATCTTGCTGGCCAGGGTAGTTGACTTACACCTTCTAGAGCACGTTGGGTGGCACGGGATACATGCGGACGTGCATTGTCCTGTTGGAACAGCAAGTTCCCTTGCCGGTCTAGGAATGGTAGAACGATGGGTTCGATGACGGTTTGGATGTACCGTGCACTATTCAGTGTCCCCTCGACGATCACCAGTGGTGTACGGCCAGTGTAGGAGATCGCTCCCCACACCATGATGCCGGGTGTTGGCCCTGTGTGCCTCGGTCGTATGCAGTCCTGATTGTGGCGCTCACC
Organism: Schistocerca nitens; assembly: GCF_023898315.1. NCBI lineage: Eukaryota > Metazoa > Arthropoda > Insecta > Orthoptera > Acrididae > Schistocerca > Schistocerca nitens. Next base: position 263,058,742 of record NC_064615.1, read on the forward strand.
TGCACGGCGCCAAACACGCATACGACCATCATTGGCACCAAGGCAGAAGCGACTCTCATCGCTGAAGACGACACGTCTCCATTCGTCCCTCCACTCACGCCTGTCGCGACACCACTGGAGGCGGGCTGCACGATGTTGGGGCGTGAGCGGAAGACGGCCTAACGGTGTGCGGGACCGTAGCCCAGCTTCATGGAGACGGTTACGAATGGTCCTCGCCGATACCCCAGGAGCAACAGTGTCCCTAATTTGCTGGGAAGTGGCGGTGCGGTCCCCTACGGCACTGCGTAGGATCCTACGGTCTTGGCGTGCATCCGTGCGTCGCTGCGGTCCGGTCCCAGGTCGACGGGCACGTGCACCTTCCGCCGACCACTGGCGACAACATCGATGTACTGTGGAGACCTCACGCCCCACGTGTTGAGCAATTCGGCGGTTCGTCCACCCGGCCTCCCGCATGCCCACTATACGCCCTCGCTCAAAGTCCGTCAACTGCACATACGGTTCACGTCCACGCTGTCGCGGCATGCTACCAGTGTTAAAGACTGCGATGGAGCTCCGTATGCCACGGCAAACTGGCTGACACTGACGGCGGCGGTGCACAAATGCTGCGCAGCTAGCGCCATTCGACGGCCAACACCGCGGTTCCTGGTGTGTCCGCTGTGCCGTGCGTGTGATCATTGCTTGTACAGCCCTCTCGCAGTGTCCGGAGCAAGTATGGTGGGTCTGACACACCAGTGTCAATGTGTTCTTTTTTCCATTTCCAGGAGTGTATAATAAATGAATCCTTCACATCACGGACATTTCCAGAGCAGTTAAAACAGGCAAGAGTTGTACCTTTGCTTAAGAAAGGTAATGCAGAAGACATAGAAAATTACCAGCCCATTTCCGTGCTGTCACCATTCTCAAAAATAATAGAAGCAATGATGAAAGACAGATTAATGAATTACCTGAATAAATACAATCTGTAAAGTGAATCACAGTTTAGTTTCTGAAGAGGCAAAAATACGGAGTCAGCCATAGTAGAATTCACAAAAGCTGTACTTGATGCTCTTGATAAAGAAGAGTGTGTGACAGGCAAATTTTTAGATCTTTCTAAGGCCTTTGATACAGTCACCACAAGATTCTATTAAATAAATTAGAAGCATTAGGAATAAAAGGGGTAGCTAATGATTGGTTTCGATCATAACTAGCAGATAGGGTACAAAGAGTAGAGACAACAAATACTTCAAATAGATCTAAACATTTAGTAAAACATTCATCAGAACCAAAATTCATTAATATAGGGGTTCCGCAAGGTAGCATATGAGGACCAGTACTATTCCTAATACACATCAATGACTTTCCCAGTAGTGTTACTCATGGTGAAAAAATTATCTTTCCTGGTGACAGCAATATTATAGTTACTGAGTAAACAAGAGAACTCTTCGCAGAGAAAGCAAATGAAACTCTCAAGGAAGTTTATGATTGGTCAATAAGCAATGAAGTGACATTGAACATAAATAAAACTAATACCATGAATTTCAGTTTGAAGAAGGAAAATGACAATGTTAAATTAAATATAGATGGCACCTTTATAGGCTGTGTAACAAATGCAAAATTTCTGGGAATGAATATTGATTCTCAGTTGAAGTGAACACACAAAGGTACTTGCAAACAGAATGTCATCAGCATGTTATGCCCTTAGAATCCTATCATCAGTGTGTAACATGCAGTGTCTTTTAGTTACATACTATTCATATATACACTCAATTCTTAGCTATGGCATTATGTTTTGGGGAACAAATGCTAAAAATATGAACACAATTTTCAAACTCCAGAAAGTCCATAAGAATAATATCCAGAAATAGTACTCAAGCTCATTGTAAAGATCTTTCCAAAACACTGGGGATTTTAACTACACCATGTGAATACATTTACCAGTCAGTTGTACATATCAAAAATAACATTGGTAATTACTGCACAAACAGCTCTGTCCATGAACATGGAACAAGAGCTAGACTCAACTTACATTTACCAAGAAAAAATAAACATAAAACTCAAAAGCAGCATTTTCTACCAAGGAATAAAATTGTATAATAAATTACCAAAAGAGATTAAAGAAACTGCAAAAATACACTTATTTAAAAGCGCAGCTAAAAAGTACCTGTAATGCAGTACATTTTATACGTTGAAGGATTACTTGGATAAAACAGAGTAGGGGTTTGGTAAACAGAAATGTTGTACAAATAAATAATAATAATGATCATAAAACATCCAACATTCCACATAACACCTTCACCCTATGTTTTTTTCCTTCTTTTTCCCTTTTCTATAAATACTTACCTCCAAGCAATGCATAGCAAAACACTAATACCTCTTCCTCTTACCGAGCTCAGCATCTCACTCATTATAGAGGGATGCTGACTAAGTTTTTTAGGATAGAAAATGGGACATTGTGGCACAGAAAATGGCCCAGAGATCACCAGTATGTGTGTGTGTGTGTGTGTGTGTGTGTTTGTGTGTGTAGCGAGTGAATTGTTACAAAACAATGTGTGTATGTTGTGTGCAGTGACTGATCGTGAGATATGAGTGAACAGTGTAGCATTACATTATTTAATCAGTTATTTGTTAAAAAAAGTATTGTGTACCAGGAGTAAATAAATGATTGTATCTAACTAGTAGTCTGTAAATGTATGTGTATACGAATTAGCTTATTTTAAATTGGTTTAAACTTGTAAATACTTTGACATGTCCTATATCCTTGTAAAAAGAGATCTATGGATGAATAAAACTACTGCTACTGCCACTAATTACCATCATCATGATACATATTTTTTAGCTAGGCTCCTCTACCTGGATTGTCTGTTGGCAGATATAATTTTGGGACGTGATTTACGCCTAAAAGCTATCGGACTTCGTTTCATAAAAAGTGAAACTTTAGATGCAGATTCTATTCTGAAAGCAAACCAAACGTATTACTCTGATTGATGCTGTTAATACACTATCATTCACTAACAGACATCCCACACAAAGTAAGCCACAGTTAACTATCAAATGCATGAAAAAAGCTGAGGAAAAAGGTATAACTAGACGTAATAACAAATACAATGAAATTAAATAGGTATTTCTATGCAAAATGAGCACAAATAACAAAATCTCTACCTAACGTTGACCAAGCAATAAATTTTTTTGACCATACTAGACAATGGCTGACCAGGAAGAGATAGAATAAAAAAGTTGCGAATCCTTGTTTGCTTAAATTACATCGATAATCCAATTACAGAGATATTAATTTCATTATAATCACAGGGTCTGTTGTCAGCGATAAAATCGTCTCAGCGCTACTGTACGAAAACACACAGTCACGAAATCCGCTAACACTAGGGGGAAACATTATAAAGCCCCCTAAATTTTTAGAAGTTAATGAATCTTTGTAAAAAGTTTTAAAAATTCACATCGCTTCATTAACTTTTAGTCTTTCTATTGTCCTTTTTTTCATCATTTTATTCGTTTGAGGTGGAGCCTGTTTTACTTTTGCCAGGAATGTAATTTGCCTTCCCATTCGAGTGCAATCTGCCGAAACCTGGCGAAACGACAGGAAAGGCATAGGTATCCAGTTCTTTTTTTCACATGCTATGTTTCCTCATATAATTTTTAAAACATTACACATTACAAAATCATATCATTTTGTACAATTAATGAGGATGACCAAATTACATTAGAAAAAAGAAACATTAAGGAAGAAATTAGCACTTTTGACAGTTATGTGTCCTTGTGATTTTAGTTTGAGTTTTGAAATGTTCATATTAAACACTTTGGCATCATTGTATGAGTTTTTGTTACAGAAATACATGTGATTTTTGAAACAGTTTTTGTAATCACCCAGTTGAACGTTACTCATTCTTCTTTTTGATTTGCAGCTCCTTGTATTAGCCGTGTATGCAGTTAAAATTTTTGGATGTGAGGTCCGCCAGTTATGCAAAACACCGTTTTTCTCAGTATCCAAACATGTTTCAGCACCACCGTGCCATCATCAGTGGGTTTTCGTTTTTATTTATTCTGCAATGTGAACATTTTTGTTAAATGATTATAAAATTAAGTGCATTTTTAGTTCAAACAACAGATTTGTCCCCCTACCTCCACCTTTGCGAGCCTCTTGGCGTGGCATTCTTTCGCCCCTTAAAGATGGCAGGGCTGCGCGTGTTAGATGAGCGAAAGAAATCCAACAGAGAAGTGATGCAAAAGTCAGTATTTCCCAAACTGTTGAAAGGAACTTTCGTGAATATAGGTATGAACTCTGCGACCAACATAATATCAGGGTCTACAAAATGGTTCAAATGGCTCTGAGCACTACGCGACTTAACTTCTGAGGTCATCAGTCGCCTAGAACTTAGAACTAATTAAACCTAACTAACCTAAGGACATCACACACATCCATGCCCGAGGCAGGATTCGAACTTGCGACCATAGCAGCCGCGCGGTTCCAGACTGAAGCGCCTAGAATCTCTCGGCCACACTGGCCGGCTTGCTGGATCACTTTTGTGTTAATTATTACAGGTAGCTTGTCATCTGCAACCAAACGATGTTGATGAGAAAAGTTTTTGCTGGGACTTAACCTATCTTATAGAATGTAATTTAGTAATTTCGTGGTTTTTCGCGCCTATTTTCGTATTTACTTACGTTTTCATGTGGCAAGCACTTCCGTTCTCCGCATCATGCTGAGATGTTGTGATGCATACGTAACTATAACAAGTATTTTCCACAAATAACATAGTAAAACACTTTTCATTACACCAGAACACAGAGTGATTGTGGTTTGTTGTGTGTCCCAGCCCAGTCAGTGTTCATTTGTCCACCAGAGAGTTCGGCGCCAAAAAATGGCTCTGAGCACTATGCGACTTACCTTCTGAGGTCATAAGTCGCCTAGAACTTAGAACTAATTAAACCTGACTAACCTAAGGACATCACACACATCCATGCCCGAGGCAGGATTCGAACCTGCGACAGTAGCGGTCGCTAGGTTCCAGACTGTAGTGCCTAGCACCGCCGGCCACTACGGAAGGCGTTCGGCACCAAATTTTAATTTTATTTGCATTTTATCTTTATGTGTGTGTGTGTGTGTTTTCTGTGTGCTTCTTAGTTGTGTGTGTTGTCTTTTATATGGAATTCATGTTTGTCTGTAAATGGTGCGTCTTTGCAGATTTTAGTGTATCTATTTTTCGTGTGTGTGTGTGTGTGTGTGTGTGTGTGTGTGTGTGTGTGTGTGTGTGTGTAGACTTCATCTGTTTGTGCTGTTTTTATTTGTAAATTTCCTTTAATATGTTAAACAGTGTGCCCTTGTAGAGTGTAGTGTATTCGTTTAACACCTGTTTTCCTTCTGCTAATGCCTTCTGTATGTGGAAGTTTTCGTCAATGGTCAGTTTGCTGTATAGGCCATGGCTGGGTTTTAGTATTATTAAGTCTGTTTCTATTGTAGTTGGGTGCTGATTGTTGGCTATAAGGTGGTCAGCAAATATGCTATGAGAGCTGTTGTTTTTTAAAGCTCTGAGATGTTCTGAATATGTTGTTTTGAAGTTTCTGCATGTTTGTCCTATGTATACTGACTGACAAGTGTTGCATGTGAGTTCATATATTCCTGATCTGTTAAATTTATCCATGGGTATTTCTTGTGTTCTGATCTTTTTTCTGTGTTGTGTGCTCCATCCTGTATCCTATTTGGAGTCCCTGTTTCTTTAATATGTTGCCTATTCTGTGAACAATCTTGTTATTGTAGGTGAGTATTTGCTATTTCAAATGGTTCAAATGGCTCTGAGCACTATGGGACTTAACATCTGTGATCATCAGTCCCCTAGAGCTTAGAACTACTTAAACCTAACTAACCTAAGGACATCACACACATCCATGCCCAAGGCAGGATTCGAACCTGTGACCGTAGCGGTCACGCGGTTCCAGACTGAAGTGCCTAGAACCGCATGGCCACACCGGCTGGCTGCGTCATTTCGTTTTGTGTGTGTGTTGTTGCTCTGTTGTGTCTTATGTGTGGTCATTGTTTGTGTTTTGTGTTGTTCTGCGCTGGGCGAGGATTTGTATGTGTGTGGTGTGTTCAGTTTTGTACTGTTTGCATATTTTTTTATTTAACTTGTCTATCATATGGGTAGTATAACCATTTTCTACTGCTATTTGTTTTATTGTGTTTAGTTCTGTTTGTTCATGGGTGTTCTGTTTAATCTTTGGAGCATGAATCCGAAGTTTGCATGCTTATCTGTCAGTCGCTGGTTTGATAGGTTGTGAATGGTGGTGACCCTACGACTTATCTTAGGAGATAGGTTAAGGGAAGATAAACCTATGTGTGTAGCATTTGTACATTTGTAGACTTAGAGAAAGCTTTAGACAATGTTGACTGGAACACTCTCTTTCAAAGTCTGAAGGTGGCAGGGGTAAAGCACAGGGAGCGAAAGGCTATTTACGATTTGTACAGGAACCAAATGGCAGTTATGGGAGTGGAGGGCCATGAAAGGGAAGCAGTGGTTGAGAAGGGTGTGAAACAGGGTTGTAGCCCATCCTCAATGTTCTGCACTGTATATTGAACAAGCAGTAAAGGAACAAAAGAAATATATGGAATAGGAATTAAAATCTCTGGAGAAGAATTAAAACCCTTGAGGTACCTGAAAGAGCAGCTAAACGGAATGTATAGTGTCTTGAAAGAAGTGTATAAGGTAAACATCAACAAAAGCAAAACGAGGATAATGGAATGTAGTCGAATTAAATCCAGTGATGCTGAGGGAACTGGATTACGAAATGAGACATTATAGAGTAGTAGATGAGTTTTGCTGTTTGGACAGCAAAATAACTAATGATGGTCGAAGTAGAGAGGACATAAAATGCAGACTGGCTATGGCAAGGAAAGTGTTTCTGAAGAAGAGAAATTTGTTAATATCGACTATACATTTATGTGTCAGAAGTCCTTTCTGAAAGTATTTGTATGGATTGTAGCCTTGTATGATAGTGAAACATGGACGATAAATAAACTAGACAAAAAGAGAATAGAAGCTTTCGAAATGTGGTGCTACAGAAAAATGCTAAAGATTAGACTAATGAGGAGGTACAACATAGAACTGGGGAGAAGAGGACTTTGTGGCACAGCTAGAGTAGAGGAAGGGATCGGTTAGGACACGTTCTGAGGCATCAAGGGATCATCAGTTTAATAATGGAGGGAGGCGTGGAGGGTAAAAATCGTAGAGGGAGACTAAGAGATGAATAAACTAAGCAGATTCAGTAGGATGTATGTTGCAGAAGTTATTCAAAGATGAAGAGGCTTGCACAGGATAGAGTAACATGGAGAGCTGCATCAGACCAGTTTCTGGACTGAAGAAGACAACAACAAAGATAAAAATCTGACTTAACATAGAACTGTTTTGTTCACTGTTTGCTGTCGGAGAGGCTGTTGGAGTATTTGGGGGTGGGGGTGCCAGTGGCTGGTCAGAAATCAACGTCCAGTGGTTCATATATGGCTCTGAGCACTATGGGACTTAACATCTGAGGTCGTCATTCCCCTAGAACTTAGAACTACTTAAACCTAACTAACCTAAGGACATCACACACACCCATGCCCAAGGCAGGATTCGAACCTGCGACTGTAGCAGTCCCGCAGTTGTGGACTGAAGCGCCTAGAACCGCTCGGCCACCCCGGCCGGCCCGTCCAGTGGTGCCTTCTGCTGACGTGGAGCTGTGTCTCGTTTCGGTTGACACCAAATCCTGTGTAGGAAACTATTACTTTTGCATCAGTTAGTGTGGTGCGGTATCTTGTGATATACGTTTTGTATTTCGACTGTTCATTTAATATTTAGGCATCCCAAACTTCATTTGCCGTTTTAGTACTCTGGAGGAACTGTGTTGTAACATTACACGGTTACACTGCTTAATCTTACACTGATTAGGACGTAATTGTTCAACAAATTCCTTGTCCCTAAACTTATCAAGGGTGGCAACGAAGCAGATTCAGCACAAAGTAATTGACGAGAAATATTGTAATTTTCCCGTTACATAACCTTCTTCCAGTCCTAAACTTTAAAGTTTCCAAGCCATGTTACGTATTATGCACAAATTGTCCAGAAAAATTCATGAAAATTACAAGTAAATATACAGGGTGCGTCAAGAAAATGTATACACACTTTGAACTGTCTTAGATAATTTATTTCCCGTTCTACAAGGTTAACTGTCCGTGAGAAAGTAATGTTATGTTTCTTCAACAGGTGGAAGCAGTGGCAAGGAAGTAACTGCAGCATGGCGGACGTGCGTTTGAGCTTTGAAGCGCGGAAGGAGATAATTAAGTGGTACTGAAAGTTTGAGAATGTAGCTGCGTTTCGAAGACAGTGGAGAAGTGAGTATGGTACAGAACCACCTTCAAAATTAATAATTACATGTCTACGAGACAAATTCGAAATTCATGGAACAGTGTGTGATGTGCATAAAGGTCGATCAGGGCGACCTCGTACAGCTATAAGTGATGATTCCACAACTGCGGTCTTGGAACTGTTTCAGCATTCGCCTCACAGATCTTCAAGGCAAACGGTATGTGACAGTAATGTAAGTGCTAGTAGTGTGCTACACATTCTGAAGAAAGGCAAGTTTCGTGTGTACATTCCAAGGCTGGTGCAACAGCTAAGTGACGACGATCCGGACCGAAGGTTAGAATTTTGTGAATGGATTCAGCAGATGGTGAGACGTGAACCGGGATTTATGGGTAGCATAATTTGGTCGGATGAAGCCCAATTCAAACTCAATGGAACTGTCAATAGGCACAATTGTGTGTACTGAGCTGAAGCTAATCCTCACATTACAGTTGAGAAGGCTGTGAATTTGCCTGATGTAAATGTGTGGTGTGGTTTGTCTGCAAGGGGACTCATTGGGCCTTCCCGCTTTGAAGGTACTGTTACAGGGGAAACGTACCTAACGATGCTTGCTGACTCCATATTCCCTGCCATTCGTGCATTATATGGTAATGATGAGTTTTATTTCCAACAAGATGGCACCCTGCCGCACTATCATAGAGACGTACGAGCATACCTGGATCACAATGTGCCAGGCCAGTGGATAGGACGCAGGGGACCAATTGAGTTTCCTGCACGCTCTCCAGACCTCAAGCCGCGGCATTTCTTCTTATGGGGCACAGTAAAAGATGAGGTGTACAAACGTAAACCATGTAACCTGGACACACTTTGGAATTAGATTCAGGCGGTGTGCACAGAAATCTCATTGGACACTTTGGTACGATGTACGGAATCAGTGGTGATTCGTACTCAGAAATGTATTGATGCTGAAAACCACCAGTTTGAACATTAATCACATTTGCAAAGTACATTTGTTTTTCCAATTGGACTTTAAGCTTTCCATTTCCAGAAATTTAACGTTGTAAAACGGGAAATAAATTTTCTATGACGCTTCAAAGCGTGTATACATTTTTTGACACACCCTGTATAGTGAACTGAATAGGATCATTTAGTTCCACTCCTGGAAGTCCGTCGACTTCGGATGGCATTATATGTGTAACTGTTCTCTGAGAAAATACAAGTTATTTGCGAACATTTGTTTGCTATCTGGGTAATGGGGCTTTAGTGGCATCCTTTCACGAGTCATTGTTTTACGATATTGTTAATACACTACTGGCCATTAAAATTGCTACACCAAGAAGAAATGCAGATGATAAACGGGTATTCATTGGACAGATATATTATACTAGAACTGGCATGTGAAAACATTTTCACACAATTTTGGTGCATAGATCCTGAGAAAGCAGCACCCAGAACAACCACCTGTGGGCCGGCTGGTGTGGCAGAGCGGTTTTAAGTGCTTCAGTCTGGAACCGCGCGACCGCTACGGTCGCAGGTTCGAATCCTGCCTCGGGCATGGATGTGTGTGATGTACTTAGGTTAGTTAGCTTTAATTAGCTCGAAGTTCTAGGGGACTGATGACCTCAGATGTTAAGTCCCATAGTGCTCAGTGCCATTTGAACCACCTCTGGCCGTAATAACGGCCTTGATACACCTGGCCATTGAGTCAAACAGAGCTTGGATGGCGTGTACAGGTACAGCTGCCCATGCAGCTTCAACACAATACCACAGTTCATCAAGAATAGTGACTGGCGTATTGTGACGAGCCAGTTGTTCGGCCACCATTGACCAGATTTTTTCAATTGGTGTGAGATCTGGAGAATGTGCTGGCCAGGGCAGCAGTCAAACATTATCTATATCCAGAAAGGCCCGTACAGGACCTGCAACATGCGGTCGTGCATTATCCTGCTGAAATGTAGGGTTTCGCAGGGATCGAATGAAGGGTAGAGCCACGGGTCATAACACATCTGAAATGTAGCGTCCACTGTTCAAAGTGCCGTCAATGCGAACAAGAGGTGACCGAGACGTGTAACCAATGGCAGCCCATACCATCACGCCGGGTAATACGCCAGTATGGCGATGACAAATACATGCATCCAATGTGCGTCCATCATGATGCTGTAAACAGAACCTGGATTCATCCGAAAAAATGACGTTTTGCCATTCGTGCACCCAGGTTCGTCGTTGAGTACACCAATGCAGGCGCTCCTGTCTGTAATGCAGCGTCAAGGGTAACTGAGCTGACAGTCCATGCTGCTGCCAACGTCGTCGAACTGTTTGTACAGATGGTTGTCTTGCAAACGTCCCCATCTGTTGACTCAGAGATCGAGACGTGGCTGCACGATTCATAACAGCCATGCGGATAAGATGCCTCTGTCATCTCGACTGCTAATGATACGAGGCCGTTGGGATCCAGCACGGCGTTCCGTATTACCCTCGTGAACCCACCGATTCCATATTCTGTTAACAGTCATTGGGTCTCGACCAACGCGAGCAGCAATGTCGCGATACGATAAACCGCAATCGCGATAGGCAACAATCCGACCTTTATCAAAGTAGGAAACGTGATGGTACGCATTTCTCCTACTTACACGAGGCATCACAACAACGTTTCACCAGGCAACGACGGTTAACTGCTGTTTGTGTATGAGAAATCGGTTGGAAACTTTCCTCATATCAGCACGTTGTAGGTGTCGCCACCGGCGCCAACCTTGTGTGAATGCTCTGAAAAGCTAATCATTTGCATATCACAGTATCTTATTCCAGTCGGTTAAATTTCGCGTCCATAGCACGTCATCTTCGTGGTGTAGCAATTTTAATGGCCAGTAGTGTACATGTCAAATACATGTGACTCAGCGTAGCACCTATTTACTCAAATAACTAATGGTCAGTATACACTCCTGGAAATGGAAAAAAGAACACATTGACACCGGTGTGTCAGACCCACCATACTTGCTCCGGACACTGCGAGAGGGCTGTACAAGCAATGATCACACGCACGGCACAGCGGACACACCAGGAACCGCGGTGTTGGCCGTCGAATGGCGCTAGCTGCGCAGCATTTGTGCACCGCCGCCGTCAGTGTCAGCCAGTTTGCCGTGGCATACGGAGCTCCATCGCAGTCTTTAACACTGGTAGCATGCCGCGACAGCGTGGACGTGAACCGTATGTGCAGTTGACGGACTTTGAGCGAGGGCGTATAGTGGGCATGCGGGAGGCCGGGTGGACGTACCGCCGAATTGCTCAACACGTGGGGCGTGAGGTCTCCACAGTACATCGATGTTGTCGCCAGTGGTCGGCGGAAGGTGCACGTGCCCGTCGACCTGGGACCGGACCGCAGCGACGCACGGATGCACGCCAAGACCGTAGGATCCTACGCAGTGCCGTAGGGGACCGCACCGCCACTTCCCAGCAAATTAGGGACACTGTTGCTCCTGGGGTATCGGCGAGGACCATTCGTAACCGTCTCCATGAAGCTGGGCTACGGTCCCGCACACCGTTAGGCCGTCTTCCGCTCACGCCCCAACATCGTGCAGCCCGCCTCCAGTGGTGTCGCGACAGGCGTGAATGGAGGGACGAATGGAGACGTGTCGTCTTCAGCGATGAGAGTCGCTTCTGCCTTGGTGCCAATGATGGTCGTATGCGTGTTTGGCGCCGTGCAGGTGAGCGCCACAATCAGGACTGCATACGACCGAGGCACACAGGGCCAACACCCGGCATCATGGTGTGGGGAGCGATCTCCTATACTGGCCGTACACCACTGGTGATCGTCGAGGGGACACTGAATAGTGCACGGCACATCCAAACCGTCATCGAACCCATCGTTCTACCATTCCTAGACCGGCAAGGGAACTTGCTGTTCCAACAGGACAATGCACGTCCGCATGTATCCCGTGCCACCCAACGTGCTCTAGAAGGTGTAAGTCAACTACCCTGGCCAGCAAGATCTCCGGATCTGTCCCCCATTGAGCATGTTTGGGACTGGATGAAGCGTCGTCTCACGCGGTCTGCACGTCCAGCACGAACGCTGGTCCAACTGAGGCGCCAGGTGGAAATGGCATGGCAAGCCGTTCCACAGGACTACATCCAGCATCTCTACGATCGTCTCCATGGGAGAATAGCAGCCTGCATTGCTGCGAAAGGTGGATATACACTGTACTAGTGCCGACATTGTGCATGCTCTGTTGCCTGTGTCTATGTGCCTGTGGTTCTGTCAGTGTGATCATGTGATGTATCTGACCCCAGGAATGTGTCAATAAAGTTTCCCCTTCCTGGGACAATGAATTCACGGTGTTCTTATTTCAATTTCCAGGAGTGTATTTCAGAACAGGAGAAGCAATATTGCAACAATCTGTTTACTTAACAACTGTAACGTATAGAATCTTTGTAGTGGCTGTCATTTCGGTAGCAGAGCAGACGGTTATTTAATTAGCAAATATCTGCAGAATTTACGTATTTTTCACAAGAATGAATTCTGTGCCTGCTTGGTGCTAATGAGATAGCTGTTACATACATTAGATTGAGCACATTGACAGTGTTTGCCTTCTAGTGCTAGGCGCTTTCGGTTCGCTTATTCGCTTTTTCTTGGGGCCCAGTGCATAGTGTATGCCAGCTTGCAGAGCAGGACGAAATAGGCAGAGCTTAATCAGAGTAGTTGGTCGTAAGAAGCGACAGTGCACAACCACAAATGTCATTCAGAATAGATGGACCACATACCACTAGCAGACCATTCTGATCATACAGCTGTTACTAAAATCTCCTCTTGATAATTACAATACAACTGCTGCTGATGCTTTGCCAAGGAAAGCAAAAAGCGTCTTTTGAATGAAATTTCCATTTGCAGTGCACACTTAGTTATTGCAATTTGACCTTGATGAATGCCGGATAGTTTTACACACTGACCGGTCCCTTTGGCCATAAGAGCTTTATATGGAAATTATCAAAGTGCATTTGCTGGAACATGCGACTACCTTAAGTACTACTCCTTTGTGGGTTGAATATGACTCGGGAAGCGACGTTAATCTCACTCTCAGCCATCTCCTGACGATTTTGAAGGATAGCTGGAATGCTCTAATATACGAGGTGTGGCTAGAAAAAAACCGGACTAGTACTGGTGAAACAATAAAACGAATGCAATAAGGCTGAAAGTCGCGTGGCCTGTCACGTGACTCTCGCTCCGCCTACTGCTCGAGTTTCATCTGCCTCCTGCACTCAGTCTGCCCGTGGCGTCTGTTTTAAGTAGTTGACGTTTTGTCTGTGCGTCGGAAAATGTTGAGTGTACGGAAAGAACAGCGTGTTAACATCAAATTTTGTTTCAAACTAGGAAAATCTGCAAGTGAAACGTGTGTAATGTTACAACGAGTGTACGGCGATGATTGTCTATCGCGAACACAAGTGTTTGAGTGGTTTAAACGATTTAAAGATTGCCGCGAAGACACCAGTGATGACACTCGCACTGGCAGACCATTGTCAGCAAAAACTGATGCAAACATTGAAAAAATCGGTAAACTCGTTCGACAAGATCGCCGTTTAACAATCAGAGCAGTGTCTGAGTTAACAGGAGTTGACAAGGAAAGTGTTAGGCAGATTCTTCATGAAAGTTACAACATGAACAAAGTGTGTTCAAAAATGGTTCCAAAGTGTCTCACAATTGAACAGAAGGAACGCCGAAGAATGATTTGTTCTGACATCCTGGAAAACATTGAAAGTGATCCCACCTTCTTACAAAATGTTATTACTTGCGATGAATCGTGGTTTTTTACTTACGATCCCGAAACTAAACGCCAATCGATGCATTGGAAAACTCCTGGTTCTCCACGACAAAAAAAAGCACGAATGTCAAAATCGAAATTCAAGGCAATGATGATTGTTTTTTTTTTTGACATCAAAGGGATTGTGCACATTGATTGGGTACCAGAGGGACAAACAGTGAATCAGCATTACTACATTAGCGTCATGGCTACCCTACGTGAGCGAGTACGGAGAAAACGGAACGATTTGTGGAGAAAAAAGTCATGGATCCTTCACCAAGACAATGCCCAGGCTCACAGTGCGTTGTCAGTGAAGACGTTTTTGGCAAAACACAACATTCCCATCTTAGGTCATCCACCCTACTCACCTGATTTGGCCCCCTGTGACTTTTTTCTTTTCCCTAAAGTCAAGTCAGCTTTCAAAGGAACTAGATTTGAGACTGTTGAAGCAGTAAAAGAAAAAGCGACGGAAGTAATGTATGGACTTACCGAAAATGATCTGCAGCATTGCTATGAACAGTGGAAAATTCGTATGGAGCGGTGTAGAGACCGAGGAAGAGAGTACATTGAAGGAGATAACATGAAATTGTAAATAATTGTAAATAAATGTTTTTTCCAGCATCAGTCCGGTTTTTTTCTAGCCGCACCTCGTAGTGTGCCCTGCCACGTCATTTCTGTAAAGGGTTGTCAGAGCAGTCAGTCAATGCTGAGCGTAGGGCGGGCGTACACAAAGATCTTCACTGCTGTAGGGGCTACTCTCCTTTCATAAATGTTCCCTACACCGTAATTACTAACATAACATAAGGCTGATTCCGCTGCAAAGCTTGCTATCCACAAGTCCGTCAACAAGAATCTGCGAGCGGTAGTAATGCACGAAAGGAGAGAGACTTCCGATCGGGACTATGACAAGGACTTGGTGTCATATTACTCTGCAGAATCTTAAAATGTTTACTTTGTCACTTCATATTACAGCAAATGCTATGATATGAGAGTATGAAATGAATTATTTGCTTCTAAGGTAAAGTATTTCCATCTCTACTTCTACCAAGTGCAGAAAAGCTCCTTAGTTCTTTATGTGTACTTCGTAAATTTTGGTGTTATCTCACCTTACTTTATGAGAAGTTTCTTGTTTTCTTTGGGTCAAAAGGGAATGGATACTATCACTGGATAAATTTCTGATGACTAATGACATGGTGCTGGTTCCAATTGTTCTATCTGATATCGGAACAGAGTTTCACTTGGTCTATTCGAAGAATGTGTAGGTAATGATGTCGGCACACTACATTCAGAGCCACGATGATGTCTTTTTATTTATGTCTTAGCGCCTACTGCAGAGCACGTCAGTCAGCCAACATAAAACATTTTGCAGTCACTAGTCACGACCTCAAGAGTATAGTGTGTATGCTAAATACAATTACAGTTATAATACATCCCCCAAGCATTTAGTTAACATAATATTTCTTTGTTATCGCATTTATTAAATAAATTGCTTGTTGTTGAATTTGTGAAGAGTTTTATTACTAATTACCCTTTGTCGTAAATCTAGGTGTACGGACCATGAGAAGAGCGCTTCAGTCCTAAGTATCCCATGGAAAGGAAGGAAAGTGGACGCTTTTCTGTTGGCGGTTGGGGTAATATCTCGGCTCGGAGGGCAGGGCTACTGTGGGAAATTGAATGTATAATGAAGGCTAGCGTTGAGATACTGTGTCATCAAGGTATCCTGCAGCGATGAACAGAAAATAACATAAAAGTGTTTCAATAGTTTTCAGATACTTATTCATTCGTTCTAAAATTTCCTAAAGGCAACAGCTCGCCAAAGCAACCATTCTACCCCATCGTTTAGTGCTCTCTTGACATTCCGAGTATTGTTGTTACATTTTGTTCTGGTCGTTGTGACCCTGTAGTTGTTTCCTCTCTCTCCCTCACAGCTTCTATCCCATACATTGTCTCTAAATACAGTGATAAGGATGGTGCTGAGTCTAAAAATGTATTGAATGAATCGCATCTTCCTTCTTTTTATTTCATGTATAGGTGTTCCTTTCCTTCTTGTTGTACTTTCAGATATTTTATTGTTTCCATCTATATCAGCGAGTTCCCTGTCCACTGCATGTACGAGTAAATTACTGCTACTTCCAGTCAGTTCTCTGCTTCATTCCTCATGGTTCATAGAGAAGTAAATCCCATACAGTTGATTTTGCGTTGGATTTCGTCTTAGATGTGTTACTTTGGTGGAACGTCTTAGCCAGGAATGCTTGTTTTGACGTTACTATTCCTTATTCACTTATATTAAGCATCTGTTACCCTTAAATATAGAATTAATTCAAAGATAGTTGAACAGCTCGACGTGATTAATTCTCGTACCCAATGTTTTTTATATCAGTATGTTCTCTTCAGTATATTTCTTCATTTTAATTTTATGTCCTGGTTTGTTAGAGGTAACCTCGAATTTCATCTTTTGTAATGCTTTGGATAGCACTTGATCGTCATTTTCAGGGTTATGTACTTCAATCGGTGAAAACGGAACTCTTTAACAGGTCACTTTGTTGTGCTTCTGTCAGTCAAGACCCCTTTTTCGCAGGAATGGGTACAGGTGTCAAGTTGAAATTTAATGTCAAAAACTAAGGTCTATGGTGCCTTCGCTGGGTACAAAATTTAAGATTCAAAATCAATGCAATCAGAAGATACAGCCATATGTTTCACATATTTTCATACTCACAAACTCACTCATCAAAATCTATAGATGAAACTATGCACACACATAATTACTTTTGTACGGAATTCAGTATTAGTGTCACATAAAAACAGTTTATGATAACATTACATTGGCGAGAATAGTCATATTTTTTACAATCTCCTTGTGCGTTGCTGCCTGTCATTCCATCGATGATATTTATTTACACGGCATTGTTGCAACACAGAAGTTCAAATTGACCAATGTTTTCTGTATCTCAGTTCGACACCGCATCATCTGTATGTGATTCAGCCAGTCGGTCTTAATGTGGACTTTAGGCAACGACTGTCGTCATATAATCAACCAGAAAACCACGTTCCTATCAGGACTGTTTAGACCTCTCAGCTATGACCGGACATGAATTCTTAAACTCTATAAAACACTTATTCAGTGTGCCAATTACGAATACGTTACTTAAATATAAATAGATGAAATATCTAGATAACAGTTTATTTACAGGACCACAGCCCCATCCATCAGAGCAGAGTTGTTCAGATTTGATATCAGAACCAAGACAGAATAAAACTACAGGCGTTAGTTCTACAATCACTGGGCCTCAGCCCAATAAAGAATATGTGGGCCAAGGTATTGAGGCCATTGCCATGTGAAACTGGAAACTCAAGTGACCTGTGGACCAATGTAGAAGACACATGGTGGGAGATAAACCATCACTCTACACTATCGAGGCACTCAGTAGAATCAGTGTCACGCCGACTTCGGCAAACCTGTGTAAAGATGGTAGGTGAGTTGCTTTCTAAGAGTATATTCTTCAACAGAACAAATGCAGTCGATCTACTAGTAAAAAAGTCAAGTGTTGCTTTTTACCAGCTCTTTTGAATAAAAGTCCATTGTTTTCCAGTCTCGTTCTCACATTTCATGCATTGCCAGGACACTGATAATACTCCCCCAGTTGATGGCAACTGAGGGATGGACTGCTACATAAGTTTTCGACCAGATTTTAGTCCTCTCTGTCATTGCACGTAGTGGCTGCGTGCGTGTATGTTTTGTGTTTACCAGACAGGCAACAATAAAAATTGCATTGAGTATTAGCGTGTAGTATTTTAATGCGACAGCAAGTTTTAAAATTACTTTTTTCTTAACCTGTTTCCTGCATATTACGTTAAATATATTCTTCTAGTATTTATTACATGTTTGATATATTTAGCATACACAGAACGCTCTTGCGAGCGTGACTCGCGACAAGTGTAGCGGTAAACACTGCCCAAAGTGCTTACGTTGGCTGATCGTCGTGCCCTGCGGTATATGCAAAAACATAAACAAAAAGACATCATCACGTTTCTGAATGTAGTGTCCCGACACCACTATCTGCACGTTCTTCCAGTAGCTAAAGTGAATCCCTACTGACATATCCGATGGTGCAAGTGAAACAAGTACCATGTCATTAGTAATCAGAAAATTAACCAATGACAACGTCCACTCTCTTTTGACCCGAGGAGAACAAGAACCTTCTCATAAAGTAAGGTGAGGTGACACCACAATTTATGCAGTATGCATAAAGAACTAAGGAGCTGCACTTGGTAGAAGTAGAGGAGGAAATACTTTTTCTGAGAAGCATATAATTCATTTCATCCTCTCATATCATATTATTTGCTTTATATGAAGTGAAAAAGTAAAAATTTTAGGATTCTGGAGCGTAATATGACAGCAAATCCTTATCACGGTCCCTATCGGAAGTGTCACAAAAATCAACAATCTCTCTCCTTTCGTGCATTACTACAGCTCACAGATTCTTGTTGACGGAGTTGTGGACAGCAAGCTATGCAGCGGAATCAGCCTTATGTTATGTTAGTAATTACGGTGTCGGGAACATTTAGGAAAGGAGAGTAGCCCCAACAGCAGTGAAGATCTTTGTCTACGCCTGCCCTACACTCAGCACTGACTGCCAGCTGCCATAACCCCTTACAAATGATATGATGTTTGGTTTGTGGGGCACTCTACTGCGTGGTCATCAGGGCCCATACAAAGTCCTAATTTTTACACAGTCTAATTTTTTTTTACAGTCCAGTCTAGTCACAGTTACATATAGTTACAGTCACAAATGACGATGTGAAATGATGAGGATAACACAAACACTCAGTCCCTGGGTAGAGAAAATTCCAAACCCGGCCAGTAATCGAACATGGGACCCTGTGATCCAGAGACAGCAAAGCTAGCCACTAGACCACGAGCTGCGGACACCTTTTACAGAGCTGACGTGGCAGGGGACACCGTATCAGAGCATTACAGACATCTTTCAGTACGTGGTCAGGAAATGGACTGAGAGGCAGATTAACACCACTCTCCGAGCATATTCAACCCAAAATGGAGTAGTACTTACTGTAGTCACTAGATGCAGTAATTACACTTTGATAACTTCTGTGTAAATATTCTGATGGACAAAAGGAACGATTAGTGTGTGAAACTATCAGGCGTTAATTAAGACAAACTGCAAGAACGTGAGGCCTACTGCAAATGGAAATTTCATTCAAAAGGCGCATTTCCCTTTTCTGGGCAAAGCATCACAAGCAATTATATTGTAATTATCATGAGTAGGTCATAATAACAACTGTACCCGCGGTCTAGGGGTAGCGTCTTTGATTCATAATCAAAAACGTCATCGGTCCCGGGTTTGATCCTCGCCACTGCCTAAATTTTGATAAATAATCAGCATTGGCGACCGAAGACTTCCGGCAAAAGAAGTCAGCCTCATTCTGCCAACGGCCTTGTCAAAGAGGGCGGAGGAGCGGATAGAGGTTCAGGGCACTCTCTTGTCCTAGGGGTGGGAAATTGCCCCTAAAGGCGGAAGAATCAGCAATTATCAACGACATGAGGATGCAGAAGGCAATGGAAACCACTGCATTAAAGACACGTAACGTGTATCCACAGGACATGTGGCCTGTAATTGAAGAAGTGTCATGATGATCTCTCCATTGGCAAAAGATTCCGGAATAGTCCCCCATTCGGATCTCAGGGAGGGGACTGCCAAGGGGGAGGTTACCATGAGAAAAAGATTGAATAATCAACGAAAGGATAATGTTCTACGAGTCGTGGCGTGGAATGTCAGAAGCTTGAAGGTGGTAGGGGAACTAGAAAATCTGAAAAGGGAAATGCAAAGGCTCAATCTAGATATAGTAGGGGTCAGTGAAGTGAAGTGGAAGGAAGACAAGGATTTCAGGTCAGATGAGTATCGGGTAATATCAACAGCAGCAGAAAATGGTATAACAGGTGTAGGAATCGTTATGAATAGGAAGGTAGGGCAGAGGGTCTGTTACTGTGAATAGTTCAGTGACCGGGTTGTTCTAATCAGAATCGACAGCAGACCAACACCGACAACGATAGTTCAGGGGTACATGCCGACGTCGCAAGCTGAAGATGAACAGATAGAGAAAGTGTATGAGGATATTGAAAGGGTAATGCAGTATGTAAAGGGGGACGAAAATCTAATAGTCATGGGCGACTGGAATGCAGTTATAGGGGAAGGAGTAGAAGAAAAGGTTACAGGAGAATATGGGCATGGGACAAGGAATGAAACGGGAGAAAGACTAATTGAGTTCTGTAACAAGTTTCAGCTAGTAATAGCGAATACCCTGTTCAAGAATCACAAGAGGAGGAGGTATACTTGGAAAAGGCCGGGAGATACGGGAAGATTTCAATTAGATTACATCATGGTCAGACAGATATTCCGAAATTAGATACTAGATTGTAAGGCGCAACCAGGAGCAGATATAGACTCAGATTACAATATAGTAGTGATGAAGAGTAGGCTGAAGTTCAAGACATCAGTCAGGAAGAATCAATACGCAAAGAAGTGGGATACAGAAGTACTAAGGAATGACGAGATATGTTTGAAGTTCTCTAACGCTATAGATATAGCAATAAGGAATAGCGCAGTAGGCAGTACAGTTGAAGAGGAATGGACATCTCTAAAAAGGGCCATCACAGAAGTTGGGAATGAAAACATAGGTACAAAGAAGGTAGCTGCGAAGAAACCATGGGTAACAGAAGAAATACTTCAGTTGATTGATGAAAGGAGGAAGTACAAACATGTTCCGGGAAAATCAGGAATACAGAAATACAAGTCGCTGAGGAATGAAATAAATAGGAAGTGCAGGGAAGCTAAGACAAAATGGCTGCAGGAAAAATGTGAAGACATCGAAAAAGATATGATTGTCGGAAGGACAGACTCAGCATACAGGAAAGTCAAAACAACCTTTGGTGACATTAAAAGCAACGGTGGTAACATTAAGAGTGCAACGGGAATTCCACTGTTAAATGCAGAGGAGAGAGCAGATAGGTGGAAAGAATACATTGAAAGCCTCCATGAGGGTGAAGATTTGTCTGATGTGATAGAAGAAGAAACAGGAGTCGATTTAGAAGAGATAGGGGATCCAGTATTAGAATCGAAATTTAAAAGAGCTTTGGAGGACTTACGGTCAAATAAGGCAGAAGGGATAGATAACATTCCATCAGAATTTCTAAAACCAGTGGGGGAAGTGGCAACAAAACGACTATTCACGTTGGTGTGTAGAATATGTGAGTCTGACGACATACCATCTGACTTTCGCAAAAGCATCATCCACACAATTCCGAAGACGGCAAGAGCTGACAAGTGCGAGAATTATCGCACAATCAGCTTAACAGCTCATGCATCGAAGCTGCTTACAAGAATAATATACAGAAGAATGGAAAAGAAAATTGAGAATGCGCTAGATGACGATCAGTTTGGCTTTAGGAAAAGTAAAGGGACGAGATAGGCAATTCTGACGTTATGGCTAATAATGGAAACAAGGCTAAAGAAAAATCAAGACACGTTCATAGGATTTGTCGACCTGGAAAAAGCGTTCGACAATATAAAATGGTGCAAGCTGTTCGAGATTCTGAAAAAAAGTAGGGGTAAGCTATAGGGAGAGACGGGTCATATACAATATGTACAACAACCAAGAGGGAATAATAAGAGTGGACGATCAAGAACGAAGTGCTCGTATTAAGAAGGGTGTAAGACAAGGCTGTAGCCCCTACTCTTCAATCTGTACATCGAGGAAGCAATGATGGAAATAAAAGAAAGGTTCAGGAGTGGAATTAAAATACAAGGTGAAAGGATATCAATGATACGATTCGCTGATGACATTGCTATCCTGAGTGAAAGTGAAGAAGAATTAAATGATCTGCTGAATGGAATGAACAGTCTAATGAGTACACAGTATGGTTTGAGAGTAAATCGGAGAAAGACGAAGGTAATGAGAAGTAGTAGAAATGAGAACAGCGAGAAATTTAACATCAGGATTGATGGTCACGAAGTCAATGAAGTTAAGGAATTCTGCTACCTAGGCAGTAAAATAACCAATGCCGGACGGAGCAAGAGGACATCAAAAGCAGACTCGCTATGGCAAAAAAGGCATTTCTGGCCAAGAGAAGTCTACTAATAACAAATACCGACCTTAATTTGAGGAAGAAATTTCTGAGGATGTACGTCTCGAGTACAGCATTGTATGGTAGTGAAACATGGACTGTGGGAAAACCGGAACAGAAGAGAATCGAAGCATTTGAGATGTGGTGCTATAGACGAATGTTGAAAATGAGGTGGACTGATAAGGTAAGGAATGAGGAGGTTCTACGCAGAATCGGAGAGGAAAGGAATATGTGGAAAACACTGATAAGGAGAAGGGACAGGATGATAGGACATCTGCTAAGACATGAGGGAATGACTTCCATGGTACTAGA
This sequence comes from Schistocerca nitens, assembly GCF_023898315.1. Taxonomy (NCBI): domain Eukaryota; kingdom Metazoa; phylum Arthropoda; class Insecta; order Orthoptera; family Acrididae; genus Schistocerca; species Schistocerca nitens. The sequence goes on from NC_064615.1 coordinate 263,081,310, forward strand.
GGCAGCTGTAGAGGGCAAAAACTGTAGAGGAAGACAGAGATTGGAATACGTCAAGGAAATAATTGAGGACGTAGGCTGCAAGTGCTACTCTGAGATGAAGAGGGTAGCACAGGAAAGGAATTCGTGGCGGGCCACATCAAACCAGTCAGTAGACTGATGGCCAAAAAAGATCAGAATGGTATGGGCACTCAGACAATGTGTCAGTGGTATGCCGTCCACGTGTTCAGAATGAGATTAATGGTTGTGAGTAGTAGGGCAAAGTTCATTTTAGCGCATTTTGTTTGTGCGGGTTGCCTACATCAGGGGCAGTTAGGAACTCAGGGGCAAACCTATTGTTCTCCTTTGATTGACAGGTACTTAACCTATTGTCCTGCTGAAAGAGTCATACCGTTTCAGGTCCTTAACCCATTGTTCCCCCACCCCCTCCCTCTCCCAGCCCCCCTCAGGAAACCACAAACCCCAACACCTCCCCCTTGCTGCTACAGGTACACTTTCAGGTCTGAGTTATTGGTACAGCCCCTCTCACTCTTACCAACTTGATTGACTACTTAATTCAATTGATCAGTTAATTAACCACTCTCCATCTGGTAAAACCCCTCCCCTCCCACCATCAATCCTGGAAATTGGCAGGAAAAAGACTCAGTTGATCAGTCATACAGAGAGAGTTCAATTGCAGTGTATGGAATATTTTTTAAACAATTTATACAATGTGTGGAATATTGTTTATTTAAACAGTTTATGGGATTCAAGGCAGTGTATGGAATATATGGAACGTGGTGGCTTTGTGGTGGAGAGGAAGGATCTTGTAACAGGAAATTCAAGGGTATATTGTTTATTTATAAAAAATTCAGTTTGCAGGGGTTGAAAATCTCTTGCTCATCATTCTCAGCTCTTTGGAGAGATGTAGGTCTTGTAAGAAGTAATTACATGAGAAAAACATGTTGCATAACCTAATGTTTGGCACTGCACTCAGGGTATCTTAACCAAATGTTCAGATCTTTGTCAGCACTTAACCTATTGTTCTGTTAAGTGGCTTTCCATGTCACCTGCATCCCCTTAAACTATTATACCGCCTTTTATACCATATTAAGTTATTAGTTATATCCTCCCACCATTTTTGTACACTTTTCGAAAATCACACGCTTTTGAACTCCATTTCTGGCGCAATCTTCTTTGGCACTCATCCCCACCCTTTTAAACTATTGTACGGCAGTTTACATAAAGTTATGCAAATTAATTATGCAAATTAACCTAATGCTCTGCACTTAACCAGCTGCTGTGCTCCATATTCACCCACACCTTCCCCTTAACTATTGTACCGCTAACACAATGCTGATATAAGAAATATAAGAAATGTATGCAAATTAATTAAATCAACATCCTTCACATGTATGGGGTAGTTTTTTTAATTCACAGCATCCTATTAGGAGGTGACATCGAGGGAATATAGTTTAAACAAAGGATCACTAATAAAAAACATATCCCACCACCCGACACCTGACAGCGACGCCGCTGACTCTGCTCTTGCAGCCAGGAGTCAGGAAGCACCAGCGGCCCCCAAGAAGTAATGAACATTGGGATATGGGCAACCGCCCTCACGCTGCTATCGCCTACAGCCAGCAGTAGAAAGTCACATCTATTTTCTGGTATACAGTTAGATTCCTTAGAGTGTTATACTGAGATCACATCTCTATGTAAATAAGAGCCACGTCACCCTCTGACCGGCATGCACATGTTTACCATTGCTGGCGCAGTACCTAGCTACCTGTGGATACTGATGGGCGACTCACCATCTAAAATGTTCTCAATGTTGTATTGACGTCACATGGCTATGTAAATAAGAGCCAAGTCGACCTCTTCGAAATTGTAAAGTGTCGCAGAAATAGTTAACAGTCGCTTTTGTAGGACCTTTCGTGACGTCTCAGTGTGTCTACATGGAAGTTCAAGTCCTAACAGGACCTGATAATGAAAATAGTCCAGAATAACACTGATTGCATTCTTCCTGATGGTCCTAACGTGGAATCCCATCCACAACGTGTTACCCTTCCTGGAAACCGTTAAGTCCTGCTTCCAACAAACATCTCCAAAACGAAAACGTTATCTCTGCTATATAGAGGCTCCTATGTCCAGGCACAAAGGATATCTTGTGAATGAATCAAGCATTATAATCAGCTCTTACTGAATTTACCTGACAAATTACTGATGTTGCCAGTGTGGAAGCACTGTCTGCCTTTTTCTTTCTGCAGATGAGACTTTCAGCGGCAAAAATATTTTGTACAGATCGCCATATTGCACTGACAGTTAAACCCATGCAACAGTGGCTACAGATTGTCAAATATGGAAAGACTCTTACTCAATTACAGTGCTCTGCCACTGAGAATGGAAGCTTGAATATTAGAGCGTGAAACCAATCTCCAACCTGACAATATTTCACAGCATACTGTGTTGATGTAGTAAATATACAATTCGTATCCTGTGCCATACAAAATAGCCCTTTTGTATCATTCATATAGCTATCGACCGCCAGACACTTGTACATATATCACGAAGACAGACAGCATAAGCACATGCACCATAGGTATTACTTCTTCCTGCACTAGATATTTCCTGCGAGGTTGGATGGTGAGGCCTTCAGAACTGTTGTACAAAGTCAGGGTCGGTTCCCTTCAGCAGAAAGGCGTCACCGTTTCGGGTCCCAACCTGCTTGCTTGATTTTTACACCCATCTCCAGACTCTGGGATTACAAGAATATAAGCCATTTAACAAAGTTTGCAACAATATCAGGCCCTTTTCGCGAGACACTCGTACATATACCGTGAAGACTGTTGTACAAAGGCTGGGTCAGTTCCCCTCGGCACAAAGGCATCACTGTTTCTGGTCCCGACTTGCTTGCATGGTTGTTTGCTATGTACACCAATCTCCAAACTCTAGGATTACAGTAACACATGTGTTTTCACATGGTTTGCGAGAATATTGTACCATTTACGTGATGCTTCTCGATATGAAGCACATAGCAATATCGCTTGCATAGCAGTATTACTCGTGCAACATAATTCCAAAGACACAGACTGGAAATTATTTCTCTAGAAACCCAAAACTTTAGCGAGGTGGAACGTGCTGTAAACCACTGAGTAACTAGAAACTTATCCCATCTGCGAAGACCTTTACATGAAAACTCGAAAAAATAGAGGAAACTGATATTTTCACTCGTGAATACCGATGTCGGTGATGTAAAAAAATTCCAAATCATCCCTATAATTTACAAAGTCAACTAAGGTGTTCCTCGTGTCTAGAGAACCAGTAAATGTGTCTTCCACCCCTCTTTCAGCTGCTAGATGCACACACCACAATCGATGTTCCCTGAACTAAATAAAGGCGCGAAATGTGCAGAACCAGTCAACCAGACAATTTATATGGGAGGGAATAATGGTCGAGCAGAAACACACGTCCATATCGGTCTTCTCAAATTCCCACGCGATCACGAAAGCTGTCCAACACATACTAAGTATTAGTTCGCTATTCGACCGTCTAGAGGCCGACATGGTTAAGTCAGCTACATTCCTGCATCCCAATAGGCCTCTCCATTCAGACTGCTCCTACTATTAGCCGGAAACGTGAATCATTCCCGCCACAGGTTACCGGCGTTGCACGCCATGCAAGCATTGACAGAATCATCCTAGGAAACCGTCCACCTATACAGGGTGGTCCCGAATTCATGGTACAAACTTTAATGGTAGGTACAGGACATTGTAACAAGGATTTATTGTATAGGAATGTATAGTCGCAGGTGACGCGGTGAGGCGTAAACAGGGGAAAGAGAAATGGAGTGATCGGTTGGTGTCACTGCCGGTAGAGGGCAGTAGATGAACATGATGTATCGCAGTAGGGACAAGCGCCATTCACAATTGTGCTGCCGTAGACGATGGGTGACTTTACGTATGCAGAAAAAGCAGACATGCATTACATGTACGGCCGTGCAAATGGTAACGCCAGAGCTGCGTTACGAATGTATCGCGCGGAGTATCCTAATCGACGAATGCCGGATCATAGACTTTTTCAACGGTTACATCGTCAACTTTGTGAAACAGGTACGTTCGACGTCAACAGACATGACGCTGGTCGATTAAGAGCTGTACGCACTCCAAGACTGGAAGAACGCATCTTGAACATAGTGGCTGATAGACCCGAGTCAAGCACAAGAACTGTTGCGCGTGACGTACATGTGAGTCATCAGACTGTATGCAGAGTGTTAAATGAAAATCGCTTACACCCCTTCCATTTTCAAAAAGTACAAGCATTGAATCCGGCAGATTATCCTCTTCGCGTGAACTTCTGCCAGTGGTTGTTGCAGCAATGTGCGTTGCAGCCGGATTTCGTAGGTCATGTGCTATTTACAGATGAAGCGACATTTTCACGCGAGGGTGTCTTTAATGCGCACAATTCCCATGTGTGGGCAACAGATAATCCACATGCAACGCGTCCACATGCGTATCAACAACGTTTCGGTATTAATGTGTGGGCTGGTATTGTGAACGACTTTTTGATTGGGCCATACTTACTACCCACGCGACTCTGTGGCGAAAGCTATCTTATTTTTCTGCAAGAAGTGTTACCAGAACTGCTGCAAGATGTTCCGCTCGCCATTCGTAACCGCATGTGGTTTCAGCACGATGGAGCGCCAGCACACTTCAGCACTGCTGTACGGAATTACCTGAATGCCACGTTTGGTGCTAGATGGATTGGGCGTGGTGGACCAGTCCCTTGGCCACCCCGATCTCCTGATTTCTCTTGCCTCGATTACTTTTTATGGGGACATCTTAAGAGCCTTGTTTATGAGACTCCAGTTGACTCAGATGAGGATCTCGTTGCTCGCATATCTGTAGCTGCTGCAGGTGTGCGTGAAATACCAGGCATCTTTGAACGTGTACGCCAATCGCTGCACCGACGCTGTCAAGCATGTATCGCTCATGGTGGACGCAATTTTGAACACTTACTGTAAACATGACACTTGTCAACAACGATTTCAATAACCGCGTCACCTGGGACTATACATTCCTATACAATATATCCTTGTTACAATGTCCTGCACCTACCATTAAAGTTTGTACCATGAATTCGGGACCACCCTGTATATTTTATCACTGTAGGTTACTTACAATTAAATATTACGATCGCGGCCTCAATTAGACGACATTCGATAAGGAGTGAAATATCGGAATTTCACCATGCTGACGGCTGTGGCTCTGGAAATAGAAATTTCTGTACCATTCTTATGACTTGACATACTCTTCCCTTTGCTGTCACAGTATTCCACGTCATATCCATACCTTCCTTACGACTGGACATAGTCATTTCCTTTGCACATGTCGGAACACGCACACACATACACACACACACACACACACACACACACACACACACACACACTCATGGCGAACCTATCACGCATCCCCTACTACTAAGTATAATACTTGGCCGATAACTGACTGCCGGCGATACGAAATAATACTGACCGAAAATCAGTGATGGGTGGACATGTCTCACAAGTTTTTCTCGCGAATGGTACTCCTGTCTCTTAGAAAGAGAGGCGTAATCGTCTTACAAATCGCCATATGTTAAAAAAAACACGACCATATTACCATCACAAGCGGTCTTGGTTCTACAGGTACACACTATTATCCATGTTAAAAGCTATATTGGCTTTATAAATCGAGGTATGGCATTGCTTCTGAATGAAGTGGTTTTTCCAGACAAATACCGCAACACTGAATATAAAAATGTTGATCGCTGGAGTGTATATTATCAGACCAACAGTACAGTTACATGTAGCCAACGATGCAACCTCGTGATAAAATCACTGAATTTAGAAAGTGATTCGGCTAAGAAACAGGGTATGAAACTGGTATTTGTAACTCCCTCATGCCGCCGTTAGATTTTTCTCCAGTATTTGTAATGCATCCTGTCTTGATGCCATGTCAGAGTTTCTGCGATATATCCATTGGGCTATAGACGACGGTTGTTTGAGAAGGATCACAAACAGTAGATGGTGTACTGATTGAGGTTGTAAGAAATGTACACTAGCTTTTCAGATCTCTAGTGTTATGCTCTCTGGTAGAAATGCTGTCTGGGATTTGGAAGAGACGTCATGCCATGATTGCATGGGTAGAAGTGACATAAAAAAATCGATAGAATTGCGGAAAATACGTATAAATTGAGAGAAAATACACCGAAATGTGGGAGATTGAGGATGTACTTGTGTTTCTTCTGGTTGGTGCAGAAGAATTCTTGTACTTGGAAACGAATATGCGACAGCAATAGGAATACGAGAAAACGTTGACATTGAGGCATCGGGAACCAGGAAAACCGTCATTTTGTTTCATCGAGGCAGCATTCTACTCTATGTCTGTTGAGGTAATAGTGATACACATGAGTTGACTGCTGTCTTTGATGCTCTCCTGGAAAAACAGAGATCCATCTGCCTCTAAACTTAGTTGCATCTGCGTTAAAGGATGACATAGAGAGGATGGAGTGGTCGTTTGAGATGGAATAGTAACGAGGTATGATTTAATCGCAGAATGATGATGCATTTTAGAGAGAGAGAGGGAGAGGGAGAAGTTGCTGCAGGTCGTTTGACTATTTTTTCCCGATGTTCTATCAGGGTGCATCAGTTGTGTGACATAGCCTGTGTTCGACCTGTATACAACCGCGTGTTCTGTTTGTGGGTCTTAGAGCAGTGTCTACTTGCGACCATTAACAGTAAATCTCTCGGTCATCAGAGGACTTCCATCTCATGTGTGATGAAACGTGACACATTCCTCTAAACGTACGAAGATTTATGCAATCTACCCATTCCCCAGTAGCGTCTTTGGTATAAAATCAAGACTTCAGCTACATAACGGAGATGAATCTAAGTTAGCAGTAGGTGTTTGTGAGGCACTGCAATCCCCGTGTATACATTTGCTTGACAGATGTTCTGTTTACAGAGTTAGTGGCGGAATGAAGTGTAATTTCACATGTCAAACGCCGCTGCTATGCGTTTGTCTGTTTCCTTCTAAGAGGTATTCTCCATTACTAAGGATCATTTTATATAGGACTGATGCGGACATAGCATAATTTCTAAACTGTGATCAGATGTGAACAGTGCATCCTATACATCTCTGGAAAGCTATATTGTGCACTTATCACACGGAATCGATATTTTAAGGAAGTAGTTTTCTCATTTTACGGTTTGTTACCATAGTTTATCGTAGAGACACCGGCAAGAAGGACGTATGTCATGCACTGGAAATATATTTCTTACATTGGAATATTAACACCGTTACATTCCATATGACTAAAAGGTCGGAAAGAGAGTGACCTAACATTATAGCCTGTTTTAAGTGCAGAACCTTGTAGCCTTAGGAGTGCGTGTGTTTATGTTCTCTCTTACCAATACCTTCCAGATACTGATCCCAGACTACAGAACAATACGTTAGAGTTGATAGCGTGGTTGATTTACGAAAAAATGCTTCGAACTCCATGCGTCTGAAGCTCCAACATGCACTAAAACCAGCCGTTTCTTGTTCTTCTTAACCGTCTGCTATTACATCGCAACACTTTCAAATATGTTACTGTACACCGGTAGGGGGTTCTAACCTCTTCAACATGGGCGCATCTGGAGAAATCTTGTGCACTTGGATGGGCGAGGACTCCGCTAGCTCCAGTCATTCACGAGACACGGAATGTAACGGTCTACTTCTGGTCAGCTGCAGATTAAATCGGTATTGGCGCTACAGGGCGGGCTGGTCAAAGACAGTGTGAGGGGATCTTTCAGTCTCTAATTTTACCCTAAGACTGCGAGAATGCTTTGTGACTCCCATCCGCATAGAGATAGATCATAAATTATGCACTATGCTCGAGGTGCTAGAAATATGTAAAGTGCTGTCTGGTATACTTTGATGATGTACATTTTCGAGAATTAACAATGAATGAACGTCCTGCACAGTAATCTATCTACATTCACAATGATACTCGCAAAGTAGGGAAGGGAAACATGCTATTACATTATTGGTTGGTGTTGAAATTACTGTAAATCTGCTAAAACTGTTTCCACTATCAACTGTGATGTTTATTTTTCCATCCCATCCGCCCACTGGTACACTGTTGATTACCACACAATGACTGACTGACATCGCTTGTTTAAGTTGGTGAAAGAGTTTTTGTGGAGGGTCAACACCTTCTGGGGATGGCTAGCACCGAAACAGTGATCGCGTACATGACTGCAATATAAGAAATCAGTCGAAATTGAATGCAGAGCCATCAGCTATTCCGCCACTGTGACAGATGAGTTTAAATGTAGAGGTCGTCAATCACCTTTGGACAGCAGTTTGGAAACTCTCCACAATGCAGCCAAACTCTTCCAGATTCCTTATGTAGTAACTGTCTTTTATTTAAAATCATCCATTGTGTGTGGTGTGTTATGGTAGCAGCAGTAACAACATGACTTATACCGTGCGACGTCTAGTATTCTGTGAGAAGCAGTGGATCAGAACTTGTTAATTTCAGTTTAGAACCTGACACAGTCCTCGAAGTTGTGGCGGAAATGAAGTGAGTGGAGCTTTTATAGTTCATAATTTTTCTCTGTTGGATGGTGCAGAATAATGAAGATAGCGTGTTTGGGTGATAGATGTGAATGGGCCCTGAGGGACGCGGATCTGCTTCGGGCAGCAGTACTTGTATGTAGTTTGAGGATGCACCACAATGCAGTAGAAAAATCCTTGTGCTTCCCCCAGTTCCTTTACTGTCTTTTATACTGCCTCGTGTTGCAGGAGCAGGCTTCGTTTGGTGCTGACGTTACACATCGCACACTCTTGGCAGAGCTACAACACGTTCCCATTCCCACCGAATAGTCAAAACATGGTCCTGTTGCACTTACTCACGTCACTGTTTCTACATGGGTTGCAGAAGGTGGTAGATACAGCTCTCACTAACTTCTGCTCAGTTCCTACTGAAATTGGAACGATCACAAGTGCAAAGCTGCAGAAATGGCAGCAGTTGTGAATTTTAAAATTTTCTCGGCGAATTGACTGTTCAAACAAATTTCGAGTTTGCAGCCGGTCGTCGTTCAATACCTTGCACGATATTTCAACTGTGCACCTGACAGTCATCTTCAGGTGAACCGTCGTAGACTGGGGAAAACGTTTTTTTTTTCTTTATTGTATTTCAATTCTCCAACGGGGCAGGCTGGCAGCAGCATATGCGCTGCTCTTCAGCCGAAAGACATAGAACAAACAATTGAAGACATTTAAAAATAACAAAGGAGATAATATGGTGAACATAGATATAAAAAAGGGGGAACATCATGGAAGGCAATAGACAAAAAAAAGGGCGACTGTAAAATGGAGATAAAAAACTGTTTAAAAGTAGTGCACACAAAAAGCCACACACTGCGACAATCAAAAGAACACAAGGCACAGTATGACTGGAGCATAAAAAGTATCGATGGATGGCGTAGCACATAACAAACACTGACGGCGAACCTCAAGGCAGTACACAATTAAAATCACACCTCTTGTTGCACAGGAGAAACAGCACTAAACACAACACTGTCGTGGCACACTGACGATGATCAAAACGGAGGATCTGCCAGGCGCAAGGAGATGAGGGAGACCGGAAGAAGGGAGGGAAGGAGGGAAGAGAGGGGGGAGATGGGTGGGGGGCGCGCTGAAGACGGCCAGGTAGGGAGGGATGTGGGAAGGAAAGAGGCAAGTATGGGGTGCAGGGTCTCAGGGGGGGGGGGAAGGAGGAAAATCCGCTCTGGGACAAGGAGGGGAGAGGAAAAAGGGGGCCCTGGGGAGGTGGGGGGGGGGGAACAAGGCCAGGTTATAGTTGGAAGGAAGGGTAGATGTCACGGCGAAGTTCGTCATCCGGGAGGGGGAGGCCCTGGAAAGTGCCTTGATGAAGGAGATGGAGGGTGTGGAGGTGGAGGGAGGAAGGGATACAGCGATAGAGGCGTGGCAACGGGCGGGGGGTGGAGAGGAAGGAGGAAACCAGAGGGTGGGGGATCAAGCCTGCGGACAATGTAAAGGATGTGGAGATGTTGGAGGAACAGAAGGAGGTGGGGGAAGGGGATCAGTTCATACAGGAGCCGAGTGGAGGAAGGAAGGCGGATACGGAAGGCAAGGTGGAGCGCATGGCGTTTAAGGATTTGGAGGGTCTTGTAAAAGTGGGTGGGGGCGGAGATCCAGGCAACACTGGCATAACAGAGGATAGGACGGATGAGGGATTTGTAGGTGTGGAGGATGGTAGAAGGATGCAATCCCCATGTCCGGCCAGACAGGAGTTTCAGAAGTTTGAGGCGGGAATGGGCTTTCTGCTGGACGGTCTGGAGATGAGGGGTCCAGGTCAGGTGTCGGTCGAGGGTGAGGCCAAGGTATCTCAGGGTGGGGGTGAGCTGGATGGGACGACCATAAAGGGTGAGGTAGAAATCATGGAGGCGAAAGGAGCGAGTGGTGCGGCCCATGATGATTGCCTGGGTTTTGGAGGGGTTGAGACGGAGGAACCACTGGTTACACCATGTGGTGAACTGGTTAAGGTGGGTACGTTGGGACTGTTGAAGGGTAGGATAGAGAGCCAGGAAGGCGGTGTCATCAGCATACTGGAGAAGGTGGACTGGTGGGGGTGGCTTGGGCATATCAGCCGTATACTAGAGATAAAGGAGAGGGGAGAGGATAAAACCCTGGGGGACGCCAGCCGTGGGATAAAAGATACGGGAGTTGGTGTTGTGGAGGGTGACATAGGAAGGGTGGTGCGAGAGGAAGGAAGCGACCAGACAGACAAAATTGATAGCCAGGGCATAGGTTTGGAGTTTAAAGAGGAGACCGGGATGCCATACACGGTCATAGGTATTTTGGAGGTCAAGGGAAACAAAAATGGTGGAGCGACGGGAGTTGAGCTGGAGGGACAGAAGGTGAACGAGGTTTAGGAGTTGGTCTTCAGCAGAGAAGGAGGGTCGGAAGCCACACTGGCTAAGGGGGAGAAGGTGGTGTTGAGTAAGGTGCTGATGGATACGGTGGAAGAGGATGGATTGAAAGACCTTACTGAAGACGGAGGTGAGGCAGATGGGAAGAGGTGGCAGAAGGGGGTTTGTTGGGTTTGAGGAATAAGAGGACGCGGTAGGTCTTCCACAGGTCAGGGTAGAAGCCAGTAGAGAGGATGACATTATAGAGATGGGCGAGGACAGTCAGGGAGGAAAAGGGGCTTTCTCGAAGGTGGCAGTAGGTGACACAGTCATGACCTTGGGCCGTGTTGCGTTTGGACCGGAGGATAAGTTTAATGTCTTGTGCTGTGATGGGAGTGTTTATGTCGGAGGGGGGCAACTGCCCCAAGTACTGGAGACTACGAGCAAGTGGAGCGACCGAGGTATCGGCACGTTCCATGGCGGTCGGGAAAAGAGAATAATCAAAGTGGGGATCATCTGGGATGGAGAAGACCTCGGAAAAGTGGGAAACGAAGTGGTTGGCCTTACTGAGGTTGTCAGGAAGGGGGCGATCGTTATGGAGAAGGGGGTAGTGGGGAGCGGAAAGGGAACCAGTAAGGCGATGGAAGGCGGACCAGTACTTGGAGGAGTTGATAGGGAGGGTGGCGTTGAGTCGTGTGCAGGTCTGGCGCCAGTCTCGGCGTTTCACTGTTGTAATAAGGTTCCGTAGGTGTCGCTGTATTTGCCAGTGGCGTTGGAGTGTATCCATGTCACGAGTGCGCAGGAAGGAGTGATAGTGGCGGCTGGATTCATGGAGGAGGAGGACAGCCCGTGGAGGGAGAGTGGGACGGTGTAGGTGGAAGGTTTTAGTAGGAACATGGGCCTCCACAGTGTCAGTAATTACCTTCTGAAGTAAGGACGAGGCGTGGATGATGTCGTCAGGATGGCAATAGGTAAGAGGGTGGCTTTCGACCTGGGTGGAGATGGAGTCCCGGTAGGCATCCCAGTTGGCACGGTGATAGTCATAGGGAGGGGGTGCAGCGTTCGGAGCCAGCGGGGGCTGGTGAGCAGATGTTATGGTGAGGACAGGGAGGTGATTGCTACCTGTGGGGTCAAGGACGGTGATAGCGATACGCCCAAGGAGGTTGGCGGAGGCAATAACAACATCGGGGGTGGTGTCACTTTTGGGTCGGGTGTGCTGGGGAAGGGGAACAAGGTCACCTTGGATTGTGGAGAGGAACTGATGCCACCGCAAAAGGGCGGCAGAAGTGCAGCTATGGATGTTGTGGTCGGCGGCAATCACATAGGTGGAGAAGGTGCAGTCAATGTGCGAGATGAAGTCATAAGGAAGAGGAGCAGTGGAGCGGACATAGATGTTGGCACAGGTAATGGTGAGGGAGGGGAAGAAGATGCTGAGGATAAGGTGTTCAGTGGGTTCATTGAGGAGAGGTTGTGGCCAGACGGGGATATGCTTAAGGTGGCCAATTGCGACTCCACCATGCGCACGAGGACCAGGAGCGTCAGTGTGGTGGAGGATATAGGGAGAGGTGCGGATAGAATGGTGGGGCTGGAGAAAGGTTTCGTTCAAGAGGAAGGTGTCGACCTGGTGGTGGGAGGGGGTGTGCATGAGGAGGTATTTGTTGGAGTGGAAGGAGCGAATGTTCTGGAAGAGGATGCGATACTCACGCCGCGCCATGGAGGGAAGGAGGGGGGGAAGAGAGGGAAGGGAAGAGGCTTAAACTAGGGTGTCGAGATGCGTGAAAGTGAAGTGGGCTTGGTTGTGGGAGTAAGTGGCGAAGGTGTTCGGGTGGAAAACGGAGCGAGCGGCTAGGGAGATTTGTCAGAAGGTGTGGGGGTGCTGAAAAGGGTGAATGTTTTGGAGTACGACGGTAAGGAACCGGATGATGTCCTCGGCCGTGGGGAGTGGACGGAGGGAATTGTTGGGATGGACAGGGGGATCGACGGGACGAATAGGGACTGTAAGCTCAGGAGTGGCTGGAGGGGGTTCAGCTTTCACTTGTGGGAGTAGTTGGGATGGGGACCATTGCAGGAGTTACAGGAAGGAGGAGCAGCGAGGTTGGGGCAGTTCTTAAGAAAGTGGGAGGCCTTGAAATGGGGACAGGTGGGGGGGGGGGGTTTGCAGTTGGGAGTCAGGTGGTCATTGTACATCAGGCACCACTGGCAATGGTAGGATTGGGGGGGGGATTTGGAGGATTCGACAGGGTGGCGACGGTGGTTTATAAGGGCACCCTGGGTGAGGAGATGGTCAATGGATGGGGTGGACTCAGAGAAGACCCGCACAAGGTAGGTGGGACCAGAGGCATTGTGGTTACGGCGGGCAGAGCGGATTTCCAAGTCCGGGTGGGAGTTCAGTTCTGCCAACACTTCATCCACCGTGATCACTGGGCTGAGCTCGGTGATCACAGCGGTGTAGGTGGGGGGGGGGGCGATGGGGAGGCTGGGGCTGACGAGGAGTGGAAGCGGAAAGGAAGGGTGTCAGAGAAGCGTGGGGGCCAAACATAACTCGTGGGAGTTTTCGAAGGAGGTCTGTGTGAAAGGATGGGGACGGGGACTTGATAAGGACTGAATCCCTGCGGGGAACGAGTTGGGGGATGGGAGCACCAGGTAAGTACTTTCGTATCTCCATGGTGAGGGTACGAGCGTCGAGGAACTTAGGATCGGGAGTTGACAGGACAAAGGTGTGGAGGGTGGTGGCCGGGGTATGGGTGGCTGGAGGAGGGGTGGTGCCGGGAGAAGCAGCCGGTTCAGTAGTGGCGACGGTGGCTCGGCGCGACGTGATACCTGCAGGAGATGCAGACGACGGAGCGATGGGGTGGGTGAGAGAGGGGACGCCGACCACCTGAGGGGCGGCAGCAGAGGCGGCAACAGAGGCGTACATGAGGGCGGGGGTAGTAGTGGGAGCTGTTGAGGGTGTGGAGGCTGGAGGAAGGGTGTAGAGGTGTGGGTATACAGCAGAGGAGGAGATAGGGGGATGGGTAAGTTTGGGAAGGGGAGGGGAGGTGTAAGGAGGGAGGCCAGGGGCGGCACTCCAGGAAGTGACTGTGGGAGAGGGGGAGGGGGAGTTGCAGATGACAGTGGAGGCGGGAGTACTCATTGCAGACGAACGGCGACGGACAGACGGACGGGCAGCAGGCAGCGGCGGCGGCGGCAGCGACGGACGGCAACGAACAGACGGACGGACAGCAGGCAGCGGCGACAACGACGACGATGGACGGCGAGCAGGCAGGCGGACGGACGAACAGCTACAGCAGCAAGCGGCGGGCGGGCAGACAAGCAGACCGACAGACAGACAGACACAATCTTCGAAGACGGAGATTCCACCCTGACAGTAGCCCAGGCTTTGCAATCTGACGCTTTCGAAGGAGGGGATCCAACCTTCTACATGGCGAAAACGTCCTCCGTTCCGCAATATATAGCGCGCTGTAACTATTCTGTGCAAGCGTCGAAAACTTGATAGATTGACCACACTGCCGACCGGCAGCGCCCCTCCCTGGTGGAATAGCGGAACTCATTCACCCTCTGTGTTGCTGTCTGCAGCGGCCGTCGGCGCACTCTGTCGTCTTCGATTTGAGCAAATCGTGGAGATGATGGGATTCCATGCACTGTCCAGCTGGTAGCCGCAGTCACGGTTCAACAGATTTTCCGCCAGACGTATTTCTGCGGATTCTTTAATGATGGAGTCCCAGAAAGATGTTCCTGTAGACAAAATCATTATTTTCTCATACTCCATTGAATGTCCAGTAGAAATACAATGTTCAGCAATAGCGGACTTGCTTGGCTGCAAAAGGCGGGTGTAACGTTGATGTCCAGTGCAGCGTTCTTTCACGGTGCGTGTGGTTTGACCTATATAAGCCATACCACATTGGCAAGGTATCTCGTAAATTCCGGTCTTTTGTAGTAACAGATTGTCCTTTACTGATCCCACAAGGTCCGCAATCTTCGATGGTGGGCAGAAAACCACTTTTACCCGAAATTTTTGGGTAATTACAAAGGTAATGCAACTGTTTTGTTACCTTGTGGTTTGTATAAAGATAAGATGTATGGTCTGCTAAGTGACTCTACCTATAGGATGATTGATTACGATCCTACAGGGCGTGTGCAATGGAAAACTTCAGCACTATTAAATTCCTCCTCCTTACCGCAAGAGACCATCAAGAGGTTAAGACCACCTGGTTGTGTACCTCCAAGACAGTATGGCCTTCCAAAAGTTCCAAAAGTATACCCGAAGATAGACATGACTTTCAGCTGCTGGCTGTAGGCGATAGCGGCGTGAGGGCGGTTGCTCGCGCCCCAGCATTCGTCACTTCATGCGGGCTGTCATTGCTTCCCGACTCCCAGCAGCACGTGCGGAGTCGGCGTTAGGTGGTGGAAAGTGTTTTTTACTAGTCATCTTCTGTTTAAACTATATTCCACCGATTTCACCTACCAATAGGATGCTGGGAATTAAAAAAACTACCCCACACCTGCGAAGGAATTCGATTTAATTAATTTTCATAATTAATTTGCATAAATTTTATATATCAGCGTAGTGCTAGTAGTACAGTAGTTAAGAGGAGGGTGTGGGTAGGTGGGTGACATGGAGCAGAGCAGCTGGTTAACTGCAGAACACTAGGTTAATTTGCATAATTTTATGTAAAATGAGGTACAATAGTTTAAGAGTGTGGGGGTGGGTGACAAAGAAGATTGCACCAGAAATGGCGTTCAAAAGTATGTGAAATTCGAAAAGTGTACAAAAAAAAAGGTGGGAGGATATAACTAATAACTTAATATGGTATCAAAGGCGATACAATACTTTAAGGTGATGGAGGTGACATGGAAAGCCACTTGACAGAACAGTTCAGTGCCGAACATTAGGTTATGCAACATGTTTTCCCCATGTAATTACTTCTTACAAGACCTACATCTCTCCAAACAGCTGAGAATGATGAGCAAGAGATTTCCAACCCCTGCAAACTAATTTTTTTATAAACAAACAATATACCCCTGAATTTCTGTTACAAGATCCTTCCTCTCCACCCCAGAGCTACCAGTCTCTATATACTCCATACATTGCCTAGAGTCCCATAAACTGTTTAAATAAACAATATTCCACACATTGTATACATTGTTTAAACAATATTCCATACACTGCAATCTAACTCCCTCCAAATGATCGATCAACTGAGTCTTTTCCCCGCCAATTTCCAGGAGGGATGGTGGGAGGGGAGGGAGCTCTACCAGAGGGGGGAGAAGTTAATCAATTGATTAATTTAATTAAGTAGTCAATCAAATTGATAAGAGTGAGAGGGGCTATTCCAATAACTCAGACCTGAAAAAGTACCTGTATCAGTGAGGGGAAGGGGTGAGGGGTGTGGGAGGGGATGGGGGAACAACAGGTTGAGGTCCTGTCAATCAAAAGGAAGGATCCTTTTAGCAGAACAATAGGTTAAGAACCTGTCAATCAAAGTAGATCAATAGGTTAAGTACCTGTCAATCAAAGGAGAACAATAGGTCTGCCCCTGAGAGCATACCTGCCCCTGGCATGGGTATCCCGCACTAACAAAATGCGCTGAAACAAACTTTGCCCTACTATTGTTGTGCACCTAATCTAAAGCAGCCTATCTAAGTACAGATAGCATGGTGGCGTTGTCGTGTCTTATGAGCAACGACTCTGGCTAAGCTCTGCCTATATCATCCTGCTCTGCAAGCTAGCAGACTCTATGCACTGATGCGTGATTATGAACATCTGCCCTGATGTGCTGCCTCATGTTACCCCCTAGAACAAGCAATTAAGTGAACCGAAAACTCGTAGTATTAGAAGAGAAACACTTTCAATCTGCTTATCGTATATGAAGGGCTTATTTCAAATAGTGGTACAAGTCCATTTTTGTTCATTCTGAGATACAGGGTCCTAAAGTTAAATGAGCGCCGAAAAATCTGCAGTTGAGATACCAGAAATATTCAAGTGCATATATTCAAGTATATGTATCTCTGTATCTCAGAATGAACAAAAATGGACTTGTACCACTATTGAAATAAGCCCTTCATATAAAGATGAGACTTAAATATCTCAGGGAAACTCTAATTACAAGATCTTTTTTAATGTTTCCCTAATTTAAACTAATCACAGATATATTTTATAAGTCTGTATTCACTCGTTTATAAAAGTAAGTTTTCATAGTAAACGTAACAAGGCTGGAAAATAAGGATATTTATAGAAATCGCGTCCGCGGCTCGTGGTCGTGCGGTAGCGTTCTCGCTTCCCACGCCCGGGTTCCCGGCTTCGATTCCCGGCGGGGTCAGGGATTTTCTCTGCCTCGTGATGACTGGGTGTTGTGTGTTGTCCTTAGGTTAGTTAGGTTTAAGTAGTTCTAAGTTCTAGGGGACTGATGACCATAGATGTTAAGTCCCATAGTGCTCAGAGCCATTTTAACCATTTTTTTTATAGAAATCGCAGTGGAAGCTTCTGAGGCCTCCATCATGTATTAACACCAGGCCGAACACTCATGCGTCCAAAGATTAATACATCCCCAAATAGTACTGTCATCGAAGCAACAATGTGTACTAGATTATTTGTGTGCACTCGCTTTCTGCTGTGCGTGTTTCACGATTCGGATTGAGGGAAGTTGTTACATAGCGCACATTCGCTGAATTATACCTTAAATCTGTGTATTCGTTAGCATTTTTACGAAGAGACGGCCTCATCTACCGCCAAGTTATGAAAATATTTATGTTGTAGAGTCAAATGCTAACACAGTGTAACTTGAGGAGTAAAGCTGGGGAAACCAACGTTTTAATGATAGACGAAGATCTGACTGAATTCTCGTTTCCTATGATCGAATTATGTGAAAGATTTCTGTAATAATTCGGGATTATCTCAATGCCTTCATCGGCTTCTTCTCTAAAAACACACTGAAGCCCCAAAAAACTAGTACAGGCATGTATATTCAAATACAGAGATATGTAATCAGGCAGGATACGACGCTGCGGTCGGCAACGCCTATAAAAGACGCTTATATAAGACAACAATTGTCTGGTGTAGTTGGTAGATCGCTTACTGCTGCTACAATAGCAGGTGATCAAGATTTAAGTGAGTTTCAACGTGGTGTTATATTCGGCGCACGAGCGATATGACACAGCATCTCCGAGCATGTGATGAAGCGGGGATTTTCCCGGATGACCATTTCATGAGTGTACTGTAAATATCAGGAATCCGGTAAATCATCAAATCTCCGACATCGCTGTGGCTGGAAAAGGATCCTCAAGAATGGAACCAACGACGACTGAAGAAAACAGTTCAACGTGACAGAAGTGCAACCCTTACACTAATCAAATTGCTGCAGATTTCAGTGCAGGCCATCAACGAAACATCATTGATTTTGACTTTTGGAGCCGAAGGCCCACTCGTGTACCCTTGATAACTTCACGACACAAAGCTTTACGCCTCATCTGCGCCCATCAACACCAACTTTGGACCACTGATCACTGGAAACATGTAGCCTGGTCGGACGAGTCTCGTTCCAAATTGTATCGAGCGAATGGACGTGCACGGATATGCAGACAAACTCATGAACCCATGGACCCTCCATGTCAGCATGTGACTGTTCTAGCTGGTGGAGGCTCTGTAACGGTATGGGGCGTGCAGAGTTGGAGTGATATGGCAGCCCTGATACGTCTAAATACGACTCTGACAGGTGATACGTACATAAGCATCCTGTCTGATCACCTGCATCCTTTCATGTCAATTGTGCATTCCGACGACCTTGGGCAATACCAACTGGGCAATGCGACACCACACACGTCCAGAATTGCTACAGAGTGGCTCCAGGAACACTCTTCTGAGTTTCAAAGCTTCTGCTGGTCACCAAACTCCTCAGACATGAACATTATTAAGCATATCTTTGATGCCTTGCAGCGTGCTGTTCAGAAGAGATCTCCAACCGCTCGTACTGTTTCGTACTTATGGACAGCCCTGCAGGATGCATGGTGTCAATCCCCTCCAGCACTATTTCAGACATTAGTCTTGTTGCGGAACTTCTGCTTGCTCGCGGGGCCCTTCACGGTATTAGGCACGTGTACCAGTTTCCTTGGTTCTTCAGTGCATGTAACAGCTGTCTCATTAGCACCAAGCAGGCACAGAGTTCATTCTTCTGGTAAATACGTGAATTCTGCAGATATTTGCTAAACAAATAACAATCTGCTCTGCAACTTAAAAGGCAGATAATATCCAGGTCCTATATGTTAAAGTTAGTTAAGCAATCAGCTGCAAATGTTGCAATGTTGCATCTACTGTTCTGAAATATACTGACCATTAGCTATTTGAATAAATAGGCGCTACGCTGAATCACATGTATTTGACATTTTTTGGCACCCTCACAAAACAACGACTAAGGAAAGGATGCCGCTAAAGCCCCGTTACCCAGATAGCAAACAAATGTTCGCAAATCACTTGTATTTTCTCAGAGTACAGTTACACATATAACGCCATCCGAAAGATGGTTCGTCACTCAGTGACAGTCGACGAACTTCCAGGAGTGGAACTAAATTACCCTACTCAGTTCACTAGATATTTAATTGTAATTTTCATGATTTTTTCTGAAAAATTCGTGGATAATAAGTAATATGGGTAGGAAACTTCAAGGTTTTGGGCCCAAGAAGGTTATTTAACGGGGAAATTGCAATGTTTGTCGTCAATTACTTTGTGAGAAATTTGCTTCTCTCTTCATAAGTTGTCGCAACGCTTGCTAAGTTTAAGAACCAGTATTGTGTGTAATAATGACGTCCAAATCCGTGTCAGATTAAGCAGTGCAAGTGTAATGTTACAAGACAGCTCCTGCAGAGTACCAAAACAGCAAATGAAGTTTGGGAAGCCTAAATATTAAATGAACAACTGACATAAATAGTGAATCACACTATACCGCACAGACAACTGATGCAAAAATCAATGTTTCCCGCATAGGCAATGGTTATGGTTTCAACAACAAGACACAGATCCACGCCAGCAGGAGGCACCACTGGACACTGGATTTTGACCACCCACTGACAATTCCCCCCCAAATACTCCAGCAGCGAACAGTGAACAAAACAGTTTTACATTAAGTCAGACTAAGATAATTTACCTTTATGTAACAGTTTTCTGTGCACATAAGCTCCTGATAAAGAGCAAAACATGCTTGAAACGTGCTGCAATATGTTAAACATAAAATAAATAGTTGAACTGATTTTCTCTACCTTAGCCTGCACTATACCAATGAGAAAAAGTTCACATTCTTGATCCGTCAATAGCTGAGTACTGCTAAAACTGTAGCCATATGCTTAAATCCCACTGGAATATAATATTTAAAGTCAAACTTTTTCCTCCCTCTCTATCTTAATTGATAAAGACACCAACGGACTTAATTAACAGATTTCTATAAAACCATTTAGTTTGTACTGCAGTCAACAAGTAGTTTTTAATAGTTGTCTGACGGCCAAATTTCACTGATTATTATTTATTAATCACAGGTGCTTCTCTGTCGCTTATTTTCATATTTTTACGAATATTGGATCTGGATGAATGGAAAAATTGGTTGATTGCCACACAGCGTATGCGTATTTACCATAAGTATTTCCCGTCAGAGCAACGGTAGAATACCCGCCCCGAAAAGCTGATTAATTTAGGCATAAATCTGCGTTCGGAGTCATAATTTATGAGACATCCGCAGTAGGTGTGGCAGCTAGGGAGTGGGAGTTGGCGTGAACGATGATGTGGTAGGCCATAACACTTGTTTATCGCCCCTGTAAAGGGGTGGCTGTCCAGCGATAGAAATTAAATAGTTGGCAGAACGATGTGAGCATGGGGCTGCCATTGGGACTGTGTTGTGTGTAGGGGGAGGATTTAATGGTGCTGAAGCTATTCACTCACTGTTTAGCAATTCTTTCATAGGTAGAAAATAAGTGTGGCCTATAATCTGTTGTAGTGGTAATATGGTGTTGTATGGTTAAGCAGAATATATTTAGTCTCTGCAAAGTCTAGAATCGTCTGCCCATTTGTGCTGCAGCAATAGAGCTCGATAATTCTCATACGACTATTGTGGTAGCTTAGAGGCGTCTTTATATTAAAATGTTAAGGGCTAAATTAATAACACTCCACTCAAGAGATGCTTAGGATCTCAGCATCTGTTGTCACTTCAGATTCTCCCTGTCTTACTCATAAGCTGTTCTACGTAGGTGCTTTTCGCTTTAATTGACAAAGCATCGCAGCCAATAGATTTCAGTCATAACGAGTAGATGATACGTAACTTTCTTTTAGTATTTGTGGACTGAATGACAGTTTTACTCAAGGATGACTTATTATAGACATTACTGTCAGCGTTTTGTGTTCGTTGTTACTGATAACAACTGCTTCTCCTTTTGCGTTAGCTGTAGCTGGAACAGAAGATGAGCTGCATACATTCGCTAGCTTAATTTTCGAAGGAATTTTGAGGCTGCATTTTCTGTCATTTCTTATGGATTCGTGCATAGTACTCTTTCTTGATTTGGAACTTTATGTTATTCGTAGCTTAGGAAGTCTCCCTGTGGCTGTTACATTTTGCAATAGATTCTGTATTGTTGTGTCCTCATCCGTGTGCCTGTCTTTCTTGGTTAGTGCCATTCACATCGACCTCAACAAAAATATTTTCCAAGTCTTATTATAAAAAACATCCGTTGCTTACTCATAACGTTTGCAGTGTAACTACTAGAGATGTTCTAAAAATGCGAAGCATGTCTGGCGATGCGCTTCTTTAGTTAACGCTTAAAACAGAAAAACGCAAATAATGATTCGCGCTGTTCAGTTTGCAGTCGGCGCATCTGAGTATTATTAATAACGACGCTATAGTCCCTAAACTAGGGTGACCATTCGTCCCGATTAATCGGGATTGTCCCGTTTTTTGAGGCTCAAAATTTGTCCCGACTTTTTTTTAAAAAAACAAGCAATTTGTCCCGATTTTCAAGGATTATTTTCAGACATTTACAAAGTGGTTAAAATATTTTTTGAGTGTCGATTTCATAAACTATCAATTGAAACTGACATTCCGTACGTTGGTACCCCCTGATAATGTAAAGCTTAAGCACTAGAATTGTTGCGTACTCTTATTTTCTTTCTTTGCTTTTGCTTGCCATTGTTGTCAGCACTCAGTATCAGTTTCGTGAAGTGCTAGCACGTCGTGGCGGTGCCGAAACGAGAATCAAAGTTTTCGGAAGAGCTTCAGAGGAAATTTCCTTGCTTCACTGCTACAGACAATGACTGTTCAGCAATTTTGGGGGGTTAATGAAGAAAGAGGGTAATAATGTTTTCACACATCTGAAAGAAAAATTAAAATACTCTAACATTGTTGGCATAGGTTGTCCAGCACATGTTGTTCATAACACACTTCAAAGTGCTTGTGATGTTTTACCTGTTGACATTGACTGCGTTGTCATGAAGTTGTACAACCATTTTCATATTTTTTTCTATTCGTGTTGCAGAACTCACTGAATTCTGTGAATTTGTTGGTGTCACTTACAAAAATTTACTTTCCTTTTCCAAAACAAGGTGGCTTTCATTGTTGCCAGCAAGAGAAAGGATCTTGAAAATGTATGAACCTTTCAAATCTTACTTTCTGTCACAGTGTAACTCAAAGTGCCCTGCAATCTTAAAGAGGTTTTTCAGTGATCCTATAAATGAATGTTATTTACTTTTTGTGCATTCACAAATGAGTGTTTTCCAACAATCCATTCTGAGCATTGAGAAACAGAATAATTCTATATGTGAAGTATTGGCAGTCTTAAATAAAGCTTTGACAAGTCTAAATTCAAGGAAACATGAACATTTTGTACCACTAAGTGTAAAAAAACTGCTGAATGATTGTGATGACCAGTCTGTTAAGAAATTTGACATAGCAGTATCAACGTTTTATGTTGCTTCAATAGACTATTTATCCTCATGGTTACAGGGAATAGCTGAGTTTTCTGTATTCTCATGGATGATGCTCACAGAACCACCAGAATGGCCAGTAATTGAAAATACTTTAATGTGGCTAAATGAAAAGGGCATTCTAGTAAATGACAGCCTCTTATTTGATGAAATAGTTCATATACAGTCATTTGTAAAACAACAAGTGGAAACAGACAGTGAACAATGGAATCAGTTGATGGCACATGAAAAATGGCGTAGGTTTTTCAGATCTTGCCAGTCTAATGAACAGTTCAGAGAATCACTTAATATAGCGCAGTACATCTTTTCACTCCCTGCCCACAATGCAAATGTTGAAAGAGTTTCCAGCTTACTATCGTCACAGTGGACAGATGAGAGGAATAGATTTATGGAGAGGAGCGTTAAGTGTATTTTACTGACCTGTTTAAACTTCAGTAAATACAATTGCACTGACTTCTATTCATACCTGTTAGGCAAACCTGAGTTGCTGAATGAAATTTCATCTTCGAAGAAATATGATTGCAGTGTGGAATCCACAAACCATAAATTCCTTGTGTTCACTAAGAACTTTGTTGTAGTGATTGTTACTGTATGTCTTTCTACATTCTGTGTTATAAATGTTACATTTCTCAATAAGTAAATTTCTGAAAACTTGAAATGTACTTCTTTCCATTCTTTGTTTGGTTTTGTAAACACACACACACACACACACACACACACACACACACACACACACACACACACCAGTGAAGGCTATATTTGCAGAGGAAGAAGAAATGTTAAAAGTGATATTTAATGAGAAATAAAAATTGTCCCACTTTTTGGCCAAGAAAATGTACGAAATTCCCATTTTTGTCCGAAGAAAACATGGTCACCCTACCCTAAACCCACTTACAGAAACGCAAATCAGACTCATATATACTTTGGGTATTTCGGCACATGGCCACCACATCTTTGAGACACTATCTGTAGTCACTTCCTACACCGCTCAAGGCTGAAATTCTTCCTGCGAGAGTACACTGAATCTTGGTAACAACGCAGGATATGAGATCTTAATGCACAAAATATTCGTACTTGTTGTAATCTTAGCACACTGTTCATAAAGAAGCACGTATGATTCTGCAAAGAAATACAACTTTCACAGAAAAAAATAGTTTTTAACAACCAAATATAAATATCCAGGCCTTTGTGCTTACATTCCTACTACAAATATCAGCTGTTTCCAGCCTGGCAATGCAGCATTTATAAGGCGCTATCCTGATTGGATACTCGGTTTCGCCCACTTCTGACCACTCATTGGTCGCTAGCTTGGAGCTCAGACGGAATGAAGGGGGTATAGTGAAATCATCAGGTCAGGTAACATAAACTCCATCCCTCTGTTTTTTGACAAGGGAGAGAGCATGATTCCATTCAGAATTTAAACAAAAACTACCACCTCAATTTATACAGCCACCTGCTAATTTAATTTCAACAGCTTCCTTAATAACACTATCCCAATAGATGGAAGCCCAACGCTATCCCAATAACATGCCAGAATCTCCGTATTGTTAAATTTTATAGGATGACTGGTGCCAAGACAATGTTCAGCAATAGCAGATTTGCTCGGCTACTGTAAGCTTGCTCGCCGCTTATTCTCAGTACATCGATCCTCCACAGTCTTGGTACTCTGGCGAATCTATGACACATTACAACTGCAAGGAATATTGTAGACACCCGTCTTACGTAAACCAAGGTTATCCTTGATGGAACCTGAAAAGACCCTGATCTTAGATGGTGGTCGAAAAACCACTTCATACCACTTTTTCGCAAAATACGACAAATCCTGTTCGAAATACCCCCCTGTGTAAGGGGCAGTGTGCGATTTGTGGTTTTACCAGTGGGGGGGAAGGGGGGATGTCCCAGTGGGTTAGTATAGTTATATATGTTACTAGCTTGGACCGTGGCGTTACCCATGGTTAAAAAGTTATTTATAAATAGATGTTAATGCCGAAACTCACTATTCATGCGTATGCACTATTAGAAAAGCAATTCCTTGTTATATCTTTAAAAGTACATTATAGGTAAAGCTTATTTACAAAATCATCTACATACAGGTATACAAGGGGAATTCAAAAAGTAAAGATACATTTGTGAAAAGCTGTACTTATTCTGATGATAGAAAACTGAAACATGCGTTATTTTTCTACGTAACATCCCTCGACTTCAATGCAGTTTTCCCGACGTTTTACGAGTTTTTTTTATTTCATCAGAAAAAAATACGTTTATCGGTCGCATCTGTAACCAATTTTGCACGGCAGCAATGGCGTCTTCATCACTTTCAAATCTTCTTCCCTGTAGTGCTTCCGTTAAGGGTCCAAACATGTGAAAATCGCTTGGAGCCAGGTCTGGACTGTATGGTGGATGTTCCAGCACCTCGAATCTCAACTCCTTTATTGCGTCGGCTGTCCGTTTGACAGAATGTGGGTGAGCGTTATCTTGCTGCAGGATGACACCTCTTCACAGTTCTCCAAGACGTTTGGATCTGATTGTAGGTTTTAGTTTCGTACGCAACACATCACATCCGCCATACAATACAGACCTGGCTCTAAAGCCTCGTTTACGCTGTGGCGACGTCTTGCAACATTGTGGCATGCTACGGAAATGTGGCGTGCGTCGTCTTGTCATTTAGTTCTAAATGTTTTGAAATGCTTACCTACTACATAACACTTTTTCAAAATTAATAAGCAAACATATTAATAGTATTAATAGTAAGACTGTATTAAAAACTTTCAGTGTTAGGCTCCACAAATTTAAATTATATGTAAAGTTTTACTCCAGTGCTTGGGAAATAAACATCCCAGGTTGGGATGCATAAACTAAAACCAGAGGAGGGGATGGTCTGATGCAGAGGGGGGGAAATCCCCCCATCCCCCCTGCAAATCGCACACTGGTAAGGGAAAAAGGCGGTAGATTTTGGTGCCTCCTTCGTATTATCATCACTCACCCAGTTCACAGTTGGTCGCTAGTGCAACACACGTCTGATCTATCTTCCACTGTAGCCATTCGGCGAAATTTGACTTCGAGATGGGCTAACTCACTTGAAAAATTCTCGAAGTCTGAGATGATATGGGTCCCATGAACCAAGGTACAAAGTACCCCTTCACGTTAAGCCAGATGGTGACAACTAATCAGCCTGCAGCTACGAGGCTGTGTAAGTAGGCTTCCTATAAATGGCATATCTCCATGTACCATCCACCTCCCTGACCAACACATCAAGAAAGGGAAGACAGACATCTTTTTTCACCTCCATCATGAAACAAATATTCGGGTGGTGTTTTAAAAAGTCGTTCAGATACTCACTGCCATGAGGCCAAACAAAGAAAGTATCATCTACATATCTGAAAAAAAAACACAAGTTTCAAAGCTGCTGACTTAAAGCCAGGACTGTGAAGATCTTGTGTACTGAGCATAAATGGCATGCACGCTTACAACAGCCGAGCAAATCCGTCATTGCACAATATTGTCTTGGCACTGATCACACCATGGAATATAACAACATGGAGAGTTAGGCATGCAGTTCCAGGTATTGTGATAGTGTTGAAATTAAATTAGCAATTAACCTTATAAATAGAGATGGTGGTTTTCGTTCAAAATCTGCATGGAATTCTGCTCTCTCCCATGGTAAAACGGAGGGACAGAGCTTATTCTAGCTCACCCATTGCTTATTCATTTCACTATCGATAACTTCCGACATCTCCCATCTCTGGTTTGTGATGGCGCTGGTGTTAACAGTGTGTGTGTGTGTGTGTGTGTGTGTGTGTGTGTGTGTGTGTGTGTGTGTGTGTTTACCTTCCCAGAGTTTCTATGAAAACCGAGGGTTTAAATTCACTTGGACAGCGCCTACTTACTGCATTTTTGCCTTCAAAATGGCAGGGTGTGCTTCTGTCGAAATATCGGCAATTTTTGATGATGTCACCAGGCTGCATGCTCGTAAGTTATTTTAATATCCAGGCCTACATTTTATTCAAAATAATGTTCACGATAGCATTGTATGTGAAATGTGACTGAACTTTGATCCTATTCTCGTAATACTGATAAAAGACTTCATCGTTAATAAAATAATTATTGTCAATGCCATAATTTATATTTTGTAAAAAATTGTATCTCAGACAATACCTATGCATAAAGATAATGAAAATCTTAATCTTTTGTTATCTATGATTTTGTAGAAAAATCCTTCTTTTTCATCTTCTTCTTGTTTGAATTGTTGTATTCATAGGATGTGATTGATGTCTTGTAACACATAGGTCTGTAAAAAACTGTAAGAAAAATTGTTATGCTGCTAACCGATATTTGAAAATAGAGTTTGTGTGTTATGGAAATGAATTTTCTTTGTTTGGAGTTTTATTTCATTGTAATTCTCGTCCTATATAAATGTTAAGTTTTATGCTGAGTTACCAAAGAGCGCAGCCATTGGCGTTATTGATCTGCAGCGCAGTTTATCGGTAAATAGTGAATATTAATGTATCTTGTAACATTGAGGAATATTTTCAAATGTTAATGTGTACAGCGAAGATGAGAAAAGATTTAATATGTATTATTTATTACGAGTAAAACGCAACCTGAAGCACAACCGATAAGTGATTGTATTATGTTTGCCGCCATCTTAGTGAAATATTTCAGCAGCACCGATTTTCTATACAACCTTAAATGTTGCTGGTTATAATTACAATAATAATTGTTTACCAGTGGCCAAGGACCTACTCTGAGGTAATAAATTCCAGTTAGACTGTGAATACATCGAACTTCTATGAATGTAAACAGCATCTTACGTGATATAAATTTTTATCTGCTGATGTGTGAAACCTGGTGATTTCGTAAAAACTTTTATGCAATATTTTGAGAGAAAAATACATTAGTGTTGCGTACGTGTGGTATTGTGCGACAAAACTGTTCATTTTGCTTAAAGAAAACTGTTGCTACCTCGAGATAGTAGTATCGGTAATTTTGATAAACGATCTGCAAATAGCAAAGAGTCTTTTAAATAACAGCGCTGAAATTACTAAAAATCATTAATCTTGTTTAGTTCATATTACTTATCATGCATTTGTCTCGTTTGTTGGTTATAAATGATTACTTTTGTCAATGAACTTAGTGACATTGAAGCGGGGACGTGTGGTATCACCGCTTACGGTCATTAACGTGCAGTGAACCGGCTTTATTGCCGTGCCCACGCACTACGTTCAAGGGAGGGGCTTGGTGACAGGATAACTACAGCAGTTTTGTCGTGACACATTTATTCTTTGGAAGACTTACACTACGTTACAAGCGCAATGCATCATTAACGTTCGTCCGTACAGGCGTGTTGCCCTAGCGGTACGGCTCTATCACATATCCCGGAGGGTGTACACTCCGTTGATCAGCTGCGGCGCGACCGCGTGGACCGAGCGAGATAAAGGCCGCGTCCGATTCAAACGGCCGTGCTGCGCCAGCAACGCGCCGCGCCACCCAAAACAGCAAACACGCTCCCGAGCCGCCGAACATCGTCAGAATCCGGCGTCCACTAGCCGCCGTCCAATGTAGAGATCCGGCTCCAGTTACCCGCGCCCTCGGCCTGTAATCGGACAAACACCTCCCGTGTCCGTCGCAGCTCCTGGACCCGCGTTCGCGTCCCTCTGCCTCCGCCACGTCGGGCGTCGAGGCCGGTTCGTCATCCGTGTTAGTTTAACGTATTCGCGTCGCTGTCGAGCTCCGGACATCGCACTCCACATCGCCCGGCTTGTCCGTCGCGGCTCCCGGACCCGCGTTCGAGTCCCGATGGTACCGCACTCGCGCATATTCTCCGGACCTCCGTTGTCTCGAGCGTGACAGAGCTCCAATCAGTTAGATCTGAAGTCAACAAGGAAAATGTACTTCTTTTATTTATGAAATGCCACATTTCTGTACTACTTCGTTGTCACACAGGACAGAAGGTAAACACAGACTGTTTGGAAGTCCAGAATGAGTAATGTCTTACTAATTTGTGCTGATACAGGGACGCTCCTGTTATAGATACTTTATGTTTTGTTAAAACACTTTTCGTAAAGATGTTATGGTAATTTTAATTTCATTTGAATTAGTGCAGTCAATATTTTAATGGTGTTTCCATTATTTGATTGAAAACAAACATCCGAGAGAAATTAATCATCAACAGTATATTCTCTCGCATTGTCTAAAACAGTCTGACAGTGCTCACGTAGTTTACTGATTCCACACCTGTAGAAACCTCGTGGATTTGAGTTAAAGATGACGTCAGTCAAGGTCTGAAGTGTATTTTCGTTCAGAGAGGAATTTCGTTGACTGTTTTTCGATAAGGAGCTTGTAATGTAAACATCTGGGGCATAAGATCAGAAGAATTAGTGTGTGACGAATGACTTTTCAAACTCCAGGATAGTTTTCTTAGTGAATCGGCAGAGTGCGTTATCGTGTGGTATCAACACAGGATGAAATTTTGTAGGTCGATTTTCTTACACTGCGACCAATACGTGTCTTAGTTGTTGGCACAAAGTGGCAGCTGCGTTATACTCAACTCTGGGAGGGTTTTCGTAATGCACAACATCCTTTTTGAGCCACGAGAGCCAAATGTTCACACCACCTTGTTCTCGAGCATATGTCTTTTGTTAGGGCTCAGACATTAATTATCCTTAAGAGGTCATTATAAAAGTATCATGACTAGTGACCAGTAGGAGTACTGCATTGATGGCCGAGCGGTTCTAGGCGCTTCAGTCTGGAACCGCGCGACCACTACGGTCGCAGGTCCGAATCCTGCCTCGGGCATGGATGTGTGTGATGTCCTTAGGTTAGTTAGGTTTAAGTAGTTCTAAGTCTAGGGAACTGATGACCTCACAAGTTACGTCCCATAGTGCTCAGAGGCATTTGAACCAATACTGCATTGAAATTCTCAATGAGCCAACTGATGCAAAAGTGCATAATAGTCACCCCTTTGATTTTTGTCGTTTTAAATTAAAGCATGCGGTACTACTGCTCCTGACTTCTTGCCTATCGAATGCAAATGTCGCATGACGCTGATATCGTAGCTTTCTGGATGTGCAAAATCATTCATGCCAGCTAAAAAGTCTTTTTCTGATGTGTTTTGCCCAAAAGCCCTCACCTAACACACAGTACAAAGGTTCTGAGCTGTCCCTGCTGCCTCCACCCCACTACTAAACCCAAAGTGAACGCTATGTCACAAAAGGTAGACCTTTTTTCACCAGCGATTATATTTTATCACACTTGAACAAGTTTATAAGTTTCAGGCACATAAATCCAAATTGTGACTGTGAGATAAATAAGAGGACTTCAAATAAGAAAATCTGCTGACGTACTGTGAAGCACAGCTGAACGCATTTTCACATATTATCTGCATCAGAAGAGGTACAGTGTCCGTGTAAATATACATTTTGATTACTATGTGATATACTTGAATCACCTGTGACAGAAACAAATAGGTTTCTTTCATTACATCAAACTTTTGTCATAAGACAGGTATGCTTAGTGTATAACTCAAACACATTTTCTGATACATTTCAATCGTGGTGGTAGAATATATGCTTCAACTTTGCAATCACTGTTTCGAATTTTTACGACACTTGCGTTAGCAGCTATTAAGTTGTCAAACTCTTCCATACGCGGCAACACCAAAACATGCAGATTTGATAGCACATAGCAGAATACCTACTCTGCCACTTTCAGTTAGCTTATGTTCTTCATAACTACATTCATGGAATTCTACGTCAAATGGACTGTCTGCATTTCCACCGAAGACGCACTGCGCCGCTAATATTCGATTTATCTGTGATATCACAGACAATGTCATGCCATTTTGTAAGTGTAGTACATACGATTGGCAGAATGGCTTAGTGGCTAAGGTGGTCAGTTCTAATCTGCAGGTAGGGTGTCTGAATCCTGCCACTTCTGTGAATTTTAATTCAAGGTAAGAGTTATTAGTTTAGGAGGACGACGAGAATTATTAAGTATTCTTAAAGTATGTGCAACCATATTACTGAAGATGTAGTGGACTCAAACGCTTGGCGTTACTCTAGCCGCGCGGAGTGGCCGCGCGGTTAAGAGGCGCCATGTCACGAATTGCGCGGCCCGTCCCGCTAGAGGTTCGTCCTCCCTCGGGCATAGGTGTGTGTTGTCCTTAGCGTAAGTTAGTTTACGTAGTGTGTAAGTCTAGGGACCAATGACCTCAGCAGTTTGGTCCCTCAGGAATTCACCCACATTTGAACATTCGTTACTCTACACTGCCGATCTGGCAGCACTTTTTCTCTTGATGTATTGTGATTTCTGCTTGAAATTAAAAGAAAATGATCTCTCCTTTGTGCTTTCTTCGGTACTGGCGTTCTGCCTCCATGTAAAAAGCAATTTAAAATCAAGAGTCTTATGAACGACACAAGAGAGAAAAAGACAGCCTACTTCTTATATATAATCTTCGTCGATGGAAAATACAGTGTTCATATACAACACAATAATTCAGTACCCTGTTGAGTAGCCGCTGGAGAACAGAGGCAGCAAGTTTCCAGATGAATCTGTTGTTCCTGTGCATCATGAACTGATTCAGACTGCCCTAGCTTGGTTGTCGGTGCTGGTCTTTTACACCTAATAATTTTCTCCATCTCTGGCCGTACTTGCTCTATGGGACTGAGGTCAGTACCCGTGGGAGGCCAGTCTAAAAGTTCAATCCCTCTGTCTATTTGAAAACTGTTTTACACAGGTCGCTGCTTGGACAGGAGACCCTCATGTTGGAAGATTGTTCTGCCTACCGCAAATCTCTGACGAACAGAAGGAAGCATTACGTTCTCCAGTATTTGGAAGCAGTAATGACCAGAAAACGGACTGCCCAGTTGCCACCAAACGCTGCAACAGCTTGCCGGTATCTATCCCAAAACTGTGACATGCAATTCGGAGAGACCTTTGCCTCTGGTGGACATATTTGCTGTCGAATCTCGCTCCGCTTCGTCGATATACATGGACTGAAGTATTTGATACAGTCGAAAACACCTTCTCGTCCGTCAATGTCTTGCAAGTGGTTGCCTTCCGTATGAAGTTTAATCTGGCAGCCTTATGTACCTGCTTCACCATTTGCTTGACTGCTGATTTTCGTCCATACCTCCCTCCCTCTTTGAGACGATGACGAATAGTCGACCTACTCACTCTTAGCTGGAGGATGTGGTAGCCCTGAAAGGGTCTCCGTCACTACTGTGGAGTGTACTATGTTTTGATCCTCCGTGGTAGTATGTAGGCGTCAAGACGATGGTTGACGTGGCCTTTCTCCGCAATCCACTTCACCCAGGGATATATCATAGATTTGCTGTATGATAGGGCATGGGGAATGGGCTGATACAGTATCCATCTTCATAAAGTACAAGAATGCGACGTTTACCAAATATCTTAAGCTATGACATTTAGCAAATAGGAACCTACTGACAAGGCAGGAGCATACGAAATGCGATACAAAGTGGAGAGTACTCCCATCACCTCAAAAATCAAATTCATTCCCGAGTACAAACTTTGAAATAATATTTAATAAATCAGTTCCTTGTGAATATTATTTAGAATACTGTGTAAATGTATTTTGTCTCGATACATAGTATGTAGTAATAATGACACCATATGCAGAGATTAAGAATAGAATTTAGATTCACATTATTATGCAGATGATGTTGCTCCATCTACCGTATTTTAGTCAACTGTGTTACATCACATATTAATCCACAGAATTCCTTAACAGCTGTTTGTACAAGTGGTGGGATGGTGGAGCAGGGAAAGCAGTAGGTTCGAATCCTGTCACTTTTACTAATTTTAATTAGTCAAGCCCTGTCATAATGTTATCTCGCAAACAGTTAGAATCTGTGAACAGCACTAAATTTCTTGGAATATGGATCCAAGAAAATCTAAAGTGGGGCAAACATGTAAGCTTCATCAATAAAAAATTAAGTATCACTTGCTATTGTATGAAAATTCTTACTGGCTGCATGAGACAACAAATGATAAAAAATATACACTCCTGGAAATGGAAAAAAGAACACATTGACACCGGTGTGTCAGACCCACCATACTTGCTCCGGACACTGCGAGAGGGCTGTACAAGCAATGATCACACGCACGGCACAGCGGATACACCAGGACCCACGGTGTTGGCCGTCGAATGGCGCTAGCTGCGCAGCATTTGTGCACCGCCGCCGTCAGTGTCAGCCGGTTTGCCGTGGCATACGGAGCTCCATCGCAGTATTTAACACTGGTAGCATGCCGCGACAGCGTGGACGTGAACCGTATGTGCAGTTGACGGACTTTGAGCGAGGGCGTATAGTGGGCATGCGGGAGGCCGGGTGGACGTACCGCCGAATTGCTCAACACGTGGGGCGTGAGGTCTCCACAGTACATCGATGTTGTCGCCAGTGGTCGGCGGAAGGTGCACGTGCCCGTCGACCTGGGACCGGACCGCAGCGACGCACGGACGCACGCCAAGACCGTACGATCCTACGCAGTGCCGTAGGGGACCGCACCGCCACTTCCCAGCAAATTAGGGACACTGTTGCTCCTGGGGTATCGGCGAGGACCATTCGCAACCGTCTCCATGAAGCTGGGCTACGGTCCCGCACACCGTTAGGCCGTCTTCCGCTCACGCCCCAACATCGTGCAGCCCGCCTCCAGTGGTGTCGCGACAGGCGTGAATGGAGGGACGAATGGAGACGTGTCGTCTTCAGCGATGAGAGTCGCTTCTGCCTTGGTGCCAATGATGGTCGTATGCGTGTTTGGCGCCGTGCAGGTGAGCGCCACAATCAGGACTGCATACGACCGAGGCACACAGGGCCAACACCCGGCATCATGGTGTGGGGAGCGATCTCCTACACTGGCCGTACACCACTGGTGATCGTCGAGGGGACACTGAATAGTGCACGGTACATCCAAACCGTCATCGAACCCATCGTTCTACCATTCCTAGACCGGTAAGGGAACTTGCTGTTCCAACAGGACAATGCACGTCCGCATGTATCCCGTGCCACCCAACGTGCTCTAGAAGGTGTAAGTCAACTACCCTGGCCAGCAAGAACTCCGGATCTGTCCCCCATTGAGCATGTTTGGGACTGGATGAAGCGTCGTCTCACGCGGTCTGCACGTCCAGCACGAACGCTGGTCCAACTGAGGTGCCAGGTGGAAATGGCATGGCAAGCCGTTCCACAGGACTACATCCAGCATCTCTACGATCGTCTCCATGTGAGAATAGCAGCCTGCATTGCTGCGAAAGGTGGATATACACTGTACTAGTGCCGACATTGTGCATGCTCTGTTGCCCGTGTCTATGTGCCTGTGGTTCTGTCAGTGTGATCATGTGATGTATCTGACCCCAGGAATGTGTCAATAAAGTTTCCCCTTCCTGGGACAATGAATTCACGGTGTTCTTATTTCAATTTCCAGGAGTGTATATTACACACATGTGGAATGACTGTTGAGATATGGCATAATTTTTTGGGGCAACTCATCTGCCAGTAGAAGTTGCTATACTATCCAGAAGAGAATTATGTGTACCATAGGAAATGCAACTACTAGAAGCTCATCCAGGTCACTATTTGAGAACCTACAAATTCTTCCACTACTTTGCTTATACATTTTGGTAGTTACGTATTTCATTAAGAAAATAATGGGCACTGAAGACTAACTAGTACAAAAAAATGAGACAATTCATAAGTACAATACATCACAGAAAATGGAACTGCAAAGCGAATATGTAATAACAAAACTTAGAAAAAATGGGCCCCCACTAGCAGGGAAAAAACTTTACAAGTTATCACAACATATTAAGACGCCATCAAATTTAAGGAATTTTAAAATGGTTCTAAAAATGTATCTTTTAAACAAATTGTATTATAGTGTTGATGAATATATACAGTCTTAAACAACATACACTCCTGGAAATTGAAATAAGAACACCGTGAATTCATTGTCCCAGGAAGGGGAAACTTTATTGACACATTCCTGGGGTCAGATACATCACATGATCACACTGACAGAACCACAGGCACATAGACACAGGCAACAGAGCATGCACAATGTCGGCACTAGTACAGTGTATATCCACCTTTCGCAGCAATGCAGGCTGCTATTCTCCCATGGAGACGATCGTAGAGATGCTGGATGTAGTCCTGTGGAACGGCTTGCTATGCCATTTCCACCTGGCGCCTCAGTTGGACCAGCGTTCGTGCTGGACGTGCAGACCGCGTGAGACGACGCTTCATCCAGTCCCAAACATGCTCAATGGGGGACAGATCCGGAGATCTTGCTGGCCAGGGTAGTTGACTTACACCTTCTAGAGCACGTTGGGTGGCACGGGATACATGCGGACGTGCATTGTCCTGTTGGAACAGCAAGTTCCCTTGCCGGTCTAGGAATGGTAGAACGATGGGTTCGATGACGGTTTGGATGTACCGTGCACTATTCAGTGTCCCCTCGACGATCACCAGTGGTGTACGGCCAGTGTAGGAGATCGCTCCCCACACCATGATGCCGGGTGTTGGCCCTGTGTGCCTCGGTCGTATGCAGTCCTGATTGTGGCGCTCACCTGCACGGCGCCAAACACGCATACGACCATCATTGGCACCAAGGCAGAAGCGACTCTCATCGCTGAAGACGACACGTCTCCATTCGTCCCTCCATTCACGCCTGAAGCGACACCACTGGAGGCGGGCTGCACGATGTTGGGGCGTGAGCGGAAGACGGCCTAACGGTGTGCGGGACCGAATGGTCCTCGCCGATACCCCAGGAGCAACAGTGTCCCTAATTTGCTGGGAAGTGGCGGTGCGGTCCCCTACGGCACTGCGTAGGATCCTACGGTCTTGGCGTGCATCCGTGCGTCGCTGCGGTCCGGTCCCAGGTCGACGGGCACGTGCACCTTCCGCCGACCACTGGCGACAACATCGATGTACTGTGGAGACCTCACGCCCCACGTGTTGAGCAATTCGGCGGTACGTCCACCCGGCCTCCCGCATGCCCACTATACGCCCTCGCTCAAAGTCCGTCAACTGCACATACGGTTCACGTCCACGCTGTCGCGGCATGCTACCAGTGTTAAAGACTGCGATGGAGCTCCGTATGCCACGGCAAACTGGCTGACACTGACGGCGGCGGTGCACAAATGCTGCGCAGCTAGCGCCATTCGACGGCCAACCCCGCGGTTCCTGGTGTGTCCGCTGTGCCGTGCGTGTGATCATTGCTTGTACAGCCCTCTCGCAGTGTCCGGGGCAAGTATGGTGGGTCTGACACACCGGTGTCAATGTGTTCTTTTTTCCATTTCCAGGAGTGTATAAGCTAGTGAAGCTAATTGCTTTCTTAAATCTGGTTGAGTTCCTGTAGAATACTTCAGTAACATAGTGTTAGTGTATGTTATAAAAACTGTTATTATTTTCTAATTTTTAAATTTGTGCCCTTTGTGCAAATGTAAAAGCTGTAAACTATAGTCATCAAGATGCCCAAAAAACTGTAAATGTTACTCTGCTTTTACAATTATTTAGAGTAATTGTTGTTAATTCATAAGACAAATGTTATGATTTAATGTAAATTTGTTTCCTTTTACAAAAAAAATAAAAAAATTGTAAGCTATCATCAGCACAATGCTGCTTTTCAACTAGGAAACTGATATAAGTTCTTGAGAATAGAATGAAGACTTTAACCTGTATGTATACATTTCCTTACTGTTTTCTGTATGTAAACTTATTCATGTTGTAGTAGATATACAATCCATAATCATCACATAAATTCGCATTGTCATTTTGCAAAAATTGAATTGTCCAATATCAATTTGTAACTATGTACAATAATGATGAAATGGACCAATCAATCAATTCGTTGAAAACAAGAATTGTTAGTTTCATAGGACATCGTTAATTGTAATGTTCAAAGTACTCATAGTATTGTAAGCATTTGTGCGTACGGCTCCCAATGCTCGTTGGAGGAAGGCAAAGATAAACAGTCTCCCATGGTTTACATACTATAAATATACCTCAGTTTCAGGATGAACTCAGCCTTCGCTTGTTAACTGTTTTGTATTTTTAGCAGTACCATATCCTTAGATGTCAAACTGGGTTTCAACTAATAAGTTCCACAGCTACAGTAACAAAATGTGTAATACCTCTTAGGCAAATTTTAATGCAGAGCTATCAGACGAAAAGATCGATCTGGCTCATATTGTACAAACGTTGTTTTTAAACCTCTTCCCACCGGGCCATACACTTTTCCTATCGGGTAATTTGTGAATGTTGCTGAATGAGATTTTTTAAGATTAACCTAAATTCCTTCACCTACAACAACGTTAAAAGAAATCATGTTAACAGCACTAAAGCTATTACTGGTCGCATTTCACTGACTAGAGGGGGAAAAAGCTTACTGACCAGAAAACAAATCTCCCAGAAGGAAAGGAGGAACGATGTGAAACCTCTCATCCTGGGAGGTCTTGTGACTTTTATTCCACTGATTACAAAATCAAGTGAAACTAACAATGAGGTTGGCAGGACGAGCACATTGTTGGTGTCAGTAAGACGTTGCAGTACCTGGGGCCTGAAATGATGCAGTGCCAGTTTAGGTCAGGAATATACAGAATCGGAAGACGTGGCACTATTAAATTTTGCATTTGGTATGCATTGCTTGCTCACGAATTACTGTTGCAGTGCAGTTATAGAGGGCAATAAGCCAGCTAAGTATTTTCCAGTGAGAAAGAGCAGTGTGTTTAGTCTTCGCTACCACAGTTTACTGAAACTGGCGTTCTACAGTGTTAGAATTTCTGGTTGGCGACTAAGAGTAAAACCACTTAGTCGGATGTGAGTATTGGAACACTGAAACATTTTTCTACATTATTGGAGTCATACTACAGTTACAGTTATTCGCGAAAATGTGAACTTGACCCATGTAGAATGAGATTATTGTTACGGAACACAGTTCACCCTCTACAGTATTTTCTTCTTTGCAGCACTCAAACTGGGTGTCGTTGACTAAGTCATCTGGAGAGTAACCGCGACATTTAACAGAGGAGATTAACATCCCTGGCTCTGAAAGTAGTGTTTATCGCCAGTGTTAACATTTTAAAGCATCGTTGCTAAGCGCAAGTAAATGAAGTAGAGCAACGCAATTTCTGTTATGAAGTAACGTCTTCATCGGTTAAATTAGTTTTAAGGTAATCTATGAATAATTAGAGATGTCAGATATCAAATTAAAAGTATTCCCTAAACACGAAAGGAACTAAACAACTACTTGTTGCCAGAATGAGATTTTCACTCTGCAGCGGAGTGTGCGCTGATATGAAACTTCCTGGCAGATTAAAACTGTGTGCCTAACCGAGACTCGAACTCGGGACCTCTGCATTTCGCGGGCTAGTGCTCTACCATCTGAGGTACCGAAGCACGACTCACGCCCGGTATTCACAGCTTCACTTCTGCCAGTATCTCGTCTCCTACCTTCCAAACTTTACAGAAGCTCTCCTGCCCGCGAAAGGCAAAGGTCCCGAGTTCGAGTCACGGTCGGGCACACAGTTTTAATCTGCCAGGAAGTTTCAACTACGAGGTGCATTCAAGTTCTAAGGCCTCCGATTTTTTTTCTCCGTACTGGAAAGAGATAGAAACATGCGCATTGTTTTAAAATGAGGCTGCGTTCATTGTCAATACGTCCCAGAGATGGCAGCACCGTATGGCAGCTGGAATTTTACCGCCAGCGGCGAGAATGAGAACTGTTTTAAATACTTAAAATGGCGACGTTTTCCTTACTTGAACAGCGTGCAATCATTCGTTTTCTGAATTTGCGTGGTGTGAAACCAACTGAAATTCATCGACAGTTGAAGGAGACATGTGGTGATGGAGTTATGGATGTGTCGAAAGTGCGTTCGTGGGTGCGACAGTTTAATGAAGGCAGAACATCATGTGACAACAAACCAAAACAACCTCGGGCTCGCACAAGCCGGTCTGACGACATGATCGAGAAAGTGGAGAGAATTGTTTTGGGGGATCGCCGAATGGCTGTTGAACAGATCGCCTCCAGAGTTGGCATTTCTGTGGGTTCTGTGCACACAATCCTGCATGACGACCTGAAAATGCGAAAAGTGACATCCAGGTGGGTGCCACGAATGCTGACAGACGACCACATGGCTGCCCGTGTGGCATGTTTCCAAGCAATGTTGACGTGCAACGACAGCATGAATGGGACTTTCTTTTCGTCGGTTGTGACAATGGATGAGACGTGGATGCCGTTTTTTAATCCAGAAACAAAGCGCCAGTCAGCTCAATGGAAGCACACAGATTCACCGCCACCAAAAAAATTTCGGGTAACCGCCAGTGCTGAAAAAATGATGGTGTCCATGTTCTGGGACAGCAAGGGCGTAATCCTTACCCATTGCGTTCCAAAGGGCACTACGGTAACAGGTGCATCCTACGAAAATGTTTTGAAGAACAAATTCCTTCCTGCACTGCAACAAAAACGTCCGGGAAGGGCTACGCGTGTGCTGTTTCACCAAGACAACGCACCCGCACATCGAGCTAACGTTACACAACAGTTTCTTCGTGATAACAACTTTGAAGTGATTCCTCATGCTCCCTACTCACCTGACCTGGCTCCTAGTGACTTTTGGCTTTTTCGAACAATGAAAGACACTCTCTGTGGCCGCACATTCACCAGCCGTGCTGCTATTGCCTCAGCGATTTTCCAGTGGTCAAAACAGATTCCTAAAGAAGCCTTCGCCGTTGCCATGGAATCATGGCGTCAGCGTTGTGAAAAATGTGTACGTCTGCAGGGCGATTACGTCGAGAAGTAACGCCAGTTTCATCGATTTCGGGTGAGTAGTTAATTAGAAAAAAAATCGGAGGCCTTAGAACTTGAATGCACCTCGTACTTGTTACGTCCGAGTTGCCACAGAACATCGCAATAATTTTCTGTGAAATAAATATTTACCTGTTTTTGGACAACTGCATCTAAAAATGTCCAAGAAGCATTAAATGCTTCCTTCAAGCGCGAGTGTAGCAGCAGCAGAATAAAGAAGTTAATAGCGAAAATGGCAGTAGTAATCGACAGTATCGGGACAACCTGTGTTCTGGGACATTCCGCATTGTTGCCAGATGTATCCAAGACGGCGGCGATGACGTCATCCAAGATGGCGGTGGGTAGATTTGGTAACAGTGCATAACGTCATCCAATATGACAGCCATGACGTCATTCAAGATGGCAGGCAGTTTGAATTTTGGCAGGAAAGTGCCACACCCCCTCCCACAGAAAAATGGCGCAAAGCTCAAATTCCACCAGGATAATGCATCGTGCCTCTGGAAAATGGCGGGAAGATATCTCACTTGGCCTACCTCCACTAATCTAAGTCACCCGACCGCCACTTTCGCCTACGAACTGGCACCAAGTTTGAATTTTGACGGTAAACAAAGGTCACTTCTGATTTCGCCGCTAATGTAAGAAAATTGCGCGAAGGAAAGGATACTTGTACTAACCTCAGTCGGCCGACCACCACCTCCTCCTAAGGATTCGTGGGAAAAGGACTTGGACATAAGTCTTTATTTAAGCAATTCCATGCAGGTGTGTACACTACAAGGTCAGGATTCCAACTGACTTAGTACACATCGCCACCGCCAGAGGGCGCTGTCGTGATGTCAGGTGACGACACAAGTACCATTATTCAAGATGGCGGCATACAATGCATTCACCACGAGGCCTAGTACTCAGTACCAGCAGCAGATGGTGCTGTTGTCCATTCCGTGACATAATCCAAGATGGTGGGGGGAAATGGCTGGGAAACCAATCTGGACACAAGTCTTTATTTTGCAGACAGTCTCTCCACCCTGAGATTTAGAGTCCAACTGACCTAGTGCACAATACTGCCACCAGAGTGTGCTGTCATCCCTAATGTGATGTAATCCAAGATGGTGGTCTCAATTGAACGGCATTCGGCAATGAGCGAAGTATCAGAAATACACCCTGCTCCAGATATAACGTGCAATGGATGCACATTCGAACGCTAACTCAGGTCTACAGTGGGTCCTGCGAACATTCCACGAGGTGTGCATATACACAGACATACAGAAAACAGAGCAAACGCTCTCTGAATGTGGAGGTGACTGGACACAGTCGAGTGCAGCGCTATATTACACCTCCCAATCAGTGCATTTGGGCTAGGTGTTGGAAGCTCATTTACAATCCATTTTAGAACACAGAACGAAATGTTATGTCATGATAGCATGGAAAGATCTGACCTAAAATCGATAGAATTGCGAAAAATGACGAGGGGATAGGTATAAATTGACCGAATATACACCGAAATGTGGGGAAATTGAGGAAGTACTTGCATATCTTCTGGTCCCTGTAGGACAATTTGTACATGGGAATAAGTATGCGGCAACAAGAGGAATCCAGGAAAACGTTGACATCGAAAAGAAGGGAATCACAGAAGCAGTCAATTTTTTTCCGTTGAGGTAGTATGTATCTATTGAGGTACCAGTGATACATGCAAGTTGACTACTGTATTTGGTGCTTTTCAGGAGGACAGAGAACTATTCACCTCTACACTTACTTGTGTCTGCGCTAAAGGATAACACGTGACATTGCCTGCGTTCTACTCATATACAGCAACGTGTTCCATATGTGGATTAAAGCACTGTCTACTTGCGATTGTTAACGGTAAACCTGTCAGTCATCAGAGAACGTCC
The DNA here is from genome assembly GCF_023898315.1 of Schistocerca nitens. Taxonomy (NCBI): domain Eukaryota; kingdom Metazoa; phylum Arthropoda; class Insecta; order Orthoptera; family Acrididae; genus Schistocerca; species Schistocerca nitens. Next base: position 263,122,903 of record NC_064615.1, read on the forward strand.
ATCTCATGTGTGATGAAACTTGACACATTTTCAAATAACTTCCGGGAATTCAGCCAGGTAACACTTTCAGCGACCGCCGATATTTCGGCGGGAGAACACCCCGCCATTTTCAAGGCAAACTGCAACGGACAGGCGGCGTGCATGCAAATTTAATACCTCGGTTCTGCGACAGAAGCAGGAAAGATAGCACACACACAGAACACTAGTGCCACCAAAGATGACCAAAGTCAGAGCTATCGATAGTGAGACTATGAATTCACAGGTGAGGCAGCATTGACTCTGTTCCTCTGTTTTTTGACAAGGGAGAGAGCCGGATTCCAAACAGAGTTTAAACAGAAACCTCCATCCCTGTTAACGAGGTTGCTCGCTAGTTTAATCTCAACTGCCTCCTTAATGACACTGTCCCAATAGCTGGACGTGCATGCCAATATCTCGGTGTTATTATATAACATGGGGTGACCAGTATCCAAGCAATGTTCGGCAATAGCAGATCTATTTGGCTGCTGTAATCGTGTGTGCCGTTTATGCTCAGTACATCTGTCCTCCACGGTCCTGATAGTTTGACCAATATATGCCATACCGCAGCTACAGGGAATACGATACACACCTGCCTTACGCAATCCAAGATCATCCTTAACGGAACTCAAAAGTGCTCTAATTTTAGATGGAGGTCGGAAAACACATTTCACATCGTATTTCCGTAAAATACGACCGATCTTATTGGACGTGTTTCCTACGTAAGGCAAAAAGGCAGTAGACTTAGGTGTTGACTCAGAATTATCATCAATCACCCGATGTACAGTTGGTCGATAGCGCAACGCACGTTCAATCTGTCTATCACTATAACCATTTTGACGAAATGTAACTTCAAGATGGGACAGCTCAGCTGGCAAAGTCTCAGCGTCAGAAACGACATGTGCCCTATGTACCAAGGTACGAAGTACCCCTTCACGCTGAGCCGAATGGTGACAACTATTAGCTTGTAAGTACAAATCGGTGTGAGTACGTTTCCTGTAGACTGCATGTCCCAATGATCCATCATCCTTCCTCCTAACCAACACGTCGAGAAAGGGAAGGCAACCATCCTCTTCCACCTCCATCGTAAAACGAATGTTCGGGTGGATCGAGTTCAGATGTTCTAGAAAGACATTCAAATTCTCCCTACCGTGAGGCCAAACAACGAAGGTATCGTCAACGTATCTAAAGAAACAGGCGGGTTTTAAAGGCGCCGACTCCAATGCACGTTCCTCGAAGTCTTCCATAAATAAATTTGCGATCACAGGAGACAACGGACTACCCATCGCAACTCCATCTGTCTGCTCGTAATACTGGTCATTAAATAAAAAGTAAGTGGATGTCAACACATGCCTAAAGAGATTAGTTAAATCAGTACCAAACCTGGCTTCAATTAACCGCAACGAATCAGACAGAGGAACACGAGTGAAGAGAGAGACCACATCGAAACTCACTAAAATATCAGAGTCATTCAGCCTCAGTCCCTCCAAACGACGTAAAAAATCAGCTGAGTTCCTGATATGATGTTCACACTGTCCTACTTGTGGACTCAACAGAGAAGCAAGATGCTTGGATACACGATATGTCGGAGCGCCGATGTTACTCACTATAGGACGGAAAGGAACCCCTTCCTTATGAACCTTTGGAAGGCCATATAACCTAGGGGGAACGGCACTATAGGTGTTAAGCCTCTTGATTGTGTCCTGCGAAAAACCACTTTTCTTCACGAGGCTGTTGGTCTTTCTCTCAACACTTTTCGTGGGGTCAGCATCGATTCTGCGATACGCTGAATCAGATAGTAAACGATGCATCTTTTGTACATAATCAGGTTTATTTAAAACAACGGTGGCATTGCCCTTGTCAGCAGGTAAAATAACAATACTGGGATCAACTTTGAGAGAGCGTAAAGCAGCCCTCTCTGCTGCTGTTACATTACTCTTGGGTGGACGAGCCCTAGTCAAAACACGGCATGCCTCCCTCCTTACTTCCTCTGCAGCGTCAGGAGGTAGTTTGCAAACTGCCTGTTCAATTGAACTAATAAAATCAACTACCGGCAAATTCTTCGGAGTGGGTGCAAAATTTAAACCCTTCCCTAGCACGGATAAGGTTGCGTCGTCAAAAGATTTCTCTGTGAGATTTATCACAGAACGTCGAGATATAACATCCGACTCCGCGCGATGAAAACGTTCAAACTTTGCCAAATGCCGGGCAGTAACGGAGTTGTACTCCCAGTCAGCTTGGGTCCATGAGGCACCGTCTGTGATAAATCTCACAGAGAAATCTTTTGACGACGCAACCTTATCCGTGCTAGGGAAGGGTTTAAATTTTGCACCCACTCCGAAGAATTTGCCGGTAGTTGATTTTATTAGTTCAATTGAACAGGCAGTTTGCAAACTACCTCCTGACGCTGCAGAGGAAGTTAGGAGGGAGGCATGCCGTGTTTTGACTAGGGCTCGTCCACCCAAGAGTAATGTAACAGCAGCAGAGAGGGCTGCTTTACGCTCTCTCAAAGTTGATCCCAGTATTGTTATTTTACCTGCTGACGAGGGCAATGCCACCGTTGTTTTAAATAAACCTGATTATGTACAAAAGATGCAACGTTTACTATCTGATTCAGCGTATCGCAGAATCGATGCTGACCCCACGAAAAGTGTTGAGAGAAAGACCAACAGCCTCCTGAAGAAAAGTGGTTTTTCGCAGGACACAATCAAGAGGCTTAACACCTATAGTGCCGTTCCCCCTAGGTTATATGGCCTTCCAAAGGTTCATAAGGAAGGGGTTCCTTTCCGTCCTATAGTGAGTAACATCGGCGCTCCGACATATCGTGTATCCAAGCATCTTGCTTCTCTGTTGAGTCCACAAGTAGGACAGTGTGAACATCATATCAGGAACTCAGCTGATTTTTTACGTCGTTTGGAGGGACTGAGGCTGAATGACTCTGATATTTTAGTGAGTTTCGATGTGGTCTCTCTCTTCACTCGTGTTCCTCTGTCTGATTCGTTGCGGTTAATTGAAGCCAGGTTTGGTACTGATTTAACTAATCTCTTTAGGCATGTGTTGACATCCACTTACTTTTTATTTAATGACCAGTATTACGAGCAGACAGATGGAGTTGCGATGGGTAGTCCGTTGTCTCCTGTGATCGCAAATTTATTTATGGAAGACTTCGAGGAACGTGCATTGGAGTCGGCGCCTTTAAAACCCGCCTGTTTCTTTAGATACGTTGACGATACCTTCGTTGTTTGGCCTCACGGTAGGGAGAATTTGAATGTCTTTCTAGAACATCTGAACTCGATCCACCCGAACATTCGTTTTACGATGGAGGTGGAAGAGGATGGTTGCCTTCCCTTTCTCGACGTGTTGGTTAGGAGGAAGGATGATGGATCATTGGGACATGCAGTCTACAGGAAACGTACTCACACCGATTTGTACTTACAAGCTAATAGTTGTCACCATTCGGCTCAGCGTGAAGGGGTACTTCGTACCTTGGTACATAGGGCACATGTCGTTTCTGACGCTGAGACTTTGCCAGCTGAGCTGTCCCATCTTGAAGTTACATTTCGTCAAAATGGTTATAGTGATAGACAGATTGAACGTGCGTTGCGCTATCGACCAACTGTACATCGGGTGATTGATGATAATTCTGAGTCAACACCTAAGTCTACTGCCTTTTTGCCTTACGTAGGAAACACGTCCAATAAGATCGGTCGTATTTTACGGAAATACGATGTGAAATGTGTTTTCCGACCTCCATCTAAAATTAGAGCACTTTTGAGTTCCGTTAAGGATGATCTTGGATTGCGTAAGGCAGGTGTGTATCGTATTCCCTGTAGCTGCGGTATGGCATATATTGGTCAAACTATCAGGACCGTGGAGGACAGATGTACTGAGCATAAACGGCACACACGATTACAGCAGCCAAATAGATCTGCTATTGCCGAACATTGCTTGGATACTGGTCACCCCATGTTATATAATAACACCGAGATATTGGCATGCACGTCTAGCTATTGGGACAGTGTCATTAAGGAGGCAGTTGAGATTAAACTAGCGAGCAACCTCGTTAACAGGGATGGAGGTTTCTGTTTAAACTCTGTTTGGAATCCGGCTCTCTCCCTTGTCAAAAAACAGAGGAACAGAGTCAATGCTGCCTCACCTGTGAATTCATAGTCTCACTATCGATAGCTCTGACTTTGGTCATCTTTGGTGGCACTAGTGTTCTGTGTGTGTGCTATCTTTCCTGCTTCTGTCGCAGAACCGAGGTATTAAATTTGCATGCACGCCGCCTGTCCGTTGCAGTTTGCCTTGAAAATGGCGGGGTGTTCTCCCGCCGAAATATCGGCGGTCGCTGAAAGTGTTACCTGGCTGAATTCCCGGAAGTTATTTGAAAGTTGTATACGCCAGGAGAAACTCAGGTCTCAAACTTGACACAGTCCTCTAAATGAACTTTGATTTATGCAGTCCCCTCTCACTGTCGCATGTTGGGGGTAAAGACTTCAGCACATAACTAAGTTAGCAGTAGGAGCTTGTGAGGCGCTGCCATCCCTGTGTGCACAATTGCCTGACACATGTGGTGTTTACAGAGTTAGTGACGGAATGAATTGTAATTTTAACATGTAGGACGCTGCTGATTTTTCAAAAAATGTTAAAATGTGTGTGAAATCTTATGGGACTTAACTGCTAAGGTCATAAGTCCCTAAGCTTACACACTACTTAACCTAAATCATCCCAAGGACAAACACATACACCCATACCCAAGGGAGGTCTCGAACCTCTGCCGGGACCAGCTGCACAGTCTATGATGCTGCTTTTTGTTTATCTGTTGGTTGGTTGGTTGGTTTGGGGAAGGAGACCAGACAGCGTGGTCATCGGTCTCATCAGATTAGGGAAGGATTGGGAAGGAAATCGGCCGTGCCCTTTCAGAGGAACCATCCCGGCATTTGCCTGGATTGATTTAGGGAAATCACGGAAAACCTAAATCAGGATGGCCAGACGCGGGATTGAACCGTCGTCCTCCCGAATGCGAGTCCAGTGTCTAACCACTGCGCCATCCCGCTCGGTGTTTATCTGTTTCCATGCAGGATGTATCCGCCACTGCTAACGATCATTTCATATAGGCCTGATGCAGGCATCGTATAATTTATGAACCGTATTCGGATGTTGGGTGCTATACGTCTCCACAAAGCTATATTGTGCTCATATCACGCAGAGCGAGTGTTTTACTGAAGTAGTTTATTTTTCGTTTTACGGTTTGATAAGATAGTTCATCATAGAGAAACCGGCAAGAAGGATGTATGTCATGTGCTTGAAATATATATCTCACAATCCAATATTAACAATGAATGCTACATTCCATACGACTGATAGGTCGGAAACGTAGGCGATCTACCATTATAGGCCCGTTTTAAGTGCAGAAAGTTGTAGCCTTAAGAGTGTATGTGTGTTAATGTTCTATCTCTTACCAATACCTTCCACTTACCGATCCTAGACTAGCTTGGGTGATTTATGTAAAAATGTGTCGAACTCCATCCATCTGGAACTCCATCACGTATAAAAATGAATGGTTTCTTGTTTTTCTTAACTGTCTGCTATTACATCATGGTAATTTGAAATCTCTTACTATACATCGATAAGGAGTGCTAAGCTCCTCGACATGGTCGCATCTCGAGAAATCTCATGCACTTGGACGGGTTAGGACTCAGAAACCTCCATTCATTCAGGAGATGTGGAGTGTAGCGGTCTTCTTCTTCTGATTGGTTGCAGATTAATTCTGTAACGGTTCTGCATGGTGGGTTGGTCAATGACATTGTGTGGATGGTCTTTCACTCTCTAATTTTACCCTAAGACAGCGAGAATGCTCTATGACTCCCATACGCAGAGATATGGATTGTAAATTAAGTACTATGCTCGAGGTCTTAGAAATATGTAGAGCGCTGTCTGGTAGACTTCGATGATTTATGTGTTCGAGAATTAACAGCGAATGGTCGTACTGAGCAGTCATCTATCCATGTTCGCAATCATACCCGCAAAGTAGAGAAGGGATGGTTAAGCTATGATAATGAAATTGGGGATACATGCTATCACATGATTGGTGGATGTTTGAGTTACTATAAAATTTCTAAAACTCTTTGCGCTATCAACTGTGTTGCTTAATATTACAGTACATCGGTGGTGTCTTTTCCATCCCATGCGTGCATTGGTGTGCTGTTGGTTACCACATAATGATTGACTGACATCGCTTGTTTGAGCTGGGGAATGAGTTTTGTTGACGGGTGACAGCTTCTAGGGGTTGCTAGCAGTGAAACAGTGATCGGGTACATGAGTGCAAAATGTGGAATGGTGTCGAACAAAAGCGTGTTACAAAGCAGTGTTTGAAACAACTAAACAGGTCTGGAGAGAGCATCTCATACGATCATTCGTCTAGAGTATAGGTGATCATACTTTAAAGTGGTCTCTACGGTGACTATATTTAATAGATCACGTCATACAGACAGCAGCAGTAGCAGTAGCAGTTTGGTGTGAGGGACTGTGTACACCCCTTAGGAATGCTTGGAAGGCTGCACGCTACGCTATTCTGGGGAAGTATTGTGAAATCTCTTTTCCACACTGGATGCCCACTGCAGCTATGTGTCATTGTGCCCGCATCGGTGCCTTGGGGACTTCTAAATCGTATGAGCTTTTATAGTTCGTAATTTTTCTATGTTGGGGGATAGATAATAATGATGATGTCATGTTTGGCTGATTGATTTGAATGGACACGGATCTGTAGTACTTGTATCTAGTTTGCGGACATAGCACATTGCACGAATTTCCGCTGAATAGTCAAAACATGGTCCTGTTGCAGTAACTCAGGTAGTTCTGCTTCTACGGGGGGGGGGGGGGGGGGGGTGGAGAAAGTGTTGGATATGCGTTTCTCCAACTTCTGCTCAGTTCCGAGTTAATTTGGAGCGATCACATGCGTGAAGCTGTAGAAGTGGGTGCGGCTGTAAGATGTGTAGGGTGTGACTAAAAGCAGATTGTAATTTTACTGTAGCAGATAGGTTTGAGGAAGGTGGCTCGTATAGAGATATGAGTGTGCCTGAAATATGATTCACTTGTGGGTGTGAGCCTATGCATGTATGTGCTTGAATGGAAAGACCTGATTCCAAATGATGGACATAATTTCTAACATATAGTGTAACACTAGATATCTGAGAAGCTAGCATACATTTTTCTTTTTATGATCTCAATCTGCACATCATCTACTACTACTGTTTGTGTTTGTACTCAATAAGTCATCACCTATAACTCAACGTATATATCGCGGAACCTCTGATATGGTCTCGAGACAGAATGCATTCCAAATACTAAAGAATTATCTAGTTGGGGTTGGTGTGAAGGAGTTGCAAATACAGCTTACATGCCACACTTCTTAGCCGAATCACTTTCAAAGTTAATTGATTTTATCCTGAGGTTACATCGTGAGTTTACACATTCCTACGATCACCGTCATGGTATTTGTCTGGAAAAAAGAAAACCACCTCATTCAGAGGTAATGTTGTACGATGATTTGTAAAGCGGATATAGCTTTTAATATCGATACTTGTGTGCACCTGTAGAACCAAGAGCGCTTGTGACAGTAACATGCAGTAGTTGTTGAGATCGGGTTTCTTTCTTTAACATCTGATTGATTACATCTCTCTTTCTATGACATGGTGGAAGGACTCGCAAGAAGAACCTAAGAGATATGCACGCAAATCGTTGGTTTTCAGTCAGTATTATTTCGTATCGTAGGCAATCATTTATTGAGGAAGTATTATACTTAGTAGTAGCAGTGGGTGTGTGATATGTACGCATTTGAGCATGAGGTTTATAAAGTATGTGTTTGTGGAAAGGACATGCATATGCCCTGTTGTAGGGAAGGTATGGATTTGACTTGAAGTGGTGTGATAGCAAAGGGAAGAGTACATCCAGTCGTAAGGAAGGTATAGATATTTCTATTTCCAGAGCCACAGCCTTTGGCAGGGTGTATTTTCGATACTTCGCTTGTTGCCGAATGCCGTTCAATTGTGACCGCGGTCATAACATTTAATTGTAAGTATAATGATAGAAAATATATGTGACCAGTTTTCGGAATGATTCCATGTATGCATAGCCTGTAGTAGTATTGATTCACGTTTCTCATTAACGACATCAGCTGTCCAAATGCAGTGGCCTGTTGGAGTGTAGTAATGTATCTGAGTTAATTTTACCATCCTCTAGACGACCGAATAGTGAATTAATACTTGGTATGTTTTGGGTGGCTTTCATGATCAAGTGGAAATTTGAGAAGATTGTGTGTGGTGTGTTTGCAGTGGGGCGTTATTCCCTCCCATGTAAATTGTGCAGTTCACTGCTTCTGCAAATTTTGCGTGTTTATTTGGTTGAAGGAAGATAGATTGTGGTGTGTGCATCTGGCATGTGGAAATCATGTTTGCCTCTTCTCTAGACATGGGAAAGACCTCAGCTGGCTTGTAAATTATCTGGTGATTTAGTGGTTTACAGCATGCTGCACCTTGGGTTTGTAGATAAATAATATCCAGTCTATATCTCGGGAATTATGTTGCGTTAGCGATCGGTAGGATGCAGCCTAGTGCTCGATAGCGAGAAGTATTGTGAATATGCTATAATATTATGGCAAAAATACGTATGTTCTTATAATCTGTGAGTCTGGAGATGTGCACAGAAAAGCGAGCAGGCAAGGAGGGAGAGACAGTAACGTGTTTGTCCAAAGGGGAAGCAACCCTGAATTTGTAGAGCAGTTCTGAGAGCAACTTCGGCGCAGTGATGTAAGAGGGGTGATTTTGTATGGTGGACGATATGAACTGTATGTTTACTAGATCGACACGGTACTCGGTGACATATTGCTGGGGTGGTTTAACGGTCCAATATTCTTGCAAGTCTGGTATGTGTTTGATAATCTGCGGGTTTAACTGTCATTGAAATTTAGCAATCTGTGTAAAATAACCGCTGTAAGCCCTAGAAAGAATATGTGAATGGTGCTTCGATACCGGCGGCATCAGTATTTCGGCGTGTAAATTCGATAAGAGCCAATCAGAATGCTCAGTTGATTGACATCCTTTGTGCTGGGATAAACGAGTCTCTACGTAGCGGAGGGAACGTTTGTGTATGTTGAAATCTGGAAGGGTAACACGTTAGGAGCGCTGGGATGAGTGCATTCGATGTTATTTTCGTAAACAGGTTCTGTTATAGTAGGAATTTTCGTGCATACAAGCTGAGACATCTAGAAAGCCAGTGCTAACTATTTCTGGGACACTATACAATTCCCGAGAGTTCGAGTTGGCTCTTATTCTTTTTTACAAAGTCATGTGACGTAAGAATAACATTGGGAATGTTGTTAGATGACGAGCCGCCACGCAGACATTTCGCCGGGAGACACTGCGTGAGCCATGCTGGGGCGGGTACACATGGCTGAACATGTCACACATGGTCCGTTACAAGCGCTAGGGGGGAGAGCAGCCTGTGCTATTCTATCATCAGTGGTAAAGACAATGCTGGCCTGAGGTGTCTCGAGTATGGGGACTGCACCAGTTCTGTGACGTCAGTGTAATGAAGACTGTATAGACCCAACCTTCACCTGCAGCTGTGTGAGAGGGATGGCACGCGCTGGCTTGCATACTGCGGCGGCGTCGACCACACACATGCGTGACATAGCTTGGAGCATCTGCGCTCTGTACATAAGTCTTCGCTCCTGTCCGATTGCGTCATCATTGGCATCTAGGTGAACATGTATTTGGATAGGAATTTCTCACGATTCAATTATGAAAGGGATGTCGTCGCCTCATGCTTAAGGGTAGCTGTGCATGGTTTGACGGCTGACAGCCGAGTCACTTTGTTGGGGCTGCCTGTACGCTCTATTGGACAGGGGGTGGCGGAGGGTGCTTGCGCGCATTGATTGTGTTATTTTGTGAGCAGGTCTGTAGGTTGTGCTATGCATTGTTTGGGCAGTTTATGAGTACTGAGCATGTCAGCACATCTGTGTACTGCATTATTTAGGAGCTGTTTGCAGGTCTGTACTGAAATTATTTCAGTAAATAAGGAGTAGTTTGTGTGTCTGCAGACTGTGTATTGTGGCCCCAAGGACATCAGGGCGAGTGTTTTGTGTCAGTGTGATGTACTCCATGCCTAAATAAAGTGTTCATAAATAAATAGAGTACACTCTTTCCTTACTCTCCCGAGCAGCCCAGCGCAATCTGAGTCATTTTCGTGCCATTTTCCCCCTCCAGACCACTGTCTTGGATTACATCACATGAGGGATGACAGCACCCTCTGGTGGCAGTATTGTGCACTAGGTCAGTGGGACTCTATATCTCGTGGTGGAGAGACATCTGCAAAATAAAGTCTTTTGCCCAGAGTGGTTTTCCAGCCATTTCCCCCCACCATCTTGGATTATATCATGACACGGACGACAGCACCCTCTGCTCGGGGTGCTGCATACTAGGTCTCGTCGTGAACGCCATTGTATGCCGCCATCTTGAATAATGGTACTTGCGTCGTCACCTGACATCACGACAGCGCCCTCTGGCGGTGGCGATGTGTACTAAGTCAGTTGGAGTCTTGAGCTCTTGGTGAATACACTGGATGTCGCCATCTTGGATAACGGTACTTGCATATCACTTGACGACATGAGAGCGCCCTCTGGTGGTGGCACTGTGTACTGCGTCAGTTGGAGTCCTGACCTTGTGGTGAACACACCTGCATGGGTTTAAATAAAGACTTATGTCCAAGTCCTTTTCCCACGAATCCTTAGGAGGAGGTGGCGGTCAGGCGACTGAAGTTAGTACAAGTGTCCTTTCTTTCACGCAATTTTCTTACATTAGCAACGAAATCAGAAGTGACCTTTGTTTACCATCAAAATTCAAACCTGGCGCCAGTTCGTAGGAGGAAGTGGCGGTTGGGTGACTTAGGTTGAAAGGGTACAGTACCGCCCAACAGTGAAAATAGGTACGAAATTCTTGTCAGAACAACACATTTTTTGTGTAAAAGTAACTCAATTTCAATTAATACAGCGAAGCCGGATACCAGTGTGGGAAAGAATGACAATTTATTTATTTAATTGATCACATGTGCACTCCCTCAAAATAAATCCCTACATCCAGTTTGGTGAGATCTGTGAAATGAATGAATGTATGGTCGTCTGCTAACCACAGATAGTGAATGGGAATATATGATCATCTTTGAGTCGATCCTTTGGCTACCTTTGGTGAGATCAAAGAGATGGAAGTTACCAGAGCTTTGGAGCGTCTGAAAGGTGGCTGACCAATAAGGTAGCAAGGTGCTTCTCCCACTTCGACAGAGGTGCGAGAGAACCGGAATACGGCCATGTTTCGGCACTCTGGCGCTGAACCTTCTGCTGTGAAGACCTGTTTTTTGTTGTGCTCCGTAATGAAAGTGTGGAGGCATGGTATGGATGTGGAATATTTAAGAGTAGTTAGAACTAATCATTTCTCTTTCCTAGGAACTTTTGTGGGGAAAATTACAAAGTGAGGCAGGTAATTTTAAGGGGATTGTAGTAAACCAACGGTCACAATGAGACCACGTGAAGTTATAAGTTGAGATACTAGCGTGTGTACAATAAGCTGAAATATTTAAGAATTAATAGCCTGTGTACAATAAGCTGAAATATTTAAGAAATAGCGTGTGTATCATAAGTTGAAGTATTTAAGAAATATCATTCCGTGTGACGCTAAATTTAAACTCTGAGAGAGAATCAAGGTGAGTTGGCCGTTTTTCCAGCAACGCCACTTGGCTTGCATTGCACAGGAAGACATGCATTTATCTCCAGAGTTCACAGTAGGAAAGTAGTATTACAAAGTGGGGCAGTGTCGTGTGAAATTGGGATAGATATTGATTGAAGTGGGAAAGCGGAAAGTGATGAAGTTGTAACCGTTCGTTGTGTAATATTTCATATTGTTGTGTTGTGTATGTCTTGTAATTTGGGTATGTGTGTTTTGGATGGGAGTAGGAAGGTAGTTACGAAAGATTTGTGGGTTATGCTTGTTCCTTCTGTATCGCTCGATCTGGAGGAAAGTTTCGTGAGGATGAATGTGAGAGGCGAAGTGTGAGGTATAATAAAAGATCCACCATCCGATCCAGGGAGTGCACTGATGCGGTAAATAGATTACGAGACCATAGTATAGAGATTCACTAACGTAAAGCCATGCCCACTGGGCGGAATTTCTCTCGTAATTTTGTTGTAGGTTGTAGAATTTGTGTGTTTAGGAATAAATCAAATAGTGAAAAGAAAGAGATTGGTAGCCTTTTTCATTAAATTGTATGTTATCATAATGTCCCGAATTTATATAAAAGCCGTTAAATCAAAGACAAAAAAGTAAGTGTGGTATTGCCAGTGCGTAGTGTGCAGTCAGAGTTCTATAAATCACTGATAGTCAGATGTGTGTTTCCGTTGCGTATTATTCATGTAGGAGGATAATTTGTAACTAAATAGTAAGATACGAGAATTCATGTTGCTCAATAAATTAAGGAAGAATCCACTCGCTTGGCAAACCACCCATCTTGCAGGCCTGACTGCTTGATGCCACAGTATGAGAAAGGCAAGTGGGTGCCTCTCAAGGTTAGTGGAGGTAGTCAAAGAGAGATATCTTCCCACCATTTTCTTTGCTTAGTAGAGATAACAGAGGTTAGGTGCTTTATCCTGTTGGAATTTGAACTTCACAACCAATTTTCTGGGGGGGGGGGGGGTGGCACTTTCCCACCAAAATTCAAACTTTCCACCATCTTGAATAATGTCATAGCCGCCATCTTGGATGACGTCATGCGCTGTTGCCAAGTCTACATGCCACCATCTTCGATGACGTCATCGCCGCCATCTTGGATGCATCTGGTAACGATGCAGAGTGTCCCAGAACACAGGTTGTCCCAATACTATCGACGTATTTGGTAGCTTCATACTCTGCAATTGCATTTCATTGTCTTAAAAATTTCTTGAAGTAGCGAAAATTTCAAAATGGCTTCAAATAGAGGCTGTGGTGGTTAAAAGCTTCTTCACGTCCTGCTGACATGAGACTAGCATAATTTCTGTGTCAGAAGCCTACTGATAATTAACTAGTTAATAGAGGACAGAATTTTTTTCATGCTGTCTTATTTGTGATCATGCGCTAAAACACAGTTATGAATGTAGCAAATGTGGCTTCACCTATTTGGTGGATTTATTCCAATTTCTTAGTTGCGAGGTATGGGTTCGATTCCCCCTTCAGGAATATATTTTAAACAGATGCGAACAGATCTCCTTCACCTCCAGCAATGCCAAGTGAAGAATCCACATGATAACCATCGTATTCTTTCACTACCAACTGGGGAGGAGGCAGTTTAGGTCGGGCCATAGCAGTGGTGGAAGTAACGGCAAACAAAATCTGTCGCCAATGAGCTTCCTTACACTAGGAACCTTATTTTATTTAATGAGCCAATGCTCATTTAAGGTCACAGGGCTCTTATTTTATTTGAACTTTACATGTTGTAAAAACTGGGATTTGAATTCAGATCTCCTCTTTCGTAGTATCTGACCCACACGTAATGATATAGTTCGATCATTTCGTTGTTTTCCCCAAGATTGCAAACTCCTGTAGGTCTCCATGTAAGGCCCATATGTGGCTTTCAATCTTGGTCTAGCACAAAATTCATGTTTTCATTTCAAGTCCTAGCATAAGCACACTGAACTATTAGTGATAAATAATTTTCATTTTTAATCTCTCTTCATGTATTGTCAACACTAATAAGCGACAGGTGCCTTTTCTTCTTGTGAAACATTCACACATCTCACTACTGATGAGCAAACAATACATAGATACAAAACAGTGGCGGTAGGTACCGAGTTCGATTCCCGATCAGGCAAAAATACTGTACCCCCATTTCAAATATCTCGCTGCTGGTGAGAAAACTCAATATCTAACATAGAATTTGACTTAGTTAACAATCTGATTTCGTGCTGAGTTGGAGTCTCCGTAACAAAACTTGATTTCATTTTAAGGATGTGCAAACTTTGTTACTTGAAATTATATTAAACGTTTTTCGCTGCTAGTTAACAGAGAGATCAGGCTCTTGACAGGATTCCAGGTAGAGCACAAAAATATTCAAGTCCAAACTTGTTAACTGGTATTGGTGAAAACTTCGATATTTCACCACTCTCGATGCCTGGTCACCAGCGACGAACGTTGCTGCGATCGAGTCTCGATCAGGGATGAAAGATTTGCTTAGTTACAATGGCTATAGGTGCTTGGTTTCCCTCTAGAGCCAGAAGAAAAAAGTTCGACATGTTGTTTGAAGTTCAAACATGTGCACGAATAATTGCTCAATCATGAGTACAGAGAAATTCCTGGTGATACGATGTTAATTCCGATTTTTCCACAGAGTGCTTGCTGCTATTAATCACGTTGCTTCTAACTGGTTGGTTCAACATCTTGTTAATGACACAACTCTTATCAGGAAGGACGTAACCCAAGTGTGGGAAAACCTTTCAAAGAGCAAAAATGCTTCGACTTGTCAGAGAACTTCAGGAATCCAGATATGGTCTCCAAATCTCTTGTTCATAAAAATATTTCATACTGACTAAAGGTTGCTGGAATGATTTATGTGATGGAGTTGGTAAACTCTCGCTCCTCCCCCCCCCCCCCCTCTCTCTAATCTCCAGGAAACTAGGAAACTCGAAAGATTTCGTGCACATCTTAAAAGGAGCTTAAGAGTAGTACAAGTGCCAGTTCCACGATGACTCTATGGGCTGCTTATGACCCATAACGAACAGGCTCTGCTTCACCTCACTGTGAGCAATATAGTAGCACTAACATATTACCTAGCAAAACATCTGGCATCTCTTCTGAGCCCTTTGGTTGGAAAATGCGAACATCACACTCGAAACTCAGAAGATTTATTACAGTGACTGAAGACTTTGCGTCTCAAAGAAGCTGACGTATTACTGAGTTACGGTGTAGCCTCTTTGTTCACTCGAGTATCTCTGGTGTATTCATTAGAACTTAATAGGAGCTAAGATAGAGGAGGAGATCTTACATCTATTGAGACATGTGCTTACCTCGACTATGTCTCCCATAGTAGCTAACCTTTTCATGGAAGACTTCGAGGAAAAGCACTTCAGACAGTGGTGCTGAAACCTAAATGTTTCTGGAGATATGTAGACGACATCTTTGCAATATAGCTGAATGGGACAACAATGCTTCCTGAATTTCTGGAACACATTAACTCCCTCTGTCCGAGCATGTGCTTCACAATGGATGTGGAGAAAAATAAAGACCTCCCATTCTTAGATGTTTTGGTCCGCACAAAAGAAGACAGGCTCTTGGGTCATAGTGTGTTTCGTAAACCAGCTCACACTATTCTATATCGACGAGCTACAAGCTGTCATCGCCTTTCTCAACGAAGTGGGGTATTATAAACTCTCGTTCATGGGGCTAGAGTTATCTCAGATGCAGAGAGCTCATCAGGAGAGCTTAGCCATCTTCGCTCTGTGTTTGTACAAAACGGGTCTCTGATAAATACATTCGTAATGCATTTCAACCTGCATGCACTAAACCTCAAGAGCAGCCGGAAGAAACGGAGAAACCTATGAGGATGGTTTTTCTACCCTGTGTTGGTGGCGTGTCCTTTAAGATTGGTAGGCTGTTCAAGAAACATCAAATAAAATGTGTCTTCCGCCCTCTAGCGAGAGTGCGAACGATACTGGGTTCTCCTAAAGGCAAACTAGGTGTAAGGAGACCAGGGGTATAAAGTATAAGTTCCTGTGCCCGTGTGGAAAATCATACATGGGCCAGGCGTGTCGACTGTTAAGGATAGACATGCTGAGCATAGACGTCACATCAGCCTGGGTCAAGCAGAAAAGTCTGCTGTTGCTGAACACTGTATTGACACGGGATACAGAATGAACTACAGAGAGATAAAGAACGTTTCATCCGGTTCCACTTGCTGGGACACCATCGTTAAAGAAGCAGTTGAAATGCGTATAAGTAACGATCTGATTTATAGAGACAGGGGATTTCAGCTCGGCAAGGCATGGTAACTAGCACTGGCGTTACTAAAGGTGCGTCGACACTACTCATGCTCACGACTTGTGTTCGTCATACTCCTGTGCCAGGAGACTTGTCTGACTTGCCCTCGTGCTGCTTCTTTCTTCTTCCACACTACTCCAGTTGCTTGCCAGGCTTTGGCGCGTAAAGTTCCGCACCGTACTCGCAGTCCTGACCTGTCCCTAATTTAAAAATGGACGAAGTGATGCGCCTTTTAGATGAGGAAGAAGATGAAAGAAGACGCTACAAGGCCCCTAGAAAACGCAGGTGGTGGCTGACCACAGTTTTCAGAAGCAGAAACAGATTTAGTGGGAGTGATTTGATGGATGACTTGGATGTTGAAAACATACATTTCTAGATATTTCGCCTTATGTCCGCATCGGATTTTGAACATCTGACAAATTTGGTTGGACTGAAAATATCGAAGGCTGACAGCAAATTTCGGAAAGCTGTACCAGTTACTGAGCGGTTGGCACTTACGCTCCGATACCCAGCAACTGGCGATCCCTACACCAGCCTCAGTTTATTTAAAGTCTCCAAGCAAGTGATATCAAACATTGTTCCTGAAGTATGTGCAGCTGTTACTGGCAGCTTGAAGGAGTTTGTAAAGGTAAGTTAATAAATTATACAAATTTTGTAATTAATGCACTTTCATATATCAGTTAATAAGCAAAAGAAAAAAAAACATTTAGATTTAAAGAACGAGAAACAATTAAACGCAAAGATTATTAGTTTTAATCAGAAAATGTGGAGAGCCTTGTTCGATGTTGTCGGAAATAGAAGTAGATGTGTGTTGGAAGTTGCTTTGCATCAGCTCATGGGCACGAACATGTTGAGTTGAAGGAATCGGTAAATGCGACGAGCAACTGTAGTCGCTGTTGGTTGGACTTTGTCTATAATGTTCGAAACAGTCGCTTTCTGCTCTGAAAATCGTGTTGGAAAAGTCTTTTTTAACAAACGCAAGTGCTCTTTTGTCCATAGACCATAGAACGTTCGCAATGTACTCTCCATAGGCGTCAAACTCGTCTCTAGTTTTAGATAAAGCAGATTGTAGTACATTATATGTCTCTCCTATACGAGGATCTCCGGCCCTTTTTCTCTTATTTTTTCTAGGTGCAGCAAATATCTTCGTGCGTTTGTTTGGTAATAATAATAATGTCGTGTGACGAGGGCTCCCGTCGGGTAGACCGCTCGCCGAGTGCAAGTCTTTCGATTTGACGCCACTTCGGCGACTTGCGCGTCGATGGGGGATGAAATGATGATGATTAGGACAACACAACACCCAGTCCCTGAGCGGAGAAAATCTCTGACCCAGCCGGGAATCGAACTCGGGCCCTTAGAATTGACAGTCTGTCGCGCTGACCACTCATCTACCGGGGGCGGGTTTGTTTGGTGTGGGTTTTAGTTTGATGCCTTGCGTTGTTTCAAATGGCTCTGAGCACTATGGGACTTAACATCTATGGTCATCAGTCCCTTAGAGCTTAGAACTACTTAAACCTAACTAACCTAAGGACATCACACAACACCCAGTCATCACGAGGCAGAGAAAATCCCTTGCGTTGATTGATGATCTACATCTTGACTACTAATTTCTTCGCAAGTGCTCGCCGTACCTTCGTTTGTATCCATGCCCGCAACTCTGTTCTTCCAAGTCCTCCTCAAATTCCTGCTAAAACAAAGCGACGACATCAGATTGAAATAAATAATAACAAAGCAAGTAAAACGAAAATAAAAAATGGCTCCAAGCACTATAGGACTTCACAGCTGAGGTCATCAGTCCCCTAGAACTTAGAACTATTTAAACCTACCGAACCTAAGGACATCACACACATCAATGCCCGAGGTAGGATTCGAACCTGCGACCGTAGCAGCAGCGCGGTTCCGGACGGAAGCGCCTAGAACCGCTCAACCACAGTGGCCGGCAAATAAAAATAAAGAATGGAAGTAGGAATACGGGGGATATACGATAATAATCATAAAAAATTGTGAACAATGTCGAGTTGATAAGTGAAAAGCAGAATATTCGTTATAATGATTACCTACCTATTATTACGCAATATTGTTCATAATTATTAGAATGTCCATTATTGCCAATGTTATTAATAATTATTTATATTCTTAGGAGTTATTAGTTTCTATTTACTTTTTTGTAGATGACACAGACACAACAAGAGTGCTTGCTTGTAGCAGAGGAATATGAGAGAAAATGGAACATTCCTCATTGCATCGGTGCAATGGGTGGCAAACATTTCGCAGTCCACAGCCCAGTTAATTCTGGAAGCGATTTTATCGATTATAAGACTTTTTCAGTATTATTCTTTTTGGTCTAGTGGACGCTGACTATTGTTTTTTATATGCTGATGTCGGCTGCCAACGTCGAATTTCAGACAGTGGTGTTCTTCGAAATTCATCTTTTTTTAAGAATATGAGTAATGGTGCCATCGTTTTTCCTGACGATCGTAACCTCCCAGGTAGACATAAAAACGGTCACACCCTCCCAGGCAGACAGAAGAAAGTACCCTATGTTATTGTCGCAGACGCGTTTCCCATCAACAATCATATCATGAAGCCGTATAGTGGACAACCTCGGAGGTCAATGAAAAGAATTTTTAACTACAGACTTTCAAGAGCACGGCGAGTTGCTTAAAGTGTTGTTATGACTTTTACATACCTCCATAATTTCTTGCGAAAAAGTTCTGAATTCAAACAAATTTATACCCCTGTTGGAGCAATGGATCATGAGGAGAGTGGGCATTTGGAGAAATGAGACAACCACTGCTACATCGTTTACACGTAAGCGAACATTCCACGGCGTTCGACGCAGACTGCCCAAGATGGTTCAAATGGCTCTGAGCACTATCGGACTTAACATCTGTGGTCATCAGTCCCCTAGAACTTAGAACTACTTAAACCTAACTAACCTAAGGACATCACACACATCCATGCCCGAGGCAGGATTCGAACCTGCGACCGTAGCAGTCGCGCGGTTCCGGACTGCGCGCCTAGAACCGCTAGACCACCGCGGCCACTGCCCAAGACATTGGAGATGACTTCACTGCTTATTTCATTTTCGTAGAGGAAAGATTGCCATGGCAAGATGATTACCAATAACTTATTACAGAATTTTTTTCAGCTACTAGCTACATATGTACTAGTGTCTGCCTAAGTAACCAAAAGTTTTACCTTCGTTAATTCCTATTTTATTGTTTTTATTCCTCAAATAACGTACCGGTAATATACAAATAAAATACATATAAATGTACATGTGATTAAATATTCTGTGTTCGAAAAATAAATGTTATTCATTATTATTTATTTATTACCAGCTGAGTGTCCAGCATCCCGCAGTACGTACTCTAATCCTGTTAATCCATTTCCTCATTTCCCTTCTGCGGTGTTCAGAGCTCATTTTGCCATAAACCCTATAATTTTATCACAATTAGAACCTTGTTCTATATTTTTAAAACTCAAAACTATAAGCAATTACTATGTATATTCCTATTAGAAATGGTAGTAAGCTAAAATAAATATGAAAAAATATGTTAAGATATGATATGATTAACAGTATTTAAGGGAATAACACCAAAAAATTTAAAAATAACAAATGAGCAGGGACCAAAATGAAAGCCGAGAAAGACAGAAAGTTAAGTAACCGTGAAGACAGAACCCAAAAGGGACTGAACCCCATTAAGTTCGATAATAGGTTTTATAAACATTTCCAAAAATAAATATTTTTTACTTACATCTGTGTTGATTCTCTTCCACAGTTGATATTTGCAGTACAGAAATTCAAACGCTTTGAAAGTGAACCAATTTGGTGCGTTCCCTTCCTCAACCCCAGCGCCAGACTACCCAGGCTCATTTTCCTTCTGGCGGACTTTCCTGTAAGTCGTCGTCTTTTTTAATTTGGCCTCATCCACACGGAGTTCTGTAGGAATGGAATCCCATGCTTCACTTTAAAAAAAAATTATATTGGGAGTTTATTGCATCCCACAGCACAGGTTATTATTCATAAGTAATTATGAATTTAATGGCAAAATCGTTGGTCCAATCCAAAGAAAAATGATGTCCACAACACAGATAAAGAATAATACCAAGACCAAACTGTATGAGTGCAGCGAGCCAACTGGTCAATGCTTGTCTGCAGTCCACACCACTCGCAGAACTTGCCTCGCACCCCTTTGATGTACTGACAAGCCATATGCGCGGGCGGATCGCAAGCCTATTTCACGGCGAGCCCTCGGAGCCTACCTCTGTCCACATTACTCCTAAGGCTCGCAAGTCACACAAGTACATGAGTAGCGAGGACGCACCTTAAGGCATTGTCAACCCCCAGGTGAATGAATCAGAATCAACACAGATGGAGAACCCAAGCCCGCACACTTAAACTGGGCACCAAACACACTGACCGTGAGCACGCTGGGCTGCAGTTTGATGCTGCGCTTTTCCTACGTTGCGCATGGGAAGACCGTGGCCTGTTTCTCTGGGAGGGACACTACATATCATTGTGCTCTATGATTCGTCTATGATGATGATATAGCGCAACCGCGTGGTGCCTGCATCTTTCTAGCGTGTATATTGGTGAGCCACTGCAGCAACACATCAGTAAACACCTGAAGATGGTGAGCAGCTGTCTGGCTGATATATTGTGCAGCTACCATAACATTATCTGCTGCCACACCTGTGAATCAATGAAGCAGTTATTATGTCGGGTAATGCGCAAACAGCACATGAGTGAAAGTTATAATCACTGGAATCATCATTTAAATGTTTGTTTATTAGCTTTTCAGCATGTTTATCATGCAGTTGTCTTCGTCAAAACATATTTTACTTATTCATAAAAGTATAGTTGTCACTAGTTTTTACATTATACACTATGCATATATATATTCCTCTTTTTAGCAGTTAGTAATTTTTACATATTACATACCTCATCATTTTGATACACATATAAATACACAAACTTCTTACTAATCAGAAGATTTCAGTAATAATCGTTATATAGTTTACATTCAAGAATTAATTACACAGTTAGTGAATGATAGTTACATTATTTCATTGTTTATACATTCCTTCCAAATTACTTCCACGATATTCTTCAACTGAGTAGTATGCTTCATTTTTAAACCATGTGTTTAATACCTCCTTAAATTTAAAGAGGGTGATGGTTTTAACTGATTGTGGCAGTTTGTTATATAACTGTAGACATACGTGTTTGTGACTGTTCTCTTCTGCTATTCTTACATTTCGACCATTTTGATTACCACCTCTTTGTAAATGACTGTGATTGTTGCTGTGTTGTTTGGCCATTTTTTCCACAATTCTGTCTAGTTTGTCCACAGATTAAAAAAAATTGATCTACAGCATCAATTCGCCAAAACACTGAGTCTTGTACTACTTTTCAAAACATCGATTTGTGTTAACCCATTACTGGCCATTGTCCCTTTTTTGGGACGCGTATATTTTACTTATTTCTACGTAAGCAATGGAGCTTTTAGCCTTTATTGTTGCACCTGTAGGTTCAACTAACTGCTATGATGCCTGTAAATGTAAAATAAATAACTTTTTTTTAAGTACTTCACATCAGGAAAATTATAAACTTGCCGATTTTTTTGTTCTCGCACTTGGCAGCACTGTATGTCTACTGGTAGTTCCTGGACGACAATGAGCTGTGATTTAGTTGTCTGGGCGTGTTTGTTATGAACATATGGATGTCCATGTAAGATTAAGTATACTTCACATTTTTTCAAGAAAGTGCAATATCGATATATTTTATGCGTCCCAATAATGGGACAATGGCATGTTACACTATCATGTATTGTTGATGTGCCCTATTCTTGAATACACGTATTATTCAGAGAAGAATTGCATTTTAAGTTCTTTATATCTGCTTTTTTTCATGTTCTATTCGAATTTTAAGATTCCAACAGGATAAAAACATGCCGCGTGGACTTACACTTGAAGAAATTCTAGCAGAAATAGCGAACCATCAAGAGAGTGACGATGAAGATGATGACGTAGAATTGGCGATTATTCCACCCCATGCAGATGTAATAACAGATGAAGAAGACATTGACAAAAATGTATTGAACAATGAGTCTGTTGTACAAGATGTAGACGGTACTTTAGAGAGAAGATCTCACTTTTGGATGTCCGACAGAGAATAGTGGTTTTACCTATCAAAGAAAATGGGATCAGTACCAAAACGCAGAGGACCACAAGGAAGCAAATTGATGGGAGGACGGGTGAGCACAAATGTACGACTAGATCCGGGAAATCATTTCATTGTGTCATGTAAAACACGGAAGAGAGTAAAACACAGAAGAGATGTGCTTACTGCAAGAAAAAAAAAATGGTGATAGGTGCAATGTTGGTGTACACGACAAGTGTTTTGCTTCATTTCATACTGAATAGACATTCAATAATATTAAAACATTCTTTACTTATTGTTTGTGTTGTTTCTTACAATATTATGCATGAAGAATAAGGTTGTGAATTTGGATAGCGCATTTGGCCAATGTCCCAAAAATGGGACGGCCTTTTCTAATAAACTGAAAATTTTCAAAACAACTTTTTATTCAATTAATCACTCAATGTAACGTATTTATGTATAAAAGTTTGCACGAAATGATCCGATAGAGTTTTGGCCAGTAATGGGTTAATTTATCAGATGGTTTGTTTAAGTGTGCTAACTTCCTTGTCTAATACTTGCAAACTTGTTTCATGCTACCATCTCTCTCTCTCTCTTTCTATATATATATATATATATATATATATATATATATATATATATATATATATATATATATTCCACGTGGGGAAAAAAACAAAGATGCTGTGACTTACCAAACGGGAAAGCACTGGTAGACAGACGTAATAAAAAACACACAAACACACGCACAAATTTCAAACTTTCGCAACCCAAGGTTGCTTCATCAGGAAAGAGGGAAGGAGAGGGGGCCCTGCCGCCGTTGGATAAGCAGCTGCCAGCAGCAAGTCATATACTCTTAGCTTACTTATTCGTTACATAGTTTAATTCTTAATTTCTTTGCGTGTTTTTGGGTACTTGCATTGTTTAATTCATAAATTTCGGGAGTATTATAGTATTTGAGAGTTGTAGTATCGCGCTTTAGTATCTGAATAGTGTAAATTCGCGTAGTCGTCTGTCTTCTGTTTTTGTTTTGATTGGCCCGTGTAGGTTGGTCACAGCCAGTGTGCTCCCTGCGCCGTTGGATAAGCAGCTGCCAGCAGCAAGTCGTATACTCTTAGCTTGCTTACTTGTTACATAGTTTAATTCTTAATTTCGTTGCGTGTTTTTGGGTACTTGCATTGTTTAATTCATAAATTTCGGGCGTATTATAGTATTTGAGAGTAGTAGCATCGCGCTTTAGTGTTTACTTCGTAGATTCTTACTTAAATTGCGTGAGAGTTTCGTATAGGAGGTGTAATTTCGAGTTTTAGTTACTGTAATCGTAAATTCAGGCAGATTGTAGCGCAGTCGTTAGGCATTTGTACAGGTTAGTTCATACATTCTTTGTGTGTTTCCCTTGCGTTATCTAGGCACAGACTCGTGTTTCAGTAACTGTTGTTCAACATCAATTAGAATGGACAGGAAATGCTGTGTTCGGATGAGGGCTGAGTTGGCATCCCTTCGCCCACAGATGCAAGTGGCGCTGACTTCGGTCGCGCAGCTTGAGGCTGTTGCCAATGGGCACCACTGTGGGGAGCCGGACTTGGGTATCACGGGGATGTCAACCTCGTCCTGTCTGTCCCCAGATCGGTCTGCCGCTGTGGTTGCCCCGATTGCTGCCCGCAGTGGGGCTGAGCCCTCGCCTGTGGTTGATTGGGAGGTCATTCCAAGGCGTGGCAGGCAGCAAAAGACGTCCCCGGAGGCTGATCAGAAAGCCTACCCGGTGCGCCTCACAAACAGGTTTCAGGCACGGTGTCTGGCTGAGCCAGATGCAGCTGCCTGCCCTGTTTCAGAGGATCATTCTCAACCTTCAAGGTGCGGGCAATCACAGAGGGTGGGCTTATTAATAGTTGGGAGCTCCAGTGTTAGGCGCGTAATGGGACCCCTTAGGGATATGGCGGCTAAGGAGGGAAGAAATCGAGTGTGCACTCCGTGTGCATTCCGGGTGGAGTCATTCCTGATGTTGAAAGGGACCTTCCGGATGCCATGAAGAGAACAGGGTGCAGCCAGCGGCAGGTGGTGGCACATGTCGGCACTAATGACGTGTGTCGTTTTGGATCTGAGGGAATTCTCTCTGGATTCCAGCGGCTATCTGATTTGGGGAAGGCTGCCGGTCTTGCTTAGGAGATGAAGGCAGAGCTCACCATCTGCAGCATCGTTAACAGAACCGACTGCGGACCTTTGGTGCAGAGAGCCGGGTGGAGTGTCTGAATCAGAGGCTCAGACGGTTTTGCGACCGTGTTGGCTGCAGATTCCTTGACTTGCGCCATACGGTGGTGGGGTTTCGGGTTCCGCTGAATAGGTCAGGAGTTCACTACACTCAGCTGGCGGCTACACGGGTAGCGGAGTCTGTGTCCGTGGACTGGGCGGTTTTTTAGGTTAGAAGGCCTCGGGAAAGTACAAGGTGGGCTGCAATGTCAAAGGGTGCATGGCAAATACAGGACATGCTTGTATCAAGGAACAGTCGGAATTGTAGTTGTAAATTGTTGTAGTTGTAAATTGTTGAAGTTGTAAATTGTTGAAGTTGTAAATTGTTGAAGTTGTAAATTGTTGTAGTTGTAAATTGTTGTAGTTGTGCTGGGAAAGTCCCTGAGCTACAAGCGCTAATAGAAAGCACAGAAGCTGAAATCGTTATAGGTACAGAAAGCTGGCTAAAGCCTGAAATAAGTTCTGCAGAAATTTTTAAGAAGTCTCAGACGGTGTTCAGGAAAGATAGATTAGGCAGAATTGGTGGTGGAGTGTTTGTGTCTGTCAGTAGTGGTTTATCTTGTAGTGAAGTCAAAGTAGATACTCCGTGCGAATTGGTATGGGTGGAGGTTAAACTTAACAGCCGAACTAAGTTAATAATTAGCTCCTTCTACCGACCCCCAGACTCCGATGATATAGTTGCTGAACAGTTCAGAGAAAATTTGAGTCTCGTAACAAATAAATACCCCACTCATACAGTTATAGTTGGTGGGGACTTCAACCTTCCCTTGATATGTTGGCAAAAATACTTGTTCAAAACCGGTGGTAGGCAGAAAACATCTTCCGAGATTGTCCTAAACGCTTTCTCCGAAAATTATTTCGAGCAGTAAGTCCACGAACCCACGCGAATTGTAAATGGTTGCGAAAGCACACTTGACCTCTTAGCCACAAACAATCCAGAGCTAACAGAGAACGTCATGACTGATACAGGGATTAGTGATCACAAGGTCGTTGTAGCTAGGCTCAATACCGTTTCTTCCAAATCCACCAGAAACAAACGCAAAATAATTTTATTTAAAAATGCGGATAAAGTGTCACTAGAAGCCTTCCTAAGAGACAATCTCCATTCCTTCCGAACTAACTACGCAAATGTAGACGAGATGTGGCTCAAATTCAAAGATATAGTAGCCCTTAGGGGTTGTGAAGCAACTCAAATCGCTTGATACGGGCAAGTCTTCAGGTCCAGATTGTATACCGATTAGGTTCCTTTCAGATTACGCTGATAAAATAGCTCCCTACTTAGCAGTCATGTACAACCGCTCGCTCACAGATAGATCTGTACCTACAAATTGGAAAATTGCGCAGGTCGCACCAGTGTTTAAGAAGGGTAGTAGGAGTAATCCATCGAACTACAGACCTATATCATTGACGTCGGTTTGCAGTAGGGTTTTGGGGTATATACTGTATTCAAACATTATGAATCACCTCGAAGGGAACGATCTATTGATACATAATCAGCATGGTTACGGAAAACATCGTTCTTGTGCAACGCAGCTAGCTCTTTATTCGCATGAAGTAATGGCCGCTATCGACAGGGGATCTCAGGTTGATTCCGTATTTCTGGATTTCCGGAAAGCTTTTGACACCGTTCCTCACAAGCGACTTCTAATCAAGCTGCGGGCCTATGGGGTATCATCTCAGTTGTGCGACTGGATTCGTGATTTCCTGTCAGAAAGGTCGCAGTTCGTAGTAATAGACGGCAAATCATCGAGTAAAACTGAAGTGATATCAGGTGTTCCCCAGGGAAGCGTCCTGGGACCTCTGCTGTTCCTGATCTATATAAATGACCTGGGTGACAATCTGAGCAGTTCTCTTAGGTTGTTCGCAGATGGATGCTGTAATTTACCGTCTAGTAAGGTCATCCGAAGACCAGTATCAGTTGCAAAGCGATTTAGAAAAGATTGTTGCATGGTGTGGCAGTTGACGCTAAATAACGAAAAGTGTGAGGTGATCCACATGAGTTCCAAAAGAAATCCGTTGGAATTCGATTACTCGATAAATAGTACAATTCTCAAAGCTGTCAATTCAACTAAGTACCTGGGTGTTAAAATCACGAACAACTTTAGTTGGAAAGACTACATAGATAATATCGTGGGGAAGGCGAGCCAAAGGTTGCGTTTCATTGGCAGGACACTTAGAAGATGCAACAAGTCCACTAAAGAGACAGCTTACACTACACTACACTTCTCTGTCAGAATATTGCTGTGCGGTGTGGGATCCTTACCAGGTGGGATTTTGGAGGACATCGAAAGGGTGCAAAACAGGGCAGCTCATTTTGTATTATCATGTAATAGGGTAGTGTGTGTGGCAGATATGATACGCGAGTTGGGATGGAAGTAATTAAAGCAAAGACGTTTTTCGTCGCGGCGAGATCTATTTACGAAATGTCAGTCACCAACTTTTTCTTCCGAATGCGAAAATATTTTGTTGAGCCCAACCTACATAGGTAGGAATGAGCATCAAAATAAAATAAGAGAAATCAGAGCTCAAACAGAAAGGTTTAAGTGTTCGTTATTCCCGCGCGATGTTCGGGAGTGGAATGGTAGAGAGATAGTATGATTGTGGTTCGATGAACCCTCTGCCAGCACTCAAATGTGAATTGCAGAGTAGTCATGTATATGTAGATATGGGTTTTAAGGGAGAGGGTAAGCAGTCATTCCAATCCCAGGAGCAGAAAGACTTACCTTAGAGGGTAAAAAAGGACAGGTATACATCCGAGCACACACACACACACACACACACACACACACACACACACACACACACACACACACACACCCCTATCCATCAGCACACAGACACAGGCAGGCATATGTAAATGCAAAGAGTTTGGGCAGAGATGTCAGTCGAGGTGGAAGTACAGAGGCAAAGATGTTGTTGAATGGCTCTGAGCACTATGGGACTTAACATCTATGGTCATCAGTCCCCTAGAACTTGGAACTACTTAAACCTAACTAACCCAAGGACATCACACACATCCATGCCCGAGGCAGGATTCGAACCTGCGACCGTAGCAGCCGCGCAGCTCCGGACTGAGCGCCAAGAACCGCTAGACCACCGCGGCCGGCCAAAAGATGTTGAATGACAGGTGATGTACGAGGGGCGGCAACTTGAAATTAGCAGCGGTTGAGGCCTGGTGGGTAACGGGAAGAGAGAATATATTGTAGGGCAAGTTCCCATCACTGGAGTTCTGATAGGTTGGTGTCAGTGGGAAGTATCCAGATAACCCGGACGGTGTAACACTGTGCCAAGATGTGCTGGCTGTGCACCAAGGCAGGTTTAGCCACAGGATGATCCTCATTACCAACAAACACTGTCTGCCTGTGTCCGTTCACGCGAATGGACAGTTTGTTGCTGGTCATTCCCACATAGAAGGCTTCACAGTGTAGGTATGTCAGTTGGTAAATCACGTGGGTGCTTTCACACATGGCTCTGCCTTTGATCGTGTACAACTTCCGGGTTACAGGACTGGAGTAGCTGGTGGTGGGAGGGTGCATGGGACCGGTTTTAGACTGGGGACAGTTACAAGGGTAGGAGCCAGAGGGTAGGGAAGGTGGTTTGGGGATTTCATAGGGATGAACCAAGAGGTTACGAAGGTTAGGTGGATGGCGGAAAGACACTCTTGGTGGAGTAGGGAGGATTTCATGAAGGATGGATCTCATTTCAGGGCAGGATTTGAGGAAGTTGTATCCCTGGTGGAGAGCCACATTCAGAGTCTGATCCAGTCCCAGAAAGTATCCTGTCACACGTGGGGCACTTTTGGGGTTCTTCTGTAGGAGGTTTTGGGTTTGAGGGGATGAGGAAGTGGCTCTAGTTATTTGCTTCTGTACCAGGTCAGGAGGGTAGTTGCGGGATGCGAAAGCTGTTTTCAGGTTGTTGGTGTAATGGTTATGGGATTCAGCACTGGAGCAGATTCGTTTGCCATGAAGACCCAAGCTGTAGGGAAGGGACCGTTTGATATGGAATGGGTGGCAGCTGTCGTAATGGAGGTACTGTTGCTTGTTGGTGGGTTTGATGTGGACGGATGTGTGAAGCTGGCCATTGGACAGATGGAGGTCAACGTCGAGGAAAGTGGCATGGGATTTGGAGTAGGACCAGGTGAATCTGATGGAACCAAAGGAGTTGAGGTTGGAGAGGAAATTCTGGAGTTGTTCTTCACTGTGAGTCAGATCATGAAGATGTCATGAATAAATCTGTACCAAACTTTGGGTTGGCCGGCTTGGGTAACCAAGAAGGCTTCCTCTAAGCGACCCATAAATAGGTTGGCATACGAGTGGGCCATCCTGGTACCCATAGCTGTTCCCTTTAATTGTTGGTATGTCTGGCCTTCAAAAGTTAATGAGTTGTGGGTTAGGATGGAGCTGGCTAAGGTAATGAGGAAAGAGGTTTTAGGTAGGGTAGCAGGTGATCGGCGTGAAAGGAAATGTTCCACTGCAGCGAGGCCCTGGACGTGCGGGATATTTGTGTATAGGGAAGTGGTATCAATGGTTACAAGGATGGTTTCTGGGGGTAACAGATTGGGTAAGGATTCCAGGCGTTCGAGAAAGTGGTTGGTGTCTTTGATGAAGGATGGGAGACTTCATGTAATTGGTTGAAGGTGTTGATCCACATAGGGAGAGATACGTTCTGTAGGGTCTTGATAACTAGCTACAATGGGGCGGCCGGGATGTTTTGGTTTGTGAATTTTAGGAAGTAGGTACAAGGTAGGGGTGCGGTGTGTCGGTGGGGTCAGGAGGTTGATGGAGTCAGGTGAAAGGTTTTGTAGGGGGCCTAAGGTTCTGAGGATTGCTTGAAGCTCCGCCTGGACATCAGAAATGGGATTACCTTGGCAAACTTTGTATTTAGTGTTGTCTGAAAGCTGGCGCAGTCCCTCAGCCACACACTACCGATGATCAAGTACCACGGTTGAGGAACCTTTGTCAGCCGGAAGAATGACGATGGATCGGGCAGCCTTCATACCACGGATAGCTTAGGCTTCAGCTGTGGTGATGTTGGGAGTAGGATTAAGGTTTTTCAAGAAAGACTGAGAGGCAAGGCTGGAAGTGAGAAATTCCTGGAAGGTTTGGAGAGGGTGATTTTGAGGAAGAGGAGGTGGGTCCTGCTGTGATGAAGGACGGAACTGTTCCAGGCAGGGTTCAATATGGATAGTGTCTTGGGGAGTTGGGTCATTAGGAGTAGGATTATTTTTCTTCGTGGCAAAGTGATACTTCCAGCAGATACTACGAGTGTAGGACGGTAAATCTTTGACGAGGGCTGCTTGGTTGAATCTAGGAGTAGGGCTGAAGGTGAGGCCTTTGTATAGGACAGAGGTTTCAAATTGTTTTCGTCACTGTTGCATTTCGAAATCTTTTCTGTCATCTTACTTTCTCTTTTTGTTTGTGCAAGTGGTTTCACATTGTATTCACCTTCCCTTTTTATTGTAATCCACCATACAATTTTATCCTGCCTATATACACTCAATAATACGTAACCTAATTCCAAACCATAACCAAAAATTTTTTTACCACTTTCAACACTACCGCTGCTATAAAATCCACTGTTCCCAGTTTACAAACATTTCTCGTGTAACCTCGTGAATACTATTTCACAGCTTCAGTTCCTATTCCCGTTTTCCCCACATACCTGATCATTTTTAGCAGCTTCCCACAGGTTCTAACGTTATTATTTCTTCGTCAGACAATTGTTAGCCTCATTTTCATAATCTGCCACCACATAACCATTCCTTTTAATACATTTACACGCATTTTTTTCGAAATTTTCCCAAATTTCTCTACCCTTTAACGTGTTTTGTAGGCTACACAACCACCTAACCTTTGTGCACTTCGTTATTTACCAATGTAAGTTCACCACAGGATCAACATAGCTCAGCCTTAACCAACACTTTTTAGACTTTTTTCACACCAGAACTCCAGTTGCTTTCTAGTTCACCTTTATCTCTCCCCACATATTTTTATTCTCACTTTAGCCTCATGTTACACTTTCCCCCTTCTAATACCATGTCACCCTCACAACATCCACACAACGACCCCATTAAGTCTTACTTACATTCCCTCCGCAAACATGCCTTCGCCCTAGCCAGATTACGCTCCCATATTTTATTTACTCAGGCTTGTCTGACATTTGGCACTACCCCCAAAGGCCCCACACTTAAAGTTCCCATCTCAGGCTGTAACCCTTCTTTCCATATACCAGTTCCAAACCGAACAATTCATAGCACTCACCCGCCTAATCCTTCGCCTACACATCAACTCAGCCAATGAACACACATGTCAACTCCTATCCCTAATCAGAGTCCTCAATCTTTCCTCTCCCACACCCACACCGGCTGTTAAGATCATCCTCCTACAGGCAAACCGCAAATTAGAACAGCATGCCACCCTCCACCTCAAAAAACTATCCAATCTCCTGGTTTCCCACCTCCGGAAAGGCAACTCACTCACCCTCCACAACCTTTCCAACAAACCTCAACCTCCTCTCATTGCACACAGACCAAGTCTCTCCCATCTACTCAATCTTCCACATCCAGCTTCACTCCCCCCAAAACCTCAAAATTCTAGTCAACACAATCTGGAACCACAAAACCCCAATTCAGTAATTAACCTTTCCTCCAAACCTCTCTCCCAATCCGAAACCTCTGTCCTATCCAAAGGCCTCACCTTCAGCCCTACTCCCAGATTCAACCAAACAGTCCTCGTCAAAGATTTACTGTCCTACACTCGTAGTCTCTGTTGGAAATATCACTTTGCCATGAAGAAAAATAATCCTACTCCTAATGATCCAACTCCCCAAGACACTACCCATATTGAACCAATTACATGCAGTCTCCCATCCTTCATCAAAGACACCAACCACTTTCTCGAATGCCTGAAATCCTCACCCAATCTGTTACCCCCAGAAACCATCCTTGGAAACATTGATGCCACTTCCCTATACACAAATATCCCGCACGTCCCAGACCTCACTGCAATGGAGAATTTCCTTTCACGCCGATCACCTCTTTCCTCATTACCTTAGCCAGCTTCATCCTAACCCACAACTTATTCACTTTTGAACGCCAGACATACCAACAATTAAGGGGAACAGCTATGGGTATCAGGATAGCCACCTCGTACGCCAACCTATTTATGGGTCGCTTAGAGGAAGCCTTCTTGGTTACCCAAGCCTGCCAACCCAAAGTTTGGTACAGATTTATTGATGACATCTTCATGATCTGGACTCACAGTGAAGAACAACTCCAGAATTTCCTCTCCCACCTCAACTCCTTTGGTTCCATCAGATTCACCTGGTCCTACTCCAAATCCCATGCCACTTTCCTCGACGTTGACATCCATCTGTCCAATGGCCAGCTTCACACATCAGTCCACATCAAACCCACCAACAAGCAACAGTACTTCCATTACGACAGCTGCCACCCATTCCATATCAAACGGTCCCTTCCCTACAGCTTGGGTCTTCATGGCAAACGAATCTGCTCCAGTGCTGAATCCCATAACCATTACACCAACAACCTGAAAACAGCTTTCGCATCCCGCAACTACCCTCCTGACCTGGTACAGAAGAAAATAACCAGAGCCACTTCCTCATCCCCTCAAACCCAGAACCTTCCACAGAAGAACGCCAAAAGTGCCCCACGTGTGACAGGATACTTTCTGGGACTGGATCAGACTCTGAATGTGGCTCTCCACCAGGGATACAACTTCCTCAAATCCTGCCCTGAAATGAGATTCATCCTTCATGAAATCCTCCCCACTCCACCAAGAGTGTCTTTCCGCCATCCACCTAACCTTCGTAACCTCTTGGTTCATCCCTATGAAATCCCCAAACCACCTTCCCTACCCTCTGGCTCCTACCCTTGTAACTGTCCCCAGTCTAAAACCTGTCCCATGCACCCGCCCACCACCACCTACTCCAGTCCTGTAGCCCGGAAGTTGTACACGATCAAAGGCAGAGCCATGTGTGAAAGCACCCACGTGATTTACCAACTGACATGCCTACACTGTGAAACCTTCTATGTGGGAATGACCACCAACAAACTGTCCATTCGCGTGAACGGACACAGGCAGACAGTGTTTGTTGGTAATGAGGATCACCCTGTGGCTAAACATGCCTTGGTGCACAGCCAGCACATCTTGGCAAAGTGTTACACCGTCCGGGTTATCTGGATACTTCCCACTGACACCAACCTATCAGAACTCCAGTGATGGGAACTTGCCCTTCAATATATTCTCTCTTCCCGTTACCCACCAGGCCTCAACCTCCGCTAATTTCAAGTTGCCGCCCCTCGTACATCACCTGTCATTCAACAACATCTTTGCCTCTGTACTTCTGCCTCGACTGACATCTCTGCCCAACCTCTTTGCATTTACATATGCCTGCCTGTCTCTGTATGTGTGCGGATGGGTAGGTGTGTGTGTGTGTGTGTGTGTGTGTGTGTGTGTGTGTGTGTGTGCGTGCGTGCGTGCGTGTATACCTGTCCCTTTTTCCCTCTAAGGTAAGTCTTTCTGCTCCCGGGATTGGTATGACTGCTTACCCTCTCCCTTAAAACCCATATTCTTTCATCTTTCCCTCTCCTTCCCACTTTCCTGATGAAGCAACCTTGGATTGCCAAAGCTTGAAATTTGTGTGTTTTTTATTGCGTCTATCTACCAGCGCTTTCCCATTTGGTGTATATATAATAGAAGGAAACATTCCACGTGGGAAAAATATATATAAAAACAAAGATGCTGTAACTTACCAAACAAAGTGTTGGTATGTTGATAGAGAGAATAAAAAACACACAAGTTTCCCTAAGGTAAGTCTTTCCGCTCCTGGGCCAGAAGCTGCCAATTTAGTATCAGTGTTTGTTTCAATACCAGAAATGTGAGTTTTTGGATTCTTATCTAAATTTTGAATTTCTCTGTGAATATTGTTAAAGTAATTATGTTTTTCTCCCTATCAACGCCAATTTCATCTTTGACCTGTTTGATTTCACTAATGTGATCAGATTTTAGTTCTTCCAAGTTTGATTCTACACTTCTAATTCTTTATGCCTACCTTTGCTGCATTCAGTTTGTACACATTGACTGAAATGCGGAACTTTTGTGGTGAAGTGTTTCACAGATTTTCATTTTTTTTCTTTTTTTCTTTTTTAACCTGAACACATTTAAAATAGTCCTCGTTTCCCTATTTTCAACCTGAATCTAAACTAACTGGTCCATTCCTACTAACACATTTTCCACTTGTGATGTTCTCATGTTTACTGGGACTAACACTTTCTCCTCTTTTCTGATCATATTACCTACCTCTCTCTGTTCTGCTGGTCCAAATGATTCATCCTCCATATTGACTGTTATATTTAAATCCACAATGTCAGACATCTTCTCACTGTCCCTGAACCTGTTTAGATTCCAACTTTGGCTTTAAAACAGCCATTTTTCCTAAAGATTCTTCTCTCTCTCTCTCTCTCTCTCTCTCTCTCACACACACACACAAACACACACACAAACACAAACACACGACATAAAAAAAAGAAAAATCACTTCTCATCTTGGTATATCCATGTGCACTATCATTGTTGGTTAGGCCAGTTCCCTTATTGCCACCTCCATTAGTGTGCTACAATACTTACTGGAAGTTCAATTTTTAAAAAAAATTTACAATTCTTTACAGTATTGTTGTTTGTATAAATTTTGTTCCTGCAACATACATATTACAACATAATTGGATTAAAATCTACTCAGCAACCAGTGGAAGGAGAACACACATACAAAAGGTATTGCAGTTCTCAAGTTTTACTAAGCTAGTGGCTCCTTCTTTTGACATTAGGGTTGTAGGGGAAGGAAGAGGGGTGATGGAAAAGGGTGGATGTGGTTTGGAAAAGGGGGGTAGCATTCAGAAAAGTTGCCCAGAACCCCAGGTCAGGGGAGACTTACCAGACAGGATGAGAAGAAAAGACTGGTATAACCGTGAAAAAATGTTTACACGAAAGATATTACCATTAATTAAGGTCAGGTGGTTGGCAGGGACATGTTGTAGCACCAGTTCCCATTTATGTGTTCTGGAAAAATGCTGTCTAGTTGTAGAGTATACTCTGCAACAAGCTGTGGTTACCCCAGAGCACTAAAGTATATGCAACAAACTTTTTACAAGCTGGCTCTGAATATTGCCTGCTTTCTATGTGGGCATGTCCACCAACAAGCTGTCTGTCTGCATGAATGGCCACTGACAAACTGTGGCTAAGAAACAAGTGGACCACCCAGTTGCTGAGCATGCTGCCAAACATGACATCCTTCATTTCAATGACTGGTTCACAGCCTGTGCCATATGGATCCTTCACAACAACAATTTTCTGAGTTGCGCAGGTGGGAATTTTCCCCACAATATATCCTATGTTCCCGTAACCCACCTGCCCTCAACCTTTGTTAGTCATCACCCAAACAGCCCATTCCAGCATTACACAGTCCTCATTCCTCCATTGCATCCAGTCTTTTTACTTCTCTCCTTTTCCGTTACCACCCGCCACTTCAAATTCTGATATAATTACTGCATCTACTTCTGTAAGGGAATTTTGGAAAACTGTGTTTAGTATCTCCATTTTAGTGGCACTGTCATTGGTAAGATTACCATTACTATTGTGCACTGAAGGTACTGATTGTGCCCTACTGCTGGTGAACTTCACATACAACTAGAATCTGTTTGCAATTTTTGCCAAATTTCAAGAAAGAGTTTCATTGGGAGGATCCATTAAAATCACCCCATACTGACGTGTGTATTTGCTTTGAGCGTCTGTAAAACATAGGCAATTTTGGAGATCTTGTGTTCCCTCAAATCTGGTATGCTTTTCATTGATTCAGGAACAGTGTACTGATCTGGTTCAAATAGCATTGGAGACCTATTCCATCTCTTATTAATTTACTTGGTACGAAACTTGCAACTACCTTCTATACTATTTCTTCGAAATTAAGCTACATCTGGTCTACACCTACATACATTAGAAGGAATGGAGATGACCTCTTAGGAAGGCACCAAGTGAACTTTTATCTTTTTACTTTAATTTATATGGTAACATGTGGGTTCCAATGGCTCTACTGTGAATTTGTTTGTAGGTGATGCATTTGAAGGAGAAGTAATTGTCGGTGAAGACAGTTGTTCAAGGGGACAGGTAAGAATTTTGTAGATTTATAGTCAGTTGGGCATTGGGACAGGTAGTGTTCAATGGTGGCACGACCAAAGGTACTGGGGATTCTGTTGAAGGGGGAGGTAGCATCAACCAAGTTCAGCAGGGCACTGGGTGGCAAAGGAAAAGGATCAGTGGAGAGGCAGTGGAGCAAATGGCTGGTGTCTTTTGTATAGGAGGGAGTATGGGCAGTAGGCTGAATGTCCCCAAGGAGAGGGAGGGAGGGGGGAGAGAGAGGGGGAGAGGGGGGGGGGGAGAGAGAGAGAGAGAGAGAGAGAGAGAGAGAGAGAGTAGGTGGGGGGGGGTGCAGTAACCAGCCAGAATGGCGTGTTGAGTTTACACACTTTATATAACACCACAGCATCATCCCCACCCCACCCCTACACTTATATCCCTGCCTGTTGCCCAATGCCTCCTCTAAGTGGTCGGTAGCAATATCCTATTTCATTGCTATTATTATGTACTGAATTTTTCACTGTTTGACTTAGTTCTTCCGAAAGTAAATCCAAAATAAACACTGCAGTACAGGTGAGTCAGCAGAGTCCTGTCTCATTCTCATTTCTGTTAAAAGAAGAGCTGTTATACATATGGGGAGATTCACTTTGTCTTAAGAATGTTAAGACTGATGAATAGTTTACACAGGTTAAATACAAATAATGGTATGTGGCGACAACAATTCAATGTTCACCATATGTGTTATAACTAGAGGCCACACACACACACACACACACACACACACACACACACACACACACGTGAAGAAAAATGCAATGAGTATATTAATTTAGCTAGAAAATTTATTCGAAGATGGTGTTTCTTATTTACAACAATTATAAATGTATTTCATTTTCAAGTTACATTTGGGAAATTAACAGCAATTCTCTTTAAAAAAATTTTTGTTTTTTTTGTTTTGTACACATGTAACACAAGATGTAGCTCCGATTATGAGACACTTTCCCTGATAATGCTGGCAGGGATATGAATTTCCCTAAACTCTTAACTGTATTCCATGATGATTACACTCATAGTATGAAAATCATGATGACATTTTCGCAATATCGGGATCAGAATGTGGATTTGGCACTGCAGGGACCACATTGTCATCTCCATAAGATTGCACAGTTGTTAATAAATTCATACATCAGTCATTCTGAAAATGCCATACAATATTACATAAAGGCTGTGCCTTCAAAAAAAAAAAAATCTTGCAATATGATCCATAAGTCATTGTATCTAATGTTCATGGCCTTCAAGACTGGTGATACTTTTGTTACTGTCAGTTCTTTCTTGTTTCCACAGTCTCACACATGTTCCAACACACATTAAAGACATGAACCTCACTTCTCCGTTAAAAGCACAGGTTAATACAAATCTTCACATTGCTCCTTTTTCCCCTCTCTTTTATATGCCAAATTTTTCCCAGTGTTAGTTCTTCACTTATCCATGGAGAGATGTCAATGATCAAAATGAGTACTTGCCAGCAGAGTGAAACAACTAATATTATTGCCTGAAAACACTGTAATATATAAAATACGACAAAGTGCAGAAGCTGTACTGGTCTGTTTTGTACAATCCTTTGCCAAAAAATTGAAGAATTAGCTGAAAATATCACATTTGTTACAGTAGCCCCCAGAGGTTGCTTAGAGGAATTGACATCCCCAACCACCACAACTGCAATGACACAGTACTGCCCACAACTGTGTAGCTGGTCAGGAGCATTTTTTTCCTTATCTCCCAAAGCAGGAAAATCTGTTCGAGTGATGTATCAGGATCTTCTGCTATGGATGAGTAGTTTTCTGTTACCAAATGCATATTCCAGTGTCATGGAGTTCCTTCCCCCTCCTTTCTTTAAAAAATGTATCTCTACTTAAAACTTATCACTGAAACAACTAATTGCAGCCCAGTGTCTGGAGACTGTGTAAGGCGGCCCAGTGACTGGAGACTGTGTAAGGTGGAAACAAATTTATGTAGACTGAAAAAAAAAGAGGAGGAAAGAACTGAATAGTTTCTCACAACCTTTATCAATTTATTTATATTATTTAGTCTCATCTTTAATTTTAGGTTTCTGGGACACTATAAGCAGCAGCCACTCCTGTCTTCCATTGCAAAAAAACTGAATGATCAGAATACTTTGGGATCTCAATCTTGGTTTGCGTACTTCACATTTCTAACAAAGTTCTGCAAATCGAAAAGGCATGGCAGATAGCTTTACTCAATCAAGCTTCATAAACAAAGTCACTGCATAGTGACACCATTTCATCTTGAATTTTCTTCAGACCTCATGATAAATTTATTCCTCGTGTGACACACAAATGACATTTAAAAGCATTTATTTAAAAAAAAAACATGTCACTGTAAAGCTAAAATGTTTTTATACAAATACTGAAAACAGCAAGATTGGTCCTGCTGTTGCAAGTGACCTAATAAATTAATTAATTCATCATCTAAGGAGAAAGGAATATATAAAATTAAAACATCTAATATAATGTGAACCAAGTAATTGATTGTGGTTGTTCGCATAGTCTGATTTCATGCACTTATTGTTCATTCTGAATATTAAATGATGATGTGTATTTCTCACGTTCATATAAATGTTAGGTGGCACAAATGAAGAATGCATAGGGCTGGTATAGAGCTCTGGTAATATTTAAAAATCGCGAATGAACACACAAAAGTAACATGAATATTCTGAAACATATATGCCACATTGACAACAAAAGTATTTCAGTTCACTGTGCTTAATTTCTTAGTAAGAAGTGGTGGTCTGTATTTCGCCACCTCAAGTTTGGTGAGATGTACTGGACACAGAGAATATCAACCCTAAAAAAAGGATACTAGGAGAGAGCATAAACAATTGCAAAAGAAAGAAAAATATCACTGATCATTAAGATGAAATCCCAGATGACAAACTGAAGGCTCAGAAAAGTGGAAAAGAATATATTCTCTCTCTCTCTCTCTCTCTGTCACACACACACACACACACACACACACACACACATACAGGTGAAATTTCTCTCTCTCTCTCTCTCTCTCTCTTTCTCTCTGTCACACACACACACACACACACACACACACACACACACACACATACATACATACAGGTGAAATTTTGAGCCTCTGTACAAATCCAACACAAATTTTATAATAACTAGGCAATAGAATTTAGCTTCCTTTCTCATGGAGACACTGAAGGATCACAGTTTACTCCCTGACGATTTGTTGCCCTAGCTGTCCTTTCTAATTCAAGTTGCAATCGGGTCCAAAGCCCCAGCAAATTGGCTAAATAATAACATTTTGTCACATTGGCTGTCATTGGATGGATTAATTTTTTTCCCATTTTACTTTCATTGCCATGCAGTTTCTGCTATGGTGTGTACTATATCACTGCTGTTCACAGTACCCTTCATGGCATGAATTTATAATTGTGAATTCTGGCAAACAGTACAATACAGTATCAGACTGAGCTGGCTGTCTTAACACTAGCCAAGAACCTCATCGTGCAAGGATAAGGAAAAGCCAGTGAAAGGTAAGGCTCTGTCTAACTCAAGCCAGTTACCCAAGTCAGAATTTCACACTGGTGAATGTACATTAAGCTTGGGTCCGTGACTACGCTTGGGTCCGTGACTACTTCATAAACTTTTATAAGGAGTTACAGCATATATGCCCATTAGGTATTATAGACTCACTTTGTGTAACTGGAATATAACAGAATCAGA
Source organism: Schistocerca nitens (assembly GCF_023898315.1). Taxonomy (NCBI): domain Eukaryota; kingdom Metazoa; phylum Arthropoda; class Insecta; order Orthoptera; family Acrididae; genus Schistocerca; species Schistocerca nitens. The sequence continues at coordinate 263,162,296 of NC_064615.1, forward strand.
CCAAACTACTACTTCAGGACTTGTAAGTGTCAGTAATTAATAACATTTATTTGGGCATCACTGCTGACAATGATAGAATTAATGAATACATTACATTATTGAGTATTGTGTTAAATTATTAATGTTGTGCTGCTTGTGATTACAAGTTGTGGACTAGTATTTGTAGGAGAGAGCCAATGAATCATGTACATTGATCTGCAAACTATACGGATCTACTCGTAAGAAGAGGGATAAAATGTTGTGTGTCTGTGATCAAACCCTATGACATCAGTAGAGTGTCACGACAATTCAGTTAAGAATTACACGTTACTACAGCAGCATTTAGGGTGAACTTGAAATGATACATCAATTTTGATGGATTATATTACACAATAATTTAAAAATGGCTTCACAATTGAAACTTTACAGCAATTGAAGCAAATTTTAATATCCAATGGAGACAATGTGTCAGAATGTTATCACTTTGAGACATTCAAAATTAACCAAATGATTATTATAAGGCATGGGAAGTTAAGCAATGGCAGCAATGTACTTTATCTCAAAATACATGGACAGCAGCAGCATTTTTGCACATCAGTTGCTCCAAGACTAAGGCGTGATTTCTACTGCCAAGCTACAGAAAAATTAGTGGAGGATATCTGGATCCTCGATCAATGGAAGCTTATGTGGTTAGCTTACATCAAAAGTTTGATGAAATGGGAGCAATTTTGAATAAGATGATATAACCTTCAGAACAATTATGTTTCCTTCAAGTGAGCAGTAGTGTAGTTCACTGAAACAAACAATTTTATTGTTGGCTCTTTTATAACCATGAAGAGCACCTACAATGGAAGTCAGAGAGTGAGGAATTGAAAGTTCATGTCCAGTCAAATGACTCGGGGAGATTTCTTTCACTCTTACTGAAGCCAAGCAGTGCACACCAGTTCAGAAGAGTTCTGGTGAGACTACCCGACATTTGCTTATCCTCAGGCTTTGCTGCAATGGTTTCTAAAGCAAAGACGAGTAGTCTACATTTAGGCTGTAAAGTCACTATCATTAGGACAATTTGAAAGTGAGATGTAGAACATCTGAAGTGAGAAATTTATCATTTGGTGCTTTGTCTTGAATGTGAAAGGTGGCCTACTTCTAACAAATCCTATGTTAGTCGACACATTCACACCCATCAGAAAAACAGCTGGAATACCAAACTTCCCTGGCATCTCTCAAGTCTCTGAATCAACTTTCTGTTCCACTGTACCTAAAACATTCTAGTGACCACCTCCACAATGTGTCCAAGCATGCATTATATATATATATATATATATATATATATATATATATATATATATATAATGTTGTACTGTGCCAAAATCAAAATTAAGGACAAGTAAAACTTTAAAGAGTGATGAATCAGGTCACACGATGTGCACATCATATCTATCATATCTAGTAGGGTAGTGCTTCCCTAAATGCTTCGGACAATACAGACAGAAAAAGTATAGCACACAATGATAGGTAAGCAATTTAATGATAATAAAAACAATTTCATGGAGTTGGTTTTGTTTCTCTGTACACTCATATCAATGGATAACTCTTCCTTATTAGTTCATGAAACACTGATCTCTTTTTTTCTAAAAAGATCGACTAGAAGAAAAAAATGTGATGCAAAAAGTCTGACAGACTACAGTCAACAGATGGTCTACTTTTGACTGCTTTATATACTGAGAAGGTGATATGTGAGAAATGAATAGTAAAACAATTATGGCAGTCTCACAGCTTTTGTATGCACAGAGTAAGAAGCAACCAGTTGAGAAAGGCAACAACAGAGCATCTGGAGCTATGACACAGTCATTAACTCTTCCTGGTAAGCCCCAGAGCTTCCAACACATTGTCTTTGCTGTCAGACAACCTGGCAGCAAGTGGCAGCGACAGGGGAGGTGGCGACGGTGTATCCGGCAGGGATAGTGTCCAGTCCTGCGAGTGCACCTGCACAGAGGCACGTGTGTCACGGGGGTTTTCATGTCCGTGGCGGAGTGCTATGTGCCGTTTGAGTGTGCTCTCGGTGGAGAGCACACGCGAGCAGCGTGGGCAAACGAAGAGCCGCTCGAGACGCACACGCGCCTCCAGCATCAGCTCATGCTCTGTCACCTGCAGATGGTCACCTCCACCCCCATTGCACGCATAGTTGTGGCTGCGGTGCAGTTCACACGCCCCGTTAACGCGATGCAGGCTCAGCAGGATGCGCGCACTGAACCGCTGCTGGCAGTAGCGGCATAAGTAGCGGGCAGCACGTGCAGATCGTGATGTCAATAGGGGAGTTCCCGCCGTCAACCGGTGAGGGGCAGTCGCCGAGGGAACCGACTGCTGAAATAGTTCCAGGCATGCTGCAGATACCTGAACAGAAGATTTTGGGGCACTGCAGGATGACTGTGTCTTGGGTGACGGCAGTGACAAAGGGCTTCTCTCAGCACTGTCGCCTCTGTCCTCACTGCATTCTCTGTCCGTTCCTGAGGCCTCACCCCAGCTGAGATCGAGGTACCGCCTCTTCCTGTTGTAGTACCTCCGCGGAGGCACGCCGTTGCGGTGTGGCACAGAGAACCAGTCTACACTGCCAATGCTGGACGCCGGGCTGGGAGTGCGCAACCGACGTTCACCACTCTCTGCCGTTGCCTTGGATGGCAGCTGCGATCTGCAATACATCAGTGTTGTTATTATTCTGTCTTTAAAATGATGGCCAAGAAAAAAATATGGAGTTTAATAAAACTGCCCTCAAGAATTTTTCAATCTCATAAAGATAATTAAATTCATTAACACTTTTTTGTCATCAGTCCCCTGATAAGTCTGATGCAGCCTCCACACGATTTAGAGGTACTGCGTTTGACTAGTAATAAAATCCCCGTTTCCCACTGTTTAAATTTTGAATAAAAATCATGACAATGGCCACCGTTCATGTCATAGAGGGCAGTGCAACAAATAGAGGTTCAGGGTGCCCTTTTGCTTTTGGAGTGGGGAAACAGCTCTTAGAAGAGGATGAATCAGCAAAAATCTATGCAGAAGGCTAGGAAAACCACTGCATTAAACACACACACTGTGTAGCCACAGGAAATGTGGTCTATAATTATTTTACTACTATTGATTCATGTACATGATGCCTCTTTCAACAAAGACATTATTACTGTCAAATGGAACTATATGGTTCCAGAGACCTTTTAAAGTCTGAAACATCTGTGATGTATATATGCAGACTGAAGTGTGATGAAGGCCATGATTTGAACCCTGGCCTCATGCTCACTAAGCATATGTGCTAACCACTAGTCACTCTGGCAGAGTGGCTTTGCACAACTGTATGGACTAGCCTTGCATGCTTCCCTCCCCAATTCAAATTCCCATTCCTGGCTTTGGTAAAGATTTTCATTTGTCACTTCTGTTTGCATATATACGTCATAGATGTTTCAGACTTTTAAAGGTCTCTGGAATCATACAGCCTGATTTGATTAAAGCACTTATGCCTGGGCTTAAGACAGGATTAATTCAATGCTGGGGTGTTATTCCAATACAGTTGGGGATCCTCTGTAATGCTGTTCAAGTTTAGGGGGAATATCGAATGGATTGGGATCTGATTAGGATGTTTTACTGAGGAGGGAGGCATGATAGGGTAGTCTGTGCAGCTGTGCAAGGCCACTGTGCCAGGGTGGCATAGCGGTTAGCGCATCTGCCTAGTGAGCACGAGACCTGGGTTCAAGTCCTGGCCTTGGTACAAATTTTCATTTAAGATTCAATCTGCATATATACATTAATTTTGAATAATGAATGCTCATATTACAATTCCAATGAGTATTTGAGATGTGATTACTGCCTAATTGGCAGTAATTAAAGGAGGATAGCTCTTTCAAAACTGGCCCTCTTGAAATTGTATGAATTATGAATTTTATGCACAGAACATTGTTAATTTTAGAATTTCTGAAAAATAATGCAAATATTTGGCACAGTTTTCAACACATAATTGTTAACTTTAATATTTCTATAAAATTAAGTAAAACTTGTACGTTGAAAAGAAAAGTATCCTTCATGATGGTAGTGTTAGTTAAAATACACTGCTGCCCATTAAAATTCAGCGCGTATACGCGGACAAGGAAAAAAATTCTCGGATTTCCCGGTTACAAATACACTTTTTCCCGGGTCAAAACACGCTTTTTCCATGTTAAGTGACAGTATATTTTCCCTTATCAATCCTTTGAATGGTTATGGTTTTATACACGGGCTTAGAATTTTCTGGCACTTTAGAAAACGAAACTCAGGGAAAAAAAAAAACACGTTTTGGAAATATATTTGGGGTTGGGTTGTTTGGGGGAAGATACCAAACAGCGAGCTCATCGGTCTCATCGGATTAGGGAAGTCGACCGTGTGCTTTCAAAGGAACCATCCTGGTTATTTGGCTTGAGGGATTTAGGGAAATCACGGAAAACCTAAATCAGGATGGCCGGGCGCGGGATTGAACCGTAGTCCTTCCGAATGCGAGTCCAAATATATTTGATGTGCAGCAACATGTACGCTGCGTATTTTCGTATTACGAAAGTATACACTGGAATTCCACCAAACACCGCATGTTACTTTCCGAAGCATTGAAATCGAGACCGCGAAGCGCTTTTGTAAGCCAGTCATAGCCCATGTCACGTGATCTCGCCAGCCGATGACACCGGATATTCAGAGCATAGGATACATGATGTAGTCAGCCAACAGCAACATCATTGTTACGTAGCACGAACACACTAACAGTGAACGTTAATAGTTTAAATTAATATACATAGTGTTGCTACAAGAAAAGAAAAGCTTTCACAAATAATACTGGTCTCTAAGATTAATAAGCTGCAAGAGAATCTAAGCTTTCGCATATAATGTTGATCTTTTTTGCGTGTGTTACACTTAAAGACGCATTACAGAAATGTGCCAGTAAAATTTTTAATAATGAGATAAATGTGTGATCTTCAGGGTTTGAAATTCTTCTAAATGGCTCGTTATCAAAGAGTTGAGTTTTAAATGAGAGTCAAACATGCTGTGATTCGAGAAATTCATGGTACATTCTCGCACATAGTTCAACTTACGTAAAAGGATATTTACTTTTAAAGTAACGCTTTTCAAACCACCATTCGCAATATTTTCCCGCGACCTATTAGAAATTGGTTCATTTCAGCAGTTGCCAGAGAATGCAGATAACAGGCGACACCGCATTTGCGCAGCTATCATGACGTAGGAAGCCCATATGTACGTACGTGTAAAACATTGAAAGATCATACATTATGTCATAAAAGAAACAAGACATCAGAAGAGCATCGGAATTTCGTGAACCATACTAAAATGTGCTCATTTAAAGTGCATACTTAAAGTGCACATTCGTATGTCCAGATCCCAATGAAGTAGATCTCAACCTGATATTAAGCTTTTCAGTGTGGTTTTCGGGATGTAATTTTCTTGGAGCACCAGTACTGTATTACATCATGTTTGGTTCTTTATTATGATATGATGCCATACGTACTAGAAGATGAAAACGTGCACTAGAAATGCAGCGAACAGTTGAAACTAGTCAGTACTGTAGAATTAAACATTTCGTTTCAAATACATTGACTGCCTCTGCGGAAAAGGTTAATAAAATCCAAATTTCTTTAGCAAACAGACAGAAATAACTTCATTGTTCTGCAAGGCGATTAATGCTTGACTGTCAGAAAGGTGGAAACAAAATAAAATATGAAACTAATGACATATTTTAGGCTTCCGTAATTACGTGAATGCATTTTAATTCACTTGATACCTCCCGGCCACAGATATCTGTTTTGTTTTCATTTGACGTGAGAGTAAACAAAGGTGAAACAGCAAAATCACTAAATGTAAACACGGGTCATGTGGAGACTATCCACTATAACTCACGACTGCTCTGCGCATCAGCCTCAGATATACAGATATTTGCGAAACGGATCAATACTAAAAAAAATCGAATTTTCAAAAATATGTTCATCTCACAGCGCACATCTTTCTGAAAAGTCTGGAACATAAAACATATGTGTTCGAGGAAATGTAAGACATATTATTTGGTCTTAAGTGTGCCAAAGTGCAGTGCCACGCCTCTTTATAAAGCATTCTTTTATTGCACGTCACTGTATTTCACTCTGTGGAATTGAAACGTGTATATTTTGTAATGGATGCCATCAAACTATATTCAGGGCAGTGCAATTTGAAATGTCCTGTGCTGCCTCTCCTGCTCCAAGTCGGCCGGTTTTACAGCTTGCCCCCTCTTAAAAAAAATCTCGCAATTAATAGCGGATGGGATTATTTGTAATCGGGAGAACAAGAACTCTTCAGAAAATTTGCTCTCTTTATTGCCTATTAGCTAATAACTTTCTGTTTTGCGTGACATAAAATTAAATATAGGATACATAATAAAGACAAGAGACAAGCAAGAAAGTACACATTTCTTCAATCCTTAGGTTCTAGCATTCTTTTCTCTCTAATCTTGCTACAGCTTTACATAAATAATACCCAAGACTGGTGTGGTTTCTCGATCTGATTACGTCTATTTTGTCACTGTCTTCTAATTAAACAAAATAGGCGTTACTAATATTGCAGCAGTTTTGTAACACACACCAAATAAACGAAACAGTTTTGGCGCAAATGGCCATTTTTAAAACACGACGGAATATAGTTCACGAAGTACCAATATCAAATGCCTATTAGGCCTACTACAAGCAAAAAGCTTTATGTTAGGAAATAGTTTCACATTTTGTTCATACGCACCAGTTTCTCATGCATGAGATCAAAAAGCAGTATTACGAAATTTTTATATAAATATGGAATCATCTTATTCTTCCATAATTTGCATGATGTCCCCGTTTCTTCTCCTTCCTCGTTCTAACAATCTTGTCATCAACAATTCCGTAGCTATTCTTGCCACTGTCAAAATTTGTTCGCCCATTAACTTCACTAACCCTGCCAGAATCACTGGTTTAGTTATCTCATGATTATTTTCCGGTTAGGAGTTCTTACGTGTTCGCACAACACGTTTTCCGCGTTACTTCCAGAATAGAACTTAAGCGGCTGCTAGCCGGGGACTGTTCAACTGGTCCTTACTAGTGTAGCTACCTGGACAAAAATTTTCTGTCAAAATTTCATTTTCTTGGATACACCGAGAACATAATACGTAATCTTTCTAACCCGTTATTTCTGCCAGTCGTTTAATTTTCATCCTGGAAGTCTGAATCTATGGATTTCGCTAGTAATTATAACAACCCTGATCATTCGCAAACCCAATCAACCAGATAATCAAGATAGCGATTGGCATTCATCCGTTAGGCTTTACTCCGCTCAGCTTGTATAGCCCCGTCCCCTTTTGTCTGCGGGAAGTTTATTTCTAGATGCGACGAGGATTCACCTGACAGACACATCACGTACACTATGCACGCATTCAAAAATCAACTTCATGATTCATTCAGAAATCAACTTAAAATGTGTTGAAAAACCAACAGGGATGCGTTTCAAAATCATATGAATAAACGATAGACGAACGTGCACTGGATGCTAGGCGCTTTGTGAAACAAGTTTTTTTTCCCCTCAAGAATATGAATTTGGCGCCCCCTTTTCCCCGGTAGCATCTAGTTGCTTGCTGCGACTGCTTGCACAGCCAACGGTCACATTCCTGTAGCCAGAAGTGGGAGAATCTACTACTCAAACGCAACACAACTGCGCATGCGCATGAGCCTGCTCATAGCTGCTAAAACGAATCAAATGTAAACAGTTGTGACTTCACGCTCATCGGAGGCAATTTGTTGTTATGAAGCATTGCATAGTCTTCCTAAAGCCTTTGACACATTTTGCTGTTGGCAGAGGCTCGCATGACCACTGTGTGTCATTGTTGTAAATGGCGCATTTCCTTTGCAATTTAAGTTATTTTCGTTTTTTTCTCTCGTTTATGTTTTATTGTTGAAGTATTATCCTGCAGTAGCGGGATCAGTAATATCCTTTGTTAGAGTATCGTTTCTTACCCGTCAAAATTACAAAAATTTAACTGAAAACTAAAACAACGAAAAATTCCCGGAATTCTCAAAAATTCCTGGGCTTTTCGTGGTTTTCTCCCGGATGAAAATATTCCCGGGTTTTTCCCAGATCTCCCGGTTGTCCCGGGTCATATACACTCAGAAATTGGAGCACTAAGAAGGCAGCCAATGGTGAAACTGTATTTATTGTGCTGATGCACTACAATAAGAACAATGATCATCATCATCTTTGTTTTCCAGTTCTGGCTGGGTCTGTTTAGAACGTAAGTCTCTCGATCTCTTTCTGTCTTTCCACCATGTTTCTCCCTGTATTCTGTCTTAGTCTTCTCCCTCTTCTTCACACATTCCTTCAATCCAGCAATCCATCTGTCTCTCAGTCTTCCTCTATGTCTCTTGCCTCCTATCATCATTTCATGAGATTGTCTTGGTGTCCCGCCAACTCTAGTTCTTTCAACATGTATGCACCATTTCAATCTTGTCTTATCTATGGTCAATTGCATGAGCTTCTCCCTATTTCTTTCCCCATTTCATTCCTTAATCTATCCCTTCTAGCTGATCTACCCTACTCATGTGCCTTTTCTTCATTATTTACATTTCCAATATGTACATGAGTAATGGGGCATAATATTTTTGATATGACACTTGCTTATTATGAGGGTGATTTCAAAAATTCTCAGAATCACCATGAGAGATCAGTGCTATTGCAACAAGTTGTTCACATGATATTCATTGGACTGTTGCCTGTAAACACATGCCACATCTGTGCTCTCATAAGAGAGCTGTGGCAGTGACATGGCTCTGTTGTTGTTCCCGTGTAGTGACTTGTGATGATGGAAAAAATTGAGATTCGAGGAGTGATTAAGTACTTCGCAAAGAAAGGTATGAAAGCAGAAGACATTCATGCTGATTTCCAGAATACACTGGCAGACTCTGCTCCTTCATATTCAACTATTGCCAAGTGGACAAATGAACTTAAATCTGGCGGGGAGAGCTTAGATGAGGATCCATGCAGTGGTCGGCCAAGATGTGTCACTAGTCCAAAAATCATTGCAAAAGTGCATAAAATGTCACGGAGGATCTCCAACAAAGTGCGTGAAATTGCTTACGCTTGCCAGATGTCATCTGAAAGGGTGTATCACATTTTAACTGAAAAATTAGAAAAGAAAAAATTATCTGCAAAATGGGTGCCGCGACTCTTGATGCGCGCCTGCACATATGTGCCATCACTGTAGCAAAATTACACAGACTAAGGTATGAATTGTTGCCACACCCACCTTATACACCTGATATGGCTCTCTCAGACTTCCATCTCTTCCCAAAACTGAAAATTTTTCTTGGTGGAGGAAGATTCATTTCAAACGAGGAATTGATAGCCGGAGCTGACAACTATTTTACAGGCCTTGAGGAAACCCATTTTTGAGGTGGGATCAAGGCTCTGGAACATCATTGGACCAAGTGCATTAATATACAAGGAGACTACATTGAAAAATAAAAAAAGTTTCAGTGATGTAAGTACTTTTTTTCTATTCCATTCCGAGAACTTTTCAAACCACCCTCATAGTTGGCAGTACATCCTTACTCCATATCTGGCTTCTTAAACTCTGCAGAAATCCATGTCCTAGCCTCCCTCTTTCATCAATCTCCTTATGATTCCTCCCATTATCTTCTGTTATGCACCCAGCTACTTTAAACTTTCCACTTTCTTTAGTATTCACCCTCTGATACTAATGTCTATTGCTAATCTCATCTCATCCTCTTTGTCATCATCACTCAATTACATTGAAGGTGATTCGGGGGTATACAAGACTCAGAATTTTTAGTAAGCAGAGTTGCCACCTCGGGCAGAAACAACAGTTCTAACTCACTCAGGCACTGAATGGAACTGAGCTCGGATGACATACATGGGTACGTGATTACACATAGTCTCAAACCTATGCCAGAGTTGCGTGCCACAATCAGATTTTTTTCAGTGGGTGTGGGACCTGGCGAGTGTGCTGTCAATCAGACATCCTCTGTATAGGTAGATCAGGACACCACAGTCAGCATATATTCCCACATTGTATTGTTCAGACATAACATTGTGGAGACTTTGAAGATATGGCAGAGCCACCGGCCTTAATGAGCCAGAAATGTAGTGGTTGCTGTCCACATTATCAGTTATGTGAATGAGAGGTGATCATATTGAGTACCCAATGGCACACAATGTCATCACACTGAGTGCTGAGCCAATATGGCAATGACAAATGCAATCTGGCAATGTTCGGTTTCCTCAAGCCTCCACACACAGACACAGCCATAGTGACGCAGTACACAGAACTGGGAATCGTCAGAAAAGACAGGGTGGTCTCTCTTCTGTGTCCTGTGTCGTCATCGGGTGCAACACTGATGGCTCACCTTTGTCTGCTGTCACATCGAGAAACAAGATGCTGGCAGCTACGAAAAAAGCTTTTATGGACAGATGATTTATGTTAAGACAAGAGCTTACTTCCTTCCTCTTCATCAACACTATCACTGACACTTCGATACTAGCACGATGGAGCAAGAGTAATGAGGCATACGTAAGATGGGCTTACAACTATGGATTGCCCCTGACTGGATTCATCAGTATGGTATGTTAAAATTGTGTCCTTGTATAGTATTATAAAGCAACAAATTAAAAAGCTATTCTCCAAGATTTTGCATCTTTAAATTTTGTCAATTCTAAAATAAAGATGTGTCTAAGGAGTCACGGCAAAGATATGATAGTGCAATAACAACTATACCCTCATCTGAAACCAATGTTTTACTTAAATTCTGGAGTGTTTCATTGACCTTATTATACCAGTTTTCAATAATTGTTCTGTGAGAAATCAAGCAATGGAATGGAACGGAGGTGTTGAAAGTTGGAAGATCCAATTTTCTACTGTTGTTGCCAAAGCTGCCAGCAATACTTTGTTCAAGCAAAGTACTTCAGGTGTTCAGGAAAACTTTTGGCATGTGGTTCCACAAAGTTGCCACCACACATACTGCCAAAGTTGCCACCACACATACTGCCAGGCTTTCTTGCCAGTGCATGTGGTATTCACTAGATGTTTCTATGCAAGGACGCCCTTTTGCAAAATCTGCAGTGGACATTGTAAGGATACAACCCTTACATGGGCTGATCAGCCAAAGAAACATGTTATTCAGTCAGAATGCATGTTTTGCGCAATATCATCATCATAATGTACAACAACACAAATATGAGCAAAAGTGCACACGCGCGTGCGCACACACACGCACACGCACACACTAAAATTAGCTACACAAGGCACCTACAGTTGAGACTCATCTAGAGACATCGCAATGAGCTGGTTTGTCCCAGGAGAGTGTAATAGGACTGTTGCTGTTCGACTTACAAGGGAAAATTGCCAACTTGAATTCATATTATAAGAAGGAAAAAAGCAAGATATCAGCTCCAGTAATCGACCCTGTGCAAAAATAAATGTGCGCCACAATTCTGATAGTGTGCAGTTATGACATTCTGAATTTGCAGCTTCTGAACTTTTCACGGCCATCATTTGTTCATCATTTCCTCTATCTCACTGCATCTGTCTGATGCCCAAGAGCAAAATAGTTTTTAGAGGAGTGACAGCCAGCACCCTCCTATTCATGGCATGTTGAAGTTGAGGGAAGATTAAGGGGTAGGGGGTCACGTCTGCCGAACATGTTTTGAAATGTTGTTTGAGAACACATAATATGTCAACGTCACGCACGTGTCTTCTATTTTAACTATACACAACTCAAAATCAAAATTAATATGCCTGAGCAACTGAATAATAGTATAAAATGTCGTTTACAGTTTGCAATTTACAAATTAATCGTGCCAATCACATTGGAGAATAGCACAAATCCTGCTAATGTATTGCACTTCAGCAGTGTCAGCTCTTCAATTCAAAGAAATATCAACAATGTTAATCCTTAAACAGTGCTACACTACTTCTTTAATTATGCACTCATTCATTTCATTAACATACACTCCATTCTGAATCACGACATAAAAGTGTTTGAAGCAAAGAGATCTCCGACACATGTTACATGTTAGAAACACAATGAACAAAGCACTATTGCTTATTGGTTTACTGAAAATTATGAACACAAACCCGTTATTCACTATGCTGTACATTACTTCAGGCTTGGACATTAGGTGGTTGCAACTGGGTGAAGCGGGTGACAACTGGTGCCACAAAAGTTTAAAAGCTGTACATTCAGGATGTCATAACTGCGTGTCACTAAAGTTATGGTCAAGATTTTCACATACGGTCAATTGTTGGGGTGATATCTTGCAAGCGTGCAGTTTTCTTCTCAAAATATGTGGTCAAGTTGGTGGTGTTTCGTTGTTGGTATATAGTAACAGTTGAAATCTTCGGATTTTCAAAGATCATGAATTTGCCTATGAGTCTTGTAAGGCACCATGTTATTAATGAAGAGAAATGCAAAGTTTCACATTTTGTGAAATGGAGAAGTATGGTATCCTTTGGCTACCAGATCAGTGAGACACAACTACAGTCAGTCATGTCATACCCACATTTTGGAGTAACAATATGTAGAGAGGTCTACAAAATGGAAATCACATAACACTAAATAACACTACCGTATTTACTTGAATCTAAGCCGCACTTTTTTTCTGGTTTTTGTAATCCAAAGTAAGCGGAAGTTCTGAAAAATGTTGGTAGGGGTCACCACAACTAACTTCTGCCTTCAAATATATGTAGCACAACACAGGTATGCTTTGCCAGGCACCAAGATAAATACTGGCGCCAAAACCTCTGTGTCAGTAAATAAATTAAAAGAAAAGGTAGAAGAATGTAAACATTATGCCATGTATTCTTTCGTGTTTGCTGCTATCTCATTTAAATCCTGTCTGCCTAATAAACTACGAAACTAGACCATGACAACAGCAAACGTGGATGAATATACATATCATGTCATGTTTATATTCGTATTATTCTTATGCTGAATAGTGATACAGTCAGAAATGAAGCACGGCAACCGACTAAATTTTTAAATCTAAGGTGACTCTAATTTCTGTGCAGAATGTAATGTACTAAAGAGGTATCTGCAAAGATTTTCAAACGGAGAAAAATTTTCGCTAAACTCTCGTTCAGAACATCTGTCATACGCAGCTATTATTTGGTTCTTGTTGATCATTATCAGAGAAAGCAGCAATGTAAGTAACAACAAATAGCCGTCTCTTGCCATTGTTTTGCTAATGAGATAATTCCTCTTTTTTTTATTGTAAGCAGTGGTAGCGCGCACTAAGCAAGCCACGCCACGAGCGGCGACAGGCCGTAAACACTCGTTATCAGAATGCAACAAATAATGCATAACACAGTACAATAATGCATTTTCAGCTTAGAGTGACGTAAACACCTATAACAAAGAGAATGGCACTTATCAGATCAAAGCAAAATAAGCAATCGATTCAAACCAGACGAAGCACGTGAAAAAGGAAGGGTACCCGTATAAATACGGACAGAGTACCTGACACATAGCAATGGCTACGTGGTAAAGCTTAACTGTTAAGCTTACGACTTGAACCAAACTACTGTAGCTGTATCTTCATCCATTCGACCTCAATTGTGTTTCACGTTACAATCGACCAATTTGTTTCGATTTGGAGGAGCGGTCTAATGCTTTTCTCTCACGTTGAATTTTGAGTCTCAAATTGCAGGAGCGGCTTAGATTCGAGTGCGGCTTACATTCGAGTAAATATGGTACTTTTGCCCAGACTAACAAGTAGGTTTTGGGAGGATATAAAAAAAAAACGTTACATAAATTGGTGTAATAAATTTCACCCTCAATACAATACTATGAAAAGGAAAGTTGCTACTCACTATACTGATGCTGAATCACAGGTATGCACAACAAAAAAGACTGTCACAAATAAAGCTTTCGGCCTGTATGGTCTTCGTCAAAAATAGAGCACAGACACGGGCACTCACACAACTCGCACACACGTGACTGCAGTCTCAGACAACTGAAGCCGTACTGCACTCTGAGACTGCAGTCATGTATGTGCAAGTTGCATCTGTGTGTGTGTGTGTGTGTGTGTGTGTGTGTGTGTGTGTGTGTGTGTGTGTGAAGGCACTACTGGCCGAAAGCTTTATTTGTGACAGTTTTTCTGTTGTACCTATCTGCCACTCAGCATCTCCGCTATATGGCGAGTAGCAACTTTCCTTTTCATAATTTTGTTACATTCCATCATGTGTTTTCCATTGTTTGATTTTCACCCCCAATGCAGTTGTTGGACTTGAAACTTGACCATTTTGAGGGCAAAAAAAGATGCAGTGAATGCAGACTGAAGACTTCATCTCATGCAGCTAGGTAGGAGTGATACAAACCAGAGCGAGACTGGTGCAGTAAGTTCCACACTCCACAACAAACAATGGTTACCAGTGGACAGTTGGAGAATGCTTGTGGGGTTATAACTGCTTAAATGTGATCATGTCTGGAAGGTATGATTACCTACCTCTGTTTAACTGAAATAATTGTCTAACTTAATTTATGTCAAACCAACTTCTGTTTAGTTGTACATGGATGCTAACGACCCATCTGTTTTGCAGTCAAACACAAGAGGGGCAAAAACGAAACAAAAATGTTGCGTTTTCTTTTGTAGTGATTGTTCTTATGGCTCTGAATCTGTTTAAGTCTTTCTGAGAATTTAGTTGGTATTTTGTGGTTAAATTAATCAATCTATTGAAAGATCAAGACCCTAGTAGATAAAGATTGATGAAACTGAAATAAAACTGCACAAGGCACTATTTTAAATTCAATATCACTTTGGAAACAGAAACAATTATCACATGAAAACTCTGTTTTTGTTCAGTGGTAAACAGTGACCTTAATATAGAGTGAGGGCTCTTAAATCTCTAACAAATTACAGTTAAAGATACTGAAAATTTTTCTTGGAAGTATGAGTGTAAACTAAAGCCTCTTTTTGCTCAGAAATGTGGTAGTATACAAAATAACTGTGATATACATGAGTTCCAGCAGAGTGATTTTTCACATTACTAATCAAAATGCTCGTACCTGGACTTCTGCTGGTCAACTCCATCAGGTGGCGTGAGGAACGGTGTGGGAGACAACTTCTCATTCGCTGGAGGAGTGGTGCACTGCACAAGTAGGCCAGTGGAGTGCGGGCGGTCGGTGCGGGTTTTTGTGGAGATTGCAGGTGGCAGCATTGGTGGCGGAGGGGACGGAGAGTCGGGAGGAACCGGCCCCACGGATGGCCGCTGAGGCGTCAATATGGGAGGTGAGGGCGTCGTCACGGTGGCAGATGGTACAGGCGGAGATGTCGCAGAGTCACGGAGCGGTGGCTGTGGCAGCTGGGTGCACTCTCGCAGAGCGACCCGCACACGCTCAACAGCGTCCTGTTGAACGTTGCGCCAACGCTCCACCTGCGGCTGCTCCGCCTCGCCTCTGTTAACTTTGTACATTGTCTTCACTGGATGCAAATGGCTGCCGTAGAGCTGACTCACAGCCTCCATCTCCTGCAAAACAGTACTGCCTCTTAATCCAGAAAAAGCACTTTATCTGCAATCACGGTTTATTACACAAGTCACCGTGCAGAGCACAGCAGCAAGATTGTCTATTATCTAATGACCTCGTCTACATAACATAACATAACATAAACGACAATAAGTTCATAAATGAAAGTGAGAAAACAGACACAAGAACATGAGCAAATAGGACAATCAAGGCAGATGATCTCAATATCCAGCTTGGGGATTGGCGTATTTATGGAATTCATTTTAGCAAATTTTGAGGCCGATGGCAAACACCTATACAAACTGTGGCTATAGAATAATGGGACTGATACTGTCACAGAGTACATACGCATGAGCCAAAGATGAACAGCCAATATCTGTAAAGCATGAAGGCTTCTAAGTCAAGTGCAGCATCTCTGCTGTCTGCAGAAAAATCAGTGTGGCCATGGCCTTTGTTTGTGTAAGAGCTGTCATTCTGTGTTTCCAGCAAAATGATAAGTGGACATATCTTTTTTTAAAAGAAGTGTATGGCAAAGACTGTTTGTGACATATGCGAGTTTATGAGTGCTTCAAGCGTTTCCAAGACAGTCGAGAAGATGTTGAGGGTGACTTATGACTGTGATGCACTTCGACATCTAAAATGGATTGAAGAAGAAGAAGAAGAAGAAGAAGAAGAAGACGACGACGAAGAAGTGGAATAATCTGATTTGATCTGACCACTGGTTGTGTATTCGATCAATTCCTGAAACTATAAGATCAACAAAGAATGTGTAGCGCAAATTTTACATAACCAATTCAACATGAGAAAAATATGCGTGAAACTGGTGGCAAAAAGTCTCACAATTGAAGAAAAAGAAGCTTTCAAATTCTATTACATCATGGTGTTTCTCAGACACTGATATCATTATGTTACACACTGCCGCATGACACACTACAATTAGGGAGCTGTCTAGTGACGGAGGTTTGCAACTTGTGTCAGCAACGCAGAAGTTGACTCAGTAATACGTGTGATGCATCACACTTGAACCGATGCTGAGAACAGAATAAAAAAAATGGAGGCATTATTTTTCATCACACCCTTGTGCATAATTTATTTCCTAGAAGCATCAATATAAAAACACTGTCCAGATTCAAAAACAAACTAAGGTATCATTCATCCATAGTTTCTTCTTGTAGTTTTCTGACATTTTGATATAACACATTTAATATGTTTCATGACTTCAAACTGCAAATTGGTGATGCCTTTGTTGTTAAATGTGTTAATAATTGGCGCAGCTCTTCTGTGGCCACTGGTGGCCTTGTGGCAGTCAACACATTAAGAACAAGTTTAATTCTAACTTCACGCTGTTCAATTAAAGTGTCATTGATAGTCACCAATTCCCAACATAGTCATTTGCTCTTTACTTCCTTCTTCTTCTTCTTCTTCTTCTTCTTCTTCTTTTGGCAGCTCTCTGGGTCTGTGTGTCTGTAAGGTTAACATTAAAAATAATATCTGAAATAGTCTCTCACTTAGTTGCTATTTTTGTCACAAAGCTTAGTTGCTCATAACACAGGTAACTAACTGCTGTTCCATTTCTCATATAACTGTCTACAGCAATTTGTTCGAATGGCACTGAAATATATGTATTTTCTTTACATCAGCAATTTCTCTAAAATACTGATCATTTCCAGCAAAATGACAATCTCATAAACACATCAGCACATTAAAACCAGTCCCTACTGAGAGCACAATGCACTGTACAGATACTGCCTCTACAGTGAAACACTGTTGCTGCACCTAACAGCCAAATTGGTAATTTTGTTGTGATGGTTTGTGACAAACTTTTCAATGAAAAAAATTGTCAGTATTGATGTGGTAAATTTACTCAAAATGGCAGATGGCGAAAATTTATATAGTGGACAAGGACTCCTGGTGTTTCATCCACAAAATACCTGTAAGGAAAAATGTTATTAAATTCTTCAATACTGCAAGCCCTTCATTTTAATTGCAAGATTCATTTGCCCATTCTATGAAGAATGTAATTATGAATTCATTGTGGCATGGGTCTTGCACTATTTTGGAACATATTTCTCAGTCCTTGTTTTTACATTTTTTCCTTTTGTTTACTCCTTTTCATTCTTTATAATTTCTCAAACAAAACCATGTTCTGGAATTTACTACGTACTTAATTTTACATGTTACTTAGCTCACCATTATTTTAGTCTTTCCCTCCTTGTGGTGGCATGTCTTCCTATATTCAGATTCATCTAAAGATTTTGTGTGTGTGTGTGTGTGTGTTTTTACAAAAATGTCTATGAAAATATTACAGCTATACACATACAATCCAATTACTTTCATTTACTGATTGAAAATTATCTGCTTCAGCACCTAGTTCCAATAAAATCTGAAACCACATACAGTAAATAACCAACTCAACTTCAAACACAGTATGATTGTCTACAAAGATTCGGCCTCCATTGAAACATGCACAAGATTGGGTACCTCAGAAAGTTCCATCTTCTTGAACTATTTAATTAATGAAGCTGGATAAATTCTGGTGGATAAATTCTGATATCTAAATTCTTAACAACAGAGTGACACCTGTGTGAATGAGGATGTGTGAGCAAGAATCAAAGCAACCTGAATGCAATTCACACACATCACTGGTGTTCTTTGTGATAAGAAGATGCCTATCCACCTAAAATCAAAGTTATATCACACAATGGTGAGGCTTCTTGTACTATATGGTATTGAGCATTAGCCCAAGCCAAGAAGTGCCGCTCACTGACTGCGTGCCCTGGAAATGCAGATACTACGAAGATTATTAGACACTTCTCTGCTGAACCACATCCACAATACAACAGTTCAACAAATAGCTGGAGTGGCTTCAATCAATGAGAAGATACAAGAACATAAAGTTCATTGGTATGGACACATCATATGGACACTGCATTGCTCAGTCATCACCTAGGCTACCTTCTCACTGTTGAAGGCCAGAGGCACCAATGAAGATCTGAATTATGGTGGCTGGACACTTAAACACAGATCTAAGAGCAAGAAGCCTAAATCCACAGGAAAGTGGACTCTTTTCCAATGGGAAGGCTCTAGGAAGAAGAATTTTGACTTCTTTATTTTTGGTTTGTGCAGAGGGGGGGTGGGGGTGGGGGCGCAGAGGAGAGAGGGAGGGGGAGAGGGGGAGAGGGGGAGAGGGAGAGGGAGAGGGAGTGTGTGTGTGTGTGTGTGTGTGTGTGTGTGTGTGTGTGTGTGTGTGTGTGTGTGTGTGTGTGTGTCAGGTGGAGGAGCGGAGGGGGGCGGGGGGGGGGGGGGGGGCGTCACGTGATGTGCACTTCCTCTGGCTCAGTAGCCTAAGTCTTTCAAATGGATACTTCTTTGGTGGTTTGTGTGACCCCACTCAACTCCTGTTATCCTACTGAGAAAAGGTGACCTACAGTTTAATATGGAATCCGAACTATGTGCTGTTTCGGGTGAATCTTCACGTCACTGAGAGGTGAATGCTACATTCAAGACAGACTGAAAAAGTGCATTTTCTGACTGGGATTCAACACCATGACCTTCTGGGTTCCAGGCACATGCTTTACCATTAGACACCAGGCCTGGCAGTAGCACCGGTTACTTTCACATAAAATGTAACTGGAAGCAGTTATATTGGAGCTTTTCCGTATGGATTCACTTCAATATTCAGCTCTTTAGACTCAGCACATGTGTGTATCATTCAATGGTTGCAGTTGATATACTACATTAATTATTCTGCTGCTTTTACATTTGTAATAAAATACAATGTGCATTTGATAGCTTCAGTGCAAGCTCACAGGTGTAGTTTAGAGATTAGGATCATTTGCATATATAAATAGTTTTCTCATGTTTGCGTATCTGCTCGTCACATATATCACAGAGAGGTGGATCCTGGAAAGAGTCTGGCAACCTCATGTTTTGTTGTTGTTATTATTGTTGTTGTTGTTGTTGTTGTTGTTGTCGTCGTCTTCAGTCCACAGACTGGTTTGATGCAGCTCTCCATGCTAATCTATCCTGTGCAAGCTGCTTCATCTACAAGCAACTACTGCAACCTACATACTTCTGAATCTGCTTAGAGTATTCATCTCTTGGTCTCCACACTGGACTCCAATACTAAATTGGTGATGCCTTGATGCCTCAAAACAGGTCCTACCAACCAATCCCTTATTCTAGTCAAGTTGTGCCACAAATTCCTCTTCTCCCAGCAGTATCAGTATCTCCTCCTTAGTTACATGATCTACCCATCTAATCTTCAGCATTCTTCTGTAACACCACATTTCAAAATCTTCTATTGTCTTCTCGTCTAAACTATTTATCGTCCATGTTTCACTTACATACATGGCTATACTCCATACAAATACTTTCAGAAAAGACTTCCCGACACTTAAATCTATACTCAGTGGTAACAAATTTCTCATTTTTGGAAACACTTTCCTTGCCATTGCCAGTCTACATTTTACATCCTCTCTACTTTGACCATCATAAATTATTTTGCTTCCCAAATAGCAAAACTCACCCACTACTTGAAGTGTCTCATTTCCTAATCTAATTCCCCCAGGATCACCCGATTTAATTAGACTACAATCCATTATCCTCATTTTGCTTTTGTTGATGTTCATCTTATATCCTCCTTTCAAGAAAATGTCCAATCCGTTCAACTGCTCTTCCAGGTCCTTTGCTGTCTCGGAGAGAATTACAATGTTACTGGCAAACCTCAATTTTTTTATTTCTTCTCCATGGATTTTAATTCCTACTCCAAATATTCTTTTGTTTCCTTTAGTGCTTACTCTATATACAGATTGAATAACATCGGGGATAGGCTATAACCCTATCTGACTTCCGTCCTGACCACTGCTTCCCTTTCATGTCCCCAGATTCTTGTAACTGCCATTTGGTTTTTGTACAAATTGTAAATAGCCTTTCACTCCCTGTATTTGGCCCCTGCCATCTTCAGAATTTGAAAGATAGTATTCCAGTCTACACTGTCAAAAGCTTTCTCTAAATCTACATATGCTATAAACTTAGGTTTGCCTTTCTTTAATCTATTTTCCAGGTAAGTCGTAGGGTCAGTATGGCCTAACTCATCTTCCCCAAGGTCAGCTTCTACCAGTTTTTCTATTTGCCAGTAAAGAATTCATGTTAGTATTTTGCAGTGGTAAATTATTAAACTGATAGTTCGGTAATATTCACACCTGTCAACACCTGCTTTCTTTGGGGTTGGAATTAATATATTCTTCTTGAAGTCTAAGGGTATATCGCCTGTCTCATACATCTTATTCAGCAGATGGCAGAGATTTGTCATGGCTGGCTCTTCCAAGGCTGTAAGTAGTGCTAACGGAATATTGTCTACTCCCGGGGCCTTGTTTTGACTTAAGTCTTTCAGTGCTCTTTGAAAGGTCTTTCAGTGCTCTGTCAAACTCTTCACGTTGTATCATATCTCCTATTTCATCTTCATCTATGTCCTCTCCCATTTCCATAATATTGCCCTCATGTACATCGTCCTTGTATAGACCTCATGTCAGATATTGATAAATGAGATTGCTCCACATGAAAAATTTCAGTTAATTTTGAAGTCAATGATTGTCACTCAGTGTGTTAAAAACTTTGTCCAAGGGCTGAAAAATAACGCATATAAAAAAAGAGAGAAAAGGGCTTCATCAATTAGTCATATTTGGTCAATCAACTTACACAAAGATATGGGTGCAACAATTTGTGAAGATATGAATGAAATTATCGCATAGACTCAAGCATAGGTACAGCAGGTAATAGACTCTGGTTTACTGGCACAATACTGGGAAAATGCAGTCAGCCTACAAAGAAGACTGCATACGGAACA
Organism: Schistocerca nitens; assembly: GCF_023898315.1. Classification (NCBI taxonomy): domain Eukaryota; kingdom Metazoa; phylum Arthropoda; class Insecta; order Orthoptera; family Acrididae; genus Schistocerca; species Schistocerca nitens. The sequence continues at coordinate 263,183,674 of NC_064615.1, forward strand.
CTCATGCTACACATCTTAGAACACTGTTTAAGTGTGTGGGACCCATACCAAATTGGTATCTAATGTATTCACGTAAAAATAGCATGAATATGTTCATTTTGTTCACAGCACGGCATCAACAAAGTGCTGAACAATTGAACCAGTAGACATCTGAAGACAGATGTCAAGCATCTTTCGAAAACCTACTTACAAACTATTAAGTGGGGATCATCAGAATATAATGTATAGTCCCACAGAAACCATGAAGACAAAATTGGACTAATTACAGCACACAAAGAGGCATTTAATGAATCGTCCTTCCCACACTCCATATCTGAATGGATGGAGAGAAACCCTAAAATGTGGTAGAATGGGAAGTAATGTCTTCCATGCACTTCACTGGAGTTTGCAGAGTACACCTGCAGCTGTAGAACAGACATCAAACAGAACTATAAGCACTAATATTTGAGCAAAATAAGGCAACAGATATAATGTCAGGAAACACTTTAGTTATCTAAACAACAAAGGGACATGTATTCCCCCCATGAACTAAAGACATTGCCTTTAGTGGTGAAGCTTGCATGCCTCCGCAATGCAGATATCCGTACCATAGGTGAAACCACAATGTAAGGGTATCTGTCGAGAGGCCAGACAAATGTGTGGTTTATGAAGAGGAGCAGCAGCCTTTTCAGTAGTTGCAAGGTTATCAGTCCAGTTGATTGACTGATCTGGCTTTGTAACAGAAATCACAACAGACTTGCTGTGCTGGTATTGCGGACAACTGAAAGCAAGGAGAAACTACAGCCGTAATTTTTCCCCAGCGCATGCAGCTATACTGTATGGTTAAATGGTGATGGCATGCTCTTGGGTAAAATATTCCAGAGGTAAAACAGTCCCCCAGTTGGATCTCCAGGCGGGGGTCACTCAGGGGGGAATGTCGTCATCAGCAGAAACAAAACTGGCGTTCTACAATTCAGAGTGTGGAATGTTAGATCTGTTAATAGGGCAGGTAGGTTAGAAGATTTAGAAAGGGAAATGGACAGGTTGAAGTTGGATATAGTGGGAATTAGTGAAGTTCAGTGGCAGGAAGAACACAACTTCTAGTTAGGTGAATGTAGGGTTGTAAATACAAAGTCAAATAGGGGTAATGGAGGAGGGGTTTAATAATAAATAAGAAAATAGAAAGCCCACGTTTACCACAGCAGTACAAGTTTATATGCCAACTAGTTCCACAGATGCTGAAGATATTGAAGAAAAGTATGATGAGATACAAGAAATATTTCTGATAGTTACGGGAGATGAAAATATAAATGTGATGAGGGGCTGGAATTTGACAGTAAGAAAAGGAAGAGAATGAAAAATAGTAGGTGAATATGGACTGGGGCAGGGGGGATGAAAGAGGAAGCCAAATGGTAGAATTCTGCACAGAGCATAATTTAAATCATTGCTACTGCTTAGTTTAAGAAATCACGAAAGAATGTCGTATATGTGGAAGAGACACTGAGACACCAGACAGTTTCAGATTGATTATAGAATGATAAGACAGAAATTATAGAACCAGATTTTAAACTGTAAAACATTGCTGGGGGCAGATGTGGACTCTGACCACAATCTATTGGTTATAAATTGTAGATTAAAACTGAAAAAACTGCAAAAAGGTAGGAATTGTAGATTAAACTGAAGAAATTGCAAAAAGATAGGAAAACAAGGAGATGGGACCTGTATGAGTGGAGAGAAGCAGGGGTTGCTGAGAGTTTCGGAGGGAGCATTAAACAATTATTGACTAGAATGGGGGAAAGGAGTACAGTAGAAGAGGAATGAGTAGCTTTAAGAGATGAAATAGTGAAGGCAGCAGATGACAAAATAGGTAAAACAATGTCTCGTAGATATCCTTGGATATCACAGGAGACACTGAATTTAATTGATGAAAGGACAAGATATAGAAGGGCAGCAAATGAAGCTGGTGAAAGGGAATGTCAATGTCCAAAACATGAAATTCACAGAAAGTGCAAAATGGCTAAACAGGAATGGCTAGAGGACAAATGTAAGGAATTAGATGCAAATTTCACTAGGGAAAGAGGAGTCTTCTCTTTGAAATGCTGAAGGTAGCAGGGGTAAAATACAGAGAGTGAAAGGCTATTTACAACCTCTACTAAAACCAGATGGCAGTTATAAGAGCCGACGGGGCATGAAAGAGAAGCACTGCTTGAGAAGGGAGTGAGACAAGGTTGTAGCCTATCCCCAATGTTATTCAGTCTGTACATTCAGCAAGCAGTAAAGGAAACCAAAGAAAAATTTGGAACAGGAATTAAAGTTCAGAGAGAAGAAATAAAAACAGTGAGGTTTCCTGATAGAATTGTAATTCTGTCAGAGACAGCACAGTACTTGGAAGAGTACATGAGTGGAATCAACAGTGTCTTGAAAGGAGGTTATAAGATCAACATCAACAAAAGCAATACAAAGTTAATGGAATTTAGTCGAAATGAATCAGGTGACACAAAGGGAATTTGATTACGAAATGAGACACTTAAAGTAGTACATGAGTTTTGCTATTTGTGTAGCAAAGTAACTGATAATGGCTGTAGTACAGAGGATATAAAATGTAGACTGGCAATGGTAAGAAAAGCATTTCTGAAGAAGAGAAATTTGTTAACATCGAATACAGATGTAAGTGTTAGGAAGTTATTTCTGAAAATATTTGTATGGAGTGTAGTCGTGTATGGAAGTGAGACATGGATGATAAACAATTTATAATTTTAATATAACATTCTACAGAGATCAGCGATCTTACTGTGATAAAATTATTTAAAAGCAGTCTTGATCGCAGCCAACGTTAACTTCAGGCCGGTTTCGGCCTTTTCATTACGGGCCATCACCAGAGTTTGCAACATGTGGATGACGGCAATGGCACCATCACCGTAATCTAGATGGTGCAAATTCTGATGATGGCCCATAATTAAAAGGCTGAAACTGGTCAGGAGTTAACAATGGTTGTGATCTAGATTGCTTTTAAATAATTTTATACGCAGCTTACACAAGAAAAGAGTAGAAGTTTTTGAAATAATAAATAATGCTGAATATTAGATGGGTAGAGCATGTAAGTAATAAGTAGATACTGAATAGAAGTGGGAAGAAAAAAAAATTTGTGGAACAACTGACTCAAGAAGGGATTGGGAGACAGGACCTGTTGTGAGACATCAAGGGATCACCAGTTTAGTATTGAAGTATGGTGTAGAGGGAAACTGTAGAGGCAGAGCAAGAGATGAATACAGTAAGAAGATTTAGAAGGATGTAGATTGCAGTATTTATTAGAAGATGAAGAGACCTGCACAGTATAGAGTAGCATGCGAAGCTGCAACAATAATAATATTCCAGCAGCAATTAACTGTACAATGAAACAAAACTTGGAATAATCTTATAAGAATGCAGAGTACCCTTTCCTATGCTTCAGTCACTGGAACAATAAAGAAGCATACATTCCAAAAGCCATGAATAGTATATAAATATAGAGGAAGTTATTGCGGCTCCTATTATACTTTCTTTGCTGCTACAGAAATATGGAAACAACAGACTGCTACTCACCACATACAGGCTGAGTTACGAACAGGCAGAATGAAGGAGAATACTACAAATATTTAAGGCTTTGGAGAAGAAGGAGAACTCATACACATTCACACGAAAACTTGTACACACACATAGCTACTATCTCTGTACACTAAGGCCCATTTTGCTCCAATATATGAAAGTTCTACTTACGAGGATGGACTTTGTGCAAACACTTAACTATTTTTAGTATTAGTTAGTGAATGACACAACCAGCCACAAATAATTTTTTAAATTTTATTTCACTGCCATAACTTGTTTTGGACTATTATGTCTATCCTCATGTGGCTAAAATTTTCTGCTACAGAAATGGTTTGACCAATAGCATATTGTCTGCTCCAACACTTCACAAGAATATTCAAGTATGTAGTGACACTTTATAAATTGTTTTATTAATAAAAATAGGCTGAAGTGCCTGTATTCATTTATGTATGATGCAAAATAGTTGTGTTAAATTACATAAGTTCCAGTATATGGCAATCTGTTTTGTTGTGGTACATGTAGTTTTCCGGGTCAATGTATAGGTTGTTGAATTCCACATCCCACACACATTGTACATAAATTACTGTGGGGCACTTCATAATATTCACATGTGCTATACACTTGATGTTTTTGTTTACAATGCAAAGATTTTTACTGAGCAAAGATACAAAGATGATGTGTGGGATGTGCAAAATGTAACATATTAATAACAGAAAAATTAAATTACACATATATGTACACATATTTGTATATACAGATATTTGACTATCATTACAGTTTATAAGTTAGTTACACGAAATACAGGGTGACACAGAATAACAGGAATGTTTTAAATGAGTAGTGGAAGCCATGGGCAAGTGGCATCACTGTGGGTTCGTGACAGTTAGCGAGTAAACAGTCTGCCGTTTTAGTAATCATCGATCAGTGGAATGGGCAACAGTGTGTGTGTTAACCACAAAAAAAGTTTTATAAAAACAATGATAGTTTGTGTTCAAATGTGTGTGAAATCTTATGGGACTTAACTGCTAAGGTCATCAGTCCCTAAGCTTACACACTACTTAACCTAAATTATCCTAAGGACAAACACACACACCCATGCCCGAGGGAGGACTCGAACCTCCGCCAGGACCAGCCGCACAGTCCATGACTGTGTTGTTTGGGGAAGGAGACCAGACAGTGAGGTCATCGGTCTCAATGGATTAGGTAAGGAAGGGGAAGGAAGTCGGCCGTGCCATTTCAAAGGAACCATCCTGGCATTTGCCTGGAGTGATTTAGGGAAATCACGGAAAACCTGAATCAGGATGGCCGGACACGGGATTGAACCGTCGTCCTCCCGAATGCGAGTCCAGTGTCTAACCACTGCGCCACCTTGCTCGGTCGATTGGCAGAAGCTTCAGTATGAGATATCATGAACACATGGCTGCCTTTGGACTAAAAAATGTAAATAATCTGCAATAACCATTCACATGAGTCAATATAGACACACTGTTTCTAGCATTAATGACGACTAACAGATATTACATACCACCAACAAAGGCAACAAAATGGACCTCTCAGAGGAACTAGAAACATATATTCATATCCACAGCTCTCCCCAATACACACTAAATGAGCAGTTGGAGCTAGTCAATAAGCATTTTCTAAATAATTTCCTTGGACTATTCACTTGAATCAAACACAGATTGGACCACTAACAGTCACACCACTGCAGTTTACGATATCAGTATATAATTGTATAAACTACCATGATAAATAAATATGATGCTCTCAACCCACTCTCCAACTTTTTTAATTTTGTGTTTCCTGTAATTAATTTATAAACTGTAATGATAGTCAAATATCTGCATACATAAATGTTTGTACATATATATACATAATTTACAAGATGCAACCAGTTACCTTTCCACTGACAAGTAAAAAAAAATTAAAATAAAAAACCTACTAAAAACTATTTGTCCTACTGTATGTAAGTTTACTCTTAGAGTACAAACATTTTTCTGTTATTAACATGTTACATTTTGCACATCCCACACAACATCTTTGCTCTGTTTACACCCTTTGTCAATAGGAAATGAATGATATCTTTGTATCTTTGCTCAATAAAAATCTTTGCATTTTAAACAAAAACATAAAGTGTATAGCAGATGCACTACTCTCGACACTGACATTAAGAATATTATGAAATGTGCCACAGTAATTTATTTACAATGTGTGTGCTATGTGGAATTGAACATCATATACATTGACCTGGAAAACCACATGGACAACAAAACAAGTTGCTATCTACTGGAACTTATGTAATTGAATTCAACCATTTTGCATCATATATAAGTAAATGCAAGCACTTCAGTCTTTTTTTATTAATGAAGGAACTTATTAAGTGTCACTACATACTCGAAAATTCTTGTTAAGTGTGGGGGCAACAATGTGCTGTTGGTCAAAACATCTCTGTAGCTAAAAATTTTAGTCAGCTGAAGTCCAAAACCAGTTGTGGCAGTAAAATAAATCATTTAAAAAATGTTTGTGGCTGACTGCGTCATTCACCAACTATTATTAACAGTCACAGAATACACAAGACCCAACATGGATAAAATAAAATTTGTCATATTGTTTATTGTCATTAACTGCGTTTCAATGCCTCCTCTATGTGGTGAGTAGAAATCTAATCTTTCCACAGTACCGTTATTCCATCCTGTACTTTATCTGCTGCTTTTAGAGAGGCTATATTTATTCCAAAAAATGTTTGTTACCTGTTTCTTAAAATTACTGAATGTTTCTTGAAAGTACTGCAACCAGTCACATTTTGTTTTGTTCTTCAATTTTTATCATCTATGATCTCTCAGGTTTACTGGCACAATTGATTAATGGGGTACTTCTGGGTGTTACGGGTTTTTACTGTGTTATGCACAATATTTTGGCGACCAAGTCAGTCATCTTCCTCAGTTGCTGTGAGGTTCCTGTGATATTACTTGCCTCCTGCACTTAAACTAAACTGTGAACTTTTGTTTGTTTTACGCTGATATTTATAGCCAACTTTGATTCCTGGCACCTACTATGTCCTCTAATACTCTTTTGTTTTTCAGACCTCACACTGATATTCCGTGAAACATGAATGCTCTCTGTATTTTGCAACTCTGGTGAACGTGACAGATGACGAGACTTTAATAAATTGAGAAAAGCATTATTTAAACTGAAGCCTCCATCTCTGTGTATTGGATTTTCTGACATCTTTATTTTGATAGACACTTTAAATATGCTGTCCCAGAAATCTGCCATTAGCATCCCAATATTGGTCTCTCTGTATTTTATTATATGAATGTATTCAAGGTAGTGCTCAGCAACAGCTGATTTGCTTGGTTGTGTTAGTCATGCATGTCACTGATATTCCTTGCATTTCTCCTTGACTGTTCTGGTAGCCTGCCCCACTTAATATATTCCACATTTGCATGGAATGCAATACACATTCGACTTTCCGAGCCCTAGATCATCTTTAATGCTACAAAGAATAATTTTTATTTTACTTGAAGGAAGTGAAATATGCTGGATGTCATGCTTCCACAGGAGTCTACCTGTATTTGCAAATAATGGACCAGCATAAGGCAGATAAGAGATTTTTGGCTCCTCTTCCTCGGTCTCAGTCTCAAGCTCTTTCTCAGCAGTTCTTGATTTTGACTGCATCACCCATTCAGTTTGATGATCTGAGTACACACTTCTTTGGACACTTTTCATAGATGTTGTAACTCTTTTGTGAGGAACTTCTCGTCTGAAAATATTTGAGCTCTGTGGACCATGGTTGAAAACATTGACAGAATTTATGTATCACAGAATACCAGTGCGAGCTCTGAAAAATGGTGCATGTCAGGAATCAAAGCCAGCTATAAACAGAGGGGGAGACCAACAATAGTTCACACACTGGTTGGAGTCCAATGGTGAACACAAATAACAGAAAAACTTGCAGTATATGTAAACGACAGTTGGGTCAGTAGTAGTTGTACTGCGCATAAAATGGAAATGAGAACTCAGCAGAACACCAGGAAGCATACCATTAATTTTTCACCTATCATTAATTAATGAAGAGATGTGAGATGGAATAGAAAATGCACTGGAAAGTGAATCAGTAGATGCAGAAAAGTATTTATGAAAAATGATTAACATAATTAGAACTACCAGGCAAACAATGGAAGAAGTGAAAGAAATAATATGAAATGAAGTAATTGGAATACAAATTCAGGAAATGTAAATGTCATGAAAAATTACTGGTAAAATCAATATTGTAGAAATCTGACAAGACACTGAAGACAAATCAACCCAATTGTGCCAGAGAGATGGTATTAGGCTGAACACACTAAATAAATGAAGTCAGTTGTATAATAAACTGCACCCTATTTATTTTCATGAGCAGCAGCAACCGGGTAGGGTATAGGAGGTGCCTCTGCAACGTCGTTCAAGAAAGAACTGTAATCCAGGGAGTGAAGGATGTGCAGTACAGTAAGGATAAACAGAGAGTAAAGACGCAGCATTTCATGGGTGAGATAAAGCAGGAGTTAGTTCAGACTTCCTCTTAGAAAATGTGCATGGGTGTTTATAACAAAAAGGGTAACCAAAGGCTTACTAAGTGTTGTAGTTGTTAACGATTTGGTTGTGTTCAGGCATTAAAAATCTGCAGTAGGAATCTCATGAAGTCAGGTGGACAGGTATGAGTGTGGAAAGAAATGTAACATACTGGAATACAAAAAGAAAGGAAGTGAAAAAAGAGCTAGTGACTGTAAAGCAGACAGCAATCCAATACACATGCAAACTGGAGCTACATGTGTTTGCATATGAGACTTGGGGTCTGAAGCTATTACAGATGGAAGAAACAGCCACTCCAAGGCATTTATTAACATTCAGTGGTAAAGTTACATCTAGGGAAAAGTGGATGAAACTTCTGCCTCACAAGAGAAGCCTTCAGATCTATGTGATGAACAGGGCAAGATGCACAGCAGAAATACAATAGGAACTTGCAGAAGTGTTTCTCATTAGTAGCATGAGAAAATCCAAAGTCACAGAAACTAGAAAAATTGGTAGGCAAAATAGAGCAATAATTGTGATATCAATGTATGTTGGAGGAAACACTCTAGTTTAAATACATTGGTGTTAGTTTATCAACTTGAGAAACTTTAGGAGAACATTGGATAGGGGTAAAGTAAGTAATCTGGGTTACAAAAAGGAAAGAAAAAAAAGGTATACACGAGTAGTAATGTCCAATTGTGTGTGAAAGTTGGAAATAACAGACGTAAGTGCAAATTAAAAGGAGACTGAACAACTGACCATTACTTACCTTCAGGAGAAGAAATTACAATTACATCAGACACTTTTAAGAGTTGAAAAATAAAAGCAGAGCAACATCTGGCTTTTGCAACTCTTAGTTCTTTCCTGAGGGAAGAAAGAAGGATAGGTTGGGACGGAGGCATACATCACTCAGACCCTGTTGTGAGGATTCTGCTTTTGTTTATAGGCCATCACAACACGGTCTGAGTGACCTACGCCTCCCTTCCTAACCTATTCCTCTTTCCTCCCTGAAGAAAGAACTAACAAGGAACCCCTTGTGTGTGAGGTCGCAAAAGGCCAATGATGTTTACAGCATTTGACACCCTATGTATCGTCTACCCTGCAAAGCCAATTTTGGCTTCTCATGGCAACAGGGGGCAGGACTGGAGGTATCCAATGGTGAGCACAGCATGAAACTGTCTAGCATATCTGAACTGCTTAGTCAATGTGTAACTTGCTACAGTACTAGTGGTATTGATACAAAGCAGAGCAATGGTAACAATAAACAAAGCAAACATTGCATTATATCTACAACACTTGCCAACATTAACATTTTGTCAGGAAAGGAACCCAAGGAATTTCTTGGAGTGAGAAAGTGGCAGATGAAATATTAGCTTTTCAGCACGATGAGTGAGTGGGGTTTGTGTGTGTGTGTGTGTGTGTGTGTGTGTGTGTGTGTGTGTGAGAGAGAGAGAGAGAGAGAGAGAGAGAGAGAGAGAGAGAGAGAGAGAGAGAGAACCCCAAATCCCGTTTCCAGCAAAATGTAGTAAAGGACAACTGTAGTTCAAGGAGTGAGTACTAAAAATAATTATGTACATGGAAGGTCATCTGCAGCAAAGGAAAAAAGGCCTTGTAGTGCATAAAAAAACTACAGACACTCCAGGGAGACCAAGGCACACTTGTTACAAAAAATGGTGTTTGTGCATTTCGAAGATCCTCAATAAAATTTACAGTATGTACATGATAGTGACCTACAACGTTATGCATGTCAAACTGCATGTGACATAGATTACAGTGATTTCAAGGGCACCAGTGAATGGTTGCATAAGTTCAGACAGGCTACAGAATTGTAAGATGTAAGATAACAAAGTTTTAAACAAAGCATCAACTTGATGATGCACAACGAACTTCAGAATCGGCCCGAAAATTTATAGATGAGATAAACAAACTTATTCCATCATTCAGTACGGAATTTGTTTTCAACTTGACCATTCGGGATACGAAGAGGAAATGCTTATGAAAGGAACAGTGGAAATTAGAGGTACCAAGAGATTTGCATCAAGATCAACTATCATCATCAATGCCTTAATGCTTTCATGCACAATTATGCTGACTGTTAATTTTAATGGTAAATTGGCTGGAAACTTATTTATTGCTACAAGAAGTTGGAGGTGCACTGCCTCCTATGATTCTTTCTCGTGCATGTAATCTTACAAGAGCAGTAGGGAATATTCACATCACAGCAGGTGGGGAAATGGGCATAAGAGAACTACAACTATGACTGCTTTTGGCCAACAGCTGGTCCTAAATTCCAGGTCTGCATATAAAAAGCATACTCCTATAGAGCAAACTATCCCTTCTGAAAAGTGTGTGATATTGCAGTTCATACTGCCTGGAACCACTGGATAAATTCATCCTCTGGATGTATATTTTTTCTGTGTCTGTAAAACATATTATTACATTATCTGTTTCATGATAAGCTCTATGACACACTGTTTCACATTCAGTCGCATGCCATCATATTCGATCAGTTCCCATCAGGCTGATACACCAATACGACTTTATATTTATTCTTTAGGATTGGATACCTAGTTAAATGTTCTGTACAGTTTGTAACTCCCAAGAAGTTCACCTTCACCTTTATGATGCAAAACTCCATGATCACTGTGACAACACTATTTCACATTCAGTGTCCATGGTGCAAGATAACAGTTTGTTTCGAACACTTCTTAAATATCAGTGAAGTGTAATACATACATCCCATAGAAAGTTGATCCCTGCACCTTCCGTACACCCATTTTCTGACACCCTCCTGATTGATGCATGTGGTGAGTTACTAGCAGCTAGTATTTTTCCTGATGTAATAGTTAACACACTATTTTCAAATGAGTATTATCAAAGATTGAAATCGTGACCTCGCACTCAAGGGGTTCCTGGTGAAAGTTGCAAAACCTACAGGTTGCTCTGCTTTTATTTTTCAACTTTTAAATGCGTCTGATGGAATACCCATAATTTCAACTCCTGAAGCTAAGTAATGGTCAGTCGCCCTCATCACCTTGTAATTTTATAGTTTTCACAAGTGATTTTTTTGTGTGTGTGATATATATAGGCACTAATAAGGGAACATTCCAAAGTGTCAATAAACGATCTTGAGGAAACGTGGCGAGTGTGTAGAGGGACAGAATGGTGCAATTTGTATTTTTTTGTTTGTGCCAAATTTCATTGTTAAGGGGTAAAACACACTCTGAAATGTTATTTGGCATTTTAGATTTAGAGGGAATATCTTCAAAATGATGATACACAAAAATGTATATATATATATATATATATATATATATATATATATATATATATATATATATATATATATATATATATATAAAGCTGGTATGTTCTTGAAATTGTAATAATTTGAAATTTTAGAGAATACACCACCACTAGTAATTAATTTTGAAAATTGAAAACTTTTGTTACAACATAAATTAAAGAGGTTTTGAGGCCATATACAACCTTGCATAATACAGCTGTATCCTTGAATACCATTTTCAGAAAATAAGCTCTATATAATTTGCTGTCTGAGTATTCTAATTATTTATTTTACTTACATTTGTTTCAAATTGTTATTTTACATTTAACTTTCAAGTCCCTTTTTTATTACCACTTCACATATGTGTATTTTGTTAATTGAAAATAATAAGTAACTCATTATTATGATATAAAATAATTACAATAATGATAATCTGCAAAGAGATGTTTAAAACAGAATGCCTTTTTACACCATTCACACAAAATGAATGGAATTTCTTCATGTAATATGCACAATGAAGAAGACAATATAAAAAACAAAATTCAGCAGGGCTTCAAATTGTCACTGATGATCCTCAAAATATACTCATTTGCATCAGGCATATTTCAGTACATTAATAAGTCTTGACGGAGAGAACTGATTATGCACTAGTAACTGCAGCTTAACTGTATTGTTTTCAAGTGGAGACTGACATCATAATCACGTAAGAGAACTAGATCTGAAAGTCTTCTCCAAAAGCTCTTCCAACGCTGAATGCTGTTTACATCCCATGGCTGTACCTTTCCCATCCAGCCCTTTGGGATCACCAGATGAACAAGTTCTTTGCCATCCAGTATCATGCTCTACACAATTCTTTCACACTGACCACCACAAGGATCTAACAATAATATAGATATTTCTTCCTCACTGGGAAAGAAAACACCTTTCAGATGTCTTCTAACCTGGTCAGACATTTGTTTACCAGATTTTGATGCTTTCATAATGACATTTGAGGATTCAAAAAGAGATTCTCGAATTCTCAGTCCAAACCTACCATTACTTTCTTTTAAAACTATGAGAAGCCGGGTCTCAGTATGGGGGGGAAAAAAATCTGGGTCTGTTGAGTGATTATGACAGCAGTCTCCATTGGAGAAACACCACAATCAAGCTGCACTCACTAGTACATAATCAATCCTTTTCACAAAGGCTTACCAACATACTGAAATATGGATGATACAAATCAGGATATTTTGAGGATCACCAGTGACAATTTGAAAGCCTGATGAACTGTTTCATATTGTTTTCTTCGTTGTGTATATTACGTGAAGAAATTTTGTTCATTTTACATGCATGGTGTAAAAAAATACGTTATATTTTAAGCATTTCCTTAAAGAACATCATTATTGTAAAATTGTCCATCACAATGATTTACTTGTTACCTTCAATCAACAAAATACATGTATGTGAAACAGTAAACTCAAAATCAAATAAAAAAACCATGAATGTAAAACAACAATTTAAAACATGAAACAAATATACGTAAAATAAATAATTAGAATAGTAATAAAAGTTTAGATATTTTACTTAGGTATGTTAAAAATACTCCGACAGCACTCTGTGTACAGCTCATTTTCCAAAAATGGTATTCCAAGATCCAGCTGTATTGCACAGGGATGTATGTACTTTGAAAGCTTTTTTAATTAATGTTGTAAGAAAAGTTTTCATTTTTTAAAATTAGTTAATAGTTGTGTTGTATTTTCCAAAATTTCAAATTATTGCAAAGTTGATTATACCGCTTTCAAATATCAACTTTTACATGAAGAACATTTTTTATATATCATCGTTTTGAAGATATTCCCTCTAAATCTAAAATGCCAATTACGTTTCGGTTACATTTTGCACTTTAGAAGTGAAATTGGGGAAAAAAAGTATTGCAGCATTTTGCGCCTTTACACATCAGCCAGGTTTCATCAAGATCCTTTGCTGACATGTGGGAATGTTCATTTACGTTCTTAAGGGTGAGGTATGATGGCGAGCAGCAAAGATATGAAGCTTTATCACTTCTGATTAACAGAAATCCAGGAGTGGAAACACTCTGCAAAGAGAAATGTAAATAGGAAGTAAACAGATGGAAAGAAAAGAATCTGCGTCAGACGCTGAAAAGAAGTAAAAGTTGGCTGCATATCTCAAACTATGACCTAGTAAGAAGGCAAAAGCCGTGAGACAGTATATTAGAAATTTGATGGATTATGAGGGGTCACAGTTCAACTTTGCACAGGAGACTTTGTGGCAGCAGTCAACAGGGACACAGAAATGATGCAAACCTCAGCAATGACAACAGGAGCATTAGGCAACAGTAGCATTAATGGAAAAACAGTGCAGCTGTGCTCACCACTGTGGAGAAAGAAAAGGTGAGCCACTCTGGTTACAAAATGGGAAACAGATTTACATCCCTTAAGTGATCCATTGATCCATGAACACCATACAATGAGTAGACACTGCAACAATTGTTGAAGGAGGGGAGAAAGTAGAGGTAACCAGGGAAATTCAGTAGTTACACAAACTGCAATCAGAGTGAGAGTGAGCTCAGAGAGCCATTAAAAAGCTAGAATTCCAAGTGTCAACTGATGCACATAAGGCTCAAATGGTTCAAATGGCTCTGAGCACTGTGTACCGTAGGTGCAATCACAATGGAGGGGTATCTGTTGAGAGGCCAGACAAACGTGTGGTTCCTGAAGAGGGGCAGTGGCCTTTTCAGTAATTGCAGTGGCAACAGTCTGGATGATTGACTGATCTGGCCTTGTAACACTAACCAAAACGGACCTGCTGTGCTGGAACTGTGAACGGCTGAAAGCAAGGGGAAACTACAGCCGTAATTTTTCCCGAGGGCATGCAGCTTGTGTGATTAAATGATGATGGCGTCCTCTTGGGTAAAATATTCCGGAGGTAAAATAGTCCTCCCATTCGGATCTCCGGGCGGGGACTACTCAAGAGGACGTCGTTATCAGGAGAAATAAAACTGGCGTTCTACGGATCGGAGCAAGGAATGTCAGATCCCTTAATCCAGCAGGTAGGTTACAAAGTTTAAAAAGGGAAATGGAAAGGTTAAAGTTAGATATAGTGGGAATTAGTGAAGTTCGGTGGCAGGAGGAACAAGACTTTCGGTCAGGCGAATACAGGGTTAAAAATACAAAATCAAATAGGGGTAATGCAGGAGTAGCTTTAATAATGAATAGGAAAGTAGGAGTGTGGATAAGCTACTACAAACAGCATAGTGAATGCATTTTTGTGGCCAAGATAGACACAAAGCCCATACCTACTACAGTAATACAAGTTTATATGCCAACTACCTCTGCAGATGATGATGAAATTGATGAAATGTATGATGAGATAAAAGAAATTATTCAGGTAGTGAAGGGAGACGAAAATTTAATAGTCATGGGTGACTGGAATTCGAGAGGAGGAAAAGGGAGAGAAGGAAACGTAGTAGGTGAATATGGATTGGGGCTAAGAAATGAAAGAGGAAGCCGCCTGGTAAAATTTTGCACAGAGCATAACTTAATCATAGCTAACACTTGGTTCAAGAATCATGAAAGAAGGTTGTATACATGGAAGAATCCTGGAGATACTAGAAGGTTTCAGATAGATTATATAATGGTAAGACAGAGATTTAGGAACCAGGTTTTAAATTGTAAGACATTTCCAGGGGCAGATGTGGACTCTGACCACAATCTATTGGTTATGAACTGTAGATTAAAACTGAAGAAACTGCAAAAAGGTGGGAATTTAAGAAGATAGGGCCTGGATAAACTGAAAGAACCAGAGGTTGTACAGAGTTTCAGGTAGAGAATAAGGGAACAATTGACAGGAATGGGGGAAAGAAATACAGAAGAAGAAGAATGGGTAGCTTTGAGGGATGAAATAGTGAAGGCAGCAGAGGATCAAGTAGGTAAAAAGACGAGGGCTACTAGAAATCCTTCGGTAACAGAAGAGATACTGAATTTAATTGATGAAAGGAGAAAATACAAAAATGCAGTAAATGAAGCACAGATGGAAACGCAGTTCTAAGCAAAGAAGGGAAAGCAGAAAGGTGGAAAGGAGTATATAGAGGGTCTAAACAGGGGCGAAACAAGGCCCCGGGAGTAGACAACGTTCCATTAGGGCTACTGACACCCTTGGGAGAGCCAGTCCTGACAAAACTCTACCATCTGGTGAGCAAGATGTATGAGACAGGCGAAATACCCTCAGACTTCAAGAAGAATATAATAATTCCAATCCCAAAGAAAGCAGGTGTTGACAGATGTGAAAATTACCAAACTATCAGTTTAATAAGTCACAGCTGCAAAATACTAACGCGAATTCTTTACAGACGAATGGAAAAACTGGTATAAGCCGACCTCGGGGAACATCAGTTTGGATTCCGTAGAAATGTTGGAACACGTGAGGCAATACTGACCCTACGGCTTATCTTAGAAGCTAGATTAAGAAAAGGCAAACCTACGTTTCTTCCATTTGTAGACTTTAGAGAAAGCTTTTGACAGTGTTGACTGGAATACTCTCTTTCAAATTCTGAAGGTGGCAGGGGTAAAATACAGGGAGCGAAAGGCTATTTACAATTTGTACAGAAGGCAGATGGCAGTTATAAGAGTCGAGGGGCATGAAAGGGAAGCAGTGGTTGGGAAGAGAGTGAGACAGGGTTGTAGCCTAACCCCAATGTTATTCAATCTGTATATTGAGCAAGCAATAAAGGAAACAAAAGAAAAATTCGGAGTAGGTATTAAAATCCATGGAGAAGAAATAAAAACTTTAAGGTTCGCCGATGACATTGTAATTCTGTCAGAGACAGCAAAGGACTTGGAAGAGCAGTTGAAGGGGATGGAGAGTGTCTTGAAAGGAGGATATAAGATGAACAAAAACAAAAGCAAAACGAGGATAATGGAATGTAGTAGAATTAACTCGGGTGATGCTAAGGGAATTAGATTAGGAAATGGGACACTTAAAGTAGTAACGGAGTTTTGCTATTTGGGGAGCAAAATAACTGATGATGGTCGAAGTAGAGGAGATATAAAATGTAGACTGGCAATGGCAAGGAAAGCATTTCTGAAGAAGAGACATTTGTTAACATTGAGTATAGATGTGTCAGGAAGTCATTTCTGAAAGTATTTGTATGGAGCATAGCCATGTATGGAAGTGAAACATGTACGATAACTAGTTTGGACAAGAAGAGAATAGAAGCCTTCGAAATGTGGTGCTACAGGAGAATGCTGAAGATAACATGGTAGATCACATAACTAATGAGGAGGTATTGAATAGAATTGGGGAGAAGAGGAGCTTGTGACACAACTTGACTAGAAGAAGGGATCGGTTGGTAGGACATGTTCTGAGGCATCAAGGGATCACCAATTTAGTACTGGAGGGCAGCGTGGAGGGTAAAAATTGTAGAGCAAGACCAAGAGATGAATACACTAAGCAGATTGAGAAGGATGTAGGCTGCAGTAGGTACTGGGAGATGAAGAAGCTTGCAAAGGATAGAGTAGCATGGAGAGCTGCATCAAACCAGTCTCAGGACTGAAGACAACAACAACAACAACAACAACAACGACAACGACAACAAATCCAGATATCCTCAAATAGTGTGTGTGGGAATAGAATAACACTGCCATGGGAAACAGATCAGCAGGGGCCATGGTTGACCCTGCCCCAGTGGATGTATGAGGACTGGTACATTAATAGTAGCAACTATGTATTTACAACTCATACAAAACAGAGACATGATTCAGAGTTTTTCCATCCTTTGAAGTAGCCACCAGCATTGTGGATAACTCATTGCCACAATATGGAAGTCATAGTGTGCCCTTAGTAGCACCAGTTGTGTTGATAGTTTGAGTGGAGTGGTCTATTGTGTGACGAATCTCTGTAATAGTCCTGAAGCAGAAGCCACGAAATGCTTCCTTCAATTTAGAAATCAAGTTTAACTTACAAGGGCTTAAGTTCAGGGGATGTGGTGGGTGGTATAGCACTTCCCAGCCCATCGATCCAACAAATTAGTCACAACTTGCAACATATGCTCTCAAGCATTGTCCTGAAAAATGACGGGTGGGTACTGCTGGAAGTGTCACTGCTTCTTTCTTCAAGTTATTCATTTTTGGTACACAGCGTGTGACCAGCTCAGAAAAAGAAGTAGCAACACTTGCTGCAAGACCAGCCTATCATTTTGCAGGACAATGCTTGAGCACATGTGACGCAAGCTGTGACTGATTTGTTCTCCCCGGATTTAAGCCCTTGTGACTTCAATTTGATTGCTAAATTGAAGGAAGAACTTCATGGCATTTGCTTCAAAACAGTTATAGAGGTTCATTTGGCAACAATCCACTTGAACTATCAACACAACTGGCACTGCTAAGGTTATTCTACAACTTCCACATTGCTGGCAGAGGATCATCGACAATTCTGATGACTTCTCTGAAGGACAGTAACTCTCTGAAGGACAGTAACACTCTGAAACATATACTTATTTTGTATAAGTTTTGAATAAATAGTTGCCACTATTAAAGTTCCAGTCCTCATAAAATACAGGCTTAATTATTCGAACAAGTATCAACCAAAACATAAATTAACTGAATGTGTTGCGGTCAACAGATTCAAATTTGCACATTTAAATGCATGCAAACACACATGAACACACACATGATTCCACCCCCCCCCCCCTCTCTCTCTCTCTCTCTCTACACACACACACACACACACACACACACAAATATATACAAATTACCATAGCGCTGGGTCGACCAGTTTCCCCCTCTCCACCAACCATCTTTGTTGTTGTTGTTGTCGTTGTTGTTAGTGGTGGTGGTGGTGGCCTTCTATGTTGACATCTGAACCTTCATTTATGACAGACGGTGCAGATGTTGTGCCACTCAAGATGGCAACTAAATGTAAATTTGTCGTTGTTGGTGTTTTTGATAAACTTAAAACAATAGACCAGTTGAAGGAAGGTGCTCATGGATCAAGTGCAGTTTGGGAATATGGAGTTGGAAATGCAACAACTTCGAATATTAAAAAGAACAGTGATGCCATTACAAACTTTCAGAGTGTACCCGACAGTGAACATAAAATTTTCACTACAATATCAGAAAAGTGGATTTTTCTTTGTTCATATCATAGATATTTTCAACTAACTGATCACTTTCTTAGCAGATGAAAAATGAATGCTGGAAGAAACTGAAACCAGGAATGTAAGGGGAAACTGTTTAACAAATTGTCGAAAGGCTCCTTGGGCTTGCTGCCGGATTCTAAAATCAAAATTATTCAATACTTTGGCAACCCAACTATCCATCACTTTCAGGAGAACATTCCTGTTACTGAGTCCTGCTGAAAACTGACTGCAAGGGTGCATATCATCATCCTATATAGGCCTCCATAACATAAATGAGGCATGGGCCACCCACCGCAGTTGCTGCCCTTAAACACTGGGCTGGTGGTGCTGTCCTTAGCAGAATGCAGGCAGCAAGAGTACATCAACCCTCAAAGACTATTTTCCAACACTTGGGCTGGCCGCACTAAAGAGCATTCCGTTTTGATGTGGGATAGTTCAGGGTTTCATATCCTACTTAGAGGCAGACCACTGGCTAATAAATCACATTGCCTGCCAACTTAATTTTTATTGCTTATTATTATTAAATGATCACACACAAATACTTGACTTTAGCAAATTGAATACGAAACTACTGATCCAGTTTGCAAAGCACACTGATGAACTCTATGAAATGAAGCTTAGCATTGAAAAAAAAAAATTAAAGAATAAAAAGAAAAATTAAATGTGAACACAGCATTTTTGCCCGCCTCTTGACATCTCTTTGAAGACTTACAGTCAATGAAGGTGAGACAAAATGAAAAGGACAACACAAACACCCATTCGCCAAGCAAAAATAATCTTAAACCTGCATGTATGGGAATCGAACGTGGGGCCCCACGATCCAGAGGCACCAATGCTGTCCATTAGACCATAAGCTGTGGACTATAAGCAGTGATTTCATACTCTTAGAAATGTGGAAAAACTAAGATCTTGTCCTTTATTAAAAAAAAATTTACACCTATTAATACTCAAAACATGGAACCAGTAGCAGATACCTAAAGATCACTTACTCAAAGGAAGGCAACACAAATGGTCACAGGCTTATCTGACTTGTGGGAGAGTGTCACAGATTGCCACAAAATGCTTTAAGATAGATACCAATTACCTTCCAAAAGCCTACTTCCGCAGTTGTGAAAATTAATATTAAATGAAAAATCTAGGAACACACATCAGCCCCATACGTACTGGTCTCATGAGGATCACAAAGATGAGATCAGACTAATTACTGCACACACACACACACACACACACACACACACACACACACACGAGCATTTAAGTGGTCATTCTTCCTACTCTCCAAACACAACTGGAACAGGAAGAAATCTTAATGTGCGGTGTCATGGGAAGTATCCTCTGCCATTCACTTCGCACCAATCTGCTGATTAAGTACATAACAGCAGCGCGTTACTGGGAAGTTCTCATACATCTAATTTACAGTTAAAAAGATAGTTCTAATATATAAATTAAGTACAGAGATATCTTATTGCTACATAGAGCATAAGTTGTTATCAAGACACACAATGCCGTCTGAAGATGTACTCTATGATGCACAAGGATCTACATCTACATACATTCTCTGCAAATCACTGTGAAGTTCATGGCAGAGGGTACTCAGCACGATAAAATATTTGTAGGTTTCTTCCTGTTCGAATTGCATACGGAATGCAGGAAGAATGATTGCTTTAACACCTCTGCGGATTCCATGTTTAGCCTAATCTTGTCTTCATGGTCCCTGCAGAGGTGATGCCTGGGAGCTGAAGAATATATCTTAGATTATTTACTTAACAGTGGTTCTCAATACTTGTAACAAGCTATTGTGGGATAATTTGTGTCTATCTTCTAGCATTCACGAGATTTCCAACATTTCTACGACCCTCTCCCCTGTGAATGTCATGTTTCACCTCTTTGTATACATTTAATATCCCCAGCTGGTTCTACTTGACAGGAGTCCCATAGCCTTCAGCAATATTTTAAGATGGGACACACAAGTGTTTTATGAGCAGTCTCCTTTACCGACGGAGTGCAGTTTCACAGTTTCCTGGCTGTGAACTGAATCTGCCACCTGTTTTACACCTGACTGACTCTATGTAAACATTTTATTTAATATTACGACAAAGTGTTACACCCAGTTACTTGTACAAGTTGACTGATCCCAAGTGTGGCCCACTGACATTGTAATTATATGGCACTACTTTTCTGTGCTTTGTTAAGCACACAGTCTTACATTTCTGAACATTTAAAATAAGATGTTAATGTTTGCATCACTTCGAAATCATATGAGATCTCACTGGATATTTTTGCAGCTTTTTTTCAGATAGCACTTCACTGTAGATAACTGCATTATCTGCAAAACATCTGACATTACAATTAATGTTGTCTTCCAGGACACTGATATGAACAACAAGGGTCGAAACAAACTTCTGTGGGGAATGCTCGAAGTTGGTAACTATCTGAGCTTCCTACAAAAAATCTTCAATTCAGTCACAAATTTTGTTTGCTACTCCATATTTACCTTTTTTAGTAAACGATGGTGTGGTACTCAGTCAAATGCTTTTTGGAAATAAAGAAATACTGCATATACCTGATAGCTTGAATCTGTGTCTTTTCAGATATGAGAAAAGTGCAAATTGGTTTCTGGAAAAGCAATGTTTTCAGAATCTGTGCCAGTTGCGTGATGATGGTCATTCTGTTTGAGATATGTCATTACCTTTTGAGCTCATAACATGTTCTATGATTCCATAACATATTCTATGATTCTACAACAGTTAATCAGGTTGAGCAATGAACCTAACTTAGCTGCAAATTTTGTATAGCATCTGACAACGATTTCTAACTTTAAAGCGATCTCAACAATAAACGAGGGCAGTACTTCTGTACCTTCCTTATTGTTGTTGTTGTTGTTGTTGTTGTTGTTGTTATTGTGGTCTTCAGTCCTGAGACTAGTTTGATGCATCTCTACATGCTACTCTATCCTGTGCGAGCTGCTTCATCTTCCAGTACCTACTGTAACTTACATCCTTCTGAATCCGCTTAGTGTATTCATCTCTTGGTCTCCCTCTATGATTTTTACCCTCCACGCTGCCCTCCAATACTAAATTGGTGATCCCTTGATGCCTCAAAACATGTCCTACCAACCGATCCGTTCTTCTAGTCAAGCTGTGCCACAAACTCCTCTTCTCCCCAATTCTATTCAATATCTTCTCATTAGCTATGTGATCTACCCATCTAATCTTCAGCATTCTTCTGTAGCACCACATTTCGAAAGCTTCTATTCTCTTCTTATCCAAACTATTTATCATCCATGTTTCACTTCCATACATGGCTACACTCCATATGAAAACTTTCAGAAACGACTTCCTTAGTGAAACAAAATTACTAAACAGAGTTCAGCATTTCTGTTTTTGCTTTGCTATCCTCATCTTCATTTCTGGTGTCACTTATGTGTGTCTGGGCACTAACTCTGGTGCCACCACCCACTCTTCACGTCAGATGAGATTGGATCTGTGACAATCTTATGATGAAATTCTGCTATGGCAATCATAATAGGCTTCACTCTTAAAATCCAGATGATTTTCATTCAGCACCTCTCTCTCTCTCTCTCTCTCTCTCTCTCTCCAGCACTGTGTTTTGTCTTATATCTATTATGCTGCAGACACTGTTTCTTTACACTAACTGTATACTGTGAATGGTCCTTCCCATTATGTATTGTTCTACTAGGTGCTGAACTATCCAAAGCTTGATCACCTATTCTTTTAAACTTTAACTGCCTCACAAACACTGATACCAGTTTCAATGTGGTCATCCTAAAAGAGATCAGTTTTCTATCATGGCCTGACAGCACCTCAGGTTCTGATTCATACATGGATATTGACACAGCACAGTAACCCAGGCTAAGAGGCACTCACCACATATCAAGTGGTGCCCTCAGCTACAGCCCATGACCAGTATATAGGGATCTGCATTAGCAATGAAACTTACATCACAACTTACTGATTGTGGGAAACTACTGGTGGGAGTTGACTTATATACGCAGTGCATTATTATATTGAAGGGCTTTGCTATTGTGTATGATGGTTCTGAATTAGTGGATGTTTGGGTAAACTATTGTGTTCTGTTTTTGATTCTAGTGGACTGACTTAGCATGGACAGCTTGTGAACTGGACCACTTGTTGTACTGAGACTTATTTCCTTGTGTGAATAAATCTGTTTTTTTGGATGCCCTTACATCTGCTTTTGAACTACCTGTTCCAGGTTGTCTTCACAGCAGATATTTAGTAACATTTTGCAGGACATCTTCCAAGACACACTCCCTTACAAAACTGTAATTACCCCATTCAGTTGATGGATAATTAAAAGTCTTCTCCAATGATGACAGTATATTGGGGAAAATACATACTAGCAAAATGAGCTTTTATCTCAAGTTTTTGGTACTTCTATGGGTCAATCTGATGGTTAATAAACAGATTCAATTACAAGTTTATGCCCAAACTTGATACTTATTTTTCCCTACACAATCTCACATGCAGCATAAATTTCTGTCTCACTGTATTTGAGTTTCTTGTATACAGCAACAGTTACTCCACCACCATTTACAATTAGCCTGTTCTTTTCATATACACTTGTATTTACCCCAAAAATCTCACTGCTATCACTTTCGGGTATTAGTGAACTTTCTACATCCAGTATTGTATGAGCTGCACTACTCTTTAGGAGTGCTTCAAACTCTGGGACTTTGTTGTGAATCTTCGATAGCTGATCATTCAGATTTTAATTGTTTCACTATGGTGATCATTACTCTGTGTCTTATACTATTACTTGAGCATCTCCTACAGATATCATTATCTGGATTGGATGGAGAGAAGCCTAAACCAAAAACATCTTGTGCACGCACCACACACAGCCAGCCATCTGGATAGCAGCCACTGATGTGTAGTGCAACCCTGATCCATTTGGGAGACCCTACAATTCTCAACCTTACAAAACAAGTTCAGTAACAGCCTAGTTAGTCAAGGAGTCTATGGTTCAGGTCTTCTACTTGACACAGAGCCAGAGGGCCCCCAATCAGTTCTGGTGATAATGCTGCAAATTGTGAGCTTTTTCAAATTCCATGAGCAAAACTGGTCTTTTCGACCCTTTCTGAAAGCTGCTGGATGATCTAAGCATGACCTCAGACTCCAGACACAAGGCTTCTTTCATTACAATGTGCACCACAATCTGTAGTTAGTTCACCCTGTTCCCTCAACATGGTGAATAACATCTCCAGGCATACACACAAAGTGTACAAGGTGATCCTCCCCATCTCTTGCTACTATTTCCCTGAAAGGTATCATTATTTGCCATCTGTTTGGACTGCTGACAATTAACAGGCCTCTGCTCTTTTACACTTGCTTTGTGGGTTGTGGGTTACAGCAGGTTTCCTAACAGGTGACGTGAGCCTCACTAGGTAAGTTTCAATTTCAGTGGAAGACAGAATCTCAAACTTTTAGGTCATGGAGTGGGTGTAACAACTTTAGTTCTCCTTGATCCCGGCCTCCTCTGTACCTAGACCTACCACTGAAATTATAGTACTTGAGCTACCTTTGGTATCTCTGGTACAACCGTCTCTTGACATTTCACCCATTGCGTCCATTTGACTTCCAGTTGCTTATAAATGGGTTCTGAAGAAAACTGTACTATTGCTCACATATTTATTAAAAAAAATCTGTCTGAGAAGAAATATCAGTATTAGAAGAAGTTGATGCAATGTTTGTTGACTTCAAAATACACCTCTGACTTCATTACCAGAAGTTATTACTTGAGAATTCACAATCCCACAGAAACTTAGAAATCTAACCAAAATATGTACAGAAAAATTCCACTCTAAGAACAAAAATTAAAAGTTTATTTACTACTGACCTTGGCACCCACTCTGGTGTAAGAGACAAGCTAACTGCAGTATCAACTGTACCTATGTCAACTATACATGGTGTGCTGCCCACATCTCAGCAGACAACACCACTAGGCAAAATCAAACAATGGAAAATCCAGGATGGAATAACAACAATATTATGAAAAAGGCAGATTGCTACTCATCACACACAGGACACACTGATTTGCAGACAGGCACGAAAAGACTGCTATTCATTTGAGCTTTCGGCTAAAAGCCCTTCTTCTAAAGTAGAAAACACATACCGTACATTCACAAAGCACACCTCACACACACATGACCATTTTCTCTGATCGCTGAGGGTTGTGTGCGTGAGTTGTGCTTGAGTGAATGTGTGTTTTTCCTTCTTTAGAAGGCCTTTTGGGGAAAAGCTCAAATGTATAGCAGTCTTCTGCTGTGCCTGTCTGCAACTCAATGTCTCTTCTGTATGGTGGGAAACAATCTATCATTTTCATGACATTATCAGAAGACAATACTCATATATGGGTCACAAACTGGCACTACTGCTTGTCACAATAGCTACAGAGCTATTTCTATGGGTGGCACTATAGATGCCATCAGAGGACATTGTTTTCTACTCCTCTCATTGAGTCCCAATGTATCTATCTGCACATCTTATTAAGACATTATATCGAAGTTCTACTCTCAGCTCTCCAAAGACTCACAGTGCATTTACACTACTAATGTTCAAACTATATTCAAAATTACTGTTCAGTGATATATGACTGATACACAATACTGGAACAAACTCAGATCTTCAAAGTTATGTATATTTGAGTTTCTGTATATACTGTAAATGATAGTGTGGAAGTTTTGTTCATGTACTAAATGTCTGGAGTGTTCGTAGTTAGCCAGGGCCACCCCATACCAACCAATTAAGGCCACAATTTTAAGACCAATTCTCTTCATCTTAGTAATAGAAAAGGCGATTCAACACACAGTACGACTAAAGGATGTGGCATTTCTGGTTATACTGCACATACTTCAGTTCATTTGCATAAGGGGCATGTCACTTTATGAAAGCACTTTCTGCAGGCTAGGAGGCAAATCTGTGTTACCCATAGGTTATCTGTCATTTAAGACACACAGGTCACTCATATTGGTGCGAGAAGGGGCCAGATTTTTAGGTCAATATGGGAATGAACAATATATGACAATTGGCACAACTTTCCTTTTAAGTAAACGTATGGAAAAGGGCAGTGATAATGAATTATGTGAACTAATGGGAAAGCCTACCTTAACAATATCACTGTTGAAGCATATTAAAAATGCACTAAAGCTTTTAAATTTAGAAAGCTACTGGTGACAGTATTGTTGCCTGAATCCGCTGAAGATTTCCAAACATTTATGGAGAGGAATCCTGGCTTGCTGAATCGCGACTCCATTTTGCGATTAGCAAAGATTCCGTTTGTACTAAATAATGTAGCACAGGCTGTTAACTTCTTTTTTCTAACTTCATAGTGCCACAAATTGTTATTTTATCAACTTCACCAATATGAGGAAACTTCTGAAGTGGCATTCCTGTACACACAGTAGTTTTGCATGGAGACAGCTGAATGAGGTAACTCTTATAATCTTTTACAGATACAAAATAAATAATAAAAAAATAAATAAAATTCCAACACTGGCCTTTCACTGATGACATCTCTCTAGTATGAGGCAATACAACAGAACTTTTAACTCAAATGCACTAATTAATTAAAGCTCTCACAGTAAGTGGTCTACAATTACGTGTCAACAAAGCAATATATTTTGTGCTCACCTGTATTCCCATAGGTAACAATAACTTGAAATTGAAACTGAAACCATCGAATAAATAAACAAATTTAAATATCTAGAAGCCTTTTTTAATACAACAAAAATGTAGAAGATGAAACTAAAATTAGAATTCAAAACAAAAATATAAAAACATATTGTGTTTTGTGAAATAACTTAAACACCAGAAATATCTATACGCCACTAATAAAGCCAGTTCAAATGTGTGTGTGTGTAACATGAACTCTGATAAAGTATGAAGGGGCTCCAGTGACACTCAAGACGTTGTTGTTGTTGTTGTCTTTAGTAAAAAGATTGGTTAGATACAGCTTTCCATGCTAGTCTGACCAGCACAACACTCATCTTTGCATGACTATGCAACATACACCCATTTGAATCTTCTCATATAATCAAGTTTTGATCTCCCTCTACAATTTTTACCCTCCACACTTCCCTCAGTCATTTTATTATCTATTCCTTTATGCCTCAGGATGTGTCCACTTAATTAGTTCTCTGCCCACCTCTACCTATCTAATGTTCAGCATTCTTCTGAAGTACCACAATTGAGGATCATCTTTCATTTCATTGTCTATACACTGCTTATCGTCAATATTTCACTTCCTTATACAGCTACATCCCAGAAATATTTTTAGATAAGACTTCCTAACACTCAAATATCAGATGTTACAACATATCTCTTTCACACAGTCACTTTTCTTGTTTTGCTTGTCAGCATTTTATACCCCTTCTACTTCTGACATCGTAAGTTACATTGCTGCCCAAAAAGCAAATCTCGTCTACTACTTCAAGTGTGTCTTCCAGGCACAAAATTTCACTCTTCAGATCCAACCAGATTCTGCCAGCTCAGTAACAGAAACCATTGTATTCTCAAGCGTGAAGAATTGGCAACTTATCTCCACACCTTCAAAGTTAATCAGAAAGATTCCACATCTGGAGATGTTTTACAATAAGAAGTTAAAAGCATGATACTTCTTACTTCTAAAAATCAGATTTCTTTTACATTATTCAACTCTGATGTGTATGTGTGGATGAATCACCTGCTTTCACGATGTAATCCAAATTCCCTCCCGTCTCAGAAGCACTTTCATTGGCACCACACCATCGTTTAGGGGAAACGGAGAAGAAATTCTTATTTTCATGTCTTCGCTTTCGCTCCTTCGTATAGAGAAGTGAATCAATCTGAAATGAACACATCATTACGCAAAAAATTTCAGTAATATGTTGAATGGACCACTGCCTAATAAATAATTCAATACACGTTAGCTAACTGATTTTTTATTACCCGCCTAGCAATATAAATTTTCCAAAAAATAACAGAATCAGCTTAAAAAAAAGGAAAGAAACTGAAAACATTTCTTCTTAAATTCTTCAAACTTCCTAGAAAAAATTCATACTGAAACTTGATTGTACATGAACAATAGCCAAACTTGTGCTGCTAAATTAAAATATTTTTTTCTGTTGTATTTGTCTTCATGTTGAATGGGCCACACAGTTAATTACCATGACAGCCTGCGAATGGACACAGAGAACGAAACTTTCATTATTTCAACAAATCGCGGGTGTAGAGCACTAACTCACTAGAGAAGTATTGTGCCAATATTATCAAGTTTTTTCTCCAACATGTATCATAGTATAGTTGCATTTCTTTGGTGTACATAGGATTGAAATTAAGCAAAAAGGATAAGTGGTTTGTCTATAACCATCGGAGGTCCAACTGAAAATTTTTCTTTTCAATGGACAGATAAGTTCCAAAAGCTTTTGTACAGTCTGATGTAATTTATGCTGACAGAGTCTGAAGTCGAATATGACCCTATCACTGTTCTTGAACATTTACAAGGCTTCTCAGAAGAAGTATATGAACATTTCATAAAAATATAATTGAAAACTCTAAATGGGGCAGCAAGCATGAGAGGAGGAGGAAACTGCCAAGGTGTTTAGAATGGAATAGTGGCAACTGTAGGACAATGAGTCTCTCTCTCTCTCTCTCTCTCTCTCTCTCTCTCTCTCTCTCTCTCTCACACACACACACACACACACACACACACACACAAACTTACACATTACACAGCTAAATTTTACAGTTGACTACATTGTACTGGTACTGTGGCTCAACTAGGGTGAGAGGGGGAGGAGAAGGGAAGGTTGGAGGGATACAGCTGGGAGGAAGAGGCAGCGAGTACATGAAACAGGTAGGCGGCGTTAATAAGCCCACTTGAGCACAGGCAAGGGGAATTGCAAATGGCACACGATCACGTTGAGCCATGGGCTGCGAGTGGGAAACCCAACAGAGGAAGAAGGAGACTGCAGGGAGCATCCTGCATTCCTCCCGACTGCTGTCAATGTCAGCCAATGGTCCGCACTCATGTCCAACCTCTCCCCCTGTTTCTCCCTCCCAGCCATCAGCAAAACCTTTCTCAACCTACTCTCCCACTCCCCTCGGCCAAGGACCCAACACGAACCCCCTCATCCCAGATGA
Source organism: Schistocerca nitens (assembly GCF_023898315.1). NCBI lineage: Eukaryota > Metazoa > Arthropoda > Insecta > Orthoptera > Acrididae > Schistocerca > Schistocerca nitens. Next base: position 263,212,370 of record NC_064615.1, read on the forward strand.
AATGAAGGGCCAGCACAAAGTAGCTGTACAGATGTGTGTGTAATTTATTAGCGCCGAAGACAGACATCGTCACAAGCTCAGTACATTCTCACTATCATTTATACTTCTACTGACAACTCAATACCTCGACTGCATGACGAGCTGTTACCTTTACTACTTCTAATCTTTTTCTGATGCAGAACAAAATTTCGAAAGTCCAGTAACCGTCTTTGTACTTTATTTTCCTACCCACCACTACATATTTAATTTTACAGGCAAGCCATAATCCACCCGCTTATTATTTTAAATAAACAAATCAGTTACTTATACGTGAATAACAGCTATCATAACTTCCATCTAGATTCGATACAGATTCTGTATTACAAGAAAACTAGGATTTTTAGTGTAAGAGCAGACTGAATCTTTAAAAATTTATCTCTTCTCACATCTTTGTCTATCAGCGGAACTTATAATATCTATCACCATCAAATATGATGGTAAGATAAGGAACAAATTTGATGATGATGTGTTGCCACAGTCTGTCTGAACATAAAAATTTTCTTTGCTGTTGCAATCTTGACACTGTACAGAAAGTTTAAATTAACCACTGAACAAATTTACAGGAATGTGGGGGGAAGGGGGGCTTACACACCATGAGCCAAATGAGATTATAAAGAAACTGAAATTTAGGGCTAAGGACTTGCCTAAGATTATAAGTAATTATGTACTACTATCATTTCAAATACTCTCTAAGTAGATCATACTATTCAATAAGTTGTTATTCAAGCAATGCCCTTGAATACTCAATTTAACTCACTCAGGGTGTATACGTGGACAAGAAAAAAAGAATTCCCAGATTTCCCGGTTAAAAATACACTTTCTCCCGGACCAAAATACACTTTTTCGGTGTAATCAAGTGAAAGTATATTTTCCCTTGGAACTGTAAAACTTATCTATCCTTTGAATGGATATGTTTTTATACACAGGCGTACAATTTCCCGGCACTTTAGAGAACGAAACTTAGGGAAGAAAACTCCTTTTGGAAAGATTTTTGATGTGCAGCAACATGTACGCTGCATATTTTCGTATTACGAAAGTATAAATTCGAATTCCACTAAACACTGTATGTTACTTTCCGAACCATTGTAACCGAGATTGCGATGCGCTTTTGTAAGCCAGTCATAGCTCTTGTCACGTGATCCCTCCAGCCGATGACAGCGGATATTAAGACACAGGACACGTGATGTAGGCAGCTAATACCAACATCACTGTTAAAATCGCGGATACACAAACAGGAAAAGTTAATGTTTTAAATTAATATACATAGCGTTCCTACAAGAAAAGCAAATGTTTCACATATAATATTGGTCTCTAATCTCAATAAGCTTCAAGAGAAGCTAAGCTTTCACATATAATGTTGATATTTTTTTAGCGTGTTATGCTTTAAGATATATCATCGCACAAATGTGCCAGTAAAGTTTTTAGCCGAGTCCAGTGATTTGTCCTCAAAGTTTTCCACAAATTAGCTACCGCAGAGGAGAGAGAGCTTTCCGTAGCACTGCATCAATTTGCTCATAATAAAGACATGAATGATCTTCTGGGCTCGAAATACTTCTAAATGGCTCGTTATCAAACGCTCTGTGGTTTAAGAAATTCATGGTACATTATCGCACATAGTTCAACTTGCTTAAAAGGAAATTTACGTTGAAAGTAACGCTTTTCAAACCACCATTCGCAATATTTTCCCGCGACCTGTTAGAAATAGGTTCGTTTCAGTAGTCGTCAGAGGGCCAGATAACGGGCCACCGCGCTTTGGCAGCTGCTATGACGCAGGAAGCCCGTATGTTCGTACGTGTAAAACAGTAAAAGATCTTACATTAGGTCATAATAGAGGACACTCCAAGAGCATTGGAATTTTGTGAACCATACTAAAATGGCACCTTTAAAGTGCATACTTAAAGAGCACATTCGTATGTCCAGATTCCCAATGAAGTAGGCCTCGACCTGATATTAAGCTTTTCAGTGTGGGTTTCGGGATGTAAATTTTCTTGGAATACCAGTACTGTATTAGGTTAGGTTAGGTTAGGTTAGCATTTTTGATTCTTTACTACGGCATAATTCCATACACGCTAGAAGATGAAAACGTGCACTTGAAATGCAGCAAGCAGTTGAAATTATCCAATGGTGTAGAACTAAACACTTTGTTTCAAACACATTGACTGCCTCGGTGTAAAAGATGAATAAAAACCAAACTTCTTTAGCAAACCGACAAAAATAACTTCATTGTTGTACAAGGTGATTAATGCATGCCTGTGAGAAAAATGAAAATAAAATAAAATCTGAAACTAATAACGTATATTAGCCTTCCGTAAATATGTGAATGTATTTTCATTCACTTGATAGCTCCCGGCCACAGAAATCCATTTTGTTTTCATTTGACGTGAGAGCAGTAAACGGAGAGGAAACAGCAAATTCACTAAATGTAAACACGGGTCACGTGGAGACTACACACTTCCCCATTATAACTCAAGACTGCTCTGTACATCAGCCTCGGATCTACGATATTGCCGAACCGGGGCAATACTGAGATAGGGGGTGCCCCCCTTCCTCGAGCGTTTGAGATATGACGTCAAAATTTAAAAAATCAAATTTTCAAAAACATGTTCATTTTGTAGCGCACATATTTCTGAAGAGTCTGATACATAAAACATATATGTTCGAGGAAATGTAAGGCATGTTATTTGGTTATAAGTGTGCCAGGGTGCAGTGCTACCCCTCTTCACACAGCATTCTTCTATCGCATGTCACTGTATTTCGCTCCGTGGAATTGAAGCGTGTATATTTGGTACTGGATGCCATCAAACTATATTCAGGACAGTGGAAATTAAAATGTCCTGTGGTGCCTCTCCTGCTCCCAGTCGCCCGGTTTGACATCCTGCCCCTCTTAAAAATACTTGCAATTAATACTGGATAGGATTATTTGCAACTGGGAGAACAAGAACTCTTAAGAAAATTTGCACTCTTTATTGCCTGTTAGCTAATAACTTGCTGTTTTGTGTGACATAAAATTAAATATAGGATGCATAATACCAGTAAAGACAAGCCAAGCAATACAGTACATATTTCTTCAATCCTTAGCTCCTAGCACTGTTTTCTCTCTAATCTTGATACAGCTTTACATGGCGTGCTTTCCTTTCTGTGACAGAATCTATTACCTCATCAAAGTTCGTCAATTGTTTTCCTACATGAAAAATCGAAATATCGTTGACTGCTGTTAATACAAATAGTACCCAATACTGGTGTGGTTTCTCGATATGATTACGTCTATTTTGTCGCTGTCTGCTAGATAAAACAAAATAGGTGTTTCTAACACTGCAGAAATTGTATCAAATACCAAATAAACGAGACTGTTTTGGCACAAATGGTCATTTTTATAACACGACAGAATATAATTCACGAAGACCAACATAAAATGCCTATTAGGCCTACTACAAGGAAAAAGCTTTATGTTAGAAAAAAGTTTCACATTTCATTCATACGCTCCAGTTTCTCGAGCATGAGAACGAAAAGTAGTAGTACGAGATTTTTTCACAAATTTGGAATCGTCATATTCTTCCCTAATTTATGTTATGTCCCCGTTTCTTCTCCTTCCTCGATCTATCAACAATGTTTTCATGCTTCCAGAATGAGATTTTCACTCTGCAGCGGAGTGTACGCTGATATGAAACTTCCTGGCAGATTAAAACTGTGTGCCCAATCGAGACTTGAACTCGGGACCTTTGCCTTTCGCAGGCCAGTGCTCTACCATCTGAGCTACCGGTACTCACAGCTTTACTTCTGCCAGTATCTCGTCTCCTACCTTCCAAACTTTACAGAAGCTAACTGTAAAGTTTGGAAGGTTGGAGACGAGATACTGGCAGAAGTAAAGCTGTGAGTACCGGGCGTTAGTCGTGCTTCGGTAGCTCAGATGGTAGAGCACTTGCCTGCGAAAGGCAAAGGTCCTGAGTTCGAGTCTCGGTCGGGCACACAGTTTTAATCTGCCAAGAAGTTTCAATCTTTTCATGACTAATTCCGGAACTATTCCTGCCTTCGTCAAAACTTATTCGCCGGTTAACATCACTAACCCAGCCAGAATCACTGCTTTAGTTTCCCCTGATTATTATCCGGTTAGGCGTTGTTATATTCGTACAAACCATTTTCCACACTACTTCCAGAATAGAACTTAAGAGGCTGCTAGACGTGGATTGTACAACTGGCCTTCACTAGTGTGGCGATCTGGCCAAACATTTTCTGACAAAATTTCATTTTCCTGGATACACCGAGAAGATAATAGGTAATCTTTCTTACCTGTTGTTCCTGTTAGTCGTTCGTTTCCACTCTGGTAGTCTGAATCTATGGATTTCCCTTGTAATTACAACAATGCTGATCATTCGCAAACCCAAGCAACAACATAATCAGACAGCGATCCGCATTCACTCGTTCGGCTTTACTCTTCTCAGCTTGTATAGCCCGATCCCCTTTTGCCTGCAGGAAAGTTTATTTCTAGATGCGACGAGGATTCCCCTGACACAGACTTCACATACATTATGCACGCATTCAAAAATCAACTTATGATTTTTTTCCCATGGGACCAAACTGCTGATGTTATCAGTCCCTAGGCTTACACACTACTTAATCTACCTTACACTAACTTACGCTAAGGACAACACATACACCCATGCCCGAGGGAGGATTGGAACCTCCGACGTGGAGAGCCGCGCGAACCGTGACAAGCCGCCCCTGACCGCACGGCTACCCCGCGCGGCTTATGATTCATTCAGAAATCAACTTACAGAGTGTGTTCAAAAACCAACAGGGATGCACATCAAAATCATATGAGTAATCGATAGAACCAACATGCGCTGGATGCTAGGCGCTTTGTGAAACAAGGATTTCTCCCCTCAAGAATGCTGATAGCATCAGTGGCTCATAGATCAGGGCCCGATGCGCATGCGTGAATCTGGCAGCTTGGGCACGGCAGTAAAATTTTTTCCCGGTTGCATCTAGCTGCTTGCTGCGACTGCTTACACAGCCAACAGCCCTGTTTCTGTAACCAGAAACGGGAGAAGGTACTACTCATACGCCACTCAACTGCGCATGCGCATGAGCCCGCTCGTAACTGCTAAAACGAACCTAATGTAAACAACTGTGACGTCACGCTCATTGGAGGCAACTTGTTATGAAGCATTGCATAGTCTTCCTAAAGCCTTTGACACATTTTGCTGTTGGCAAACGCTTGTATGAGCACTGTGTTTTGTTGTTGTATATGGCACATTTCCCTTGCAATTTATGTTTTATTTTCGTTTTTTTCTCGTTAACGTTTTATTGTTGCAGTATTATTCTGCAGTAGAGGGATTCAGTAATATCCTTTGTTAGAGTATCGATTCTTACCAGTCAAAATTACAAAAATTTAACTGAAAACTAAAACAACGAAAAATTCCCAGAATTCTATAAAATTCCCGGGTTTTTCCCGGTTTTCTCCCGGATGAAAATATTCCCGGGTTTTTCCCGGGTCGTATACATCCTGTCACTGTAAGGGGATTACATGCTCGACTGAATTTATAGAAGTTCAACCTTCCAACATTCATTTCACTCTCCATCATGATGGAGAGCCTTCAGTGATTTGCAATGAGCAAAGTTACACACTAACAGAGAGGAGCAATCACTCCCAGCTACTTGTGTAAAGTATGCTGACAATAAATTATGACCAGCACTAATCTACTCAAATTGATAATTATGGTTATTACTACATGCTACATGCGTATTACGAGGGAAACAGCTACTTCGGAAAAAGCTGCTACCACCCCTCGTCCTCGCCCTCTTCTGCTACTCAGATGCTTTTTTTCACCCTCCACTTTAAACAAATCATTTATGTACCTTTACATATACTACCATGAGTTGTTAATACGCTGACAAAGTCAACATCTAACTAGTATAAATATAAAACCATCAAAAATTCAGGATGGAATAACAATAACATACAAAGGACAGATTGCTACTCACCACACAGAGGAGGCACAGAGTCACAGACAGACACAATGGAAAACAATCGCATGCACTTATGTCCATGCGGACACGCGCAAGTGTGCGCGCGCGCACACACACACACACACACACACACACACACACACACACACACACACACACACACACACACACACACATCCACTGTTTTTTTCTCTCTCTTCATGCTTGATGTTTTCCCTGACAACAATGGCATGTTCCAGGAAACTGTCGGTGTCACGAGGCCAGAATTGTGCTAAAGTGGTTAGAGGAGAATAACAGTGAATCACATTGATATCTTTGTCGCTAAATTCACCTGATATGAAACTGATGGAACACTTATGGCATAAAATCGGGCACCAGCTATCCATCTGAATTCAGCCCATAATTTATGGGTAGTACATGACCTGTACATAGAAACCTAGTGCCGCATACCTCCGCAAACCTGCCAAAGACTTGTCAAACCCACTCCACACAGAATCACTGATACACTACATATCATTTCAAATGTGGACCAACATGCTATTAAGCAGGTGGTCATAATGTTCTGGCCCATCAGTATATGTGTAAGTATAAACTCTTAAAAGACCCAGTAGTCATTTTATAAATTAATGAATTTTATTCTGAGAGATAGTGGTGACATTAGTGGGAAATTGGTGTCTGTATTTGCTTTTAGCCTCTTGCACAATGTTATTTGCTGCTAGTGATACCCACTCACTTGAAAAGAATGTACAATTTAAATCACTTACTAATGTTCAGCTGCAAGAACAAGTTGGGGAGGGTCCAATGCTTATCCGTGGAAGTGACAGGAAGTTTCTGTGATGAAAAGGCATCCTTACCATTGATGTCAGATACTGAGATATTGTCTTCTGCTTGTCAAATCCATAAACAGCAGTCTTCTGGGATGGAGCAGGTTGCACATAGCACTCGCAGCCTCTCTATTGTACAGGGTGTACATAAAGTCCGGGAATACTTTCAATTATTTATTGCACAAGAACTAAACATTGCACAGATGTCATCCATATTGCATTATGAAGAGAAACTCTGAAAGTTTTTCTTACAAACATTTAATATGGGAACCATGAGTGACCCGGCAGATGTCAATATGGTAAGCGAATTCTTGCCGTACCCGTCCCAGCTTGGCATCATCGACTGAGCTTTTGCACTAGCTCCAATTTGAATGGTTTCATAGACAGCGTCTGCCGCAGGACTTTCCACACTGTCACTGGAGCCTTGTTCCTGTGAACTTTGTCATCTCTCCCTTTGCCTTTCCCGTTGTTTGTGCTAACTGCCACTGCGTATTGCGATAAATGCAATGCACATAATTATGTCTTTGCTCCCTTTTGCTTTTCAAGGAATAGGGCAATATAAATGATGAAGTTATATATCAAATACTTCATGGGCTGCCTGAGGATGAAGATGAAGGGTAGAGCTTCCATGTGATTTCACCGATGAAAGTGAAGTGGAGGAAGTAAGTGTGAGCATGGACTGCCACAGTAGTGCCTCAGAACAATCTGCGGACAAACATTCCAATCCCTTAGATGATATTCAAGGCAATGATTACAGTTTTTATGTTGGAAAAGATGTGGAAACACTTTGGATAAGAAACTCCTTATGACTATTGAATAAATGAAATCAAAAAACACTATAAAAATATTGTCAGGCCCAACCCACATAGGCAGAAATATTTTCTTGGAATTGGATATATTTATGCGATTCATTCCTACAAATATGATTGACAAAACTGTTAGCTACACAAAAATCCGTATATTTCAGAATGGACATGTACAATTCAATATGTAAGGGAAAAAGTTTCTAGGTTTACTTCTTCTTCGGAAATGAAACCTCTCCGTGGAGTTTTGTTATTGATCGCTCTCAACAAAAGCAGCCATGCCAATACCCAAAGAGCTCAGAAATGTAATGGTACGGGCATGATGGCTTGCCAAGCTGCATTTTCCTAAAACAGATTTACGAGGGGCGTTTGAAAAGTCTGTGCAAAGTCCGAGAGATGGCACCACCAACACGTATCGAGGTCATGTTTAGTTAGTAGCATCTTTGCAAAGAAAGCACACCATGTTTCAGCCATATTGGTCTATTTCTTTGTGTTTGGCATACATGTGAATCAAGGAAGTCGAGTGATTGTCAAAAAATGGGCGAAAAAGAATTTCTTGTGGTGATTAAACATTACCTTATGAAAGGCAAAATGCCTCAGGAGACTAAAGAGAAGCTCAATAAACATTGCGGTAACTCTGCACCTTCGATTAGAGCAGTTTATAAGTGGTTTCAAAATTTTTGGAGTGGCAATATGAGCACATTTGATGCTGAACATTCTGGACGCCCTGTGGAGGTTATGACTCCAGAAATCATTGATAAAATCCATGATAAGGTGATGGACGACAGAAGAGTTAAGGTGCGTGAGAGTGCTAGTGCTGTGGGCATCTCGAATGAACGGGTACATAATATTTTGCATAAACATTTGTACATGAGAAAGCTGTAAGCAAGATGGGTTCCACGATTGCTCACACTTGACCAAAAACGGAATCATGTGAAGTGTTGCAAGGATGGTTTGCAGCTGTTCAGCAAGAATTCGCAGGACTTAAAGTGTCGTTTCATCACTGTGGATGAAATATGGATACAATACTATACTCCTGAGACCAAACAACAACAATCTAAACAATGGGTTACCAAGGGAGACTCTGCACCAAAAATGACGAAGACCATTCCTTCGGCTGGAAAGGCTATGGCAACTGTCTTACAAGATTCGCAAGGGATAATCCTCATCAACTGTCTGGAAAAGGGTAAAACTATTACAGGTGCATATTATTCATCGTTATTGGACATGTTGAAAACCGAGCTGTAAGAAAACCGCCGGTGATTGGACCGCAAAAAAGTCCTTTCCAGTCATGACAATGCACCAGCACACACCTCGGAAGTTGTGGTCAAATAATTAATGGAAATAGGATTCCAACTCATTTCACATCCCCCCTATTCTCCAGACTTGGCTCCCTCGGACTACTATTTGTTCCCCAATTTGAAGAAATGGCTGGCGGGACAAAGATTTTATTCAAACAAGAAGGTGATTGCAGCAACTAATAGCTATTTTGCAGACTTGGACAATTCCTATTATTCGGAGGGGATAAACAAATTAGAACAGCGTTGAAAGAAGTGTATAAGTCTAAAATGAACCTTTGTCAAAAAATAAAAAAGGTTTACCCCAAACACATAAGTAGTTTTCATTTTTGCACAGACTTCTGAAATACCCATCGTACGTTCCTACTTAGAAGCATCAGGTCTGATGAGAGGGTGACCAGGGAATACAAGAAAAGTATGATAAATTAGCAGCAATTAGGGAGGTATACAGGGACTTTGGAAGTAACTGCAAAAACAATTACTTCCTATCAGAATTTGTGACCATTGATGAAATGCTGCCTCCCTTTCGAGGTTGGTGTAGTTTCATCCAATATATTCCTGCCAAGCTGGTAAACAATGGCCTGAAATTGTATGCACTGTGCGACAGTCAAACATTTTATGTGCCCAGCTTTGAGATACACTGTGGCAAACAAAGGGAAGGTCCTTATTTTACATCAAACAAACCATTTGACATAGCCAAGTGACAGCTTCAGTCCACCTTAGGTTCTCATGGAAATCTGACCACAACAACAACAACTACACTAGTTATCCATAGGTGCAGTTTTTTCTGGAGAATGGTGTAACATTTCTTGGTACAATGAAAAAGCATAAAAAAGAAATCCCCTCAGACTTTCTGGATCTGAAATCCTACGAAAGAGGCTTTTCGCTATTTGGATTACAGGATGATTGCACCCTGGTATTCTATATACCAAAGAAGAACAGAAATATAACGAGGAAATTTGCCTTATGCAAGACACCTTTTCAATTTTGTTTTACCCAGACATGTTTCAGCACTTTCTGTGCTACCTTCAGTGGGTTATTTTTTATTTTCTTACTGTGTAATTGTTGTTACATATTAACATTTAGTGAAACTTTTGGTACATACTATTTACAACTGCGAAAGAATAATTGTTATAAAATATTATACATCATTTGTTCATAGTTCACAGTTGGGATATGTATTAGCGACCTGATGCACGGTGTGTTGTTTATAACATTATGCCTAAAGTTCTAGTTATAGCTTAATTGGCAAGACAGTGGATGTATGCATTAGTTTACCTACCTTACATGATTGTATTGGTTATTTATGTTGGCAGCTAGTCTGCTACGCAATCTACAAGTTCTCATCTGCAAACAGCAAATGTAATTTTTATTTTTCTGTTTATTATGCATTTGCAAATGGAAATGAGTATATATCACAAATTTATAAACTCATTTCTATTTGTAAATGTGTAATAAACAGAAAAATGAAATTTACATATGCTGTTTGCAGATGAGAAGTTGTAGATTGTGTAGCAGACTACTACCGACATAAATATCCAATAGCATCATGTAAGGTAGGTAAACTAACGCATACATCCACTCTTTTGCCAATGAATCTATAACTACAACTTTAGACATAATGTTATAAACAACACACAGTGCATCAGGTTGTTAATACAAATCCTAACTGTGAACTATGAACAAGTGATGTGTAATATTTTACAACAATTACTCTTTCACAACTGTAAATATTTTGTACCAAAAGTTTCACTAAATGTTAATATGTAACAACAATTTCACAGTAAGAAAATAAAAAATAACCCACTGAAGATAGCACAAAAGGTGCTGAAACATGTCTGGGTCAAACATAACTGAAAAGGTGTCTTGCGTAAGGCAGAATTCCTCGTCCTATTGTCATAGCAAGCATGGACATAAGAAGAAGAACTGCAACACCACAAGACAATTAGGAGAAAAAAAATGTGTCCTACTCCTACTGTTATCTACAATGCACGATTGTGAGGAAATAGACACAGAAACAGGAAAAAACCACCACAATAAGAGACTATAACCATACCAAAGGGTGGCATGGGTACAGCTAACCAAAAGTGTTTGCTTTATTCTACTTCAGGTTTTTGGGCATGGCAGGATTAAATGCACACATATTGTGGGCGTGGAATAATACAGATCAAACACGTGGTATACAGGATTCCCTGGGAAATATGACTTTTGGGCTTTTTGAAGAACATTGCAAAGACCATGCAAAACTTAAAGAATTTGCCAAAGTCAAATGAGACAATCAAATGAAAGAAACAGCAGTCCACACCAGCAACGTGGCCCACACAAGAATAACAAAACTACCGTATGTTGTTCAACACGCAAACATTTTGTATGTAAGAACCACTCAACACATCAAGTAGTTAGCAATTGCTGTCTCATTGAAGAGAAGATGGGGAAATGGAAGTGCAGAACGATATATATACATATAACTTTGTAATATTACTAGTTTCAGCTAATATGAGAAACACATGTGTATGGTATGTACTGTAATTATTCAATATTATAGACTACTGAAAGCAAAATTACTGCTAATATAATATAGTCACATATTCATTTAACTTTATCCCCTGAATTGGTACCAAAGTTAAAATAAATATTATTTTTCTGTGATGTTTAATGTCCTTATATTGTACTGACATTAAACAAGTAATACTACTTACAAAAATGTACGGCTGGTACCGTTTTGGAAATGCAGCACATAGGTCTGCATGCAGTATCTCATGAGACTGTGATGCACGTGGTATTTAGAGGGATAAAACATTGGCATAACTGACACACAAACAGATAAGGTGAGCAGCAATCTGCAACTGTTTGGTTGGTTGGTTGTTTGGGGAAGGAGACCAGACAGCGAGGTCATCGGTCTCATTGGATTAGGGAAGGACGGGGAAGGAAGTCGGCCGTGCTCTTTGAAAGGAACCATCCCGGCATTTGCCTGGAGCGATTTAGGGAAATCACAGAAAACCTTAATCAGGATGGCCGGACGCGGGATTGAACCGTCGTCCTCCCGAATGCGAGTCCAGTTTCTAACCACTGCGCTACCTCGCTTGGTGCAACTGTTTGGCAATGATGCTGTAGTGTCATGGTTGAGTGACTGTAGCAGAGTATAAGATGACTTGAGAACATAATTTCTACCTGGTGTGATTAACGGCAGCTTGCTCTAAATTGAAAAGAAAAAAAAGTAAGTTACTGCACGAGTAGGAAAGACAACTGTGCAATATTTGAATACAGTATTAGTGGTGTGCTACTTGACACAGTCATGTTGATTAAATATCCAGGCATAATATTGGAAAGTGATATGAAATAGAATATCGTAAGATCTGTAATAGGGAGGGTGAATGTCCGGTTTTTATTTGTTGGGTGAATTCTAGGGAAGTGTAGCTCATCTATAAATGAGACCACTTTAGAACACTTGTGCGATCCAGTTTTTAGCAGTGTTCGAGTGTTTGGGATCCCCACTAGATAGGATTAAAGAGGACACAGAAGCAATTCAGAGGTGTGCTGCGAGGTTTGTTACCAGTAGGTTTGATCAGCATGCAAGTGTTACAGAAATTGTCTGTGATCTCAAATGGACACTATCGAGAAGATTTAGATAACCAGCATCTGCAACTACAGAATGAAGTACCAACGTACATCTTGCTTCAGAATGGTGATGCAAGATAAGAGTAATCAAGGCTTGTACCAAAGCCTATAGGCAGTTGTTTTCCTTTGCTCCAATTCCAAGTGAAACAGGAAACAGAATGATTAGCAATGGTACATAATACCCTCTGTCATTCATCATTTGGTTGCTTGTACAAAAATGTATACAGAATTTCCATCTGTCTCATCACAAGGCATGTCAAAATTCAAGTAGATCATTATTCTCATTCAGCAATAAATGCTACTTCTAGAATGAATTTTCACTCTGCAGTGGAGTCCGACTGATACAAAACTTCCTGCAGATTAAAACTGTGAGCTGGCTCAGGACTCGAACCTGTGACCTTTGCCTTTCACAGGAAAATACTCTGCCAACTGAGATACTGTACAAGACTCACAACCCATCCCCACAGCTTTATATCCACCAGTACCTCACTCCTACCTTCCAAACTTCACGGAAGTTGGAAGATAAGAGATGAAGTACTGGTGGGAATGACTCTGTGAGGATGGGTCATGAGTTATGCTTGGATGGCTCAGTTGGTAGAGCACTTGCCTGCAAAAGGTGAAGGTCCCAGCTTTGAGTCCCAATCCGGCACACAGCTTTAATCTGCCAGGAAGTTTCAACAGGGGCCATTGTTTGTAAGAAGATAACAGCATTTCAGCTGATATGATCACAAAATCTAATATTTATTCTGTAAATATTAGATAACTTATTTTTTCAAGTCAGCTGATAGTTGCAAAATGCCCTGGCATGAAGGCATCATGTTATTTGAGGAACTATAAAATAAACTAGCTCAATAATTCATCACAAGAGTACTACATCATTTCCAAACATTCAAGAACAAGTGTTTGGAGCAGTATTAATGTGATTTGTGTTTTAATTGTGTTAAATTCACTCGAGTCTAATCTGATAAAAGGTCACACCTTGGGAGATCATCTTAGTGGTCAGCATGTTGAGAGTTTCTCAGGTAGAATTTCTATGAGATATTTAAAGCCCTGTCTGCAGCTGAGATCTGATGAAATGTCTTACTCTATTTTCTTGTAGGTGGTTCATAATGCATCCTGAATGTTCTGTTTGGATTCTGCTCAACAACTTAAAAGATTGAGACTTTACAATGACATCAGGTATTGTCTCAGTAACATTAAGAAGAAAACATGTGAGAACTCCTATCAAGAGGCAACACTTACTAGAGGCTAAGTCTCATATTAGTTTGTGCAGCTATTAGCTAGCTAGATGAGGAAGATGAACTTACTAGAGCAGGATTAAGTAAATAAACTACACTTTTTTTTTTTTTAAGAAAGTGGAGGTGTTAACCTGTTGTTTTCTTTGTTGAAATTTCCACAGTAGCTGAAAGGAACCAATATATATGTTGGATCTTGGAATCTTTCCAAGTGCACAGACCGTTTAACATCAGTTCTGGAGTACTGATGACAGTTTTAGGTTAAAATGAGGATAGAAAATCTTATGAAAACTGTTCTACAAGAGATGTAGTTCCAAGAATCGATATGGATATTTTTACAAATGTTTCCATTGTAATAAGTGGTTAATACATCACATAATTTGGATCAATAAAAAATCTACTCACCAAGCAGCGGAAGGAGAACACACACAAACAAAAAAAAAAAGGTTGAACTTTTACAAGCTTTAGGAGACAGTGGCTCCTTCTTCTGGCAGAAGATTTGAAGGAGAAGGATGAGGGGTGAAGGAAAAGTACTGGAGACATTTAGGGAAAGGGGTACAGTTCAGAAAAGACACCCAGAACAAAGGGGCAGGGGAGACTTACTGGACAGGACGACAAGGAAAGACTGATTGTTGGGGACTGCATCGGACAGCTTAACGGTGGAAGACAGGGTAATATGCAAGACAGAGATTACTACTAAAATGTCACGCACAAGTTAATAAGAGTGAGAAGGTAAGTGCATTGAACACAACAGAAATGGGAGAGGGACAACAAAAAATTGACAGGTCAGGAAATGACAGATGTAGGAAACTAAAATGGAGAGATGAAAGAAGTAGTTGCTGTGAATAAATGCTCAGACAGAAGGAACTAACGTAAATTAAGGCCAGGTGGTTGGCGAGAACCAAGGACGTGTTGTAGTGCTAGTTCCCACCTGCACAGTTATGAGAAACTGGTATCAGGGGGAAGAATTCAGATGGCACATGTAGTGAAACAGGCACCGAGCTCACAATTGTCATGTTGTAGAGCATGCTCTGCAACAAGACACTATGTGTTGTAAGTATACATCTGAGCCTATGGCCGTTCATCCTGACTGATAACTGGGTAGTAGCCATGCCGATGTAAAAGGCCAAACAGTGTTTACATAACAGCTGGTATATGATGTGTTGTTTCCCAGGTGGCTCTCCTTTTGATAGTATACATTTTGCCAGTTATAGAGCTGGAATAGGTAGGATGGTGCATAGAGCATGTCTTGCAGCAAGCACAGTCACAGACATAGGAGTCCTACAGTAGGGAGATGGGTGCATATGGTCTGACAAGGATACAGTAGACATTAGGAGGGTGACGGAAAGCTATTCTAGGTGTGGTGAGCAAAATCTCAGAATGGATCTCTTTTCAGGGTTCGATTTCAGGAAGTCATGGCCTTGTTGAAGTAGCTGATTAATACATTCAAGACCAGGATAATACTGAGTGCCAAGTGGTGTGCTCGTAAGTTGTTTTTTGGAAGAATCAGCAGTACCAGCATTGGATATGAAGGCTGAAGTGAGAATGGTGGTGTGTTGCTGTGAGTCTGCATCTGAACAAATACATTTGCCTCGAATGCCAAGCCTGTATGGGAGGAAACGTTTGACATGGAAAGGATGTCAACTGTCAAAATGTAAGTACTGTTGTTTATAGAACAATACTTGGATTCTGGCAGTTTGTACAACAGTACAGTAACTGTGCTGCTGGCATAGGCTCATGTGTGCACTCTACAGATCATCTAAATAACACATCTACCATATAATTACTACAGACAGTCGTCATATATTAATCAACATGAAATTTCATAGAACCTTTCAGAATAACAGTAGTTAAGTAAGTGACAAATCTCAGTTTCATATTTGAAGTAGTTTCAGAAATATCGAAAATCATCAAAAAGCTGAAACTTATAAATTTATATTACAACCAACAAATGAGAGGTCCACAATGGAATAACAACAGTATCATGAAAAGGAAAGAGTGCTACTCACCATATAGAGGAGACGCTGAGCTGCAGATGGGCACAATGAAAAGATTGTTTACATTTAAGTATTTAAGCCATCGGCTAAAAAGCTTCCTTCTTAAAATGAAAAATAGAAAAACACACACAAAAAAGCATAACTGTAAGTTGTGCGTTTTCTACATCAGAAGATGGCCTTTTGGCCGGAAGCTTGAAGGTATAACAACAGTCTTTTTGTTGTGCTTATGACTCAATGTCTCCTCTATTTGGTGAGTTGGAACCTGTCCTTTTCATAATATCTTTATATCAACGTTCAGACATTTTAATATTTTTTGATAAATATGTTAGAGGATGACAAACTAGTCTCCAAAACAGTTAATGACACACTATTTTGTTTAACACCATAAATTCCGTAACTACCTCTTCCATATGTTTGACAATGTTATTCCGATTTGTTATGGAGAGTGAATGAGGGAATAAATGTGGTATGTATTTGAAGTAGAAAGCATTAAAATTGTGAATAACTAGGTATGACTGAGCATTAGAATCTGATTGTGCAGCCAAGATGTAACAAACACACACACACACACACACACACACACACACACACACACACACAGACACACACAGAGAGAGAGAGAGAGAGAGAGAGAGAGAGAGAGAGTGGGGGGGGGGGGGAATGCAAATTGTGAATCAGCCAGTTTTCATTATAGTAGAAATATAAAACTTGCTCCATCATTTAAATAATTACATGTGGTGTTCACTTGTTCTTATTTGCTTTAGGGAATATGTTCTTGTGTAATTTCACTAGAGTTGGCTTTGGACAGGAGATTGGATACTGCGGCATTTAGCCAATCGGAGAAGATATCTTTTGCATGCTTTGGTACTGGAAGATGAATTTACTGAGAGTTAAGAGGATTCTTTGGGCAGCTCTTGAGACAAGATGTCACATAGCCCACAGGCCCACATAATTTTGTTAAGTTTGAGTAATAGTGAATTTTTGGAGATTGTGATATATCAGAAAAGATTTAAAATCAGCCATAGATGATGTTTACAGAAACTTCAGGTTTTTTCATGAGAACTGAAACATTCCACCAGAGGGCAAAAATTCTGCTCTGTATAGTATCTGAGTAGGAAAATCAAAACTGTTAAAACACTGCACATATTTATAAACAATACATTAACTGATGAAAAGTTTGATTCTTTTCGTATCAGGTCTGAGTGGAAATGTTAAACTGGCGAGAGAGAGAGAGAGAGAGAGAGAGAGAGAGAGAGAGAGAGAGAGAGAGAAATGTATGTATGAAAAGATTATTACGAACTATGTTAGTTTTGATTCTTTCATTTCTGAAACTGTATGCTAGGATGGACATGGTAACAAATGTGTGTATCTACAGTAATAAAGTATAAAAATGTAAAAATGCAAGAACCTTTCTTAATTTGTTAGTTAAAACCAGAGCTGATGAAATCCACTAGCTTTATTGTCATAAAACAATGAAATATATCTATGCACCCTGTTGATATGTGGTGTAAAACTAATTTTTTACAGCTTTTCTTAGTTGAGGGACATTATATGTTGCTTCATGGCATGCTGTGTTTCTGCAGAACCCACTAGGAGCATCGTTTGGATGTCAGTAGAAAGGCACAAAAATAAACTGCATCACCATACACTTTGGGACCCTTTATACATTCAAGGCGTAAAGGCGTGGCTATAGAATGGCCCATTGACTCCATACAAACCATTGCTACTAAGCTCTGGAAAGTATCTTCATATGGTGAAGAGAAACTTCATAATTAATGTTACAAAGCACATAATCTATTCAAATTTTACAAATATACATTTGTTATATTTTGTCCTAATAACTGCTCAAGCATTTATTGTTGTGAGAGTGCCAGCTGTTGATATTTGGAAATTATAGTTAAGTTTCTGTGTAGAACAAAATACATTTTTGAGACACTATTTGTTCTTTCTAAACATTGAATATGACATAATGCCAAAAAATTTACCCACACAGGTGTGATTCAGAAAAAGGAAACAAAAATTTGAAATGTAGACAGCATGATTCAATCAAATGTGAGATAAATGACATCATGTACCATTCTAACCTTGTGGTTGGTACACTGGCATGACAAGGCACCTGGGACACAATTCCTGTGATGCAGTTTTTAATTTGGTTTGTTGTATAGTGAAACAGAGAATTTTGAATTTCATCGCGTGACACATTTTCCCATCTCATCAATAATGGCCACTGAGGGACAGTGGCCCAACAACCAACAATTCTATTCTTTATCCATTCACTTAAGAAACAATAGCCTTCAATTTGATGTCAAAATAGAAAAGTTCAGGAATTAATTAAGGGTTACCATCTGCACACATCAGTTGAGGACTCCATTTTTTTTAAGCACAATAAAAAATGGAAGAGACAATAATGAAAGAAATAAGAGGCTGCAGAGAGAGGATAATGTCACTTCGAAGACAGTATCCGGTTAGTGCATGTAAGGCAATGTTTTTATCTTTGATTAGACCCACAGCACAGAACATGTCACAGTATGGCATTTTGAAAATGAAAGATCCAGAGCAGCTGCATTCAGTTTAACATTCTTTACAACAGCTGCTTTGGCTTTATTGCCATTCTCAAACAACCTGCAAGTATAACATCAATGAGACTATCTACATATATGGTGGTTGTTCATGTAAATAAATAAACAATATAATTTTACACTGATAAAATTACAATACATATTTATTCACATGAACCCCACTGTATACATAGATAGTCTCACCTATGTCATTCACAGGTTACTTGAGAATGGCAAGAAGCTGTCAAAGAATATTAAACGTATTGCAGCTACTCCGGACCTATCATTTTAAAAATGTTATACTGTAAATTGATGAACAGTAGTTTCCAGGTGATTACATCTTAGCAAAAAACTCTCACACTAAACACCCTGGTTGAAGTTCACATATATTACCTGACAGCAACAGCTGATCACACTAGGTATTATCTGTACGAAAAATAATTTTTTAAATCAAAGTTTCTTGTAAAAAGGTGGCAACATAAAAGAGACAGACACACAAAAAAAAAATGGTTCAAATGGCTCTGAGCACTACGGGACTCAACTGCTGAGGTCATTAGTCCCCTAGAACTTAGAACTAGTTAAACCTAACTAACCTAAGGACATCACAAACATCCATGCCCGAGGCAGGATTCGAACCTGCGACCGTAGCGGTCTTGCGGTTCCAGACTGCAGCGCCTTTAACCGCACGGCCACTTCGGCCGGCAGACAGACACACAAAACAAACAGTGACAGAAGTGGGAATTTTTCAGAGAGAGGTATTTTCAATGGGAAAAAGAAAGAGTTGAAATGAACACAAGTTTTCTACACCTACATCTACATGATTACTCTGCAATTCACATTTAAGTGCTTGGCAGAGGGTCCATCGAACCACAATCATACTATCTCTCTACTATTCCACTCCCGAGCAGCGCGCGGGAAAAACGAACACCTAAACCTTTCTGTTCGAGCTCTGATTTCTCTTATTTTATTTTGATGATCATTCCTACCTATGTAGGTTGGGCTCAACAAAATATTTTCACATTCGGAAGAGAAAGTTGGTGACTGAAATTTCGTAAATAGATCTCGCCGCAACGAAAAAGTCTTTGCTTTAATGACTTCCATCCCAACTCGTGTATCATATCTGCCACACTCTCTCCCCTATTACTTGATAATACAAAATGAGCTGCCCTTGTTTGCACCCTTTCGATGTCCTCCGTCAATCCCACCTGGTAAGGATCCCACACCACGCAGCAATATTCTAACAGAGGACGAACGAGTGTAGTGTAAGCTGTCTCTTTAGTGGACTTGTTGCATCTTCTAAGTGTCCTGCCAATGAAACACAACCTTTGGCTCGCCTTCCCCACAATATTATCTATGTGGTCTTTCCAACTGAAGTTGTTCGTAATTTTAACACCCAGGTACTTAGTTGAATTGACAGCCTTGAGAATTGTACTATTTATCGAGAAGTCGAATTCCAACGGATTTCTTTTGGAACTCATGTGGATCACCTCACACTTTTCGTTATTTAGAGTCAACTGCCACACCATACAGCAATCTTTTCTAAATCGCTTCGCAACTGATACTGGTCTTCAGATGACCTTACTAGACGGTAAATTACAGCATCCATCTGCGAACAACCTAAGAGAACTGCTATGATTGTCACCCAGGTCATTTATATAGATCAGGAACAGCAGAGGTCCCAGGACGCTTCCCTGGGGAACACCTGATATCACTTCAGTTTTACTCGATGATTTGCCGTCTCGGTGTCAAAAGCCTTCCGGAAATCCAGAAATACGGAATCAACTTGAGATCCCCTGTCGATAGCAGCCATTACTTCATGCGAATAAAGAGCTAGCTGCGTTGCACAAGAACGATGTTTTCTGAAACCATGCTGATTACGTATCAATAGATCTTTCCCTTCGAGGTGATTCATAATGTTTGAATACAGTATATGCTCCAAAACCCTACTGCAAACTGATGTCAATGATATAGGTCTGTAGTTCGATGGATTACTCCTACTACCCTTCTTAAACACTGGTGTGACCTGCGCAATTTTCCAATCTGTAGGTACAGATCTATCGCTGAGCGAGTGGTTGTATACGATTTGCTAAGTAGGGAGCTATTGTATCAGCGTAATCTGAAAGGAACCTAATCGGTATACAATCTCGACCTGAAGACTTGCCCGTATCAAGCGATTTGAGTTGCTTCACAACCCCTAAGTTATCTACTTCTAAGAAACTCATGCTAGCAGCTGTTCGTGTTTCAAATTCTGGAATATTCCACTCATCTTCCCTGGTGAAGGAATTTCGGAAAACTGTGTTCAATAACTCCACTTTAGCAGTACAGCCGTCGGTAACAGTACCATCGGCACTGCGCAGCAGAAGGTTTTGACTGCGTCTTGCCACTTGTGTACTTTACATACGACCAGAATTTTTTCGGATTTTCTACCAAATTTCGAGACAATGTTTCGTTGTGGAACCTATTAAAGGCATCTCGCATTGAAGTCCGTGCCAAATTTCGCGTGTCTGTAAATTTTAGCCAGTCTTCGGGATTTCGCGTTCTTCTGACCTTTGCATGCTTTTTCCGTTGCCTCTGCAACAGCGTTTGGACCTGTTTCGTGTACCATGAGGGATCAGCTCCATCTCTTACCAGTTTATGAGATATGAATATCTCAATTGCTGTTGCTACTATATCTTTGAATTTGAGCCACATCTTGTCTATATTTGCATAGTCAGTTCGGAAGGAATGGAGATTGTCTCTTAGGAAGGCTTCTAGTGACACTTTATCAACTTTTTTAAATAAAATTATTTTGCATTTGTTTCTGGTGGATTTGGAAGAAACGGTATTGAGCCTAGCTACAACGACCTTGTGATCACTAATCCCTGTATCAGTCATGATGCTCTCTATTAGCTCTGGATTGTTTGTGGCTAAGAGGTCAAGTGTGTTTTCGCAACCATTTACAATTCGCGTGGGTTCGTGGACTAACTGCTCGAAATAATTTTCGGAGAAAGCATTTAAGACAATCTCGGAAGATGTTTTCTGCCTACCACCGGTTTTGAACAAGTATTTTTGCCAACATATCAAGGGAAGGTTGAAGTCCCCACCAACTATAACTGTATGAGTGGGGTATTTATTTGTTACGAGACTCAAATTTTCTCTGAACTGTTCAGCAACTATATCATCGGAGTCTGGGGGTCGGTAGAAGGAGCTAATTATTAACTTAGTTCGGCTGTTAAGTTTAACCTCCACCCATACCAATTCGCACGGAGTATCCACTTCGACTTCACTACAAGATAAACTACTACTGACAGACACAAACACTCCACCACCAATTCTGCCTAATCTATCTTTCCTGAACACCGTCTGATTAAGAAGTAAAATAATCTTGGACCATTTTCAAGAGGAGGACAGCATGAGATGATAACAGGGAAACTGTTCTTTTAGAAGGTATTTGACGTGTCAAAGAAAAGTGTGTGGGGAGTACTCGAAGCCAGGAGGACAGAAACTGAACACAAATGTCAGTAGTAAGCTGTAAAGAATCACGAAAGAGTCAGAAGAAAATAGCTGGCTGTCGGGAATGAACAAATAAGTTCTACAAACTAGTGAGCTGTGAAAGTATAAGACAGTGAAAATGACAAAGGCATGAAGATTAGTCAAAATGTTAGATATGAGAGAAGCAGCATACACGACAGGTAGAAAAAAAAAGGAGGGGGGGGGGGGAGGGGAAGGCAAGTGGTTCATTTTCCTAACAATTATCCATGATTTTGCATGAGGGAGAAACCTCAGATTTTGAAAGCTACTGATTGTATTACCTTTAGGTTCATTTCTGTGGTTAGTCATTAAAGCTGAGTTAGGTGTTAAATCCTGTAACCAAGAAATTTCAAAAATTAATGCTGGAGGAAACACTACTGAAACTCTAGTGTTTTAATGACGTCTTTATATATGCAGCAAAGTCTGATGTAAATGTAACAGATTATCACAACAAAGTAAAACCCCTTTGGCCTAAATGAAAGTTCTGAACTGCTAACAAAATTTTTAAAAGTTTCTAAGAAGGATGTAAAAATGCAATCCTAGCATTAAAAACCATAAAATCTGCAGGTTTGGATGGAATACCCACTACTGTCATAAAAGCAGTGAACGCCAAAATTGCTAACTCACTTGCTCAAATAATATATAATTGCTTTGATGAAGGCTCCTTCCCAGAGTTACTGAATTATACTGAAGTGAAACCACTTTTCAAAAAGGGATCAAGATATGTCATGTGAAATTATTGTCCTATCTTAATTCTCCCAGTCTCATTTTAAATATTTCAAAAAGTTGCTGTAGCCCACATACAAAACTTCATTGCAAGATATTCTATTACTCCAAACAATCAATCTGGTTCTCAACAAGGTAAATAGTTCAATTGAAAGGTTTCACTGTGAAAATAAGTACATCATTAGACAAGAGCAACATGATGGAAGGAATTTTCTGCGACCTCACGAAGGCGTTTAATTCTGTAATCCATGCACTGCCTTTTTACAACTTGAAAAATATGGCATTAGGGGCAGTGCCCCAGTTCTCTTTCTCTTCTATGTTAATGACTTCCCATTAAATATTAGCTCCCCATCAGTTCTGTTCACAGATGGTAATTCTGTCTTTGTTGAAAATCAGGATTCAGAAAAAATTCCCAAATCTGTTATCAGTACCTTCAGTACCTTAGAAACTTGGTTCCAGCTATATGTATTGAATCTAAATGTACCTAGGACTCATATGATGCATTTCAAACCAAACAGTCAAAATGTGAGCACATTAAGGTTACTCACAACAACGAAGATACATAAGAAGTTGCCTCAATCAAATTCTCAGGATTAAATCTGGATAATAATTTGAGCTGGCAGGTACAAGTTGGGTACCTAGCAAACAAATTGTGCAGATTTATGTTTGCAATGCAAATATTATAAACTGCAACTGACATGGATATGTGAAAAGTAGCATATACAAGCTACTTTGAATCCATTATTAGGTACAATATTGTTTTAGGGGTAACTCAACAAACATTATGCAGATACTCAAAACACAGAAAAAAATCATTTGGAATGTGTGCAATGTAAATCACAAAGAACCATGTCGTCCTTTATCTAGAAAAATTAAAATATTCACTCTGACATCCTTAGGTAATATTCTTGTCTTTTTTGTACACCAGTATGAATTATTTGAAGGGAACCATTTCATTCACTCACATGACAGAAGGAACAAAGAAATTTTTATGCTTTCCACCTACCACCTCAAACTGTATGCCCAGGACCTCAATGCATGGTAATAAAAATTTATAATAAATTGAAAGGGGACAAGTTAATGCAGTTGAATCTAGTTCCACTTAAAAGAAAGCTATATGAGGCAGGTGAAACTGAAATTTTATTACTCAATGAATGAATTCATGCACACAAACTGGAAATTTGAACTGGATACAACGTGTCACATATCACAAGAAATATTACTACAGTGTTAGTCTTTATTTTAGCACTATTATTAGTTACTGTAAAATCACTGTAACTCAAATATTGTCTCCTGTAAGTAAACCAAATGGACTGTAAATGTACATCATGAGATGAATAAACCGCTATTCCACAATATGTCTCCTGCCACTCGTGAAGTAGATTTTTCCCCAAACCATGTTTGATTTCAAGTGTGTAGTATGCCTCACCTGACTCTGCTGTAAAGAAGGGGTACGAGCAGGCTGTGATGGCAGGTCTTCAGCTTCTCGTGTATTCTTGGATGAGTGCTTTCTTTTTTGTGACAGCTGCTCCTGTTGATATTTATTTGATGATCGATGGTGACTTTCCTCCTCCTCCTGTTGGCAATCAGTATGTGGAAGTTATCACACCCCTATAGCAGTGAAAATGAACAAGGGATGCTTTCCTTGCAATGGCACCACTGTCGTCATTGACACACTGGTTGAAGTCTAAGAAAAAGTCTGAACACACCAGTGAGTATACATTTCAGAATTACTCTTGTGCTCTGTGCAAACACACTGACTTTCCACACCATTAGGATCACTGATGAGAATATAATTTTTGTTTAATTTTCATTCACCGTCAAATTTCTTTCAGTATTGATTTCAAAACATTATCAATTCAATACACAAAAAAGTGGATGGCAGCATAAAATAAGGTGAATCAGAATGTGTAATAAAACGGATCAAAAACAGCTAAAATGTGTTAATGGAATGGAATCAGAAGGCTTGACAGACTGGGGTACACACTTTGGACAATATAAGTTAATGGCATTCACCAGAGTGCCTACAAAGAAATAAAATGGAAAGAAAACATAGATCACAAAGGATAAAATCAAATGCCTCTAATTAATCTAGAAGAAGGAAGCAGTAATGACACACAAAGTGTTTTTAAGTATAAAGCAAAACACTGAATACAACTGATGCTTGGGGCATCTGACAGTACTGAATTTTTTTGTCTCTTTCCTACATTCAGGCGTGTATAGTGAAGACACAAAAAGTCTGAAATTAACTGTTCTTTTTGGTGAAAAGAAGAAGTGAAATATCAACATTCTATTACATTTAGTTTTCCACTACTTTGCTGCATAGTATAACTGCGATAAATCGCTGTATCAGCTACTCTAAAGAACAGCGCTATATGGATATTGCATATGAGAATGGACTAGCATTTCTGCGCACTCGAAATGTTGGCCTTCAGTGGCCTTACACTAAATGATGAGGGATTAGTGTAATTAATGCATTTTTTAAAAAAAGAAAAAAAATTATACTGATCAACCATTTGTAACTGATTTACACAGGTACATTAGGGCAGTCCTGACCTGTAAGTAATTACTCTAAAGGTAAAACTTTGCTATTCCCATCTCCTAATCATTTTCCAGTCAGGAAAAAAAAAAGCACAATATTTCTGCTCAGACAACAACTAGCTGGCCCCAAACACTTTTAAGTTGGAAAATAGTACATGCATTGAGTAATTCTGTTCAAAAGTGGTACACTCTTCCCCACCTCCATTATTTTTTATTCCAAGAGAAATTTATGTGGACATATCAAGAGTACTTCAGCACCCATTAAAAACACTTTGGACCCTAAGTTTCTAACAACTGTTTTCCAAAATTTCCTAAAGGGGTAATTATGTTTTTGTTAATAATGCACACAACTCCCTGCTTCCTTTCTCTCCACACGATTCAACCCCTCACCCCAGCCAACCTGCAAAACTTCAGTGAGTTGTTACATGTAATCCTAATTATAGTAACAATCACAAAACTGAGTGGATGAATTCTATAGAAAATATTCAAAACCACTCAACATTCTTTTGACCACTGCATATTACATTAAGGGGAACCATGTCAACTCTTTCCCAATGATTTTATCCAAATCTCGGCCAGAAATGAAAGTAACAGAAGTGTGAACTGCAACTGACACGTGTTTATAAAAAAATAGCAGTGTTTGGTGCAGGATGTGTGAGACATGAGCCTTTTAGGTCAGTGTAGCTTCCAGGCAGCAGTTGGTGCAGTAGAAAGAGTATTGACTGGTAATCCAAGGGTCAGGGGTTGAGCCCCTCTGTGGCAACTTTTCTTTTTCATTTTTTTTTCACAATATATTGTTTTTATTACTATTAAAGTCAAAGGAAAATTTGGGATTATCTCCATGAGGACTCTGCATATAACTTTCCAAGAAGTTACTGTAATTAAAGAATACGGGACTTTGTACCCAGTTAGTTTCATTATGACCTTCCGCAGCTAATGCCACATCTATTTTTTATGCATCTATTTTTATCTCAAGTAAAGAATTGGATCAGAAAGTTTCAAGCAAGCATCAAAATACATTCCATTGTATACTACCCATCCTCACCAATATTTGGTGAAATGATGTGTTACATGTCGTTTATTGCCAAACTGTGCAATGAGAGAGAACCTTTTATGTTTTAGACCAGGTACGTTTTTCTGCAGAAACTTCAAAACAACCATGTAATTGTAAAAATGCAGTGTTTAGGTGTTAATAATGTGCGTAGGATGCTGAGAAAATTATTGCTTCCCCTGTCTTTATGCCAAATATCACCACAGAATGTATAAACCATCAACTGTAATATGATTTTTTTTTACCAAGTATTAGCAACAATTAAACTATGCTCTGTGCAAAATTCTACTGGGCGGCTTCCTCTTTCACTCCTTTCTCCCAATTATTATTCACCTATTACTTTTCCTTGCATCTGATTCCAGTCCTCCATCACCATTACATTTTTATCTCCCTTAACTAACTGAAAAAAATACTTTATCTCATCATACATTTCTTCACTCTCTATCATCTGCGGAGCTAACTGGCATATAAACTCGTACTGTTGTTGTGGGTGCTGACTTTGTGTCTACCTTGGTTAGGATAATACATTCATTATGCTGTTCCTAGTAGCCTACCTGCATTTCTATTTTCTTATTCATTATTAAGCCCACTCCTGCATTACCTATATCTGATTTTGTATTTATAAATCTGTATTCACCTGATCCAATATCCTATTTCTCCTGCCATTGAAGTTCACCAATTCCCACTATAACTTTAACCTATCCATTTCCCTTTCTAAATTTTCTAACCTTCTTGCCTGATTCAGTAATATAACATCCCACGCTCCGATCTGTAAACACTGGTTTTGTTTCTCCTGATGATGACATTCTCATGAGTAGTCCCTGCCAAGAGATCTTAATGGGGGACTACCCATCTACATGTGGATGCAGATGTAATCTCCTGTTCAGATCTAAATATATATCTACATGGCTACTCTACAAATCACAGTGACGTGCCTGGCAGAGACAACATCGAACTTCTTTTGCACTAATTCTCTATTTTTCCACTCTCGAACAGAGTGTGGAAATAATGAATATCTGTATCATTCTATGCAACCTCTAATTTCTCTTAGTTTATGATGATGATCATTTCCCCTATGCACGTCGGTGCCAACAAAATAGTTTTACAATCGGAGGAGAAAGTTGGTGATTGAAATTTTATGAGAAGATCCTGTCGCAACGAAAAATGCCTTTGTTTTAATGATTTCCACCTCAAATCCCCTATCATTTCCATGACACTCTCTCCCCAATTTCTCAATAATACAAATGTGCTGCCCCTCCCTGAACCTTCTTGATGTATTCCGTTAATCCTGTTTGGTAAGGATCACAGGCCACGCAGCAGTACGCCAAAAGAGATGGATAAGTGTAGTGTATGCAGTCTCTTTAGTAGGTCTGTTGCATCTTCTAAATGTTCTGCCAATAAAACACAGTCTTCGGTTCAGCTTACCCAACAACATTTTCTGTCTGTTCTTTACAATTTAATTGTTCATAATTGTAATTCCTAAGTATTTAGTTGAATTTAAGGCTTTTAGATTTGGCTGATTTATCATGTAACCACAGTTTAATGGATTCCTTTCAGCATTCATGTGGATGACCTCACACTTTTTATTACTTAGGCTCAACTGCCAATTTTCGCACCATACACATATCTTATCCAAATAGTTTTGCAATTGGTTTTGACCATCTGATGACTTTACTAGACAATTAATGACATGTGTGACTCTTCAGGCTTTCCCGGCGGATATGTTGTAAATAGTCTTCACGGGTGTGCCACCGGATGACATTGTGCAAATCCCACAATATTTCTTCGGAGCAACTGTCTGACATCATCAGGTGGTTGAACCTCGCTGGTGGCTAGGTACGACTGACAAGATCCACATGTCGACACCGCTGTATACAGAGCACGCGCGGGAAGACTGCGCAGGCGCGGAAACCACGCATGCGCAAAAATTGCAGATAGATGGCTGCAGACTCAAACGCCCTCTGCCGGGAGACGCAGAGCAGCCATTCTGCGCGTGCGCTGATGCTTTACTGCCTGGAACCCTGCATTGGCTGCTGTTAAATCACGACGAGAAAGCAAAGAGCTTTTGATAATAGACCCGTCATAGCTTTGGCAGCATATTAGTAAACACAGCGTCAGCGCACGCGCAGAATGGCCGCTCTGCGTCTCCCAGCAGAGAGCGTTTGAGTCTGGAGCCTTCTATCTGCAATTTTTGCGCATGCGTGATTTACGCGCCTGTGCAATCTTCACGCGCTTGCTCTATGTACAGCGGCATCGACATGCGGATCTTGTCAGTCGTACCTAGCCACCAGCGAGGTTCAACCACCTGATGATGTCGGACAGTTGCTCCGAAGAAATATTGTGGGATTTGCACAAGGTCATCCGGCAGCACACCCGTGAAGACTATTTACAACATATCCACCGGGAAAGCCTGAAGAGTCACATCTGGTACCTTTACGGGAAGGAGATGGCAAAAAACGTTTGTGAATTTGACAAGTTATGTCTCAAGAGAGGTAGACTGCTAAGCACCCTCGCATTTTTACTGAGATGCCGTGACAAGCAAACCATACCTGCGTTTGCTAAATTTAAACACCATATAAACTCTGAGGCTGCCGTTAGAATCAAACGACGGGCGAGTACAGCACTTGCGAGAGAAAGGGTACGCTATACACATCAGGAATTGTGCTTGGTGTCCAGACGATTACTATCACTCCATCTGAAAATCTCAGTGAACCTTTCAGCGGTATCCTGGAACTGGGTAAATAGCGCCACTTGGGCACTAGCTGATTGGACTGAACAGCAAGCCAAGGTTCGTCAAATGACAAAATATGATCGACTCGAAGCCCGAACGCAAGAAAATGTGCCAAGAAGACGCACCGTGTTTAATCTCACGGAAAAAGAGGCTGGACGACGCTGCAGTTTCGGTGCTAGAGAAATGTCTGAATTTTGCTCCTACACCTGGGCCCATTCTTATCAGAGACGTGATTAGTGGAATAGAACGGGCTGTTTTGAAACTTCCTAAGGAAGCTGCCGAAGAGATTACGCATGATTCAGGGCGCATCCTGACTTGGGCGCCACCTAAGAAGACCAGCTTTAACATTACCGCAGCTGAAAGAACTGCACTACAAGATCTGAGAAGAGACCAAGACATTGTCATCTTACTTGCTGACAAAGGAAACGCTACTGTTCTTCTCTCATGCACAGAATATAACAGCAAGATGCACAAACTGCTCGACGATCCTGCATACAGTAAATTAAAAAGTGATCCGACGGGTAGGATCCAGAGGAAGACTTTGGAACTCATCAGGAAGAGCTCGATCCCAGCGCAAGTTGCTAAGGGTTTACGTCAACAAGCTGCAGTTCCTCCTAGACTCTATGGCCTACCCAAGATCCATAAGAATGGGGTGCCTCTGCGCCCTATCGTGAGAAACATTGGAGCACCTACTTATTTTGTTGCCAAATATCTGACGTCACTATTGGAACCTCTCGTATGCAAGTGCGACCATCATATACGCAACTCAGAGGATTTCATAGGTCGCTTGAAAACTCTTAGACTGCAATCATCGGATCTCTTAGTAAGTTTCGATGTTGTGTCTTTATTTACAAAGGTGCCCTTGTAGGACTCTTTAGAGCTCATTAGTAACAAGTTTGAGGAGGACACAGTGGCACTATTTAAACATGTGCTTACTTCAACGTACTTCTTATTTCAAGACCAATATTTTGAACAAGTGGACGGTGTCGCCATGGGGAGCCCTGTTTCTCCTGTGGTGGCCAGTTATTTTATGGAGGACTTTGAAGCTAAAGCACTACAGTCAGCCACTTTCAAACCCTCTTGTTTTCTGCGGTATGTTGACAATACGTTTGTGGTGTGGCCACATGGACTGGATACTCTACCTACATTTCTTCAACATTTAAATTCGCTCCATCCGAATATTAATTTCACTATGGAAGTGGAAAAAGATGGCACTCTACCTTTTCTTGATGTTTTGGTACGAAGGAAAGCAGATGGAACTTTGGGACACAGCGTATACCGCAAGCCAACTCATACAGATCTATATTTGCAGGCCACAAGCTGCCATCATCCAGCACAATGCGGTAGTGCATTACGTATGCTAGTTCATAGAGCGCGTGTGGTATCTGACTCTGAAATCCTGCCGAGTGAGATGCAACATTTGAAGACAGCCTTCCGTCAAGACGGTTATTCTGAGAGACAAATACGTAATGCATTCAGGCCCAAGCGAGTTCAATCTATGGAGCAGAATGAAGATACGAAGACACCCACCACCTTGGCTTTCTTGCTGTACTTTGGTGCCATGTCGTCAAGAATCGGAAGAGTCCTCGAAAGATATGACATCAAGTGTGTTTTCCGACCATCTGCAAATCTGAGGAACCTGTTAGGTTCGGTTAAGGATGATCTCGGTCTGAGGAAACGTGGTGTGTACAAGATTCCTTGTCAGTGTGGCGCGGCATATATAGGTCAGACATGTCGCACAGTACAAGAACGTTATGATGAACATTAGCATCATACACGCCTACGCCAACCAGAGAAGTGGCAATTGCAGAACACTGTCTGAAAACAGGACATCACATGATTTATGAAAAGACGGAAGTTTTATCCCCAGCATCCTCTTTCTGGGATTGCGTCATTAAGGAGGCAATACATATCCGTACACCTGATAACCTTATCAACAGGGATGCTGGATTTCAATTGAGTACAGCCTGGAACCCTGCATTGGCTGCTGTTAAATCAAGACGAGAAAGCAAAGAGCTTTCGATAATTGACCTGTCATAGCTTTGGCAGCATATTAGTAAATACAGCGTCAGCGCACGCGCAGAACGGCCGCTCTGCGTCTCCCGGCAGAGGGCGTTTGAGTCTGGAGCCATCTATCTGCAATTTTTGTGCATGCGTGGTTTCCGTGCCTGCACAATCTTCACGCGCGTGCTCTATATACAGCGGCGTCGACATGCGGATCTTGTCAGTTTTACCTAGCCACCAGCGAGGTTCAACCACCTGATGATGTTGGACAGTTGCTCCGAAGAAATATTGTGGGATTTGCACAACGTCATCCGGCGGCACACCTGTGAAGACTATTTATAATAAATGACATCGTCATAGTCTGCAACCCACTTAAGATGGCTATTCAGATTGTCTCCTAAATCATTTATATAGATAAGGAACAGCACAGGACCTATAATATTACCTAAGGGAACACCAAATATCATTTCCTTTTTACTTGATGACTTTCTGTCAATTACTATTCATCATGGCCTCTCCGACAGGAAATCACAAATCCAGTTGCAAAATTGAGACAATATTCCATAAGCACGCAATATGAATTCAGGCCTCTTGTGAGGTACAATGGCAGAAGCCTTGTGGACATATTTCCAGAATACTTTACCCAAGATGAAGCAATCTTGAAAGAAGGCTGTATAAATGAAAGAGACCAGGAGATACCTGTGGGTTCAGATTGATTATATCATGGTGACACAGAGATTTTGCAACCAGATTTTAAATTGTATGACATCTGCAGAAGCAAATGTGGACTCTTGCCACAACGAATTGGTTACGAACCATAGATTAAAACTGAAGAAATTGCGAAAAGGTTGGAAAGTAAGGTGGGGACCTGGGTAAGTTAAAATAAACAGAGGTAGTTGAGAGATTCAAAGGGAGCATTGGGCGACAATTGACAAGAACAGGGAAAAGGAATACAGCAGCATAAATGGGTAATTTTGAGAGAGCAAACAGTGAGGATGCTGTCCTCACATCAAATAAGTAAAAAAACAAGGCCTAGTAGATACCCTTCGACAACACAGGAGGAACTGAATTTAACTGATGAATGGAAAAAATATAAAATGCAGTAAAAGAAGCAGGGAAAAGGAAATACAAATGCCTAAAAAATGAGATAGACAGGAAATGCAAAATGGCTACGTAGGAATAGTTAGAACACAAATGTAAGGATTTAGAAGCATGTATCACTAGTGCAAAGACAGACGCCACCTGAAGGAAAATTAAAGATGCCTTTGGAGAAAGAGAAAATACTGCATGAATATCACGAACTCAGATGGAGTAACAGTGCTAAGCAAGAGAGGGAAATCTGAAAGAAGGAAGGAGTATATAGAGGGTCTATACAAGGGAAATGCACTTGGATGTTGGCTGGTTGGTTGGTTGGTTTAAAAGAGGGGGAGGGACCAAACTGCTAGGCCGTTGGACACTCATTCCGAACAAGATAATTCCACAAGGGTGGGAGTAAAATAATCAAGGCATACAAAACATAGCTGGAAGAAAGGAGAAATTCACAAGAATGACAGAAGGGCAACAAACACAAAAATGGACAATATTGGACAAGAAAACAACAGAGACACGCAAGAAATATGTGGAAGAGATCAAAACAAAAGAGCAGATTACCATGGCTGGCTGACCATGAGAATAAAAAGGAGAAGCCTGCCACTCTGCAACACATTAAAACCTCCACCCTAAAAGCAGTAGGGTGGAGGACTCAGAGGGACAAAGGTCATGCGATAAAACTAAGATCGAATGATAAAACGCACCCTCACAAATAAAATGTAAAACTAAAGCTGCTTGACTGGAATACTCTCTTTCAAATTCTGAAGGTGGCAGAGGTAAAATACAGGGAGCGAAAGGCTATTTACAATTTGTGCAGAAACCAGATGGCAGTTATAAGAGTTGAGGGACATGAAAGGGAAGCAGTGGTTGGGAAGGGAGTGAGACAGGGTTGTAGCCTATCCCTGATGTTATTCAATCTTTATATTGAGCAAGCAGTGAAGGAAACAAAAGAAAAATTCGAAGTAGGTATTAAAATCCATGGAGAAGTAATAAAAACTTTGAGGGTCGCCGATGACATTGTAATTCTGTCAGAGACAGCAAAGGACTTGGAAGAGCGGTTGAACGGAATGGATAGTGTCTTGAAAGCAAAACGAGGATAATGGAATGTAGTCGAATTAAGTCGGGTGATGCTGAGGGAATTAGATTAGGAAATGAGACACTGAAAGTAGTAAAGGAGTTTTGCTATTTGGGGAGCAAAATAACTGATGATGGTCGAAGTATAGAGGATATAAAATGTAGACTGGCAATGGCAAGGAAAGCGTTTCTGAAGAAGAGAAATTTGTTAACATCGAATATAGATTTAAGTGTTAGGAAGTCATTTCTGAAAGTATTTGTATGGCGTGTAGCCATGTATAGAAGTGAAACATGGATGATAAATAGTTTGGACAAGAAGAGAATAGAAGCTTTCTAAATGTGGTGCTACAGAAGAATGCTGAAGATTAGATGGGTAGATCACATAACTAATGAGGAGGTATTGAATAGGATTGGGAAGAAGAGAAGTTTGTGGCACAACTTGACTAGAAGAAGGGATCGGTTGGTAGGACATGTTCTGAGGCATCAAAGGATCGCCAATTTAGTATTGGAGGGCAGCGTTGAGGGTAAAAATCGTAGAGGGAGACCAAGAGATGAATACACTAAGCAGATTGAAGAGGATGTAGGTTGCAGTAGGTACTGGGAGATGAAGAAGCTTACACAGGATAGAGTAGCATGGAGAGCTGCATCAAACCAGTCTCAGGACTGAAGACCACAACAACAAAAAAACTGCTGTTGAGGCATTGTCGCTCAACACTGAAGGTAGTGTCCTGGGAAAGTTTAATGTCTGCAGCACAGCGGCTAGAAGTGGGCAGTCCAGCAAGAGGTGGATGACCGTCATTTGTGAGCCACAGCAATACCAAGGTGGATCCTCACGATGGAGGAGATAACCATGCATTACCCACATATGGCCAATGTGGAGCCAGCAGAGGAGAACTGATTTCCTGCGAGAGGACTACATGGAAGACTTTCACACATTCACAGTCTCCTTAATGACACACAGCTTGTTGTGCGTACTGTTATGCCATTCGGTCCCCCAAAGCCGAAACACTCTGCCGCGTAACAGTGAATGCAGGTCAGTTTAGAAGATGCCCATCTCCAGAAGTGGTTTCCGCGTAGCCTGTTGACAAGTTCGTTTCCTGGGATTCCAACATGTCCTGGGGAGTCCACACAAACACCACTGAACGACGGGGCCATTGCAGGGCATAGATTGGTCTCCTGAATGGACGCTACCAAACGATGGTGAGGGTAGCACTGGTCAAAATGGTAGAACCGTTGTCATAGCGGCAGCATAGGTTGACATCATATGTACAGAATGTAGCTTCTCACATTTTCTCTTAGCCTCAGTGTAGGTCAGCCAGTTCAGGGTCTTATATTCCATTATTTTTCTTTCTTTCTGGAGAATACTGTAGTCTGTTGAGCAAGGCAAATGATGCTCTCAGCAGTTGGTAAAGATGGGAGGTGGGGCACAGGGAGTATTGGGATGTGAAGGATGTCCACAATCCCGACAGGTGACACTGGAAGTACAGCAGGAGGACATATGGCCGAACTTCCAGCACTTAAAGATCTGCATTGAGGGAGGGATATATGGCTTTACGTCACAGCGGCAGACCATCACCGTAACATTCACGGGTAATGTGTCACCCTTGAAGGCCAAGACAAAGGCACCAGTGGTACCCCTTTTATCCCTCGGACCCTGGTGGATGTGCCGGACGAAATGGACAACTTGCCACTCTAAATTGGCCCACAGCTCAATGGCAGACTGCAAAAGAAAGTCCGTGTGAAATATGATACCCTGGACCATCCTTAGCCTCTTATGGGGCATGCCGGAAACAGAAACATCCCCCAGCTTCTCACAGGTGAGTAGTGCCTGTGACTGCGCAGAAGATGCTGTTTTGATGAAGACCGACCCTGACCGCAGTTTGGACAAGCCCTCCACCTCCCCAAACTTGTCCTCTAAATGCTCCACAAAAAACTGAGGTTTCATTGACAAGAAAGATTCCCCATCAACTCTTGTACATACGAGGTACCGGGGCGAATAAGCTCTGCTGCCATCCTTAGCCTGGTTATCCTCCCAGGGTGTGGCCGAGGGGGGAAGGGGAGGGGGGGTAATGATTTGGGGTCGTATTCCTTAGCACTGAAGTTCGACCTTGATTGCTTAGGAGACTGCTGGTAGTGGACCGCCAGCAAGAGATAATGTACTACACTTCATGGCAAGTCACCTGCCCTTATGCCACCCACTCCGACCAGGGGCCCTCCCCACAGGTGCCACCTAGCCGCAGCAAAAGCCACCTGGCACGATGGCCATTGCTGGGAGTCCCGATGCCCCAGGGTGATGGGCATCTACTCCTTGGCATATGTGGGGAGTTAATGGCGCAGGCATCAGCAGAGCAATCCCTGTGTCGTCAGGGGGCTACAACCAACAGAGTACATCGTGGCCCCACCACAATGGACTGGCTACCATGCTGGATATCAGGAGCAAATGAGCTAAAAAGCCCATTATCATCAACAGTGCAGAAAGCGATACTGCATAGGGGATGGAGGAAAATACACCCAGGAAGGTGACGTCGCCCAACAGCTGGAGAATGAGCAGAAGTGCAGATCCAAGTCAACAAAGGATGCGAGAGGTCTCAGTGCATGATGGACACTATGCACTATGTAAGGCGCCCTTCCCCAATTGGCTCACTCTTCGGGAAAACTTTGAAAAATGGATGTCTAACCTTACAGGGCACCATCACATAAAGGCCAAGACATGTTAAGACTCCTTTTAGTTGCCTCTTACGGCAGGCAGGAATACCTTGGGCCTATTCTAACCCCCAGACCTGCAGGTGGTACTTGAAGGTAATGTTACAGAAATGGAAGAGCACGTAGATGAAGATGAGATAGGAGATACGATACTGCAAGATGAATTTGACAGAGCACTGATAGACCTAAGTTGCAACATGGCCCCAGTAGATGAGATTCTGTCAAACCTACTGATAAGACTTCAGAGGGCCAGCCATGACAAAACTCTTCCGTATGGTATGCAAGATGTACGAGGCAGGTGCAATACCCTCAGACTTTCAGAAGAATATAATAATTCCAAATCCAAAGAAAGCAGGTGCTGATAGGTGTGAATATTACCGGACTATCAGTTCTG
This sequence comes from Schistocerca nitens, assembly GCF_023898315.1. Taxonomy (NCBI): domain Eukaryota; kingdom Metazoa; phylum Arthropoda; class Insecta; order Orthoptera; family Acrididae; genus Schistocerca; species Schistocerca nitens. Next base: position 263,248,532 of record NC_064615.1, read on the forward strand.
ATAAGCCTGGGTTGCAGAATACCAACACAATTTTTTTACAGAACAATGGAAAAACTAGTAGAAGCTGACCACAGGGAATTCCGGAATAATTTAAGAACACACGTCGCAATATGGACCCTAAGACTTCTCTTTGTAGGCTTAGAGAAAACTTTTGACAATGTTGACTGGAATACTCTCTCTGAAATTCTGAAGGTAGCAGGGGTAAAATACAGGGGCAGAAAAGCTATTTACAATTCGTACAAACAACAGATGACAGTTATAAGAGTTGAGGGTCACGAAAGAGAAGCACAGCTTGAGAAGGGAGTGAGACAGGGTTTTAGCCTATCACCAATAGTATTCAATAAAGGCAATGAAAGACAAATTTGGAGTAGGAATTAAAGCACACGGAGAAGGAATAAAAACTTTGAGGTTTATCGATGACAATGTAATTATGTCAGAGTCAGCAAAGGACTTGGAAGAGCAGTTGAATGGAATAGACAGAGTCTTGAAAGGAGGATATAAGATGAATATTAACAAAGCAAAACAAGGATAATGGAGTGTAGATGAATTTTAAATCAGGTGATGCTGAGGGAATTAGATTAGGAAGCGAGGAACTTAAAGTACACTCCTGGAAATGGAATGACACCGGTGTGTCAGACCCACCATACTTGCTCCGGACACTGCGAGAGGGCTGTACAAGCAATGATCACACGCACGGCACAGCGGACACACCAGGAACCGCGGTGTTGGCCGTCGAATGGCGCTAGCTGCGCAGCATTTGTGCACCGCCGCCGTCAGTGTCAGCCAGTTTGCCGTGGCATATGGAGCTCCATCGCAGTCTTTAACACTGGTAGCATGCCGCGACAGCGTGGACGTGAACCGTATGTGCAGTTGACGGACTTTGAGCGAGGGCATATAGTGGGCATGCGGGAGGCCGGGTGGACGTACCGCCGAATTGCTCAACACGTGGGGCGTGAGGTCTCCACAGTACATCGATGTTGTCGCCAGTGGTCGGCGGAAGGTGCAGGTGCCCGTCGACCTGAGACCGGACTGCAGCGACGCACGGATGCACGCCAAGACCGTAGGATTCTACGCAGTGCCGTAGGGGACCGCACCGCCACTTCCCAGCAAATTAGGGACACTGTTGCTCCTGGGGTATCGGCGAGGACCATTCGCAACCGTCTCCATGAAGCTGGGCTACGGTCCCGCACACCGTTAGGCCATCTTCCGCTCACGCCCCAACATCGTGCAGCCCGCCTCCAGTGGTGTCGCGACAGGTGTGAATGGAGGGACGAATGGAGACGTGTCGTCTTCAGCGATGAGAGTCGCTTCTGCCTTGGTGCCAATGATGGTCGTATGCGTGTTTGGCGCCGTGCAGGTGAGCGCCACAATCAGGACTGCATACGACCGAGGCACACAGGGTCAACACCCGGCATCATGGTGTGTGGAGCGATCTCCTACACTGGCCGTACACCACTGGTGATCGTCGAGGGGACACTGAATAGTGCACGGTACATCCAAACCGTCATCGAACCCATCGTTCTACCATTCCTAGACCGGCAAGGGAACTTGCTGTTCCAACAGGACAATGCACGTCCGCATGTATCCCGTGCCACCCAACGTGCTCTAGAAGGTGTAAGTCAACTACCCTGGCCAGCAAGATCTCCGGATCTGTCCCCCATTGAGCATGTTTGGGACTGGATGAAGCGTCATCTCACGCGGTCTGCACGTCCAGCACGAACGCTGGTCCAACTGAGGCGCCAGGTGGAAATGTCATGGCAAGCCATTCCACAGGACTACATCCAGCATCTCTACGATCGTCTCCATGGGAGAATAGCAGCCTGCATTGCTGCGAAAGGTGGATATACACTGTACTAGTGCCGACATTGTGCATGCTCTGTTGCCTGTGTCTATGTGCCTGTGGTTCTGTCAGTGTGATCATGTGATGTATCTGACCCCAGGAATGTGTCAATAAAGTTTCCCCTTCCTGGGACAATGAATTCACGGTGTTCTTATTTCAATTTCCAGGAGTGTAGTAGATGAGTTTTGCTATTTGGGGAACACAATAACTGATGATGGCCGAAGTAGAGAGGATATGAAACACAGACTGGGAATGGCAAGAAAAGCATTTCTGAAGAAAAGAAATTTGTGAACATTAAATATAGATGTAAGTGTTAGGAAGTCTTTTCTGGAAGTATTTTATGAAGTGCAGCTACGTACATAAATGACACATGGACGATAAAACAGTTCGACAAAAAGAAAACATAAGCTTTAGAAATGTGGTGCTACAGAAGAATGCTAAAGATTAGCCTGTTAGATCATGTAACTAATGAGGAGGTACCAAATATAATTAGCAAAAAAGAAATCTGTGGCATAAGCTGACTAAAAGACGCGATCAGTTCTCAGGACACATTCTGGGGGATCACAAATTTAGTATTGGAAGGAAGTAAAGGGGTTAGAATCATAGATGGAGACCAAGAGATGAATACAGTAAGCAGATTCAGAAGGATGTAAGTTGCAGTAGTTCGGAGAGGCAAAGGATTGCACACATTATAATAGCTTGGGGAGCTGCATCAAACCACAACAATAATCTGATTTTACATAGAAAGTTTTGATGTGCACCCTTATAATCTCTTCCTGGAAATTTATTTGCAATCCCAAATTTTCTCTTGTCTTTCCTTTCATTGCTTTTACGAAAATTTTAATAAACACAATGAACTAAGCATGATTTTCATTTGTGTTTAGAGTAAGTAATGTAAATACTGAAAATAAAATTAAAAATTCCGCAAGGGGAGTCAACCTCACAATACTCTGATTATCTGTCTGTACTAACTTACACTGTGCCAACTGCTGCCTGTCAACTGCAAAAACATAAATGGCTTGTGCGTCAACTGAACTGTGCCAAAAATGCTATTTTTTCCAAATGCTTAGCCACCTGGAGCTCTCACTTCACTATTTTCATTTCTGACCGAGCCCTGCATATACCATACATTTAGATGAAATAGTTGATGACGAGTAGCTGTGGTCCTCTTTTAAGTCCAGCCACCTGTGTAAAGGAGGTAAAATTAACTTCGCTTCCCCAGTGCAGTTCAGTAGCAGTCACTGTGGCTCCAATTGTGAACAAAATATTGTGACTTGTGTGCACTTTGTGTTCAGTCTGTCAAGATGCCTACCAGCATCATTTCAACCTCAAACCACATGTGCAATTCACTTTACTTTGCATGGGAAACTGTCAAATCGGTGTACGCCATAGGGAAGTCGTTCAGACATTCAGCCACTACAGGAGACACAAAACACTGTAGATTTTCCTCATAGTGGTCACCCTTAGGAAAGAACTGTGTACTGCCTTTATAGAAGAAACTGTGAGGACTTTATTGACCAAGGCAGTACACAATCATCTTGACACAATCCAGTTGTTCTTTGAGCATAAATTGTGAACAACAGTAGAAACCCCATGCAAAGTAGTGTTACAAAGAAGGTAGGTAAGGGAGCTCATGGAATGGAACCCGGCCCAGTGATGTTGTGTTTCCTTCATTGATGAGTAACAGATTTGTCTGAGGACGGGCGACTGTTGCATAGATGAGTGGAGGTGGACAAGCACTTATGCACATCAGTGGCATGCAAGTACTGAATGTTATCTCAGAACAGATTTTGAATTAAGAGAAGTGCATTTTCAAACAGACTGCCTTATTTTGGCTGTTGTGTTCTTTTCAATTCTCAGTAAAATACTTAGTTTCACAAGGATTATGCTTTCAATTCCTTTGGTCCTTCACTCTCAGTCCAAACATGTTCGCAGGTGACAAACTTTTCTTTTGAACAGTTTGCATTCCTGTTCATAGGATTATGGTTAATATCAGTTAAACCTAACCCTCGTGTAACGAAAGAATCATCCAGCGAGGAGGCATCATAAAATTGATTAACTTTGTTGGAATGTGAACTCTAATTCCATATATTATGTCATCAAAAATAATTAAATAAATAAATAAAAATAAAAAATAAAATTTTTGCGTTTTGAAAAGCATATTTTTCACCCTCAGCAGAATGAAAAGCAACAAATTTCGAAGAATATTTTAAGGTCTTTAGTAATATCGCACAATGCAGATTAACAGCAGTATAATACACTGCAATTTATTTGTTCTTATTCTTTTCTTCTAAATCTGTAATTAAACAAGGTGTACTTACAGAGTGGACTGGAGAAAGGCTCCTTACTTACCTTTTCTTTTTTCTTCTTTTTCTTCTTCTTCCACTTTTGAGAGTCATATGAATTTGGCAGTGCTGGTTGCTTCGTGGTCTGCTGCTGCTGCTCCACAGTCCCTCCAGACAGTTGGCTTTTAGCTCTTTCTGAGGAAGATTTTGCAGTGGAAGTTACTGTCAATGGTGATTTCCGAAGGCTCTTTTCAGTTTGTGAGCTTGCTTTATAGTATTTCTGTTTAATCTGCTTTGGCTTCTGTGATGTAGGAGAGGCAGCTGTGGATTCAGCTGGAGTCGCAGGACGCTCGGCGACAACTGCGTGTGACCGGTGCTCTTTCCTCCTCTTACTTGACTGTGCAACTGTATGTGATGTGGCAGTGGTAGTTGCTGAATTTGTTAACTGCTGATCGGCCTCTGAGCGTGTCTGACCATTTTGTACAGAGACACCCTTCTCGTCAGTGCCTACAGGTGAGCCTGCTGGTAGCCTGCCTATTTTTGCTGACAGTTTATCACGTAACACTTCCAGTCTATTTTTCTGCTGCTCATGTTGGACTTGTGGCTGCTGTTCGTGCTGCTTACCTGGAGCAGGGGAGTGTGGAGGGGCAGTGGGCAAACATGCTGCTGCAGATTGACAGAGATGTGTTCCTGTGGGTTTTCTCTGCACCTCCCCTTGCTTCTTCTCTTGTTGCTTAGGCTCTGTTGAGGCACGTGGGGGACTAATGAGTGCAGATGCTGCTAACAACTGGCTGATGGCCCCTCCCGGTGATTCGGTTTGTGCCAACTGTTGTTTCTGTTCCTGTTCCTTTGGCACTGCAGGAGTTTCTGCGGGGGCAGAGGTTTGAGACTGTGCCGGCAGATGAGTGGTTGCTGCTGCTGGAGGTTGTGTTTGTGCATGAAAAGGGGCATTAGTTACAACCAGGAATGCTGGTAACTTGAAGACTCCATCTTGTAGTTTGGCTGGTATCACCTGATGCTCAGGATGTCCAGAACCACGTGTCGGCAACACTACTCTCTGCTGTCTGTTTTCTTGTTGCTGTGGTTGTGCTGAAGCACGTAATAGTGCAGGAGGTGTAGTGGGTGCAGCAGGCAATGGCCACGTAACAGATGCAGTCAGGGGAGCCAGTCGCAGTTGTGCATGGTCTGTGGAAGGTGGAGAGGGTTTGGGAGATGCAGAAGGTGTGGCCATCACAGTGGACACAGGTGATTTAGAGCCACGGCGCTGTCCAGCAGATGGAGATTTCGAACTGGAGCGAGAGCGAGATCGAGACCGTGTGTTCAACTGTTTTCGTGATGATGAGGTCTGTAGAGTCGAGGGGGACTGCCCACCAGATGAGGATCTTGCAGGGGACGGAGAGTGTGCAGCAGCTCTGCTGGGGTGTGAGGCGATACCGGAATGTGCGACCGATGGAGTCACCGCACAGGTTACGGGGTAAGGGTCAGATTGTGTTGTCACAGGCATTCCAGGTAGTGCAGTGGATGAGACTGGTACAGAGCTGGTGGGTAAAGCTGCAGATGAAATCCTTTTAGAGGTTGTTGACAGAGTAGCAGATGGGATGGGCATAGTAGATGGGGGAGTTGCAGTAACTGGGATAGCTTCAGAAGATGGAGGAGGCACTGCAGGTGTAGCAGGCGGAGCAGCCGAAGGAGGCACGCAGGCTGAGAGCTGTGAAACAGGTGAAGCTGCTGCAACAGATGGGGTTGGTACAGCACTCTGGGACATTGCAGCAGCTGGCAGTGGTGCATCAGCTGAAGATAATTTGCTGCCACACGGTTTTCCCAGGAAAGACTCAACAGTTGTTCCTTTTGGATGGGCAAGAGTCAGCTGCCTTACTTGGTCCTGTGGCTCAGTTACAGATGAGTTGCATTTTGCAGAACTGGAAAGTGGTGCCACCACTGCCTCTGTGGTGGCTCCTTCAGGTTTGGTCCTCGTCACATGCCGTGCTTGTTCCAACTGACCAGGTTGAGCTGTGATATGTGATGAGTCACTGTTCAGAAGGGCTACCAGATGACTTGTTGCACCAGATGTAAGTTTGTTTTGGCCAAGCAATTGCACACGTCCCTCAGATTCTGTCGAGTTAGATGATGTGTCGATATGTGGAGTTTCTGCTGACAATTGCCTTGTGCCTCCTCCACATGACTGGTTTTGCGGTACTTGCTGAGAGGGCTCACATTGCACAGGATTGGACACATCCGACAATCTCAGACTGGCTGAGGAAGTGCTTAAAGTAGGCTCCTGTCCACTGGCTCTTGAAGGATGGTGGTCTACCCTCTGCAGTGTCTCCTGTTGTTGTAGACCTCGTTGCTTCATCCGTTGCTGCTCCTGTTGGCATAATTTTTGAATAAGCACTGCATGTCAAACTGCTATTTAGTGATACAGTATGCTTACAAATTACTGCATGATCACTTATGGCTAGAGTTTCAACAAAAATGAAAATTACTTAATACACATTTGAAGTTTTAATGCTGTAGCTGCTACACACTCCATTAATATGGAAATGTTCATGTACTTGAAAAACAAGGCAATGTTACTGACTGATCACTGAATGCACTGGATAACGATGGAATAACTGTAGCTACAAATAACAAGACAAATATATGACAAGTTTGATATTGCATTTTTCCTGTGAAAAATTCGAAGTGCTATGGGCAATAAACAAAGCGTATCTCACAAAGAATAAGAGCATATTGGAGGCCAAATTCAGAAAAAACTGCAATTAGTACAAAAAAAGATGGTCTTATGGAGAGGGAACCTGCATTGGAATATCTTACAGACGTAAATAATAAGAACAACAATCTGGCAAAATGACCTATCAGTCTAAATTTGTGTGTCAGTTTCATGAAAGCAAGTCTGTGCGCATCCACATAGCCCCAAAAAGCTTTAAATTTCCCCCCTTGTGATGAAAACTCAATTTCATTTCTGCATATAAATATTATGTTTCTGAAACATAATGTTGATGATCTTGGCAGTCTACTAAAAGACAAGAAAAGAATGTTTTCAGGTGTTAATGAACACTGGATCAGAGAAGAAATATACGCGACATCAGGTTTTAATTTAGTTCCAGGTTACTGTAGACTCATTAAGGTTGGACTTTTGCCAATACGTACAAGCACTGATTTATTTTATTTATTTATTTACACGTCACATTCTGTAGGAACAAACTGAGGAGCAAATATCCAAGGTCATGATACGAAAGCTAATAACAGATAAAAATAAAATGTTTATGAACCCAAAAAAAAGTCAAGCCATAAGTTTCAGTAAATGCAGTCAACAATATAACATAAGAATCAGCTTAATTTTTCACAGAATTCCTCAACAGAATAGAAGGAGTGACCCCATGAGGAAACTCTTCAGTTTCAATTTGAAAGCACATGGATTACTGCTAAGATTTTTTAATCCTTGTGGTAGCTTATTCGAAATGGACGCAGCAGTATACTACACACCTTTCTGCACAAGAGTGAAGGAAGTCTGATCCAAATGCAGGTTGGATTTCTGCCAAGTATTAACTGAGTGAATGCTGATTATTCTTGGGAATAAGCTGATACTGTTAACAAAAAAATGACAGTAAAGAATGAATGTATTGAGAGGCCAATGTCAAAATACCCAGACTCGTGAACAAGGGTCAACAAGAGGTTCGTGAACTTACACCACTTACTGCCCGAACTGCCCATTTCTGAGCCAAAAATATCCTTTTAGAATGGGAAGAGATATCCCAAAATATAATACAATACGACATAAGTGAATGAAAATAAGCAAAGTAGTCAAATTTTCATGTCAAACGATCACTTGCTTCAGATACCATTCGAACAGTAAAAATGCCAGCATAAAGTCTTTGAACAAGATCCTGAACATGGGCTTTCCTCAACAGTTTACTATCTATCTGAACACCTAGATAATTGAACTGTTCAGTTTCACTAGTCATATGATCTTTCTGTGAAATTAAAATGTCGGGTTTTGTTGAATTATGTGTTAAAAACTGTAAAACTGAGTCTTACTGTGATTTAGCATTATTTTCTACAAGCCATGAACTTACGTCATGAACTGCACTGCTGGAAACCAAGCCAATGTTGCACACAACATCCTTTACTACCAAGCTAGTGTCATCAGCAAACAGAAATATTTTAGTTACCCGTAATACTAGAGGGCATATGGAACAGGAGTGGCCCCAACACTGATCTCTGGGGCACTCCCCATTTTATTATACCCCACTCAGACACAACATCACAGCCATTCTTGACACTGTGAATAATGACCTTTTGCTGTCTGGTGCTAAAGTAAGAGGTGAACCAATTGTGTGCTACTGCCCATATTTCATAATGGTCCCACTTCTGAAGCAATATGTTGTGATCAACACAATCAAATGCCTTAGTTAAATAAAAAAATATGCCAAGCATTCAAAACATTTTGTTTAGCCCATCCACTACCTAACAGAGAAAAGAGAATATAGCATTTTCAATTGTTAAACGACTTCTAAAGCCGAACTGTACAGTTGATAGTAAATTATGTGATATAAAATGATCAGTTATCCTTACATACACAGCCTTTTCAATAACTTTAGCAAACACTGGTGGCATAGAAATAGGTCTAAAACTGTCTACATTATCCCTTTCTCCCTCTTTATAAAGCGGCTTTACTACTGAGTACTTTAATCTTTCAGGAAACTGACCATTCCTAAAGGAAAAATTACAAATATGGCTAAATACAGGGATAATATGTGCAGCACAGTACTTTAATATTCAGCTAGGCACTCCATCATATCCATGAGAGTCCTTAGTCTTCAGTGATTTAATAACTGACTCAATCTCCCCCTTGTCTGTATAACATAGGAGTATTTCAGACATCAATCTCCGAGAGGCATTTGCCAAGAGAGTTATATGATTCCCTGTAGAAACTAAATTTTTATTTAATTCACCAGCCTTGCACAGAAAATGATTGTTAAATACTATCTGATTTATCAGTAACAGAAATATTTTTACTATGAATTGACTTTATATCATCGACCTTGTGCTGCTGACCAGACACTTCCTTCACAACTGACCATATGGTTTTTAATTTTGTTCTGTGAATCAAGCTATTCTATTTGTCCACCACATACTCTTTGCCTTCCTAATAACATTTTCAAGCACCTTACAATACTGGTTGTAAAGGGCAACTGTAGCTTGATTGTGACTACTTCTAACATTTTGGTATAATTCCCCACTTTGTTCTACACGATATCCTTATCCCACTAGTCAGCCACCCAGCCTGCATTTTACTGCTAGTACCCATTCGAATGTGCTAATGGAAAGCAACTCTCAAAGAGCATGAGAAATTTGTTAAGGCTCAAATGGCTCTGAGCACTATGGGACTCAACATCTTAGGTCATAAGTCCCCTAGAACTTAGAACTACTTAAACCTAACTAACCTAAGGACATCACACACACCCATGCCCGAGGCAGGATTCGAACCTGCGACCGCAGCAGCCCCACGGCTCCGGACTGCAGCGCCAGAACCGCACGGCCACCGTGGCCGGCTGTGTTAAGGAAAGCATTATATTTGTCATCTATGTTATCAGCACTATAAACATCCTGCCACTGTTGTTCCTTGACGAGTTAAAAAAAAACTCTCTGTTGGATTAACTTTATTACATAGTTTGTAATTAGACTGTCATTTGTTAAAAGTGCAACACCAAGAAGGAATTACACAAACAGCGCCACACTTGGTGGAAATGGCAACAGGTGTGCAAGCAATACGTGATAAGTTTTGCTGTGAGATGGGGTACACGTAGGCCAAGCAGAGCCCTCTCATGTCGGTCCGACAGGGTCGGTGTTGTGCCTAGTGCAGTCAGTGCAGAGCTGCCACACAAGGTGGAAACAATAAAGTGATTGCCAGTATGCCTCGTCGATGTCAAAGGGAGCCATACTGACATGTGAGCGAGATCGTATGGGGCAGAATGATCAGTCTCCGGGAAACGGTGTTGTCATACTGTGACATTTCAGTTCACACAGGGCATGCTGCTATGGCAGTGATGCATGTGTGGAAGCAGTGGATAGAGGAAGGTCGTACATAGCGACGAGCGGGAACTGGACCATGAAACATGACCACAGCACGGGATGACCGTCATCTTGTCCGCATGGCCATTACGGACCATACAGCGTCATCTACAGTGTTGGCTCATCGCTGGAGTACTGCAACAGATGTGAACTTGTCTGCATCGATGGTTTGTCACCGTCTGCTGCAGGTTGAACTGGTTCCAAGCATGCCATTACGTCGGCTTCCATTGTCCAGAAACCACAAGCTCCTCCGACTGCAATGGGCACTGGGGTGCCGAGTGGAAACATGTTATTTTTTCGGATGAGTCCCACTTCAATGTGTCGTACAGTGATGCCCGCATACGTTTCTGGCAGTACCGTGGTGAACACAACCTGGAGGGCTGCATTGTGGAGCAGCATAGTGGACAAACACCAGGTGTGATGGTTTGGGGTGCCATTGGTTACAACAACTGATCTCGTCTCGTCTGTATTGCGGGCACTTTGAACAGCAATCGGTACCTAAGGGAAGTTGTGGAACCTGAGGTACTCCCCCCTGCTTCAGGCATCTCCACAGGCCACATTTCAACAGGACAATGCCCGGCCACATACTGCGAGGAATGTACAGACCTTCTTCGAAGAGCAACGGGTACCACTGCTTCCCTGGCCTGCATTTTCCCATAACATGTTGCCCATTGAACATGTCTGGGATATGGCTGGTCGGCACCTGGTGCGTAACAGTCTTCCAGTAACTGGTGTCATGGATATGTGGGCTCGGATACAAACTGCATGGATGGAAATCCCTCAGGAACATATTCAGACCGAGCGAGGTGGCGCAGTGGTTAGACACTGGACTCGCATTCGGGAGGACGACGGTTCAATCCCGCGTCCGGCCATCCAGATTTAGGTTTTCCGTGATTTCCCTAAATCACTCTAGGTAAATGCCGGGATGGTTCCTCTGAAAGGGCACGGCCGACTTCCTTCCCTAATCCGATGAGACCGATGACCACGCTGTCTGGTCTCCTTCCCCAAACCAACCAACCCACCAACATATTCAGAACCTTAGAGATCCAATGCCATGGCGTATAGTAGCTCTAATTGAAGAGCATGGGGGCCACACGACATACTGAATAATAGGGTTCAAAGGACAAGTACAGATTTGAAAAGGTAATCATTTTTTACTCGCCATATACCTAACCGGTGGTATTAAATACACTGAATCATGTATTTCCTTCTTGGTGTTGCAATTTCCACAAATGGTAGTGCATATGTGACATATGTTTGAGTACAAAAGCCTTTTAGTGTTAAAAATTTGTACTATGGTCTGAAAGGCCATTCACCCTTTTACTAACAGAGTGCCCATCTAGCAATAAAGAATGAATAAAAATATTGTCTATGTCTGTGCTACTGTTCCCCCGCACCCTAGATGGAAAAAACAGAGTCTGCATCATAACTAATTTCTGGTACTTCCTATAAAGTGAAGCAAGAACCCTCTCTAGCTTGAGCAGAAATGCTCTGAAGTCAGAATTAGGGGACCTATAAACAATGAAAATTAGAAGTTTAGATTCATTAAATCAACTGCCCTTGCACAACATTCAAATACCTGTTCAGTGCAGTGCCATGATATGTCTATGGACTCAAATGGAATGCTGTTTTTTTTAGGTACATGGCCACGCCCCCACCCCACAAGGCACTCCTTGAAAAACAGGCAGCTAATCTGTATCCTGGTAAAGGAAGCCTCTGAATTCTCAAATTATTTAAGTTGTGCTCTGATATACCAATAATTTCAGAGTAAACTGCTTAGTTTCTCTAACTGCTATGCTTGAAGTATATAGTGCTGTATGTTAGTTATTTGTGTGCTGAAAGTGTATTTGTAGCAGCTGTCATTCTATTGTCAAAAGTAAAATTTACAACTGTTTCTATACAACATTCTCCTGATACTGATGCAGAACAATTTGTACTTTGGAAAAATACATTCTCTATTATTAAAAATATAAAAATACACTCCTGGAAATGGAAAAAAGAACACATTGACACCGGTGTGTCAGACCCACCATACTTGCTCCGGACACTGCGAGAGGGCTGTACAAGCAATGATCACACGCACGGCACAGCGGACACACCAGGAACCGCGGTGTTGGCCGTCGAATGGCGCTAGCTGCGCAGCATTTGTGCACCGCCGCCGTCAGTGTCAGCCAGTTTGCCGTGGCATACGGAGCTCCATCGCAGTCTTTAACACTGGTAGCATGCCGCGACAGCGTGGACGTGAACCGTATGTGCAGTTGACGTACTTTGAGCGAGGGCGTATAGTGGGCATGCGGGAGGCCGGGTGGACGTACCGCCGAATTGCTCAACACGTGGGGCGTGAGGTCTCCACAGTACATCGATGTTGTCGCCAGTGGTCGGCAGAAGGTGCACGTGCCCGTCGACCTGGGACCGGACCGCAGCGACGCACGGATGCACGCCAAGACCGTAGGATTCTACGCAGTGCCGTAGGGGACCGCACCGCCACTTCCCAGCAAATTAGGAACACTGTTGCTCCTGGGGTATCGGCGAGGACCATTCGCAACCGTCTCCATGAAGCTGGGCTACGGTCCCGCACACCGTTAGGCCGTCTTTCGCTCACGCCCCAACATCGTGCAGCCCGCCTCCAGTGGTGTCGCGACAGGCGTGAATGGAGGGACGAATGGAGACTTGTCGTCTTCAGCGATGAGAGTCGCTTCTGCCTTGGTGCCAATGATGGTCGTATGCGTGTTTGGCGCCGTGCAAGTGAGCGCCACAATCAGGACTGCATACGACCGAGGCACACAGGGCCAACACCCGGCATCATGGTGTGTGGAGCGATCTCCTACACTGGCCGTACACCACTGGTGATCGTCGAGGGGACACTGAATAGTGCACGGTACATCCAAACCGTCATCGAACCCATCGTTCTACCATTCCTAGACCGGCAAGAGAACTTGCTGTTCCAACAGGACAATGCACGTCCGCATGTATCCCGTGCCACCCAACGTGCTCTAGAAGGTGTAAGTCAACTACCCTGGCCAGCAAGATCTCCGGATCTGTCCCCCATTGAGCATGTTTGGGACTGGATGAAGCGTCGTCTCACGCGGTCTGCACGTCCAGCACGAACGCTGGTCCAACTGAGGCGCCAGGTGGAAATGGCATGGCAAGCCGTTCCACAGGACTACATCCAGCATCTCTATGATCGTCTCCATGGGAGAATAGCAGCCTGCATTGCTGCGAAAGGTGGATATACACTGTACTAGTGCCGACATTGTGCATGCTCTGTTGCCTGTGTCTATGTGCCTGTGGTTCTGTCAGTGTGATCATGTGATGTATCTGACCCCAGGAATGTGTCAATAAAGTTTCCCCTTCCTGGGACAATGAATTCACGGTGTTCTTATTTCAATTTCCAGGAGTGTAAAATAAAAAAAATATGCCAGATACCACATACTAATTTTTTGCTGATTTAAACTTATAACTAATAAAAAAAAAGGCATACAGGAAAATTAATTTGCTTAACACATTAACATCTCATTGCAGACCAACAAGGCATTTTTCCTGCCTTGATAATTCTATTAGAAGGGTAAAAATGGCTTCAAACTAAGGTACTTAATGTTGATAATCTGTCAAACCAACAAGTTATATGGATCAAATTAACAATTAAAAAGTCAGAGGAAGATTATGGACAGTTTCATTATGTTAGGCAACTAAATGATAAGAATACTAACAGCTTCACGGATACAGTTAAGGTACTGAACTGGAATAATGTTATCACTACCCCAAACATTTTGATGATTTACCAGTCTCTCGAAATTTTTGATACTCCTGCCCAATGACCATAAAATGTAATAAATCTAAAGCAAGGAGGCACAAAATGTTACATAAATGGTTCACACATCATTTGCAGAAACCAAGATTGTTAGTTATGTTCAGTCATAATAGGATAAAAAGTGAAACTGCAGATAAAGTAGCTTACATTAGCTTGAAAACATAATACAAATCAGAAATTGGCTCAGTGCACGTTAATAATCGGACCTTTGTTAGTGGTCATTTTTCAGAATATATAAAGAAGACAGTGGCTGTTCCCCTATACAAATTAGCCAACAAAACCTGTATTATTAATTATCAGCCAACTGCTCTGGTTTCTATAATTACCAATGTTACATACAACAGCAAACATGTCTGTACATGTCAATTAATTATACACCTATGAAGAAAAGTTTTACATAACCTCGGTTCTGTGAGTTCCGGAACCTGTACAGAAAATTGGAATAGATATCAACATAAAACATCATTTCTGCCCTTTTTATTGTTCATGAAAACCACAAATTGCATGTTGTGCCACCATACAGTGAGACCTTCGGAGGTGGTGGTCCAGATCACTGTACACACCGGTACCTCTAATACCCAGTAGCATGTCCTCTTGCATTGATGCATGCCTGTATTTGTTGTGGCATTCTATCCACAAGTTCATCAAGGCACTGTTGGTCCAGATTGCCCCATTCCTCAACAGCGATTTGGCGTGGATCCCTCAGAGTGGTTGGTAGGTAACATCGTCCATAAACAGCCCTTTTCAATCCATCCCAGGCATGTTTGATTGGGTTCATGTCTGGAGAACATGCTGGCCACTCTAATCGAGCAATGTCATTATCCTGAAGGTAGTCATTCATAAGATATGCACGATGGGGGCAAGAATTGTCATCCATGAAAACGAATGTCTTGCCAATATGCTGCCGATATGGTTGCACTATCAGTCAGAGGATGGCATTCACGTATCATACAGACGTTACAGCGTCTTCCATGACCACCAGCGGCATACGTCAGCCCCACATAATGCCACCCCAAAACATCAGGGAACCTCCACCTTGCTGCACTCTCTGGGCAGTGGGTCTAAGGTAGCTGAGTGGTCAGCGTGACAGAATGTCAATCCTAAGGGCCCAGGCTTGACTAGTGACTCGGTCGAATATTTTCTCCATTCAGGGACTGGGTGTTGTGTTGTGTTGTCCTAATCATCATCATTTCATCCCCATTGAGACGCCAGTCACCGAAGTGGCATCAAATTGAAAGACTTGCACCCGGCGAATGATCTACCTGACAGGAGGCCCTAGTCACACGACATTTACATTTTAGTTTTAATGGTATTAACAACCTGTTATATACAACTATATGATGTGTGTGCATTAATGCCCATACAAGTGGCAATTAAAATTTTAATTTGTAACTTTAAAATTATTTTAATCACCAGATATGCTTTTTAGACTTGTATGTGTGAACACCTGAAAAAGCAGCAGAAATTTGCCACAGTTTAATGTTGTTAGAGTTTTTTGCATTACAGCGTTTTATATTATGCTTCAGGAGGTAGTTTCTAACAAAACACATACTGATGGGGCTTTGACTTGCTCAACAAGAAATAATGTCTCTTGCTGTTTAATCTTACAATGTACCTAACAAGAGTGTTTATATTAACTATGCACAACCAACTTACTCCATTTTATTTATGACAGTGGCCCTAAACAAATCCCAATACTCGTAATGTGTGGCCCTTGCCTATGTAATGTAAGTTATCCCACTGGACATTGAATCTGTTAAATCTTATTATATGGTGGTGTAACACAGTGTACTTCCACAGCCCTAAAGATACTTGCATTGGTAAAGTGGAACGTGTAAAAATAAAGAAGTAGTTATGTGTGACTTGTGGCTGTTCTACAATTTTAATTTCTAATGGTCACTGTTCCCCTGCAGGCAAATGCCTGCACTGGCTAAAATTGTAAAACATGGTAGTAAACCATTGTTTTAAGACATAAAACCAATGAGCTATCTTGCGTTTTATATGTAGCACAGTGTCTGGAATGACCTTTGGTTGTTTGGTTTAAAAGTGGGGGTGGGGACAACAAACTGCTACGTCATCTGTCCCTCGTTCCACTTAAAGTAATTTCACGAGGGTGGTAATAAAATAATCGAGACATGCAAAACACAGTTGAAAGAAATGAGAAAACCTCAAGAATGAAAGAAGGGCAACACAGACTAAAATGGACAAAATTGGACAAGAAAACCACAGAGCGACGCAAGAAACACATAGAAGAGATCAAAACCAGAGAGCAGATTACCATGGCTGGCTGGTCATGTGAATAAAAAAGCAAAGCCAGCCACTCGGCAACACATTAAAACCTCCAGCCTATAAGCACTAGGGTGGAGGACACAGAGGGACAAAGGACATGCACTAAAACTTAGATCAAATGATAGAACCGACCCTCAAAAATAAAACGTAAAACTAAAGCTGCTGTTGAGGCATTGTCACTCAATACTGAAGGTAGGGTGCTGGGACAGTTAAATTCCGCCACAGCGCAGCTAAAAGTGTGCAGTCCAGCAAAAGGTGTACGACCACCATTTGAGAGCCACAGTGTGACACCAAGGTGGGTCCTTGTGACAGAGGAGGTAACCATGCATTAGCCACGTATGGGCAATGCGGAGCCGGCAGATGACAACTCATTCCCTGCAAGAGGACTGCAAGGAAAACTTCCACACATTCTTAGTCTCCTTAATGATACGCGGTTTGTTGTGTGTAATGCTATGCCATTCCGTCTCCCAAAGCCAAAAAACCCTGTGGCATAAGACAGAATGCAAGTCAGTTTCAGAGATGCCCATCTTCAGAAGTGGCTTCCACACAGCCTGCTTGGCCAGCCTGTCAGCAAGTTCGCTGCCTGGGATTCTGACATGTGCTGGGGTCCACACAAACACCACTGAATGACGGGACCGTTCCAGGGCATAGATGGATTCCTGAATGGACGCTACCAAAAGATGGCGAGGTAGCACTGGTTGATAGTTTGTAGGCTGCTCAAGGAGTCAGGACACAGGAAAAATGACTCACCAGGACATGAGCGGATGTGCTCAAGAGCACGAGATATGGCCACCAGCTATGCAGTGAAAACACTGCAGCCATCTGGCAAGGAGTGCTGTTCAATATGTCCTTCATGAACATATGCAAAGCCTATGTGACCATCAGCCATTGACCCATCGTTGCAAAATACTTTATGGCCCCAGTACATGTCGAGAATCCAGAGGAAGTGATAACGGAGAGCTGCAGGGTTAACAGAGTCCTTAGGACAATGCAAAAGGTTCAGAAGAATCTGCAGCCTAGGTGTACACCATGGAGGTGTACGTGAATGGACCTCGAGGAGAGGTGGTAATGGGAAAGTCTCTAGTTCAGACAGAAGGGACCAGAAGCAAACCACAATCATACGCCCTGACCTGGGCCGCCGATGCGGGAGATGAACCACCGTGGTTTGGAAAAGGAGACAGTAATTTGGATGCACAGGAGAACTATGAACATGTGCAACGTAACTGGCCAGCAGTTGTGCACACTTAACCTTCAATCGAGGGACTCCGGCCTCCACCAGGACACTGGTCACCGGACTCATTCTAAAAACTCCCGTCGCTTGGCGAATGCTACAGTCGTGCACTGGGTCAAGTAAACGCAATGCTGAGGGCACTGCTGGACCGTAAACCAGACTCCCATAGTCAACACAGAATTGAATAAGGGCTCTGTAGAGCTGCAGGAGTGTAGAGCAATCTGCACCACAGTTGTGTTGCTCAGACACCGGAGGGCATTGAGGTGCTGCCAGCACTCCTGCTTAAGCTGACAAAGGTGAGGTAGCCAAGTCAATTGGGCATCGAAAACCAGTCCTAAGAATCGATATGTCTCCACTACAGTGAGTGGATCGTCATTAAGGTAAAGTTCTGATTCTGGATGAATGGTGCAATGCTGACAGAAATGTATGACACACGACTTGGCAGCTGAAAACTGGAAGCCGTGGGGTAGAGCCCGTGACTGCGCCTTATGAATGGCTCCCTGTAGGTGCTGCTCAGCAACACCAGTACTGGACAAGCAGTATGAAATGCGGAAGTCATCCGCATACAGAGGAGGTGAGACTGATGGCCCTACAGCTGCTGCTAGACCATTAATAGCCACTAAAAATACAGACACACTCAGTATGGAGCCCTGCGGAATGCCATTCTCTTGAATATGGGAGGGGAACTATGAGGGGCACCGACTTGGACACGGAAAGTAAGAGCAACAGGAAGTTTTAGATAAAAATCAGGCAAAGATATGATGTCGCCAGGTCATGTCGTATGCTTTACGTAAGTCAAAAAAGATGGCAAGCAGATGTTGGCACCTGGATAAGGCTGTTCGGATGGCAGACTCTAGGGACACAGGATTATCAGTGGTAGAGTGAACCTGGTGGAAGCCGCACTGACATGCAGCCAGTAGGCCATGTGACTCCAGGACCCAACCCAACTGCCGACACAGCATACATTTCAGCAGCTTACAAAGAGAGTTGGTGAGGGCAATGGGCCGGCAGCTATCCATATCAAGCAGGTTTTACCGGGTTTGAGCACCAGAATGATGGTGCTCTACCGCCACTGTGATTGAAAGATGCCATTGTATCAGATCTGGTTGAAGATGGCGAGGGCATGTCACTTGTCATCAGATGAGAGATGTTTAATCATGTGACTGTGGATCCAACCTGGCCCAGGAGCTGTGTCAAGGCAATGTTCAAGGGCTCTGAGGAGCTCCCACTCTGTAAATGGGGCGTTATGGGGGTTCACTGTGGGAGACAACTTTCCTTTTCATCTGCCATTTGAGGGTGCAAAAGACTGGGATGGGGCGTTATGGGAGTTCACTGTGGGAGACAACTTTCCTTTTCATCTGCCATTTGAGGGTGCAAAAGACGGGGGGGGGGGGGGGGTAATTCTCCGACACAGAGGCTCGAACATAGTGCTCAGCAAAGTGCTTGGCATTTGCGTTTGCGTCAGTAGATAACACACCATTGATGTTAATTGCCAGGGACACCTGTTGGGTCTGGTAACCAAAAAGAGGTCTGATGTTCCTCCAGACTTGGGAAGGTGACATATGGCACCCAATCGTCAACACGTACCTCTCCCAACACTCCTGTTTCCGTCGTTTTATAAGATGGCTAAAGCTGGCATGGAGATGATTAAAGGCTATTAGGTGCTCTAGGGAAAGGTGCCGCTTATATTGCTGTAGAGCTCACCAATGCTCTTTAGTTGCCTCAGCGACTTCTAGCGCCCACCAAGGGACTGTCTTTCACCGGGGGCACCATAAAGAACGAGGGATCGCGTTTTCCGCCGCACAAACGATCGTTGTAGTGACCCGCTCAACGACAACATCGATGGCACCATGTGGGGGAGATTCAGCGGTGACAGCAGAGGTGAAGGCTTCCAGTCTGCCCTGTGTAAAGCTTATCTGGATACGAGGCCGTCAGCATGACGCCAGGGGAGTGACAGGAAGATGGGGAAGTGGTCAATATCACACAGGTCGTCATGCCCTTTCCAGTGGATAGATGTGAGAAGGCAAGGTCTGCAAACCGAGAGATCAATGGCCGAATATGTGCCATGTGCCACACTGAAATGTGTTGGGGGTGCCTGTATGTAAGAGGCAGAGGTCGAGTTGTGAAAGTAAATTTTCGACCTCCCTACCTCGGCCAGTAAGCATGGTGCCACCCCACAAGGGGCTATGTGCGTTGATATCTCCCAAAAGTAGGAAAAGTTTAGGGAGTTGATCAATCAGTGCAGCCAATACACTCAGGGGTACTGCACCATCTGGAGGGAAATAAACATTGCAGACAGTTATTTCCTGCAATGTCCTTATCCTGACAGCCACAGCTCCAAGAGGGGTTTGAAGGGGCACAGGGGCACAGGTTCACTGCATACAGACTTCAGGACATAGACGCAAACTTCACCTGACACTCTATTATAGTCGCTATAGTTTCTGTAATACCCCTTACAGCCGCGGAGGGCAGGGGCCCGCATTGTTGGGGACCAGGTTTCCTGGACGGCAATTCAGAAAGCAGGTGTAAAGCTTAATAGTTGCCATAGCTCAGCCAGGTGGTGGAAAAAATCTCCGCAATTCCACTGGAGGATTATGTGACCATGAGACTGGGAAGGCATGAAACACTCAATGAGGCAGTCTGCGCCTCAGGGTCACCTGCTGCCACCAGAAGAGTACTTTGCGATAGACATCCATTGTGTCTGATGGCCCAGCGAGATCTAGGTCCTCAGCGGATGCCAGAATCTCCACTTCATCCTCAGACACAGAGCTTGTAGCTAGTGGTGGTGTGCGTGCCACCGCAGTGCCTTGGTTCTTGGGGGTCTCTTTCTTTTTAGGTTTCTCTCGCTGCTCCCAGGTTTGTTTGGCTGGGAGGGCTTCACTGATTCAGTCTCAGGGACTGAGGAGGACCGTGAAGCTCTACGATCAGCTACCTGTGGTTGTTTCAGCAACTGGCGGGTGTCAGATATGCCACTGGTAGGAACCTGGGAAGGGAGTGACCCAAGGGATCCCTTCCTGCCAAGAAGAGCAGAAGAAGACTTACATTTCTCTGGCTGAGAAGTGGGCACTGATGTCCCTGATGGTTGAGGGGTGTTACTTCTGAAGTAGATTGTGCAGGAGCAACAGCTCTGAGAGCCAACTGTACACAGAGGAACGGAAGATGGTAAAACCTTAGTCATAGTGGCGGCACACGTTGACGTCATATGCACAGGATGTAGCCTCTCATATTTTCTCTTAGCCTCAGTGTAGGTCAGTCGGTCCAGGGTCTTGTATTCCATTATTTTTCTTTCTTTCTGGAGAATCCTGCAGTCTGGCAAGCAAGGCAAATGGTGCTCTCTGGACTTGACACAGATGGGAGGCGGAGTATTGGGAGTATTGGGAAGTGAACGATGTCCACAATCCTGACAGGTGATGCTGGAAGTACAGTGGGAGGACATATGACACTTAAAAAAACCACATCGGGGGAGGGCTATATGGCTTTATTTCACAGTGGTAGACCATCACCTTGACCATCTCAGGTAATGTGTCACCCTCAAAGGCCAAGATGTGGGAACCAGTGGCAACCTGATTATCCCTTAGACCCCAGTGGAAACGCCAGATGAAACAGACACCTCGCTGCTCTAAATTGGAATGCAGCTCATCGTCAGACTGCAAAAGAAGGTTCCTGTGAAATATGATACCCTGGACCATATTTAAACTTTTATTGGTCGTGATGGAAATAGAAACATCTCTCAGCTTGTCACAGGCGAGTAGTCCCCATAACTGGGCAGACGATGCTGTTCTGATCAAGACCGACCCTGACCGCATTTTGGACAAGCCCTCCACCTCCCCAAACTTGTCCTCTAAATGCTCCACAAAAAACTGAGGTTTCATTGACAAGAAAGATTCCCCATTAACTCCTGTACATACGAGGTACCGGGGTGAACAAGCTCTGCTGCCATCCTTAGCCTGGTGCTCTTCCCAGGGTGTGGCCAAGGGGGGGGGGGGGTTAATGATTTGGGATCGTATTTCTTAGCACTGAAGTTCGACCTTGATTGCTTAGGAGACTGCTGGTGGTGGACCGCCAGCAAGAGATAATGTACTACACTTCATGGCATGTCACCTGCCCTTATGCCACCCACTCCGGCCAGGGGCCCTCCCCACGGGTGCCACCTAGCCGCAGCAAAAGCCACCTGGCACGATGGCCATTGCTGGGAGTCCCGATGCCCCAGGGTGATGGGCATCTACTCCTTGGCTTATGTGGGGAGTTAACGGCGCAGACATCAGCAGAGCAATCCCTGTGTCGTCAGGGGGCTACAACCAACAGAGTACATCGTGGCCCTACTACAATGGATTGGCTACCATGCTGGATATCAGGAGCAAATGAGCTAAAAAGCTCATTATCATTGACAGTGCAGAAAGCGATACTGCAAAGGGGATGGAGGAAAATACACCCAGGAAGGTGACCTCGCCAACAGCTGGAGAATGAGCAGAAGTGCAGATCCAAGTCAACAAAGAATGCTAGAGGTCTCAGTGCATGATGGACACTATGCACTATGTAAGGCGCCCTTCTCCAATTGGCTCGCTCTTCGGGAAAACTTTGAAAAATGGAGGTCAAACCCTATAGGGGAGAATCACATAAAGGTCGAAACATGTGAGACTGCTATTAGTCGTTTTTTACTACAGGCAGGAATACCTTGGGCCTATTCTAACACCTGGACTCACAGGGGCCTGGAGTGGCCTTTAGCGTGGTTTTTAAAGTGATATTTGTATATATATGGTGTCCATAACTGAAGTTCCAGTTTCAAAACACTGTGGACTGAGAAGTACTGCTGAGGATGATGTAAAATTTAAACAGTTTATTATTGATCCATGGGGAAACGTAATGGGGAAAAAAAAGGACGAAGATTTTACCTATAGCAAGCATCATAATATGCACAGCAACAGGCACACAGCACACAACGTTTCCTCAATTTGTGTCCCCCCTGCCCCTCCCTCCCTGCCCCCAAACACACACAACTGCAGTCGTGTGTTCAAGTTGCGTTTGCGTGAGTGTTTGTTTCTGTCTGTCTGTCGTCTACTTTTGACGAGGGCCTTTTTGGATGAAAGCTTATTTTGTGACAGTCTTTTTGTTGTGCCTATCTGCGACTCGGCATCTCCACTATATGGCAAGTAGCAGCTATCTTTTTTATAATACTGTAACATAGAATCAAATGTAATATGTCATTTTATTTGGACTTTTTAGGGCACTTCTGATTATGTGCCTAGCTTTAAGACTCAATTATTGTATAAAAAGTTGTAAATAACGTTGGCCATTAAGTGATGTAGATACTTGGGATTTCCATGGTAGGGAGGACCAAACTTATAAACGGTGATGGCTATTCTGCTCGTTCACACTTGGATGGAGTTGAAGAGGCAGGACCTATGCCGTTTTGGACAGTGATCATGTCATACAGTTTTAGGGGATAGAAGTTTTTCTGTGATGATGGTCATGACGCTTAGAAATATTCTGTGCGGTAGCTCAGTGGGGACTTGGAAAAATTTACAATAATCAGTGCTCTGATTTATTCTGCCAGTAGTTTGGTAGAACTTGCATTTTAATCTTAAGCTGGTTCGAAGTTAGAGTGATCTTACATCAAGTCAAACTATAACTCTGTTTATATTTAGCTGGGACACTATTTATTTCAGCACTGATCCACACTTAGAATCATTCCAACACGTGACTACTGTACTTCTATTTTGTGTGTTTAGTATTTGAACTTGAGCACATGTTGTGTTTCCCATATTTTAATTATATAGTGAGCTTACAATCCACTATATGGGGAGCTCAAGCAATTTAAATCCATTTAATTTTGCTGATTAGATTAATTACCAGTCTGCATTCAGTGTATGACAAACGAGAATAAACTATTATTACTGAACTTTAAAACTTACAGTTGGTGAACATTATTTAGATTACTGCACCTATATTCAAACTAATATTGTTTAATCTGGTTTACACATCAGGAACAATTTATTACTTTATTTAAGAAAAGTCTACAGCTGCAGCATCCCCAAAGGCAATGCAGAGACAGCAAAACAAGTTTTATTTCAAAATATTCGCAGAACTATTGGCAGTATTATGACTTAAGAGCTCCTGCTGACGAGACGATAGCAGTGTATAGGATCCTAAAAGGCAAATGGCACCTACTCTATTAACAGTGCCGTGAGTGGCTAGACATACCTGCTGTAGGTTCATCAAGCGCAAGTACTCTTGGTGCCGGGGACAAAGACGGTGTGCTTTCCGCGGAGGTGCCATTCTCCTCCCACCTTCGAAGGTAGAGGAGGAGGTAGAAACAGCAGACGCAGAGGCACAGCTAGACACAGAGGAAGTGTCAAAGCTGGTAGGGGTCTTGCACCGCCGGTACGGGTACGGTTGCTTCTGGATCTCGGCAAGCACCACCACTTCATCATCGTCGGCACACTGCAACAATCAAACAGGGCAAGATGAGCTACGAGCAGCCTACTGGATTGCCAAAGTTGGACAAAAAGATTGAAAACCTGTCCATTTTGGCAAATGATTGCCTCTGACCGAATCATTGCATTTATATAATTAAAACATCAACTCCAGGAAGGAGTTTATCTTCATGTGTGTATATAGTAAATTAAGAAGAATACATGATAAAAATTTCAGGTGATCTGGGGAGTTTACCAAAGGTGATAAATTTAGGATACTGGGCTGGATTCTCTGGCAGCAGCTACGGTTCTACTTCCGCAGTCTCTCACGTAAAACAGCTCAGATAACATATACAGGAATTTTGTTCTGTGCAACTCCAGTGCTGTGCCAAAGTTCATCAATGGCAGTGACTGCTGAGTGGTAGTGTGCTAATCTCTTGGCAACCCATGACCAGATGTTTTCTGTTGGTGAGAGATCAGGAGCACATGCTGGCCCGGGAATCAAGTCAAACACCACCTGTATTGAGGCGGTCAGGTCAGCTTGGACAACATGCAGTCTCGTTTTATTTCTTCGAAAGATAACATCACGGATACCTTGAGGATACAGTAGACAATGGCCTTGGCACACCAGAAATGTAATGCCTGCTGTCCAAACTACCAGCTATGTGAATCTGAGGTGACTATTGTGTAATCACATGCACCCATAACATCATGTGAGATGTAAGGTCAGTGTGATGGTGATGTTTAGAAGCTAGTAACATTCTCTCTCCTTGCACCCTCCACAATGGATATATTCAACATGATGATGTACATAGAACCGGGACTTATCTGAGAAGACGACATGGTTCCACTTATGTAAACAATTTGTTGTCAAGTGCACCACTTTCCATGTGGATACTTGCCTTGCTGCAAACAAGTTCATTACCTGGCTCAGCAAAAGTTAAGTGGCTGTATGATCCTGTACAGTCGAGTGAACAATATGTTGGTCCTCTTAGGTGTTATTCAGATGGAGCTATTAAGATCCTGCATGGTGGTATGACCCTCTCGAATCTGTCTATTCCGTATTTGCACAAGTTGTGTTATTCCAACGAAAACGATAACAATACCATAAAATTATAGACCACAGTCCTCGGGTGCCACTATCCTGTTGCTGTCTTAATTTTGCAATGTGGTGGCAGACTTTCTTCGCCTTACAAGAGGCATAACACGAGCTTCTCATAAGCAACCAACATACAAATACTATTTATGAATAAGCAACCGGTTGCGTAAACTTTCCCTACATACAGGATGTAGATGGCATTCTTCCAACACAACTTGTTTGGTTGCTCTGAAATGCTAATGATTTCCATATCTGAGCTTTCATTGTGAATGGTCGTATATAGTTGCAAAGTAGTAGTACTAACTCTTGAGAAGCATCAAAAACAGTCAAGTGGGCCTCAGTCAATATAATACAGACCATAATCGCAGAGTAATATTTTAATGTGAAGTTTAGAGGCCAGGGGAATCATTATTTCACACCATACTTATCTAACCAACTGTGTACATTTTCAGCCATTTGTCTGGGCGCATTATTATTCTGTTTTCCCTCAGAGAAAAAGTTTAGATCTTACTGCATAGTTTTATGCAAAAAAACAGATTATGTATAATATAGGATTTCCACAGAATATTATTCCCAATCACACTGCCACACCAAAGTGCACAATGTAAACAATCTTCTGACATTTTGATAGAAAAAACTAGCATTCATTCACATGTAGAGTAGAAGTTACTGAACTTCACAACTGACAACCTGCAAAATGCAGTTCCCAATAAGTTTTTAAAAACACTGAACATTCTGTATTAGATGGCGTATTTACCATAGGCTTGTGGTGGATTAAAATCTTGATTCGTGGAAAGGAGAATCTCTGGCCCGTGAGCCAGTGGGAAGTTAGTATGCTCTATAGGCATGTAACAATTACGCTACTCATATATATTGTGCTTAGCAATAAATAGTATGATGTTGCATCACTATTCCGCTATCACACATCCAATACCCCATTTCCAACAGTGGTGACCTAGAATTTCCACGTCGCGCAGCGATTTTGCTGTTAGCCAAAAATCTGTCAGTTTGATAAGGCCATTGACACTGCTACCATTACAAACGGCTCAACTACACTGTTCCTTCGCCAATACCTCACTCAGCAAAGTCGACATCATCTCTCAACATGTGTTCGTGAGTGCCACGAACATTCCTATGCAAAATCGCAAAATATCCGCCAAGGTTTGGATGATACTCCAGTGTGGAACGACATAGCGACAATACCTTCATTGTTCGCCACGTCTTTGGACCGCCGATGTCCAGCAGCGAAATGCGTATTCCTGGAACTTGAGACAAAAGCAGTCCAGAGAATCACAATAAACAATGACCAGCGTCCTCCGTTCGAAATGTTAATCCAAGTGCGTTCGAACTTTGGACAGGGCAAAACATCGTGTTTTCCATTGCTAGTGATTATGAGCGTTATGACACTCGCATTAACGACCTGAACCATACGGATGCCTCGCACAGTGCCGTGACGGCTGAACAACAATGGCCCACGGCAAACCAGAGTCGTTCTGTTTTGTCATCCACCGGTCAACGAACCACGGGATCAAGGTTTATGAGGGGCGTTTGAAAAGTCCGTGCAAAAATAAAAACTACTTATGTGTTTGGAATAAACCTTTTTTACTTTTCGACATAGTCTCCTTTTAGACTTACACACTTCATCCAACCCTGTTCTAATCTGTTGATCCCTCCCGAATAATAGGAATTATCTAAGTGTGCAAAATAGCTATTAGTTGCTGCAATCACCCGCTCGTTTGAATAAAATCTTTGTCCCACCAGCCATTTCTTCAAATGGGGGAACACATAGTAGTCCGAGGGAGCCAAGTCTGGAGAACAGGGGGGATGTTAAAGAGTTGGAATCCTATTTCCATTAATTTTGGGACCACAACTGCTGAGGTGTGTGCTGGTGCATTGTCGTGATGGAAAAGGACTTTTTTGCGGTCCAATCGCCGGTGTTTTTCTTGCAGCTCTGTTTTCAAACGGTCCAATAACGATGAATAATGTTCTTCTTCTTCTTCTTCTTCTTCTTCTTGCGTTACGGCCTCTGGAGGACCACAGGTAGCCCCTTCATGGACTGCATTATCCTCTTCTTCTCCCAGAACCTCATCATTCTTTCTCTTCTCCTCTCCCGCTCTTCTTCCGAGATCTTCAGTTTCCATTTCTCCTGGCGGCTCCACTGGTGACATTCTAATCTTTTCCTGTATTCTTCTCTGTCACTGATCTCTGGCATATTTGTCGGTGTATATTTGTTCATCCAATTTTCCTTTCCTTCGACCTTGATCCCCAATTCCAACCAGTCCTTCCGAAGTTCAACAATCCACTTGGTTCCTGTCTTTCCCCTTGTCCTCCCTGTTGTTTCCCACACTCTCTTCGTCATTCTGTTCAGGTACTCATCCTAACTACATGCCCAGCAAACCTCACCCTTTTGAGTCTGACTTCCCCGGATATTGTTCTCATGTTCCAGTACAATTCTTCCCTAGGTCTTCGCGTCCACCTCTCTCCACCTCTTTTGGGACCCACTATTTTTCTCAATATTTTTCTCTCTTCTTTCTCTAGTTGTTCTGCCCCATTTCTTGCTAGTGTCATCGTCTCAGCAGCATATAATACTTCATTCCTCATTGTTGCCTTGTAGTAATATTCACCTGTAATAGTTTTACCCTTTTCCAGATAGTCGATGAGGATTATCCCTTGTGAATCCCAAAAGACATTCACCATAACCATTCCAGCCGAAGGAATGGTCACCACCTTTTTTGGTGCAGATTCTCTCTTGGCAACCCATTGTTTAGATTGTTGTTTGGTCTCAGGAGTATAGTAATGTATCCATATTTATTCCACAGTGAAGAAACTATGCTTAAAGTCCTGCAGATTCTTCCTGAACAGCTGCAAACCATCCTTGCAACACTTCACACGGTTCCGTTTTTGGTCAAGTGTGAGCAATCGCAGAACCCATCTGCGGATAGCTTTCTCATGTCCAAATGTTTATGCAAAGTATTATGTACCCATTCATTTGAGATGTCCACAGCACTAGCAATCTCTCGCATGTTAACTCTTTTGTCGTTCATCATCATATCATGGATTTTATCAGTGATTTCTGGAGTCGTAACCTCCACAGGGCGTCTAGAACATTCAGCATCACTTGTGCCCATATGGCCACTCCGAAAATTTTGAAACCACTTATAAACTGTTCTAATCGAATGTGCAGCTATATGTGTAGCTGTCTACTGTACATCACTGGCCATAAATACTGCCGCAGACAATAGACTATCAGTCAGTTCACAACAGATCTGAATCATTGCATATACTATGGATTATGAGCAACTCACCAGGCACATGCTGCAAGTTTTTCCCGTCTTCTTCTTTTTGTTTCATCTTCTGCACTTCTGAAGTAAACAATTTTTTAAGACATTCTCTGTTCTCCTACCCATTTCATTTTGGGGGGGAAAAAAAAAAAACGTAAGACACGGATACTAATATGCCATCTTTGCTTT
Source organism: Schistocerca nitens (assembly GCF_023898315.1). Lineage (NCBI taxonomy): Eukaryota > Metazoa > Arthropoda > Insecta > Orthoptera > Acrididae > Schistocerca > Schistocerca nitens. Next base: position 263,277,045 of record NC_064615.1, read on the forward strand.
TGGTTCCTCTAATTTATAGAATTTCTCAAGACATCTATTTTTAATAATTTCTGTCAGCACACCGCAGAATATAAGGTTATCAGCTTGCAAGCTGCTTAGCATTCTTCTCTTTCTAATTCGTTGCAGCAGAAGACATCCATAGAAGGTATCTTTGTCCCCTTGTTAACTTCTGATGCTGTCAGCAATAGGTTTTCAGCAGCTTATGTAATCATTAACACATTGTATTTCAGAATGAAATTTTCACTCCGCAGCGGGGTGTGTGCTGATATGGTTACTCTGCCACGAGGTTTCATTTATAGTATCCTTGACTGGGAGTAGATCTTTAATAGAATCATAATACACATTCCATGGTGTTGTACACAGTGTAATGCCCCAAGGACAGAAAACCCCAATTAACAAACTTTGTGAAAACTTAAAGTAGGGAAGTGAGTCATCTTGACAGTGGCAACAACTACTGGTGATAAACAATTAATTACACTGATAATGTTTTGATTAACAACTACAACACTTAAATACTGTGAGTAACATACAAAAGAGGAGATAAAAGGAAAGGGTTGTCATGCATTATCTTTTAAACATCTATAGAATAAATTTAAATTCATATGAACGAAGGTTAAATCTAAGGAGCTAATTCAGTCATTTACCATGGAAGAGAGTTGTAGCCGCATGGAAAAGAAAATTCTATTCGCCTACAATGCAACTGGGATATGGAAATGTTTAGTTAGTTGCTCTTGAGTCGCTCTAGAGAACTATTGCGATAGTCTTCTGGAAGCAAACGCTATTTGATTGTTTCAGTTGTGAAAGTTCGATAGTTCGGGAGAGATAGACTAAAGCCATATTCAGTCATTCGATTGAATAATGTAATCTTTACTGTTATCAACGCCACAGTGGTTTTTAATTGAGTGATACTGATTTACTGGACTTAACCTTCGGACTGAAGAACAGTTGTGAACTTGATAGTAATGGATCAGTGACATGAAAACCTTTCGTAGTCTTGAGTAGGACACAATAATACAAACTCAAGAAGAAAAAACCAATATGCCATTCAATCAAAAGTTGTTGTCAACATCACGATTACTGGACTGATGAGAAGTTAATCTTGAATTACATATCGGTATGCGTGCGTGATAGGGACAAACAATTAATTACAAAAAGATTAATAAACTATTAGTCAAGAGAGAAATCAGATGAGTCGCCTACATGATTCAAGGAATAATATAACGTATGTTCATGCTAGTGACTGGGTCTTTTAAACATTTTAAGTGACTGTGTGAAGACAGGAATAACAGACAGTGAAAGGTGAATAATATAAAAATCGGCATTACGGCGTGTTACAAGGATGTTACTTCAACATAAGCGATCTCTGGAGTTACGTTGGACCGTTGTTAATAATTTGACGTAGCAACGGAATTATGAGCAGCAATTATTAATCCTCACTAAGGATGGTGTGAAAAACGACTGTAATGATAGGATTCAGAACCAAGATTTCACTGCTCAAAGAAACTAACCGGGCGTAAGATAAAAGATAAACAATTGATCAGTTAACACAAACTGGTAAGACTGTTACGGACGAACAATAGAATATTTCTGAACTACATGAGGAGCTGTGTTACAGGTGCTGTTCCACATCATGCTGACGGGGACGAACGTCATTACAAGTCGCGTCTCCTCCCGACAAGTGCAGAAGGAGGGAGGGAACGTCACAATAGAAAGTACGTGATTTTCCAGTTGACTCTAAATATATTTCACAACCTTTAGGAGATCTCGAACACAAACAAAATGATTAACATTTTGACATGGCTGCGTTATAAAGTTTTTTTGTATGAATTACTTTGAGATCTCGACTTATCCATATCGCTTTTTGCTATTAAATGTACTGTGTGTGTTTGGCGCACCTCTAATGATTGGCCAGTTGCAACTCCAAAATCTTAAGATGTTTCTGAAAAATTCTCTTAGTCCTAATACACCATCATCATCTTGCACTACTTCAATATTTTGAATATAAGCTGAATCTCTTTCATTTGTTCCTGTAACCGAGACATTTACATATATTCGAAATATTCATTACATATATTGATCCACTGTTGGAAATGTTTTCACGATTTTTGTCAGCTTTAAATCAAATTCAGAACGAATGTCTACAATCTGTTCAGCTACTTTACCGCAACTATGTTCCCTTAGACCTTGGGCAAGTCAGAGCTAAATTTTTTGTTCAAATGTTTCATAATCATTGGAATGAGCCGTTACATCCAGATAGCTTCTCTTGGATGATGACTGAATATCAGCAGTCGTGCATACGAAATCAACCTTTTACAAAGCTCCCTACGCATTCCCTACATGTTATATATATTATTCTGGGATTTTTTTTTTTATTACGCGTTTTCCAGCACATAATCTTTGGTGGGACAGATAACTACCGTGTTGTTTGCGTGTCTGTTGCATTATTATGCGAGCAAGTCTGTAGGCTGTGGTATGCACTATTTGGATTGTTTAGGGGTACTGAGTGTGTCTACACATGTGTACTGCATTATTTAGGAGGAGTCCGCATGTCTGTACTGAAATTATTTCAGTAAATTAGGAGTTGTTGGCATGTATGCAGAGCGTTATTTAGGAGTAGTTTACAGGTCGGTTTGCTGTGTGGCGTGACCTGAAGCAATTTCTGTATCAGTATGTCTCTAAATCGTTCCCTAAATAAGTTATTCCAAAGTAAATAAAGTACACTCCTTCCTTACTCTCTCCAGCATCCCAGCACAGGCTGAGTCATTTTCAAGCTACCCCCCCCCCCAGACAACTATCTTGGATTATGTCACAGGAGGGATGACAGCACCCTCTGGTGGCAGGATTGTGTACTAGGTGAGTTGGACTCTAAAACTCGTGGTGGTGGCACTGCCTGCAAAATAAAAACTTTTGTCCAGCAAAGGCATAGTCATTTTCCTGCCATTTCTCCCCACTATCTTGGATTATGTCATGAAACGGACGACAACACACTCTGATGGTACTGTGTAACCAGTCAATTATAACTGGGACATTTCCTGACTGGCTAAAATATGCAGATATAAAGCCTCTATTCAAGAAAGGGGATAAAGAGATACCATCAAACTACAGACCGATTTCACTTTTGCCAGCATTCTCAAAAATTTTAGAAAAGTAATGTACAGGCAGCTGCTCAACCATCTGACCACAAATAACATATAATCAAGAACACAGTTTGGATTTCTGAAGGTTCTGATATCGAGAAGGCTATTTACACCTACAGTGAAAATGTACTTAATTCATTAAATAACAAATTACAAGCAGCAGGTATCTTCTAAGATTTGTCAAAGGCATTTGATTGTGTGAACCACAACATCCTTTTAAGTAAATTAGAATTCTATGGTGTCACGGGCAGTGCTGCAAAATGGTTCAAGTCATACCTCGCTAACAGGAAACAAAGGGTGTCAGTGAAGGGACTAGTGAATTAAGTCATCAGTCATCATCAGAATGGGAAGAAATTACATGTGGTGTCCCACAAGGATCCATCTTAGGGCCATTGCTTTTTCTTGTGTACATTAATGATCTCTCATCAGTTACACTGCCAGAAGCAGAGTTCGTTTTGTTTGCAGATGACACAAGTATTGCAATAAATAGTATGTGAAGTGTAGTTCTAGAAAGATCTGCTAATGATATTTTCATGGATATTAATAAATGGTTTAAAGCCAACTCACTGACATTAAACTTCGAAAAGACTCACTATATGCAATTCAGAACCTGTAAGAGGTTTCCACCCAGTATATGCATAAAATACAAAGAAGAGCAGATAGAAGAGGTTGACAGTCTTAAATTCCTGGGATTACAACTTGATAATAAATTCAGTTGGGAAGAGCACACCACAGAACTGCAGAAACGCCTTAACAAATCTGTATGTGCAATTCGAGTGTAAGCAGACATAGGCAACATAAAAATGAAAAAGCTTGCATACTTTGCCTACTTTCATTCCATAATGTCATATGGTATAATATTTTGGGGTAACTCTTCAAGTCCAACAAAAGTTTTCAGAGTCCAAAAGCATGTAATACGTATTATTTGTGGAGTAAATTCACGGACGTCCTGTAGAAACCTCTTCAAAGAACTGGGTATACTAACTACTGCCTCTCAGTATATTTACTCATTAATGAAATTTCTCCTAAATAATATATCTCTTTTTCCAACAAACAGCTCAGTTCATACATACAATACCAGGAACAAAAATGATCTGCACAAGGACTTAAAAGCACTTACTTTAGTTCAAAAAGGGGTCCACTACTCAGGAACACTCATCTTCAATAATTTGCCAGTAAACATAAAAAATTTAGTTACAAATAAAGATCAGTTTAAAAGGAGCCTGAAAGACTTACTAGTGGCCAACTCCTTCTACTCCATTGACGAATTTTTTAATAGAAACAAATGATGTATTGTATATTTTCATACTATTAGTATTGTTATTTCAGCTTTAAAAAAAATTGACATGTTCCACATCCATGAGGATCTCCTCAGCACGGATCTATGGAACGAAAAACTAATCTAATGTAATCTAATCTAATCTAAGGTGCAGACCTTGTGGTGAACACACTGTTTGCCGCCATCTTGGATAACGGTACTTGCGTCATCAGTTGACGTCATGGCTGCCATTTTTGGATTACGTCACGGAACGGATGAAAGTGCCCTCTGGTGGTGGTACTGTGTACTAGGTCAGTTGGAGTGTGTACCTCATGGCAAACACACTGGATGGTGGTGCTGCCTCTAATTGTTTAAATAAAGACTGGTGCACGATTTCACCAGTTTATGATTAGCAATCATGTTTGCAGAGTCTGTTAGATGCATTATTATTTTGATAATTTACGAGTTGTTTGGCTGTCCAGACATAAATGCAATGCATTATTTATGAGCGGTTTGCATGTCTGCAGGCTGTGCATTGTGTTATTTTGACAGTTTACAATTAGCAAGCGCGTGTGTAGAGCATTATACATGATTTATTTAGGAGTAGTTTGCAGATCTGTATGCTGTGTGGCATATCATATCAGAGCATGTGTTCTGTATCACTGTGATAAATATACTCCACCCCTAAATAAATTGTTCCTAAATAAATAAATAACACTCCTTCCTCTCTCCAGCAGCCAAGTGCAGGCTGAGTTAGGAGGGGGTGGCGGTCGGGTGACTTAGGTTAGTGGAGGTAGTCCATGTGACCTACCTTCCAGCGATTTTCTTAAGTTAGTCCTAACTTTACCGCCAAAATTCAAACTTAGTGCCACAGTTCCTAGGAAGAGGTGGTGGTCGGGTGACTTAGGTTAGTGGGGGTTGCCCATATGACCTATCTTCCCGCAATTTTCTTAGGTTAGTAGAGATAACCATGTTGTGATGCATTATCCTGTTGGAATTTGAACTTCCCACCATTTTCTTGGAGAGGGTCGGGGAGGGGGGGGGGCTTAGGTTAGTGGAGGTAGCCCAATTTACCTTCTTCCTGCCAAAATTCGAACTCCCCACCATATTGGATGCAGTTACAGCCGCCATTTTTGATGACATCATATGCTGTTGCCAAGTCTACACGCCACCATCTCGGATGACACCATCGCAGCCATCTTGGATACATTTGGCAACAATGAGGAGTAGGGTGACGCCTCCTTGCCCCGCTACTCTCACACCGTAGGAGAGGATGTTATTTTACCAGTGGCCAAAATAATATCTGATGCTCTATTTAGCGAAAAGCACACAAGACTAATTGATGAATTACCACTATGAAACACAACAGCAAAGAGAAGGATCGATGAAATGTTAGAGATTTTAAAACAGTCCTTGATTCACAGTTTTCAAGCAAAGTGATTACTTTTCACTTCAGCTTGATGAAAGCACATAGCTGGCAAGACTATTCTTTTAGCTTTTGTTAGTTTATAATTTGATGGGAGTACAGAAGAAGAAATGCTCTTTTGTAAATGTTTGCCAATGACAACAGCAGGGTAAGAATGTCTTGATGTTTAAATGTCTTGATGGCTTTATGGTAGAAAATGAAAGAGAGTGGACAAAATGTGTTCCACTGATGACTGACGGTGCCCGTACTATGTCTGGCGTTTACTGAGGTTTGATCGCCAAAGTTAGGGCAGTTGCCCCTTCTAGATTAGATTAGATTAGATTAATACTAGTTCCATGGATCATGAATACGATATTTCGTAATGATGTGGAACGAGTCGAATTTTCCAATACATGACATAATTAGGTCAATTTAACAACATACTTAAGTTAATATAACAACTTTATTTTATTGTGTTTTTTGTTTTTCTTTATTTATTATTTTTATTTTTTTAATTTTTTTAAAATATTTTTTGTTTTTTTTTCCCTTAATTTATATCTAAAAATTCCTCTATGGAGTAGAAGGAGTTGTCATTCAGAAATTCTTTTAATTTCTTCTTAAATACTTGTTGGTTATCTGTCAGACTTTTGATACTATTTGGTATGTGACCAAAGACTTTAGTGCCAGTATAATTCACCCCTTTCTGTGCCAAAGTTAGATTTAATCTTGAATAGTGAAGATCATCCTTTCTCCTAGTATTGTAGTTATGCACACTGCTATTACTTTTGAATTGGGTTTGGTTGTTAATAACAAATTTCATAAGAGAGTATATATACTGAGAAGCTACTGTGAATATCCCTAGATCCTTAAATAAATGTCTGCAGGATGATCTTGGGTGGACTCCAGCTATTATTCTGATTACACGCTTTTGTGCAATAAATACTTTATTCCTCAGTGATGAATTACCCCAAAATATGATGCCATATGAAAGCAATGAGTGAAAATAGGCGTAGTAAGCTAATTTACTAAGATGTTTATCACCAAAATTTGCAATGACCCTTATTGCATAAGTAGCTGAACTCAAACGTTTCAGCAGATCATCAATGTGTTTCTTCCAATTTAATCTCTCATCAATGGACACACCTAAAAATTTGCAATATTCTACCTTAGCTATATGCTTCTGATTAAGGTCTATATTTATTAATGGCGTCATACCATTCACTGTACGGAACTGTATGTACTGTGTCTTATCAAAATTCAGTGAGAGTCCGTTTACAAGGAACCACTTAGTAATTTTCTGAAAGACAGTATTGACAATTTCATCAGTTAATTCTTGTTTGTCAGGTGTGATTACTATACTTGTATCATCAGCAAAGAGAACTAACTTTGCCTCTTCATGAATATAGAATGGCAAGTCATTAATATATAATAAGAACAACAAAGGACCCAAGACTGACCCTTGTGGAACCCCATTCTTGATAGTTCCCCAGTTTGAGGAATGTGCTGATCTTTGCATGTTACGAGAACTACTTATTTCTACTTTCTGCACTCTTCCAGTTAGGTACGAATTAAACCATTTGTGCACTGTCCCACTCATGCCACAATACTTGAGCTTGTCTAGCAGAATTTCATGATTTACACAATCAAAAGCCTTTGAGAGATCACAAAAAATCCCAATGGGTGGTGTTCGGTTATTCAGATCATTCAAAATTTGACTGGTGAAAGCATATATGGCATTTTCTGTTGAAAAACCTTTCTGGAAACCAAACTGACATTTTGTTAGTACTTCATTTTTACAGATATGTGAAGCTACTCTTGAATACATTACTTTCTCAAAAATTTTGGATAAAGCTGTTAGAAGGGAGATTGGACGGTAATTGTTGACATCAGATCTATCCCCCTTTTTATGCAAAGGTATAACAATAGCATATTTCAGTCTATCAGGGAAAATGCCCTGTTCCAGAGAGCTATTACACAGGTGGCTGAGAATCTTACTTATCTGTTGAGAACAAGCTTTTAGTATTTTGCTGGAAATGCCATCAATTCCATGTGAGTTTTTGCTTTTAAGCAAGTTTATTATTTTCCTAATTTCAGAGGGAGAAGTGGGTGAGATTTCAATTGTATCAAATTGCATAGGTATGGCCTCTTCCATTAATAGCCTAGCATCTTCTAATGAACACCTGGATCCTACTATATCCACAACATTTAGAAAATGATTATTAAAAATATTTTCAACTTCTGACTTTTTGTTCGTAAAGTTTTCATTCAATTTGATGGTAATACTGTCTTCCTCTGCTCTTGGTTGACCTGTTTCTCTTTTAATAATATTCCAAATTGTTTTAATTTTATTATCAGAGTTGCTGATTTCAGACATGATACACATACTCCTGGATTTTTTAATAACTTTTCTTAATATAACACAGTAGTTTTTATAATTTTTGATAGTTTCTGGGTCACTACTCTTTCTTGCTGTCAGATACATTTCCCTTTTCCGGTTACAAGATATTTTTATACCCTTAGTAAGCCATGGTTTGTTACAAGGTTTCTTACGAGTATATTTAACTATTTTCTTGGGGAAGCAGTTTTCAAATGCATTTACAAAAATGTCATGAAATAAATTATATTTTAAATTGGCATCAGGTTCACGGTACACCTCATCCCAGTCTAACTGCTGTAGGCTTTCCCTGAAATTTGCAATTGTTAAATCGTTGACTGAACGTACTACTTTGGAGGACTGTTTAGTATTGCTGAATGGAGCTATGTCATATATTGTAACTAGCTGTGCACCATGATCAGAAAGACCATTCTCAACAGGCTGAGCATTTATCTGGTTAAACTTATCTTGGTCTATAAAGAAGTTATCTATCAGTGAGCTGCTATCCTTTACCACCCGAGTAGGAAAATCAATAACGGGTGTCAAATTGAAAGAACCGAGTAATACTTCAAGGTCATTTTTCCTATTACCCTCTTTCAGAGAATCTACATTGAAGTCCCCACAAATAATAATTTGCTTCCCCCTGTCTGACAGATTGCACAACAAGGAGTCCAAATTTTTCAGAAATAGATGAAAATTTCCTGATGGGGACCTATATACAGTTACAATTATAAATGTGCCTTTATTTAATTTAAGCTCACAGGCACATGCTTCTATATGTTTCTCTACACAAAACTTTTTTGTTTCTATACTTTTTGCACAATGATAACTTTTGACATATATGGCAACTCCTCCTTTCTCCATATTTTCTCTCATTACATGTGCAGAGAGCTTATATCCACTTACATTTACCTTATCCATATCAGTAACAATGTGATGCTCAGACAGGCATAGTATATCTATTTCATTCTCAGCTTCTAAATCTTCTAAACAAACCAGAAGCTCATCTACTTTATTCTTTAAACTCCCAATATTTTGATGAAATATACTTACATTATTTTTAATTATACTTTTATGAGAACCTTTCCTTATTCTAACATTTGCAGTACTCTCCTGTCTGAGTTTCTCATTGTGCTTAGGCCTAGTTCCTATACCAGTGGTCACACGGTGTTCAGTGTACTCACTGTAGACTGCACAGAGAGACCCTTGTATGTCAATATCTGTCTGAAAGCCTAAAGAAAATCATTAATGGTGCAGTGAAAATTGTGAATTTCCTTAAATCTACACCTAAATATTCAAGATTGTTTGCCATACTGCGCAATGACATGGCCAGTGAGCACAAAACACTACTCCTGCACTGTGAAGTACGCTGGTTGCAAAGAGGGAAAGTGCGATCAAGATTATTTGAGCTTCGAGATGAGCTGAGAATCTTCATGTTGCAGCATTAAAGTGATGCGAAATCTGTGAGCAGTTTCTTGGACATGTTAAATGACGAAAACTCGCTAATACGTCTTTCATATTTGGGTGATCTATTCAGTGCTCTTAATAGCCTCAATTTATCGCTGCAAGGGAAGGATTTTCACAAGTTCTATGTTCAAGACAAAATATAAGCAACCAGTGCTGTTTTTCTGGGGAAACGCTGGGGGATGCGTACCCCCAAACTTTTTCGTCGACAAAGTAATTTTTTTACGATGTTGAGAACTTGGAAGAGTGCCAAAGATTTATTTCACAGACATAAATGTTTTATTTCACTTTTTCATATTGGCAATTTTCAGCTGTATTGAAAATTGGGTCAGTTGAAGCACAGGATACCACCCATCATCTACGCCATTTTGGGAGCCAAACAAGGTTACAAAAGATTTTTGTTGTGTAGTTTCTATTGTTGTTGATTATAGGTGTGGATGGTTTCTGTTGTATTGTCATTTAGTGGTGTTTTATAGGTTAAAATATGTGTTCGGTAATATTTCCTTGTATTGTTTTGTATGTCGGAGGGTTGATTGGACTCACCTGTTTCATTTGAGGTGTATTATAGGTCAATTGAAATGTACGATACAATTTTCTTTTATTGTTCAGGGGTTGATGGGAATAGCATGCTTCATTTGAGGTGATGCAAACTGAAGTGTCCAATACCACATTCTCTTCTATGTTTGGGTGTTTCTTGGTATCGCCTGCTTTATTTGACCTGTAGTAAAGTCAACTGAAGAGTCAGATACCATTTTTTTTTGTAGTTCGACATGTTGATGACATCATGGCTAAAAGCAGACAGGTGGTACCCATGCTTCAGTTATAAGTAATTTTTGCTGCATTGGAGTACTCTCAAACTTTTTTTTTAGAAAAAAAGCACTGTAAGCAACTATTAAAAAACTGGAAAGATGGTCCAGTAAAGTGAAAAAGAGCTGTTCTGATGTATTCCCACTCCTCAATGATTTCTTACAAACATATGAAATCAAAGTTAATGAGGGAACAGCAGCTGCCATGAAGGAATATCTTGAAGCACTGGCCTCACTGCCTCTATGAAACTTCCCGGCAGATTAAAACTGTGTGCCAGACAGACTCAAACTCAGGACCTTTGCTTTTCTGGGCTAGTGCTCAACTGACTGACTATCCAAACGCGACTCACGACCCATCTCCACCGCTTCAGTTCTCCCAGTACCTTGTTTCCAATGTTCCAAACTTCACAGAAGCTCTTCTGCAAACCTTACAGAACTATGACTCCTGGAGCAAAAGATATTGCGGAGACATGGCTTAGCCACAGCCTGAGGGATGTTTCCAGGATGAAATTTTCACTCAGCAGCGGAGTGTGCGCTGATTTGAAACTTCCTGGCAGATTAGAACTGTGTGCCGGACTGAGACTCGAACTCGGGACCTTTGCCTTTTGCAGGCAAGTGCTCTACTAACTGAGCTACCCAAGCACGACTCGCGACCCGTCCTCACAGCTTCAGTTCTGTCAGGAAGTTTCATATTAGCGCACACTCCGCTGCGGAGTGAAAATTTCGTTCTGGAAACATCCTCCAGGCTGTGGCTAAGCCATGTCTCCGCAATATTCTTTCTTCCAAGAGCGCTAGTTCTGCAAGATCCGCAGAAGAGCTTCTGTGAAGTTTGGAAGGTAGGAGATGAGGTAGTGGCAGAATTGAAGCGGTGAGGAAGGTCACGAGTCGTGCGGGGGTAGCTCAGTCTTTAGAGACCTTGCCCGCGAAAGGCGCAGGTCCGAGTTCGAGTATCGGTCCGGCACACAGTTTTAATCTGCCAGGAAGTTTCGTATCAGTGCACACTCCGCTGCAGAGTGAAAATTTCATTGGCCTCTAGTTTCAGGTACTTATTTTTAAATAATTTTATTAATAATCACCAAGATTTAGTATTCCTTATTAAACATGTTTATTTTCATGTTATTGTTTTTCACCTAGTACATAAAAGTAAAAATTAAGTTCAACCACCTCAATTTTCAAAATGATAGTTAGGCCATCCCCACATAATGAACTCAAAAGAATCTGACAGTTTCACTTTAATTCCACTGATAGTTGTTTGCTTATTCAAGAGTGTTACTTAATATTGATTTCTTGTTGTAGGTATTACTTTCCAAGAATTCTTGATGAACAGCTATGGATAAGAAATCCGTCTGAAGAGGACAAACTTAAAACTGTCGGCATCTGCGGAAGACTCCCTGATAGAACTATGGTGTGATTCTTCTTTCAAAACTTTATTTCAGGAATTAAGCCTAATTCCATTTTTGATCAAATTAAAGGGAGAGTATAGAGTGCTTGCAAACATAGCTTTGAAGAACTAATGGGATTCACAAGCACTTACTTATGTGAACGTGCTTTTTCTAGCTTGGTTTTTTGAAAAACAAATATAGAAACAAACTTTGTGTGGAAAATGATTTACGACAAAAACTAACAAGCTTCAATCCAGATATAAAAAGTGTCTTTAACACGAAGACTACACAATACCACAAATCTCATTAACTTCACCATTTAATTTACATGAACTAAAATTTTTATGGGCCAAAATATGTTCCCTTCGCGATTTTCAAAATTATTACTCAGCAAAGCATTTTTTCATACAATACTAAGTACAGTTTCATTATATATATAATTTTTATATTACTATTAACTTACCGCATAGTGACTGTAGTGGTAGAGTACACATATGTATGTACTGGGTAGTGAAAATGTTTCCAGAAAAATGGTGGGTCGCGTTACAAAAGTTTGGGAACCACTGCACTAGGGTATTACCAACCCATGCACACGTTCACATGCCCACCACAAGACAAATGGCTGAGTTTGGAATGGTGTGTGAACGGGACGCATGGACTGATTATGACTGGTACTGCACTGATGCCATGATCACCAAATGTGGTGGTGACCTGGGGAGAGGTCCCCTTCTTCCAATGTTTTGGAGAGGCACAGCAGTGTTACTCCTGGCATCAACGTGTGGGAGCTACTGGGTATGACTTCAGGTCACAGCTGGTAGTAGTTGGGGGGAACTATGATGACACAATGGTGCGTCACAGACATCCTGTGTCCTAACATGCTACCTCTCGTGCAACAGTGGCATAGTACCATTTTTCAACAGCACAATGCTCATCCACACACAGCACTTGTGGTTGTGAACCGTCTGCACGAAGCAGAAGTACTCCCACGGCCAGCAAGATGCCCAGATCTGTTGTTGTTGTTGTTGTTGTTGTGGTCTTCAGTCCTGAGACTGGTTTGATGCAGCTCTCCATGCTACTCTATACTGTGCAAGCTTTTTCATCTCCCAGTACCTACTGCAACCTACATCCTTCTGAATCTGCTTAGTGTATTCATCTCTTGGTCTCCCTCTACGATTTTTACCCTCCACGCTGCCCTCTGTTCCCAATAGCATATGTGTGCGTCCAGTCCAGATTTCAGCTCCATCCCAGTGCCAGAATCTAGGTTATTTAGGACCAGTCACAGCAGTTGTGGGCCAGCTTGCCTTAGGAGACCATACAGCAGCTTTATGACACTGTTTTCAATGCAATCAATGCATGCATCCACGCCATTGGGCAGGCAAAGTTATACTGATAAGTGGCTTCATACTGCCAGGTTCTTTGTAAAATTGACACGATTTTGTAATCACCTAAATAACATCAGATACCCTCTCAAATTGTTAAGTTTAATTTCGTTTCATCCTCCCCTTTTTACCAGCTATCGAAATGATGACACACACAATCACAACTGATGCCAAAGACAGAAATTCGTTATAGATTGTTCTGAATGTTACTGAAAATTACTTCAGGTAGATATTTAGAGAACTGACTGGTGAGCGCAGTATCTCACAGCTCCTAGTAATTAACACACCTGAACTTTTCGAATGTGGCAACAGTACCATAAGCCTGTGGTAGCATCAATGACTTCAGCTGTTATAAGTAATGTTAAGAAATGTGGGGAAATATTTTGCTTAGCGTGAGTGACAGTATATAAATTGCAGCTCAGTATCTGAGTATTCAATATTAATTAATCAACTGAGGACGAAGATGTGGAGCAAAAGTGGATAAAATTCAGAAGCATTGTACAATTCGCTTTAGACCAGTATGTACTGAACAAGTTTTGATGGATGGGGAAGAACTACTGTGGTACAAAAGTAATGGAAAGATTCCACAAGGCCACAGATCAGATTAAAGCGAAGTCAATCTAGTTGACAAAGAAAAGGTGAACGAAGTCTAAATGAGCGTAAGGTGAGTATTGTGTGATCTGTTCAGTGAATTAAAAATAAATTTCCTACTCAATCTGACCAAAAATCTTAACAAGTTTTGGTCGTACTCAGCGGTTCAGTGACCACACTGATACTAAAACGAAGGACGACAGAAAGAAGGATGAAATTCTGAATTACTTATACATAGTGTGTCACTGCAGACGCAGGTATGCCCCGTGTGTGAAGCGAGAGTGCCTGTAAATACCGCGGCCTCGTGGCTGTGAGTTTTCATTATTTTCAATGAAACCTTCAAATACGCGCCATTAATAGTAGAATATCTGATCCTGATTATTTGACTTTTGTTGCTAATTGCCTTCCAGGCTGTTTGTGTACACTTCTGACGATTTTGCTTCGTTCTCGATCCCAGCTCCACATTTTTTTGCTAGCCAATCACTTCGTGAACTCCGCCTTCATCGGCCTCAGGAGCACCAGCTTGCTCCACAGATTTCTGCGTTATCGCCAGTGTGAGTGTTCACAAATCGTTCCATCTACGCAGATTACATCTACATCTATAGTCAGCAAGCCACCTAACGGTGTGTGGCGGAGGGTACTTTACGTACCTCTATCGGTTCTCCCTTCTAGTAGGATAGAAATGCAGCGACAATGATTTGCTCGTCGTGTAACTATTCCAATGAAGCCTGGATCCCAAGTTTATGAAGTTTTGGCAGCATCATTTGTAACTGGAACAGCAAAACCAACTGCAGCAACAGCAGTAGGAATTCTAACAGCAGCGAGAGTTTCAACAGAAGCAGCAGAAATTTCTGCTGCAACTTCTGAAAAACCAACCACGGTCTTGAACTGCAGCATTACCGTTACCGTCTTCCCCTACTACCATTCATTTGCTTTCACGAGGCAAACTAGAGTTGGGAGGCCTACCCATGTCCTATTGCACTTCATTGTCAGGAAAGCCAAGTGACGCAGAATACCAGAGTTCCGCACGTACTGTTTTCTATTGTTTCAAGACATGCAGAAACTATGCCCACTCTATGATCCCAGTAGTTTGAGCTTCCTGACGTTTGGCATTTGATGACGGACCATTAACGTTCACCAAACCCATATAGTTGCCAACAGGATCGAATTTAATCACTGTGTTAAGCAACGTAACCAATCCTAGCTAGCATCATGGGCTGCTGACTTGCAAGGCTTGGGACATAAATGTATGGTGACGTATAATTAACGTCATCAACTCGTGCACCAAGCACCCGTTTACATTTGATTCAGTAGTTACTCCAGTAGTTAGCAATGCATAGCCCTCAACGGTGGTAGACACTCATAAACCGAAGTTCTTTGTTTATCTTTGGCGTGTCCCAGAGTGTGTGGAAACTCATACAACTTTTTCCTCCCCATCATTGTCAAAGGATCCTGGAAAAGTTCGCGACATCAAATTGTGTCCGGGTTGTGATACTTTCTTTGATGTTACCTCTTTAGCACACAGCAAACTGAGACATCTAGCTAGTGTTTTCCTCAGCCGACGTACAAGAACTGTCATCAATGCACTACATGCTATCTTGCCAGTGCCCATATTAGCAGCAGACGGGACAAAGAAGCAGATTTGCAGTTGGACATGGGCGCTGTTGTGTCTGATTAATGTGGCCATGTACCGGCACATCGGCTCCCCACAGATGTGGTACCCCCAACAAAGAGTTGTGACGAACAATGGTCAGTCGATACAGTTGAAGGGTCAGATTCTAGTCCAAACTAAGTATAAAAATGCAGCTCAGCAAGAAATCCTGTTAGTAGTCAACACTTGAATAGCAACCAACGTTTTTAACTTAGATGCTTTTGTGCATTTTGTTTTCCAGGTTCCATACCATGTGAATAGTGTTTCAACTGTGATAGCACTAGATACATTAAGTGCACAACATAAGTAACTGTTTGAACATACATTAGGTTGTACACGGTAGATATTTGGGCTCAATATGCATCAGGATGATGTCATCAATTAGTCCTGGGATTTCCCCACCCACCTTCAGATGGAGGTCAATTGCCCTATGTATACAATGGCGGGAAATCTAATTTTGGCGGGATATTCTAAAAATAGCCCAACTGCGATAGCGTTTTTCCTATCGAAGGATGGTTGTTGGCCTAACTGTAAACTGATGGGAAATTCAAAATGGTGCATTGTCATGCTGGCTGACTTGGAATACTAGCCGTGGCTCTAACTCGTTACAATCAGAGACTTGAAATACGTGCACCAACCTATGATGTCAGAATCCAAGATGGTTGAACTGGAATACAAGATGACGATCGAATACGGCGACCGGGGCACATTGTCGCAGCTCTATGACGTCATAATCCAGCTCAAACCTGTCAAGATAATTTATAACAGTGAAGAATTCTGGCATACTGGCCCATACTTAAGATACTGGGACAGGCTCTATGATGTCAGAATTCAAGATCTGAATACTGGCACTATGATGTCTGAGACACAGTATGTTTGCACAGATCCAGGCTTGTCTGCTGAGCTACTGGACATGTTTTACTCCAGCTTACTATTTAATCGTCCCTCCTCACGTACCTTTATTTAAAGAAACACCACGAGGGGTAGACTTGGACACACTCTCTTGACTTATTCCCCAAAGTTAAAATCTAAACTGTACACTGTTTAACCCCCCCCCCCCCCCCCCCCCAAGAACCATGGACCTTGCCGTTGATGGGGAGGCTTGCGTGCCTCAGCGATACAGATAGCTGTACCGTAGCTGCAACCACAACGGAGGGGTATCTGTTGAGAGGCCAGACAAATGTGTGGTTCCTGAGGAGGGGCAGCAGCCTTTTCAGTAGTTGCAGGGGCAACAGTCTGGATGATTGACTGATCTGGCCTTACTAACCAAAACGGCCTTGCTGTGCTGGTACTGCGAACGGCTGAAAGCAAGGAGAAACTACAGCCGTAATTTTTCCCAAGGGCATGCAGCTTTACAGAAGAATGCTGAAGATTAGATGGGTAGATCACATAACTAATGAGGAGGTACTGAATAGGATTGGGGAGAAGAGAAGTTTGTGGCACAACTTGACTAGAAGAAGGGATCGGTTGGTAGGACATGTTTTGAGGCATCATCAAGGGATCACCAATTTAGTACTGGAGGGCAGTGTGGAGGGTAAAAATCGTAGAGGGAGACCAAGAGACGAATACACTAAACAGATTCAGAAGGATGTAGGTTGCAGTAGGTACTGGAGATGAAGAAGCTTGCACAGGATAGAGTAGCATGGAGAGCTGCATCAAACCAGTCTCAGGACTGAAGACCACAATAACAAACACTGTTTAATAGGAACACTTGCGTCTTTAATTAATAATATACCTTTTCAGGGGAGAGCTACTATACATGTAGTAGCAACATTTGAGAATGAAACGGATATATTTATCTGACAAGCCGAATGTACCCATCAAAATGTAATAAATACATATGATGGGAAACTGCGGTCTTTTCTACGAGAATATTGATCAGCACCTTACTTGTACTTGAGTGCAGCCAGAGGTATAAAAGGAATAGTAAGTGAAAGCTCTACCCGCCACATAGCGTCGGGTATAATTCGTGCACGCCAGCACCTCAGGCTGCATGCCAGCTCACTGGGTGGAGAGCCGTCGCTGACGCGGTGAACACGCTGATCCATCCCAAGTCGGCGTTAGATAAAGGTATCCTGAGTATCTATAGTCGTTTTTCTAAGTCTTCCACCCCTAAGTCGGAAGTTAACTCGCAAAGCGGTATTGTACCTACAGAATTCAGAAAATATATAAGATTTACTGTCAGCTCTTGAACAATGGGAATGGCTGTTGGGAAAAAAAAAAAAATCAGAATACACTATAGCCTCAATTTTGTGTTCTACAAGAAGAGCATGTTGCTGAGGGCACTGGCACATTTCGAATTTGTCAAACAAAACGCAAAATCTAACCTTTATTGCATATTATTTTACAATAAGAGCTGTATTTTACGAAATCTAAAATTATGCCATTGTAACTGTAAAAGGCTTCCTCAATCATAATAGTCTGAAAGGAGGAGGGACAGCTATTTCATGGCAGGATATGTTTTAAAGGGGTTATAGGCAGACGCACATCTGAAGTTTTCAGGGTCGTTTCACGAGGAGGCAAGATCCTAATTTCATCTATTTCTGTTCGGACATGACTATATGAGAACGTAGCACTTCAATTCTGCTTACCACAAAGCAGTTTAAACATATGTGTGGACGTTTCTTTCGTGAATCACTAATGTTAAACATTACAGAACCTACAGCTGAGGCAGGGAGTGGAACGACTCACATCTCACCTGAGGACATCACTGAAGTATTGTTATTGCTTCGTTTGGTACGTTTCACGCGATGTATAATGACATCAGACATGCCACTGGATTTCTAAGTCAGATGTCGAAATATCACAAGTGAAGTGATACTGTTTCTACCTAAGTCAGAAAACATATGAGCTTTACTGCCAATCCAAGAAAAATAAGAATGTCTGTAGAATAACATACCAGTATACACTGAGATGAAAAAAGTCATGAGACACCTCATATCGTCACGTCAGACCACCTCTTGGCCGGCATACTGCTTATATCTCATAAATGTTCGATGGGATTCACGTGGGGTGATCTGGATAGCCAAAACATTCACTTAGTGTCCAGAATGTTGTTCAAACCAATCACGAACAATTGCAGCCAGTGACATGGCACTTTGTCACCATGAAAATTCCATCGCTGGTTGGGAATATGAAGTCCATGAATGGCTGCAAATGGTCTCCAAGTATCTGAACATAACCACTTTCGAACAATGACTGGTTCAGTTGGACCAGAGGACCCAGACCATTACATGTAAACACAACCAACGCCATTATGGAGTCACCACCAGCTTGCACAGTGCCTTGTTGACAACTTGAGTCCATGGCTTCATGTGCTCTGCCCCACAGTCAGACGCTGTCATCAGCTCTTACCAATTGAAATCGGGACTCAGCTGACCAGGCTACGGTTTTGCAGTCGTCTAGGGTCCAACCAATATGGCCAAGAGTCCAGGAGGGGGCAGCAGGCATTGTCTACTGTTAGCAATGGCACTCACATTGTTCATCTGCTGCCATAGCCTGTAATTTCACTGCAATGTTTTAACGGATACGATCGTCATACATTCCACATTGATTTCACCTGGTTATTTCACACAGTGCTGCTTGTCTGTTGGCACTGACAACTCCGCGCAAACGTCGCTGCTCTTGGTCGTTAAGTGATGGCTACCGGCCACTGTGTTGTCTGTGGTGAGAGTTAATGCTTAAAATTTGGTATACTCGGCACACTCTTGACACCGTGGATCTCAAAATATTGCATTTCCTAAAAGATTTTCGAAATGGAATGTCCCATGCATCTAGCTCCGACCACTATTCCATATTCAAAATCGTTTAATCGTGCAACCTTTTTGCATGGATGTATCAGAGTACAAATGACAGCCACGCCAATTCAATGCCCATTTATACCTCGTGTACACGATACTACTGCCACCTGTAAATGTGCATATGCTATCCCATGACATTTGTCACATCAGTGTACACTGCAGCATCTATTCTGAGTTACAAAATGGTAAACTCAACAAATAATGTATCGAAATCAATAAAGTTTCCACTTAAATAGAGTTTAACCCCCTTTCTAGGTGTTTTCTTACGCTTTTAAAACGAATATTGTACCGATAACATTATGTCCATTATAATTATCCGGGCTGTTATGCCGTGGTCGGTTGATGAATTCTGAGGTGATTCCCAACGTTTCGTCTCCGACTGCGGGAGACATCTTCAAGGGGGTCCGTAGCTTGATGGTCCAACACACACACACTGGCTCGCTACTGACTGCCGCTAAATTCCGTGTCCGCGCGCCCCCGCGCCGCGGCGTGACGTCACGTGTTTTGAAAACGTCAGTGCAATTGGCCGCTGTCCGTCGCCGTCGATCGCCCTTGCCATCACCCAGTAGTGGACGAGTGGTACACATCTTCTTTAACACCGGCATCCATATACCGTTTAATTTGACGCCCTCCTCCTTTCGGTTGAAATTATTTGGGTGTTTAGCGATTTCGATTGCCTCCCTGTAGAGCCTTTCGTAGTATCCGCTCGTGGCCGCTAGTACTTGCGTCTCCTCGAAACGAATATTGTGGTTCCCTGGCTGGAAAGCATGCTCCGCAACAGCTGATCGTTCCGTTTCTCCTCTTCTACAATTTCCCGTGTGCTCTTCCAAACGTTTAGAAACAGTTCTTTTGGTGGTACCCACATAAACATCACCACAGCTGCATGGGATCCTATACACTCCAGATTTTTCCAATGGTTTGCGAGCGTCCTTGGCAGGCCTGAGGTATTCCTGTATCTTCCTGGTGGGCTTGTAAATTACGGTAATATTCCGCTTCGTCAAGATCCTCCCTATTCTTTCCGTTACATTTTTAACAAACGGCAGGAAAACCTTAGATTTTGCAGTAGCCTGTACGTCAGTATGATTTCTGCGTGGCTGCCTCAACGCACGTTTTATTTCGGCGGACGAATATCCGTTCTTCGTTAGTGCATTGTGGAGACGTTCCATCTCAGCGTCGAGCAACTCAGGTTCACAAATATTTCTAGCTCTGTCCGCTAACGTCTTGATAACACCCCGCTTCTGTTGTGGGTCGTGGTTCGAATCCCGGTGCAAATAACGGTCCGTGTGCGTGGGTTTGCGGTACACTGAGTGGCCCAAACTACCAGTTTCGTTTCTAAACACAAGCACATCGAGGAAATGTAGTTTGCCGTCTACCCCCTCCTCCATAGTAAACTGAATTCTTGAGTTTATACTGTTCAGATGTTCGTGGAACCGCCTTAGTTCCTCCCTACCATGTCTCCACAACACAAACGTGTCATCCACGTATCGGAACCATAATTTTGGTTTCTTGCTGGCAGTACCTAAGGCCTGTTCTTCGAATTTCTCCATAAAGAAGTTTGCAATTACGGGACTTAGGGGGCTTCCCATAGCTACGCCATCCGTTTGCTCATAAAACTGATAGACTACTGCTGATAAAACTGATAGACTACTGCATGATACTATGGGGAAGCGTATGCTGACGACGTCTAGTAGACAGAAGAAGTAGTTTGATAATTTGCTACCTAATCAGACTGTTCGGCATTTAGACGTTTCCCGAACCGTTATCAATTTGTCCAAACGTTCGTTATCTGACGATGAGACATCTGTGCTTGCCAAAGGAGGAAATTTTGCTGTTAGTCCGCGTTTTGTGCCCACGGAAGAAATTATAGCCAATGTAGAAGCAGGAATTCGCAGTGTAGATTCTGTAACAGCTGAAGAAATCCGTATAGAAACAGTGAGAATATTAGCCAATGCATAACCGCCGAAATGTAATATAACTGTGGGTGAGAGAAGAGCTTTAAAACTCCTGAATAACGACGACAGTATTTTGGTTCTCCCAGCTGACAAAGGAAGCGCAACGGTGGTTATGGATGTGGCTGGCATAGTGGTCCAGCCGGAGGACATATTGGTCAGCTTCGATGTGGTATCGCTGTTTACCATGGTTCCACTTAATGATGTATTGGAACAGCTGGATCGAATTTTTCCTGCCGATATTTTAGAGCTGTTTAAGTGTTGTTTGACGACCACATACTTCAAGTGGAATGAACAGTTTTATGAGCAAACGGATGGCGTAGCTATGGGAAGCCCCCTAAGTCCCGTAATTGCAAACTTCTTTATGGAGAAATTCGAAGAACAGGCCTTAGGTACTGCCAGCAAGAAACCAAAATTATGGTTCCGATACGTGGATGACACGTTTGTGTTGTGGAGACATGGTAGGGAGGAACTAAGGCGGTTCCACGAACATCTGAACAGTATAAACTCAAGAATTCAGTTTACTATGGAGGAGGAGGTAGACGGCAAACTACATTTCCTCGATGTGCTTGTGTTTAGAAACGAAACTGGTAGTTTGGGCCACTCAGTGTACCGCAAACCCACGCACACGGACCGTTATTTGCACCGGGATTCGAACCACGACCCACAACAGAAGCGGGGTGTTATCAAGACGTTAGCGGACAGAGCTAGAAATATTTGTGAACCTGAGTTGCTCGACGCTGAGATGGAACGTCTCCACAATGCACTAACGAAGAACGGATATTCGTCCGCCGAAATAAAACGTGCGTTGAGGCAGCCACGCAGAAATCATACTGACGTACAGGCTACTGCAAAATCTAAGGTTTTCCTGCCGTTTGTTAAAAATGTAACGGAAAGAATAGGGAGGATCTTGACGAAGCGGAATATTACCGTAATTTACAAGCCCACCAGGAAGATACAGGAATACCTTAGGCCTGCCAAGGACGCTCGCAAACCATTGGAAAAATCTGGAGTGTATAGGATCCCATGCAGCTGTGGTGATGTTTATGTGGGTACCACCAAAAGAACTGTTTCTAAACGTTTGGAAGAGCACACGGGAAATTGTAGAAGAGGAGAAACGGAACGATCAGCTGTTGCGGAGCATGCTTTCCAGCCAGGGAACCACAATATTCGTTTCGAGGAGACGCAAGTACTAGCGGCCACGAGCGGATACTACGAAAGGCTCTACAGGGAGGCAATCGAAATCGCTAAACACCCAAATAATTTCAACCGAAAGGAGGAGGGCGTCAATTTAAACGGTATATGGATGCCGGTGTTAAAGAAGATGTGTACCACTCGTCCACTACTGGGTGATGGCAACGGCGATCGACGGCGACGGACAGCGGCCAATTGCACTGACGTTTTCAAAACACGTGACGTCACGCCGCGGCGCGGGGGCGCGCGGACACGGAATTTAGCGGCAGTCAGTAGCGAGCCAGTGTGTGTGTTGGACCATCAAGCTACGGACCCCCTTGAAGATGTCTCCCGCAGTCGGAGACGAAACGTTGGGAATCACCTCAGAATTCATCAACCGACCACGGCATAACAGCCCGGATAATTATAATGGACATGATATTTCCGGCCGTGAAAGTTTACATTTTAGTACCGATAACATTGCATATTGCACTTTTGATCCACCTCTCTTCACACCCAGTACAGTCGAGCGATTCTATGTTACAAGGAATTTACAAATTGTTGATAGGCTGAAAGGGATTGAATACACGATGTCAGTCTGTATCCGGGAAGGGCATAGTTCCAAAATGAGCAGCCACCTAGTGGTACGGACCTATGGTTGTGCGTACCAAGTCAATGATACTTCACACAACTCGTCGAACATGTGTATTAAGGACTCCACATTTCTACCACAAACCTGAAACCAACACAACTTGGAAGCTGAATGTTCCACATACATTTCTGACGAGCAGTGCAATTTTTGAACTAGTAGACCATTTTTCTTTTTCCTTGAGAGCTAGATGTATGCCCACAAAGTGGGAGTGCAGAACACAGACAGTGTGAACATGCCGATGTGATTTAATGCCACCCAACAGTCCGTAAACATACATACAGTTAGCAAGTGCCACATACTATGATCGCAAATTTTTTGAGGAGAAATTCCTACTTTGGACATCAAATACAACATTGCTTAAGTCTGGCATGATTCCGGAGAGTATAACATCAGCATTTTACGAAACTAATGTCCCAATCAAGTTTGGAAATTATGGTACGTTCACATCATCCCTATAAAACTATAGTCAGTGACAGTAAATTTATGTGACGAAACGACGACATCTTAAGAGAGTAATAGTCCGTTACCTTCATATCCACAATGCTTCAACATGAAAAGCAGCCCCCCAGTGTCAGACACCAAACCATAGTGCTACCTGTATCTAACATCGAACAGAAGTCATGGAGACTAGCATTGTATTCCAACAAATACCTATAACGTAACAGAAGAGCAATTAAGATACGTCTGCCTTAGGTAGTATCTCCATAGCAATCCACATTGTACAGTAAATGCTCACAGGCTCATCGTGCTTGAACATCTAAAGTTACTTGTCAGAAACACAAATTTGTTCACCCATTGCTCCATATGGGTGAGGAATAGCATAAGAGGTCGATAAGCAATGACATAAGATGTTCTCCACAATGTGTTATATGTAAGCTTTCGGAGTATACTTACCATAGTCGTCTTCCTAAGGTTTGAGGCTTAACAAAAGCGGCATCAAACAGTAGGTCCCACAGCCAATTCAGACTGCAATACGTTTCCAACTAACTGTAGGATCCTCACCTGGCTGTACCATATCGACCAGCAATCTCTTTTGATGGGTGACTTTTTAACTAATATCTATTTTGCTGTAGACATGTCTTTGTCTGATGGTGTCGTTGTAGAAGAAATGTTAAAACTCCAACCGTCATTCCTATAAACAGATTGTTACCTGATGTCTGGGCTGACACTGCATTTTTAAGCGATTGCTCATATAAATTACAAGTGTTTTATGTTGCACATAGGTCCTCTAAGATACCGACAGATTTCTATCCATTACTCACCTGTAGTGTCCAGGTTTACTACCCATCTAGAATGAAGTTCTGCTATCAATTTATAGCATGTTATTCACATCTATGATGTCACCCTGCATGTACTAACCCTCATGGTTCTAAGTTTGGAATCTATGACGGCTTTGATGATGTTGGAATTCAAGATGGCTGACCTGGGTATAAGAATGAAGTCCAAAATAGTCATTCCAATTCCTGTGGCACTATGTTCATCTAACCCCCTCTCCCATCATCAGTGCACAGCCTTACTAACCAGCAAGCAAACTCATCATGTGTACTCTGTACTCCATGGTGAAAGGCCAATCACCATCACTGTTAATTGTCGTCAGAGATATCCCACTTCCAGACATAAGAAACTAACTCTCATAGTGGATTATAAGTACAAAACCACTCCTCGCTCTGTCAATTTTTATTATTCATTATATGTGTGTGTATGTGTGTATTTTTCACTATTTGCTTTTATTTCCTCCTCCGTACAACATCTCAATGATGGAGATGATGCTATGCCTCATACATTTCAGCAGTACCAACAGCAGTCGGTATCATGCCAGCCTGCAGACATGCTCCCTGGTGCGGCTCTCCACGCTCTGGAGGGGAAATCAAGTCAGCATAGAGAACTCATACCAGATTCTGAGCTTCCTCTATAGCCGTCACTAGCACCAGTTAGGTAGAATGCAGATAAGCCCCTGATACAGCACCTAATATATTGAGCAGGACACAAAACTGTTTCCAGACTTCAACTTTCCACTACACCCAAGGCCTGCAACATTCAATGAACCTCAAGTAAATCGTTAGAGGCTGCTGCTCTTCAATACTACTTATCAACTGACTGCCAATGGAGCAAGGTGATTTTGGTTTAGCACCTTACATAGATTTCGAACTTATAGTGGACATAGAGCATATGTCAGTGATGTGGAGTGGGATTAACTGTGTAGCAAGCTGAACTACAATGAGGATTGAATGACAAACAAGTACAAACCAGTATCTTTGGCAGCAACTGTATATCCATCATCAACATGTTTGGAGTTGAGACGATGTTTACATCTCAAGACCTGACAAGTATTTTTAAAGCATCCAAGTGTCATGAACCTGCATGGTCTGTTCAATGCAATACGGATTGTAAAGGAGTGACTCAGTCTCTGGTGAATGTTTATTATACCACTCTGATGATATTGCAAGTATGTATTGGAGCATGAAGTTCATGGTGAAAAGTAGCAGTTAGACGTGTGTATGTGTGCTATACCTAAGTCTGCCAGTATTACTCCTATAAAGAGATTAAACAGATATTCCATACAAGCAGAGTTTACAAATAGCATTGCTAAGTCAATTACTGCTCCAATTGGATTGTGTGAAATACATGATGAATTTAATGCATATAAAAAAAGTTACTTGGAAGCTGATGTAGAGAAAAAAAGAGGATAGGATTGTTTCCTTAACGTTAGTGATTTATTTCCCATAGTTCACAAAGTACCAAATGAATATTAACTATTAGCAGAAGCTGTAGCATGTTTTATTCCCTTCTATACATACACCACGAGATTTAACTGTGCAGATGGTGGAGAGAGAGGTTTAGTAATTAGTACATTTGCAATGTCAGAGGGACTTTACAGATCAGTTGTTGCTAAATTAGACACACATGGCACATTTATAGCTTCACAGTCGTATGCCATTCAGATGACAATACACTTGATGGTTGAGGAATAACAACCATTACAGATTTCTGAAGTTTAATATTAGCTGCATCCCTTGTTGTAATTAGTATGCCCTTGTTCCAACATATAGTATGTATGAAAAATCTTTGTTGTGAAATTTATTTCATATATGGCGTCTATGCAGGGTTCAAGTCTCAGTCACTTTTGTCGCATTTTGATACTCGAGGTCAAAGAATGTGATTAACTTCAAAACAGCATTTGCAAAAATGCTCAACATCCTGTCACAGAAACAAACGATTTTTTTATCCCACCATTCATTCCCTCTCCAAGAGGGCATGTGTAGAAGATTTTTGTGGCAGGGAGATCCCAATTAACCTATAAACACGAACAATCCATAACACACTGTTACAGAAACAAAAGAAATGCCACCTTGCCTCCCAGAATGCGACAACAATCTGCCAGACAACCAAGGAATAGAGCTAAAACACAACCTTGCAGGTTTCAACACACTGTAACAATATGTCACTAAAACAAACGATATGCTGCTTTCCCTCCCAGCTAGGGGATATAATTATTGATCGGGTCTGTGTGGTTGACTTACTCTTGTAAAATGTACACTGTATATGTTTGTGCATTTTAAGAAGTGATGGATACCTTTGTTTTAAGAAAGGAAAGGGAATGAAATCCTAGACCCAGTGAAACTAAAATACGACATCAAAAGAAAGAAAAACTGATAATAAATGTGTGTTTCAAATATCCATGTGTGTGTATACGGGCAATCGATAGTTTCTACATCTACTGTCAGCTAAATACGAGGGGCGTTTGGAAAGTCCGTGCAAAGTCCGAGAGATGGCACCACTGGAGCGTATCGAGGTCATGTTTAGTTAGTAGCATCTTTGGAATGAACGCACAGCAAGTTTCAGCCATACTGGTCTATTTCTTTGTGTTTGGCATTCGCGTGATTCAAGAAAGTCGAGTGATTGTCAAAAAATGGATAAAAAAGAATTTAATGTGATGATTAAACATTACTTTGTGAAAGGCCAAACGACTCAGGAGACTAAAGAGAAGCTTGATAAACATTACGGTGACTATGCACCTTCGATTAGAACAGTTTATAAGTGGTTTCAAAATTTTCGGAGTGGCCATATGGGCACAAGTGATGCTGAACGTTCTGGACGCCCAGTGGTGGTTACGACTCCACAAATCATTGATAAAATCCATGATATGGTGATGGATGACAGAAGAGTTAAGGTGCGTGAGATTGCTAGTGCTGTGGGCATCTCGAATGAACGAGTACATAATATTTGGCATATAAACATTTGGACGTGAGAAAGCTATACGCAAGAGGGGTTCTGCAATTGCCCACGCTTGACCAAAAACGGATTCATGTGAAGTGTTGCAATGATGGTTTGCAGCTGTTCTGGAAGAATCCGCAGGACTTTAAGCGTCGTTTCGTCACTGTGGATGAAACATGGATACATTACTATGCTCCTGAGCCCAAACAACAATCTAAACAATGGGTTGCCAAGGGAGAATCTGCACCAAAAAAGGTTCGGTCGGAAAGGTTATAGCGACAGTCTTTTGGGATTCGCAAGGGATAATCCTCAATGATTATCGGGGAAAGGGTAAAACTATTACAGGTGCATATTATTCATCATTATTGGGCCGTTTGAAAACCGAGCTGCAAGAAAAACGCCGGCGACTAAACCGCAAAAAAGTCCTTTTCCATCACGACAATGCACCAGCTCATACCTCAGCAGTTGTGGTCGCAAAATTATTGGAAGTAGGATTCCAACTCCTTTCACATCCTCCATATTCTCCAGACTTGGCCCACTCGGACTACTATTTGTTCCCCAATTTGAAGAAATGGCTGGTGGGACAAAGATTTTATTCAAACGAGGTGATTGCAGCAACTAATAGCTATTCTGCACAGTTGGACAATTCCTATTATTCGGAAGGGATCAACAAATTAGAACAGGGTTGGACGAAGTGTATAAGTCTAAAAGGAGACTATGTCAAAAAATAAAAAAGGTTTACCCAAAACACGTAAGTAGTTTTTATTTTTGCACGGACTTTTCAAACGCCCCTCGTACAAGTATAATGTAATAGTTTCTCTAAAGAGACTATTGGATGAATGAGAAGCATTTAAGCAATTCAGAGGTGTGTGGATGTTCTTCGTGAATCATTACGAGAAAGTTTACACAACTTACATTTGCGACAGATTGCACAACGTGTATTCACATAAGGACCTCAAAGATAGGAGAAATCAGGGATCATATGTAAGGACGAGTCGCTCACTCATCGCTAAAGCACCCAAGGTCCTAATTTCCGTCGGTGATGACTAGAGATGTTTGTCCACAGTGGTGACAAAATCCCACCACTTCGTGTCACTCGGAACTGATACAGAATGTGACAAACGACTTGGTTTGTATCCAATCTGCTTACAAGCATATCAAGTGAATTGCACACACTCACAAACTGACGTAGCACGATTCAGCCCTCATGCCCAAACACTCATCCTACTAGAAGAAGCAGTACAGTTCATTACACTGGAGCGCGAATGTCCCACATCTCAATACACACGAACGACTGACACAGACATCAAACGTTTGCCACTTAGCGGTAATTTCAAATGTTTGTATAAATTCCGAAAAGGATAATCAGCATCTCTATTTTTAGTCTAAAATATGATCGAGTACTTTCCAAAAGAGAATTCTTGCCAGCTGCTACGAAAAATACATAAATAAGTAAATAAACAAAAACTAAAATCACAAGACATTTGGAAGAAAAATAATTTATTAGTTCAATCTGTTGATAAAACAGAACTACTGGTATATTTGGGCTGAAAAAATATATGAACGTTCTGAAAGTTTATAGATGCATATGATAAATATTTTATAGTAAAAAGTTTTCCGAGATAAAAAATAAAATACTACAAGAGGTGTGAAACAGTTCCGCCTGTGTAACGAAAAATGTCCTCCCTGATGAATTTGCGTTCTGTTGGACCTTTGCAGAAACTTCTAGCGAGAAAGTTGTTAAGAAAACTATAAAATTAATTTTGGTAATATCTGAGACGTCATTACTGTACAGTATCACCTGTGAACACATTCATTTTGCGAGAGACTACGTGCATCGCAGTAGTCAAGTACTTGTGTTGGTGCAAGGACTTTTGTTCCTACGATTTGCCTAAATACGACAGCGAATATACCTTATCTCCCGAAATTTTTTTTAATTACAGCTATTACTGATCCTTCATCACTCCGTCCATCACCCTTATCGCCGATATACACTACACAAAAGCAACTGCAAGTTTGCAGGCCACTTATTCCATTGAATTCAAGCAAAAACTGGTTTTGGGAAACACAAGTTTTATCGAAGTACACAACAGGGCTATTGTCCTCAGCACGCAATAAGTTCATTCTAGCTGCTGCAATATCTCTGCTTTCCATTAAAAAGACAAAGATGGAGGTTTCTGAGTCAGAATAATTAATTTCTTCACCGAGATCACCTAGTATATATATATTTGCCGTCGGATACTGTCACCTAAGATAGAGTTCCAAACATTAACTTTTTCTCGAAATCGTCAAATTCGGTAGATTTCCATTTTCATTTATATCGCTTTTTTGGAGAATCAAAACCATGTTCACATCTCAAGATTCTGGCGATGTTATTGCACTGTTAGTATGGAAACAGTCGATTCCGAAATAACAAAAGGCTTTGATACCATTTTATGAATTTCCGCAAAATTTATAATACTCCTGGTTTTTTTACTGTTAACAAAATCAGTAAAAACTTCAGTTAATCCGATACGACAATTTTTGAGGTTTTCAAAAATCTTCTTGCTCTTTATGCACACAAACTACACGTAGGCCCCTGCTTCGGCATTTCCCACACTACCAAACACGTCAATGCACAGTTCCATGGGAGAGTGAAACCTCAAGTGAACATACGATATCACACGGAAGAGCTAAACATTCATCTGATACTGAACGAATACATTGTTGACATTGTGGCAACATTGTCTAATTTCGTGATGGTTACTCCAGTGGTTATTGTAACACTATATTCATTTTACAGATTCAAACAGTAGCTCCCATGGTGCGTGTGTGTGTAGCTTAAGAGCTCTCAACTCGTGTACTCACTTCCACTTCACTTTCATGGACTCACACAATCACTGTATCTCACATGAACTGAAGACAACTGAGGAACAGTGGAAGATACTACACCTTAGTTAACAACAGATGCAACGTGGGTGAGACAGTCACCCTTTTGACACATTAAAAGCATCTCTCTAAAATTTTCAGAAACAAGTTGGAAACATCATCAGAAAATTTTAAAAGTCGCGCAACATTCATTTGACCGTCAATCAAAATATGGGGACGGGGGCCAGATCTGCCATGAAATCTGCAGCTAGCGTCACATCTGAAAAAACAATCCAATAAAAGTGCCGTGTGATTTGTACGCCACAAGCACGAAACATTGGAGGGTCCTCTCACCAGAGCAAGGAGCCATGTGTCAAGAGAACTGTGGCCTATGTGAAGACGAGTAAGAAGGACGTCATTTTGCTTGACAAGACGTATTACATGTCACTTCCAGCTACTCGTCTACCTATCAAAGCATGTCTCTGTACCTCAGCAGGGAGGTGATAGCATGCAGGGGGATTAAACACCGAAATAACTGAGACTCACGATACTCCTCCTTGGCTGCTACAGCCGCCCTTCATTCTCCACAATATCCATGTACCCTGGTACCCAGCAGAGAGAGACCTGTTTCCCTAGTCGTCATCGTCGGAGGACATCCTGGTTATACTGGACTACTTTATCTGCTGGGTACGAACATTGTAGAGATTGAAGGGCACTAAGAGAATCTGAACAGGCAAGGAATTTAGCACTCAAAGAGCGTCTGATCAGCTCCACAGCCCGCAAGATCGCATACAGTTCCATGTCGAAGACAGTAAAGTCTTGAGGCAGTCGTACCTTGAGGACACGATTAGGTAAATAACAAAACAACCAATCCCCTATCTCGACCCATCCATAAAGACAGCAGTAAAATTGTGGTGATCAGTTAAAATGGCAAAAAATAAAGTCTTAAAAAGATATGGAGGAGTGCAATCTCTCCTGTACTGTACTAAATCTAAAATAAAATCACCCTGAGTCTCTGCAGTAAACATGTTGGCAGGCGGTTAAAACCTTGGATTTGGGGCTGTACGTACTCCACACATAATGACTCCAGCACACACTGCACACTGATCCCAAATGACACTGTTGCTTGTGGATGATTGAAGAAAACGCATTCCAGGCGTACACAAGCAATGGTACAGTATGCAGGTGAAGTCAGAGCTGCGAGGAACTTACATGCCTGATGCACCACAAGGAGCTGCCGCCAGATGGTGAGTGGCTGTTCCCCAGCAGCAGCACAGAGACTGGATACGGGGATGGTCCTGTGAACACCTGTTGCTAGCCTAATTTCCTCATAGTGGTTAGCGTCAATAATCTTTAGGTAAGGAGGCCTTGCCGACCCATACACTGTGCAGCCATAATCTACCCCTACAAAACTGGAGCAGACGCAACCTGTCTGCTTCTCAAGACCTGTGGCTATTGCACTTCACAATATTCAGTGCCTTCTGGGTTTTGGCTTTTGGGTCTGTCAGGTGCGGTAACCAGGACAGTTTGGAATCAGAAACAAGGCCCAGAAACCTCACAGAGTCTTTAAAATGTAGAACTGTGTCCCTCATATGCCAGAAAGGTAAATTAAAAATACGACGAGAATGATTAAAATGGAAACACACACCTCTAATCTCTATATTGTAAGTTGCAACTGACAGGTCGTTCATACAACAGTGGACGAGGAACAGAAAACAGCAGACTGGTCCACAAGTAAGGAGCATTGTACAGGACTCCTTACTGTAGTTGTGATACTGTTTGATACTATGGCGAAGAAGATAACACTTAAAACTCTGCTCTGAGGAACACGATTCTCCTGCTCAAAATGATCCTGCAGCATGTCACAAACTTCGGCCCTAAAAAAGTGGGAAGGACCATACAATGGGGAGGTGGGCATGAAAGTCCCATTGACGGAGTGGCTCGAGAATACTTTGTCTCCAGGTAGTGTAGTACTCCTTGCTGATGTCAAAGAATATAGCGAGACAGATGGTTATGCAGGAAAGCCTGCTGAATCGCCGCCTCTAGTAGGGCGAAGTTTTCGACAGTGCACCGAAATCTCCCGAATCCACACTGAGAAAGGCTAAGGATGATGATGATGATTATGATGATTTGGGTTGAGGGGGCGCTCAACATCACTGTCATCAGCGACCTGACGAAAAGTCAACATGAAATCTCATGGATGGTGACAAAGGCTGTCCCCACATGCAGAGCAGTTTATAACGTACTCAAGTCTGCAGCCCTTCCCCCACCAGTTTAGGGACGAGACCTGATAGTTCACAAAATTTCACCACTCTGTTAACACTGGTATCGGTATCTGCAAGGACGGTGGGCAGATCTCCAGCAAGACCAAGGGCTGCCCTAATATCAGTATACAGGACACACGAAGCCACAATATGCTGAACTGAAAGCGGCACGCCACAAACTTCACAGAAAGGTGGATCCTCCCCCCAGAGGAGGAAGCCATGTGTGAAAGGGCTATGCCCGATGCACAGTCTGGTAAGCAAAACCTCCTTCCAGCGGCGAGGCTGACACGAACTCCACCAAGCTTTTGTGGTCGGTTTGAGCGACTGCAGTTTGTTGTCCGACACCTGCAACCATTCAGTCTCCCACTGACGCATGATTCATCTGTCAGAAAATGAGATAATGGCGTGCAACGGGATGGGACATTGATGGACAGCACCATCCCAACATGCTTCCTTGGCAGCTTTATCAGCCAAGTCGTTACCCTGTATCCCAACATGGCCAGGTACCAAGCAAAAGACCACCTCCTTGCCACGGCGTTGGAGCCGCTGTAAGCAGTCATGGATGAGCTGAATCAGCGGGTCTACCAGATACATTTCGTGAAGTGCTTGGTAAATTGTTCAAGAAGACGTACTTTAAAACCCCTATCAGGGAAAACCACAGAACAACCGAGAGCATTCCCCTGCTGGCATCCATCTGTATAAATAACGATACAACTGTGGTACATACTTAAAATGACGAACACAAAATTGTAAAAACCATATCTGGAATACAATTTTTCGGGTACTGCGTCAAGCTTAAAATCACTTTGGGCCTCCAAAGACACCAAGGCGGCAGTGCGTTCCATCCCTGGGTGTGTATTTTCATGCCCGAGAGATCCAGATCCTTGAGGCAGTCTGTAGCACGTATAGCAAATGGCTGGGTCGCTCGGGGCCGATTCTTGAACAGTCGTTCGAAGGTGGGTTGGATCACTGAACTAGATGCCAATGACTGGGGTGACGCTGAGATTTTCAGTCTGTCTAGCCAAAAGGATACGTCGACGAATCCAGAGTGGTGGTTCACCCACCTCTGCACACAGACTCTGAACTGGGCTGGTCCGAAAGGCTCCAGTCGAGATCCGAATACCCGCATGGTGGACAGCATCTGACATCTGGAGGTAGGAAGGATGGGCCGATCCATAGACCACACTGCCATAATCTAAGCGTGATTGAACAAATGCCCTAAAAAGCTGTAGGAGGCGGGACTTGTCAGCTCCCCATGTTTTTCCGCCAAAGTATTTCAAAATGTTCAACAACCAGAAGCCCTTTGTTCATAGGTCTTTCAGGTGTGGGAGCCATGTTAATTTGGAGTCAAATAATAAACCCAAAAAGCGCACTGTGTCTTGAAAAATTGAAATACGGTAACCCATTGTAAGCTCTGGTTGGTTAAAACTCCGACGAGCACGATTAAAATTGACACACACAGTCTTCTCAGGTGAGAACCGAAAACCAGTTGTCTGGGCCCAGGTTTCCAGCCTCCTAATGGTCAGTAGTAGCTGCCTCGTCGTGGTCGTCGTCGTAAGATCTAGGAAGAGTAGAAGATTGCAAAGTCATCCACAACAAAGAGCATTTGAAAGGGCCCCTGACTGCAGAGGAAATGCCATCGATAGCGATGGCAAACAATGTGACACTGAGGACACAGCCCTGGGGCACACCATTCTCCTGAACACAGCAATCAGACACGGCATCGCCAATGCGATAACGAAAACGCCTGTCCTCGAGAAAGGATTGTATCAGAAGCGGCAGGCGTCCACATAGTTCCCATTCATGAAGTTGGCGAAGGATGTTGTACCTCCAAGTAGTGTCATATGCTTTTTCGATATCAAAAAACACACAAACTAAATGGTGTCGGCGGAACGAGGACTCCTGTATCGCCGTCTCCAGTAGAATTACGTTGTCAAGAGTGGAATGGTAGCACCTGAAACCACACTGGGAGCGGCTCAGGTAATCTCGGGACTCGAGCAGCCAGACGAGACGGCAGTTGACCATGCGTTCAAGAGTCTTACCCATACAACTAGTAAGGGCGACACTCCGATAACTGTTAGGGGCGCTACGTTCCTTATCTGGTTTCCAGAATGGAATTAAGATTGCCTCCTTCCAAGTCGTGGGGTACTGTCCATCAAACCAAATCTGATTGAAACAAGAGAGGAGCTGACCTTGCGCTTCAGGGCATAGATGACGAAGCATGGTATAATGGATCTCATCAGGTCCTGGAGCAGTGTCTCTCACTTCAGATATAGCTGATTTTAGTCCCCACATGGGGAATGGAAGTAGTAGATTTCTTCATTATGCGAGAAAAAATTGAGCTTCCTCATCTCTGCAGTCCGACGGAATACCTGAACAGCAGGAGCTTGTCTGGATGACTTAGTAACAGTAAAGAAGTGTCCAGCTAAAACGTGAGCCATCTCTTCTGGCGTGTCCACCAAGACCCCCATTATTTGACAAGGCTGTAAGGGGTTGTTGACTACAATAGTCTGAAATCCGTCTTATTGATTCCTAAATGTGCACAGGGGAAATGGACCGATTAATGGAAGTCGTGAATTCCCTCCAGGAAGCCCTCTTCCGTTCTTTAATCACTCACCTTGCATGTGCTCTCGTAGACCTGAAGACACAAAGATTGTCTGTAGTTGGACACCGTTTCAAGTTCCGAAGAGCTGTCAATTGACAGTCATCATTCCACCAAGGTACAGGCTGTCGTCCAAGGTGGTTGCTAGACCTGGGGATGGACTCTGTGGCAGCCCTTTGGATCTCATGAGTGGTATGGGCCACCCCTCTCGTGCACAATCCATTCGTTCAACAATAGCTTGTCGACTGTACTGTAACCAATTTGCCCTTTGTATCATCCATCTGCGTGGTCTCCTGCTGGTCACTGTCCTAGGTGGCAGACGAATCCACAATGGGAAGTGGTCACTAGAATGTAAATCTGGAGCCACTTCCCACTGAACTGAATCTGCAATAGCTGAGGAACAAAAGCAAAGATCAATAGTTGAAAAAGACCCTGTAGCTGTGGAAAAGTGAGTCATCTGACCCGCATTCAGAAGGCAGATATCCTCAGAATGGAAGAGTCGCTCGATCAGCCGACCCCTGGAGCAAGTAGTAGCTGAGCCCCACAGCACATTGTGGGCATTGAAGTAGCCCACAAGATGGAATGGGCGCAGGAGTGCCTGGAAGAGGTCTGCCAGTGCATCCGCATCCAAAGCTTCATGGGGGGGGGGGGGGGGGGCAGGTACAAAGAACACACTGTCATAGTAAATGGTGAGGGAACTTTCACAGCAATTGCTTGGATGGTCGCGGTGAGAGGGACAGGAGAGGAGTGGTATCTGTCATAAAAAAAAAAAAAAAAAAAAAAAAAAAAAAAAAAAAAAAAAATAGCCACTCCACCTTTAGCCTTGCTTACAGTAGTATCGTCTTTCCTGTATATGTAGTAGCCACGTAATGTAGGTGTGTCTGTGACTTTAAGATGCGTTTCTTGTAAGCAGATGCAGAAAGGTTTATCCTGGACCAGTAGCTGCAGCTCTTCCAAATGTGAGGGATATCCATTCAAATTCCACTGCAACACAGAAGTTCCTATGGAAGCCATTGGTTAGCGATGGTGGTTCTTTCCTTTCTCCCTTGGAGGCGGTGATTTAGCGGGGAGGTCAGTGGGAATGTTAGCCAGTTCCGCGTTCTCTAGTTCCTCCGATTGGGAAGTCCATATCTTCAACAGCATAGTCGCCATCAGAATGGAAGAGTGCTCGTCGATCCGAAGGCTTACCCACCGCTTTCTTGGACTTAGAACTACTTTTGGAAGGACATTTTTCTTTACTGACAGGAGGAGGAGGCTACCTGGGTTGCTGGGATGGCTTAGGTGGTTTCTGAAGTTGGTGAGTGGTATGTGACGTAGGTGGTAAGTCTACTGCTGACGGCTTCTGAGCAACATCAGTTGCAAGTGGAACATTTCCCCCACAGGTACAGTGACAAGCGCATGTGCTCATACTTGAATCTGTGGTCTGAGTTTGTGTGAAGGCATCGCACTTAGCTATTGGTGTTTTAAGGGCTGATGTAAAAGAAGTTGCAAAAACTGGTGGTTGCATGGCTTTGTAAGCCTTTTTACCTTCACCATAGGGTATGCATCTCTGTACTTCCAACTCTTGAATTTTCTTTTCCTTGTTGTAAACCCCACACTTTCTGCTCCACACTGGGTGATCCCCCAGAGCAGTTAACACATTTCCGAGGAAGTGTACAAGAAGTCCCTGACTCGTGAGCGAAGAATCCACAACTGCCACACATAGCCTTCCCGTTACATCCCATAGTGGTATGGCCAAATCTTTGACATTTATAGCATTGCATGGGGTTAGGAACAAACGGGCGAACTTTAAGGCAGATATAGCCGGCAAGGATATGTTCCGGTAATTCGAGAGTAGTAAACATTAGAATAAACGGTGCCGATTTTTCCAATTTTGCCATTGACTCTCCTCATATAATTCTGCACCTCCATGATGCCCACATTCTTCCAATCTTCATGCAATCCGCGGGGTCCATCTCCATTATATCAGAGCAGGTAACCACGCCCTTACTATAGTTAAGAGTGTTATGCAATTCAGCCTCGACTGGGTAGCCACCTAAGGCCTTACATCCCAGAAGCTTAGATATTTGGGTGGAATTAGCAGTTTTAACCAACAGTGTTCCACTACGTAGTCGTCTGACACTTTTCAGAGACCCAGCAATACCTTCCAGTGCCTTGTTAATATAGAAAGGGGGCATCTTCTTAAAGCTTCCCCCGTTTCGCTTGATTACAATGAAAGTGTTATGGCACACTAATGCCCTGTTACTATTACTCTGAGACTTCTTTTCGGGAGGACTGACCAACCGAGCTCTCTTTGAGGAGTGGGTGTAGGTGTTGCCAGACAGTACACACATCCTGTCAGGAGTAGTAGTTTCATGAGACAGTTCCATAAGGATCCCATGAGACGCTAGGGAAACAACCGTCAACCCAGGCAGAGCCCTGCATGCCTGAGCAAGTGTGATTCAACTGGGGTGTGGCAGGTGCCCCAGAGGTTGCTCGCTAAAGACTGTTTCACCTCAACAACCATTCACCTCCTCAGCATGTAGCAAACCCTGAGGTTGAGGTTTTTTCTATTGAGGTGGGTACCTTCCTCGCAGTCCAGGTGGTGAAGCGAAGACCCCCATTTTCCGAAATGGGCAACGTTCCACCACTGCACGGCACGGTTGTTGTTGAAGTATGACCAGAGCTTACGGTGACAGAGGACTGGTGGCGCTTACCAGTCCCCAGCTCAGGAACCCCGGGATCGCCAAGCCCGTACTCAACAAACAAATGCTGAGCCCCTGAGGTGAACAGCTAAGGAGTTGCCTAGACTTAAACAACCAGAAAAGACTACAGTTAACAATACACTCCAGGGTCCTTCTTACACTGCTTGCTAAGGCAACGCTCAATTACTGGGACATGTGCGGTCCTTGCCTAGTTTGAGGAGAGGTATCAGTATTATCTCTGTCTACGAGTTGGGAGAGTTACGTGTCTGTCATATAAGATCAAAACATTTGAAGAGGATTTCCTTTGACACTGCTGGTGAATGTTGAAGCACGCAAAACCAGATTTGATCGTGACCAGACGCAGTACCACGAACCTCAGGACAGGGCACATTCCATCTCCAACATAGAGAGAGGGCACCTGAAAGATTCAAAATTGTGAGCTCTTGGGTCCAACTTGTCCCTCCCTGCAGTCGCACAGTAGTGGTAAAACGATGGATCCTGACTGGCAGCATCAGTGGTCGCTTCAAAATGTTTTGGGACCATCTGAGCAATATCTCCAGGCATTGTCTGTTCAGCACTTATGCTATTAGTAAACGGCTGTGTTCACCAGAAATCATCCTGATGGCTTCCAATACTTTTGGACAACAAGTGGAATGGTTGATGGAGCCCAGGAACACTTGCCATGAACTTTTCTTGCTTTCGTTAACTATGTGTCGGCCTTGGTTCTTGCAATTTGGAAGGCTGTCGGCTGTAAGGTTGGCTGCTGTTTGGCGGCATTTAAAGAGCCACACACCTGTCCCAGACTGTTGAACGACACTCATCAGTCCACCAAGGTACAGATCGCCCTCCTAAGATGGTCTGAAGACTTTGGGATGGGTAAGTCAGCAGCATGATGGATCTCTCACATAATGTGGTCCACCCATTCCTGGACACTGTCACGTTGTTCAAACACAGCCAGCTACCTGAACAGCGTCCAGTTAGTCCTGCCATTTTGTTGGCTCCTGTTAAAGCAATCCCCCATCTAGTAGGTGAATGCAGAATGGGAAGTAATCACTGGAATGAAGTTCGTCACTGACTTCCCATTGAACAGAGGCTGAAAGAGATGGACAGCGAAATGAGAGGTCGGTGGCTTAGAATGACTCTGCAGCACCACTGAAATGAGTGAGAGTGCCTGTGCTGTGAATGCATAGCTTATGAGACGTCATGAGTCTCTCCAAAACCTCACTCTGAGGGCAAGTAGAGATCGAACCACACTTCTTTGATAGTCACCGACGTCTCCCAGTAGAAGAAATGGTCAGATGGTCAGGCAGTTGTTCTGTAAGAGCATTTAGAGTCTCAGAGTCTATCTCATAGTCTGGAGGTATACATTGTGAACAAACTGTGATTCTCTTAACGGATATAACTGCAACCACTTGCAGGTCAGTAGCTAGGGGGAGAGCAGTGGAGTGGTGAGCGTTATTGACCAACACAGCGACTCCTCCTTTGGCCCTTTCCCCAGTCAGATCATCCTTGTGACAGAGTGTACATTCACTTATGATAGTAGGATCAGGCACCTTAAAATGTGTTTCCTGCGAACACAAGCACAGGGCTGTTCCTGTGCAAGCAGTTTTAGTTCCTCCAGATGCATCGTGAATTCATTAATGTTCCACTGTAAGACTGGAGCAATCTACCTTTGGGGTAGCAGCACTTTCATCCCAACTTTCTGCCATGGAGTGGAGCCCACAGTGGGTGCTGGCTCAGTCTTGGAGACAGATGATTGTCCCAGTATGACACTGAGGTCCATCGTATCTAAAGATGAATCGAGAGAGATGTCACTGGATGACGACTTCGATATCATCGTACTATTTACTTACCAACTCCATCTGAAGTGATCGTCTTGCCTTGGGTGGACTTTGGAGCCGCAACCACAGCTGTGCTTGTGACTGCACTGGATGGATTTCCAGACTGAACCTTAGGAGGAGAATGGAACTCCACAACGTCGGCAAACATGGCTTTACTGAAGTTCTGGGGGGGGGGGGGGGACAGCTTTGAAATAACTGCAGCAGCATAAGTGTGTGGACAAACGCAGGTTTTAGTGCTGATACTAGCAACCTCCTTTGTGTAACAGCATTGGGTTTCTGTAATGGCTGTCTAGCAATTGAAACAAAGAAGGTAGCCATCA
The DNA here is from genome assembly GCF_023898315.1 of Schistocerca nitens. Taxonomy (NCBI): domain Eukaryota; kingdom Metazoa; phylum Arthropoda; class Insecta; order Orthoptera; family Acrididae; genus Schistocerca; species Schistocerca nitens. The sequence continues at coordinate 263,316,839 of NC_064615.1, forward strand.
TTGGAGGCAGCATGGCTTTATACATCTTGGCCTCATTATATGGAATGTACTTTGTAGTCTTAAGCTCTTGTGTATGTTCTGTTCTTCCAGATACACGCTACAGTCCTGACTCTAGACAGGGTGAGCCCCAGAGCAATTTAACCACTTCTACAACCTGCTAGGTGTAGGACATTGAAATGTGTGTGACTACAGTCAGCTTTGAAATATTTCTGATTTTTTTCCCTTTTTTTTTCTTCAGGTGACTGTCAACACAATATACAATCAGGTTGTGTCTGAACATTGGTGCTGTGCCTTACAGCTGTTAAATGTTTTCAACGTTTTCTGCTTACTTATGGCATTAAGTATCATTTTATGACGTTTTCATGTCAGCAATGGGGTACAGTTTTCTGGTTTAATAGCATGTATGACGTGAAGTTGTCACAATAGATATTCTTCCACTGTAAAGATGGTCTACGACAAGCTGGTTGTGAATAAATCTATTGTAAGATACCACGGTGTGTATCATGCATTTCTCCAGATATATTCCTAATAACTGTCGAACTTAAAGAGTTTTCAAGGTTGTGAGTAGTTTGGTTTTATGAAGACTGTTCTGAAAAACAGGGTGCAGCAGAACTGACTAAGCAGTTTTAAAGGAGCAAAGTAAATCTGGATGTACAAAGGAAAAATGTTTTTATTTTCTAAATTAATACATTATACCATTTTACATTCATTTAGTTTTGAAAATAATGTCCTCAAGATGCGGCAGTTAGCATCAATACATTGTTGTAGACAATACCTGAAGTTTAGAGAATCTTTTTGCACACATATCGCGGGGTATGGCATTCACTTCGTCAATAATCCTCTCTTTTAACTCTGGTAGGGTGTGAGGGCGGATTTTGAAAACCCTTTCCTTGAGATGTCCCCAAAGAAAAGTAGTCACAAATGCTCAAATCTGGTGACCTTGCAGGCCACCCGACATCACCCATCAAAGAGCCGAGGTGTCCCAGAAATATTTCTCTCAAAACATTAAATTAAATCCGAGCTGTGTGAGCAGTAGCTCCATCCTGTAGGAACCACAAGTTCCCCCACTCCATGTTCTTCAATAATTTCGTCCATTCTGGGTTGCAGAAAATTTTGCAATATTGAAACATAACGTTTGGAATTCAGTCTCACAGTCACTCCTTCCTCCTAGAAAAAGTAAGCGCCACGCCAAATTGTGATATTGCACACCACACTGTCACTTTAGGAGAATGTTGCGGTCTTTCATAAAAAAATTCGTGTGTTATTTTCAGCCCAGCAGCGAAAATTTTGCTCATTCACGCGCCCACTAAGATGAAAATGTGCCTCGTCACTACTGAAGAACGCTGAATTCGGAGGGATCTGAGCAAGCATTTGCGCACACAGACTTTGGCGGTTGGTGTAGTCTGCTGGGCGTAATCCTTGAGCAATCATTACTTTGAAAGGATGGAACTTCAAATCGCAGTGCAGAATCCTTCTGAAACTGCGGTCTGAAATCCCCAATGCAACAGTATGTCGTCGAGCAGAACGTTGCGGCGATTGTTGAACTGCCGTTCTCATCCACTGCACATTTTCTGGCGTTATGATGGATCTGTGTCGGCCGTGTGTATCTATTCTTAGTATGCTACCAGTTTCCTCCAACTGCTGAACCCAAGAGCGAATTGTGTTTGCATTAGGAACGTCACTGTTGCTTGGTATGTTGAACTGTCGCCGAAAAGCTCGTTGTGTAGCGATCACAGATCCGTTGTTTTCATAGTAAGTGTGAACAGCAAAACTACGATGTGCACAGGTCCACACCATGTTGGCTACTTAAATGGGGTCAACGACTGAATAAAGGCAGACCATGTGCAACTGCCTACTCAGACCACAGCCCCAGCGGTAATCGACAGAAACCCTCAGTCGGTTCTGCCGCACCGTGTATTTCTGACAAAGTTTGGACATTGAATATTTTATATGAAGCACGAATAAGGCGGCGAAATTGAGAAATCTGTGTGCTGCACAGTGGTGATTACGTAACACTTTACACCATACATCCATATGTTACAGAAAAACTGTAACAATTTGTCCTCAAACTGTAATAAAACTACAACAGAGTTACAGTTTCCAGAATGAGATTTTCACTCTGCAGCGGAGTGTGCGCTGATATGAAACTTCCTGGCAGATTAAAACTGTGTGCCGGACCGAGACTCGAACTCGGGACCTTTGCCTTTTGCGGGCAAGTGCTCTACCAACTGAGCTACACAAGCACGACTCACGCCCCGTCCTCACAGCGTTTGGAAGGTAGGAGACGAGGTACTGGCAGAACTAAAGCTGTGAGGACGGGGCATGAGTCGTGCTTGGGTAGCTCAGTTGGTAGAGCACTTGCCTGCGAAAGGCAAAGGTCCCGAGTTCGAGTCTCGGTCCGGCACACAATTTTAATCTGCCAGGAAGTTTCAGAGTTAAAGTTGTCCTATGACACAAGCGACAAAAAGTGCCTGCTCTTCCTGAAAGAACAATTCAGCTCAAAAATCAAAATATGGACAAGTGAAAGACAGATGAACCACACTAGTTGTCTGTGGGATGAGCGCTGCCCCTGAAAACTGTCACACCATTCTGCACCATGACAGATATTACATCTGGATGCACAAGTGTAGATCGGGCGTTGAATTTTGTCAGATATGGCATTCAAATACAACGCAATGCAGTACATAGAGTGGACACTGCATCTAATGTATGCACCACACACCAGATAGTCTGGGTATGTTGTTCAGAATACCACACCACACAGGTACACCTCGTACCGCATCCCAATACATAAGGGTGCTACTACCAGAGGGGGTTGTAGCCCTCAGTCCACGTGCAAGTCGTATGGTTCATCTGACCATACTTCAGCCGACCTATTCTCGAGTGAGTGCAGGCAGTTTGTGGTTACTTGTCTCATGGGACAACTTTGACTCTGTGATGGTTCGATGTATCAAAATGTCCCGCCCTAAAGTGTTTAATACCTCTAGACATTTGGGATGAAGCCAAGGTGAACCCTGACATTCTTGTTAGAGAGACTAGTAGCATAAATTATATTTAAAACATCACATTCATTAGCACGATAATTTACATGTGCTTATGTTTATTACAGAACTGATTGGGGACAATCTTATGGTGGCTAAAATCTCTGATCACATGGATTTTCAAAATGATCATTACAATATATTTGGAACCTTTATTCTCCAAAGAATACTGCTCATAGCTAGTGAATACACATGCTGCAAGTAATCTAGACCTCATATTATAACATGCTTACACTGGGATGTCCTGTGTATTTTTTGTTACGCTCTTTAACAACTGTCTCCTTAATTAGTCAATAACATGTCTTTCTCAAAGCTCTGAAATGATTTCATTCCAGTGAGATGTATGCAGAGTGGTGGTCAATATTGTGCGTAGTTAGTAATTGTCCAAGTATTTCACTGTAGTTCAAAAATGGATCTGAGCACTATGGGCCTTAACATCTGTGGTCATTAGTCCCCTAGAACAGTAACCTGTCATAAATAACATTTTACAATAGATTTCTATGTCTTTTGATCAATGCTTATTGAATTCAATAGCATTTAAGAATAATGGATTCAGTAAATCTGGCATTCTTTCAAGTTCTCTATCCCTGTCTTTTTATCATGTGCTTGGTTAAAACTTATACACTGCATGCCTGATGTGTATGGTTTTTTTCCCCATTTGGTTTCATGCATTTCAATGATACCATCATCATCATCATCATCATCATCATCATCATCATCATCATCATCATCTTTCTGAATAGCTATCCTCCTTGAATCACACCCTGAAATGATTGAGTAGTTGGTTTAAATGCTTTTTCCAAAAAGACTTGGTTTCGACTCTTCTTTTTTCAGCAGAAATGGCTGCTTCTTGGTGATATTTCATGGAGATTTCAACAAAAACTCACTGGACTTTTTTTAACGTTAGGGTCCTTAGTAAACTGTGATGTCATGAAATTTGTTGCATATTAATCAGCAATCTTCATCATGGAAGAAAATGTGGGCATTCACCAATCTGCTTATATATGTTTTTGGTGGTATTTATGTGTGTGTCGTCTTTCTGTAATGTCTCACACTGCCTTCACAATGAAAATAAAAAATGAGGAACTGCACGTGACGTCGGAAGGTTATTGTGACATGAGACTTCGTCAAGTAAAGCATAGCAATATATATGTCTACTCTGTAACTGTTTCAGGGCGATTTGTTACAGTTTTGATGTACCATGTAAGTGTGTGGGGTGGAGTGTTATATAGTACTCCACTGTGCAGTACACACATTTCTCAACTTTCCCAACACTATAAAATACTCAAGGTCTGAAATTTGTCACAAATACTTCATAGTACCCTCCATGACAGTAAATTCTTCACAGCTTTGAACAACTCTAAGTTTAAAGATTATTGGAAACATTTCAGTTTCTCACTACAGTTGATTATATTTCAATGCCCTTCAGTCTAGCAGACTTTTAGAAATCCTGCCACCACTCTCCCCCCCCCCCCCCAAAGGCTACATGGGTGATCATTTCCCATCACATGTCCTCACTCTTGCTATTGGGATCAGCGAAAGGCTTTCTGCACAAGCTCCTATATAACTGCATGTAGTATAAGGGTCAAATGGTCTTGCATCTTCTTGAGGGGAAACACATTGATATCATAGTCACCAAATTTGTTTTATCTGAACAAATCCATAACTTTAGTGGACATTAGCTCTGTACCCACAATTTATGGTAGTTGTGTAAAAATATCCTTAGTAATCTGGAAGAATCGGTCATCTGGAGTTGGTGTAGGTTGTAACAGCCAATCCTCACTATCATAACCACTGACAACCTTTGTCAGCAAAAGTCTACTTTGTGGAAGGAGACACATTTGCATTAATTGGAAATGAGCCAGAAATCCTATGGAACCACCATCACATGTCTATACCACACATAAATGTACACCTTCTGCATATGCACCCTTGTTGGAGAAATTATGCCAGTTGGAGGAATCATACCAGCATTCATCAGAAAGTGATTTAGAAACCCTATGGAAACATGTAATCTTGCTTGCAGAAGTCCCACTATCCCACAAATCCATTAGAAACTCGTTTTACATCACTCACACCTCCAGATTCCTCTAGCCACGATTTAGAAATCCGCTGTAAATGTTAGACACCTTATGTATAAAGTAAAACACAATCTAGGTGAGCACTCAACTAAAAATCACTTAAAATAACATGCTAGCCTGGACTATGGATCACTTTCCATTTATAGGAAGGATGATTAGAATTTATATTTCGTCTATATCAGTAACAAATTCCCATCACACCAAGGCATACCTAAAGCAAAATGAGTATTAATTAAAGAATAATACTGTCATCTATCACAAAGTATGCATATATGGTGCCAGATGCAGTATGGCATGACTTTACTACTACTACTACTACTACTACTACTACTACTTGTATCTAGCTGGGAACCTGTTTGGATACATAATATGAATCTACTTCTACTACCTTACTGAATGCACCATATACTATACTGTATGACATTATGAAATGAATGCACTATTACAAGAACTGTAAGTACTCTACCAACTCTGCCATATCAACTACACATCTTTAAGAACTATTACAGAACATTTTCCTGCACAAGCATCTATATAATTAATAAGAAATTATTTAGGAAACCTTTCTAATCGTTTGATATTCATATCAGTTGTTTATGTGCATTTGAGAAGTGGGACATTGGTAGTCCAGTGTAACGAACTGTGTTTTGTCTTCCAGCAGAATGAGTGTCTGTGGCACGAGGGTTGAGTCATGCTACATCGAGGTGAGAGTGTATGTAGTTCACTGTAATGATGGCCTAACACATGCAATCATGACACTCACACTACCCGTTATGTTAACTGTGAGCTACTGGATGTAAGATATTACTGTCATGTGTAGATGTAATGTCGTGTGTAGATGAACTATTGGGAATTAACTGCAGCAAATGGGCTACTGTGAAGAGCTGCACCAAAATCCTAAAACAATCTTCTGTTATATCTGGTATAGTTGTAAACTATGTACACATTTCTCTAGGCATCATCGGTGGAGTCAAACTACTACATTCCTCCACTATCATGTCTGAACAAAGAGATGAAGTTAGGATCCTGTTTGCTCGTTAAACAATTTTGAAAGTTTTACATAATTGTCATGTAATCTCTTAATAAACATACCTTGTGATCAAGTAATGATACTTTAATGATGGGCAACCAACTATGTGCTTAAATATGATCCCCGATTTCTCCTGCCCTCAAGGTCCTTATGCTAGGTATATGTTGTGCAGTCTGTCACAAATGTAGTTTCTATAAACTTTCCCATTAATGGTTTGCTAAAGAATCTCCAGATACCTCTGAATTGCTTTGCTGCATCCTACCCATTTAGTTGTCTCATTAGAAAAATCGTCGTGTGATATTTACATGACAGCATGTGTAGAAACCGTCCATGGCCCATTTTCACACACACAGAAGGAGAATTGGTTTTTTGATATCATTTGTAAAGTTTTAAAAAATACTGAACAACTACATTTATATGACAATGCTAGACCACGCAGCATGCACTTATACCTATATAAAGCGTGCATTTTCATTTCATCAACACAGTTCAATTTGTACCACATCATAGCAACCTACATTTCTGTGAAATATATAACGCTGCTTAAAAACAAAGGTTACATCTAAAAGCTAATGTGTGAAGCATCTTGGCTGGAATAATATGCCTCTGTAGTGAATGGGAGCTAGCAGTGACTAAAATGCCTGAACCAATTGCAAGAGCGGAGTGGCAGTACATAATACCTCCGCACCTACCTGGTCCACCGAGGTATGTGTGTCTAAGAAGTTTAGCAACTGATTACAGCTACTTTAGAGGCACTGTGTTCAGTATCCTGAATATTAATAGGTTTCATATTCAAATGCTGTGAACCATTACTGTCATACTTTTTTTTTCATCATATGTATTTGTGATGTTTTTGAGTATTGTGATTCGACTTGCAAATAAGTATAAATGTGTTTCACTCTCTAATATGTTTGATGTATGTCTAGTGTATATAAGTTCGCACGTCTGATGGCTCTGCCATGGCTGGCCACGACAGAGACAGGTTACTGCTTATGTTTATAGCTACCACCAATTACACTCAATTTTTTGTGGTGAATTTTACAGCCTTTGGCTCCTGAGCCATGGCACAAGTCTTCCCCCAGGAGAACACATGTGCATCTCCCAGTTTTTTAATTTTCTTGGAGAACATACTCTGCTGAAAAAATTGTAAAATCTTCACGAATAAGATCATTCTACTGACAAGCGAGGCAACAGGTAGTTTCTAATTGTAAGAGTATATGATAAATTCAGATCAAGTGAAACACATGTGCATCATAAAGGGTGTCCAAACAGTTTACATCTACATAGATTCTCTGCAATACACTGTACGACAAGCGGTGCAGGGTACCCAATACCACTACTAGTCATTTCCTTCTGTGTTCCACCCGCAAATGCAGCAAGGGAAAAATGAAAATCTACATGCCCCCATATAAGCCCCAATTTCTTATATCTTATCTACCTCGTCCTTATGCGCAATGTATGCTGGAGACAGCAGAATCATTCTGCAGCCAGCTTCAAATAGTAATTCTCTAAATTTTCCCAATAGTGTTCTTTGAAATAAATGTCACCTTCCCTTGAGGGATTTACATTTGATTTCCTGAAGCATGTCCAAAACGTGTGTGTTGCTCATACCCAGCAGCAACGAATTTAGCAGGCCACTTCTGAATTGCTTTGATGTCTTCCTTTAATCCACCCTTGTACAGATCCCAAACACTTACACTACTCAAGAATACGTCACACTAATGTCCTATATGCAGTCTCCGTTACAGATGAACCACACTTTCCCAGAATTTTCCTGAGAAACCGAAGATGACCATTCACTTTCCCTTACACAATCCTCACATGCTTGTTCCATTTCATATCAGATCAATAAACAAATACACAGTCCCCCCCCCCTCCCATCAACAAAGCAGGTATGTACTACTCTCGAATTCAGATGATCATAAAGGTGCTGAATGGCATCCAGCAATATACTGTCCAAAGCATCTTGCACCTTTTATTGCAATTCTGCAATGTTTCTTTCAGATTCTGGATAATGAATAAGTTCCCACTTCATCATGTTCCACAAGTGTCAAAATGGTGAAAGGTCTGGTGATCTCACCAGCCAAGGAAATTGTACAACGCCATGCTTCACAGCAGCCATATGCACTGACCTGGGGAAAAAGCACATTGCCTTTATGTTGAAGAAACTGCAGTAGCATGACCATAAGAGCCTGTGCAAAGTAGCAGGCACTGGTTACTTTACCATGTAGAAACACCAAATGTAGCCCCATGTTGTAACTGATGTCACTGACCCCTCCCCCACCATGAAGCCTAGGATGGGACAGGTGTCATGGGCGAATGCGCAACAGAATAGGCAGCTCATCAGGCCTATGCCATACACGTGTATACAAATTAATCACATATACACAGAACTTACTCTTGGTGCCTTTCTACTCTCCAGTCAACACTTTCAGGATGCCAGAGTAGCCATGATTGGCAGTGTCCTGGTGTCAGTGGTAGACTGGGCATATTTGCACACATTCTTATTCCTGCCGCAATAAAACATTTCCCAATGGTCCCTGATGACACAGCAGGTGCAAAATATTACCAGATTTCGTCCCTGAATGATGTTATCAGCAACCACTGCTCACACAGTCTGTATACCTCAATGTGTATCTGTACTGCACATGTCCAGAATCTGCTCTACAGTTTGGGAATGTTCCACAAGCCACAGCTGAAAACATTGATTCACCACAAAGGGTAAAGCATAAGTGTGCTTCTTGAATTTCAAATCCTCCCCTGCATTTAACCACAGGTCACAAGTGGCGTCCTGCACCCCCCCCCCCCCCCCCCCTCTCTCTCTCTCTCTCTCTCTGTGTGTGTCTGTCTCTCTCAATACAATCAAATAGCAGATTTCAGTATTCCCATCAGGTGTAACAAACAAAGTGTGCTTGTTGGAATATGTATTGCTGTAATTTGCTGACAACGTATTTAGACTAGAAATTGTAACTGATTAGATACTTCCTCTGGAACCTGAAGAGATTGTGTCTTTCATTAATAGAAGCCGATAATATGTATTGTATATCTTGTTTCTTATCTATATGAGGTCCCATGAACCATTTGAAATATATGTTGGAGTAAGATTCTTGACCTACAATTTGTGACGTGTTAGTTGTCTTTCTCACATATGTAGAAAGCGGGTATGTTATCTAGTACAGCTGCCTGTGTGGACCCAAATGTTGCACCCTGACCTGTCTTTTTGTGGTACTTGTAGCCTGTACTGAATGCAAATGTCTGCAGTCATCTCCTGATGCAACATCATTGCGTAGTTCAACATATGTGTATACATCCTAATCTATATAGGAGTAGCTCGGCTTCAATACAGCACATATAAGGCTAGTCATGGTCATTGGTTACTAAGCAACACCAAGAAAACCTCAGAAAAGATGGATTATTTTACAAGGTCTGTTTAAAAAATTCTGCAACATTCATCTTTTCGCACCAATGGTGCGTTGGAGCAAAATGTGGATGGCATCTGTGCACATGTTGGTGTTTAATGTGTAACTGATAGAAGTTCCACTGTTGTATGTCTGTTAAGTTAATGTTCACTGCTGTAATGGGTAGAACAATGTTTCACAGATTGCGAATTCCGAGATGGCAGAGTTAGAGGAGAAACGTATCTGCATTAAATTTTGTGTGGAACACAAGAAAAACTTTACAGAGACACACCAAATGATGCCATAAGCCAACGGCAATAAGTGCTTTAGCCATACTTGTGTTATGAATGGTTCGAACGGTTTAAAATGGTTGGATGGAAGTTAAAGACGACTCGTTCAGGATGCCCTTTGACATCTACCGAGGATGCTCATCGACACGTCAACGAAACTGTGTATGACAATCGAACACTGACTGTCCAAAGTGTTGCAGAAAAATGTAACTTTTCACCTGAATCATGTCATAAAATTCTAACACAGCATTTTGGAACGCATCATGTTGCTCCCAAGTTTGTCCCACAGCTCAATCTGTGACGAGCTTTTGGATCGTGCAAATGATAATGAGATGTTCCTTAAGAGAATTGTAACTGGTGATGAGACATGGGTCTATAGTTATGCAAGGTTTAATCTTCACAATGGATTGGGAAAGGCTCTCCAAGACCAAAAATGGCTTGTCAGGTCAAGTCAAATGTCAAAACCATATTGATACTTTTTTGTTTTTGCTTTAAAGGATTAGTTCATCTTGAATTCGTACCACAGGGACAAACTATTAATTGATGGTACTATCGAGACGTGTTGTGATACCTGCAGGAAAATGTGAGAAGGAAATGGCCAGAAATGTGGCGAGACAATTCATCGCTCTTGCATTACAATAATGCAACCGTACAGTCATTGCTGTTGGTGCTTGATTATTGCACAAAAAATGGAAATCACTGTGCTGCCTCATCCTCTGTACTCTCCAGACCTGGCCCCTGCGGACTTCTTTTTAATTTCCAAAGTTGAACACCTCACCGAAAGGACAAAGCTTTACAACGATAGGCAAGATAAAAGAAAATTCATAGGCGGCGCTTCGCACGATCCAGCAAGAGGTGTACCTAGACTGCTTCCGGAAGAGGAATCTGCATTGGGAATAGGGTACACTGCTTCCGGAGGAGGAATCAGCATTGGGAACAGTGTATCAATTGAGGAGGAGAGTATTTCGAAGGAGACCATGCACAATAAGTACAAGGAATGGGTAGAAAAATTTTATGGACAAAGTTCTGGAATTTTTTGAACAGATGTCTTATCCCATGTTGCTATGTCTGGGACCATTTCACATACATGACAGTGCATTCAGAATGGCATCACAAACATAAGATACACACTGTAATGAAAAAACAGTGTAAACTGGACCGCAGCTAATCCCTTGATAGCTTCTGTTTACATCATTTATTCAACCCAAGCACTTTGTAATTTGATAAAACATTTTGTTAGTTCCATGTTGATATTATCGTATGTGGTGGCACTGTTACTCCCTTTCATCTGATAAATACCATTTTGAGTGGCTGCCTCAGGTACTGCCTGCACTGAGGTTGACCCCTCACCCAAGGTCGAGTGTAGCAATTTATTTTTGCCTGAGTTGTTAACCATTCTTAACTTTCTAAGAAGCATCATGAGTGGTGAATTTTGAGTAAAAGTTGTGTAGTTCTTCATAGTGTTGTTCCAAAACCCATAGCATCTCTCATTCCACCAGCTTTCGATGGCCCTTAACAATTACATTCTTTCATTGAAAAATTCTGTAGTTAGTAGCAAAACACTTAGGTAATGAAATTTGGGTAGTAACCATATGGTAAAATACTCCCCTCTTTGCATGCTATCATTCGCCAAAACCTCTAACTGATATCTCAAACCATTTATAAAATATGTGGAATGATGTGGGTATGTCATCTTGGCTTTATCGCTGGCGCAGCGCAATCACAGGAGTGTGTTACGTCAGACCAGTTTTCGCAAGATTGGTGACAGATAGAGACCTCCACCCATGTCTAAAGAAAATTTCAATATGTTAGCTAAATTTCATACATAGCAACATATTATGTAACATGTGCCAAATCATAGTGACCCCTATTTTGCATTGAAAACTTTTTTGAATTTCACGCAGTGCCTTACTTCCATGTAAATATCACAATAACTATGACCTTTAACAAAATGATGGGCACATCATCACGAACCTGACACATAAAGCTACAGGTAAAGCAAAAATGATTTTTTTACCAAATAGTTTCTGTAAAATCCTTTGGTAAGGACTGCAGGGTGTGCGCCTCGATTCTGTCATTGCCAACTGGCCAAAGGTGGCAGACACTTGTTGGTCTCCCATTCCGAGCAAATGAGTGAACTCACATAAAAGCTCTGGATGAAAATTGGATGGATCAGTTGGTAGGACATGTTCTGAGGCATCAAGGGATCACCAATTTAGAATTGGAGGGCACCGTGGAGGGTAAAAATCGTAGAGGGAGCAAGAGATGAATGCACTAAGCAGATTCAGAATGATGTAGGTTGCAGTAGGTACTGGGAGATGAAGAAGCTTGCACTGGATAGAGTAGCATGGAAAGCTGCATCAAACCAGTCTCTGGACTGAAGGCCACAACACAACAGCAAGAACACAGGTGTTAGGTTGCTAGTGTTGCACTCATGAAAATGTGCAGTAATCTCGTGGGACTCAACTTGTTCACGATCTTAAGCAGGTGAGTTGTTTAATTCTTCACAGTAGTTATATATTGTCAGATGCATTCTTCTTCATTCTTTTGCAGCAATAACAACTTACGTCAGTATGGCTCTTGATGTTCAATGGGTTTGTGGGAAGGTACACATTAAGCGTAAGATTTCCAATATCCTGCTGCATAAGAGTTGATGCAGCAGTGAGTCAACACTATACTTACCTCACATGATGGCCGGGATGTTGAGGGACCACTTTGCACCACAATCAGTGGAGACTTGACTGAAAGGCACACTACATCTGTGTCTTCCGCTGGGGCACAATCTGATGTGGAGTCTTGTGTTACACAGGCCTCTCCTGGGGATGCTGTGTGAGCCACAGGTTCCGACTGTCTTGAGGCACTCCTCCCTGACTCCTCTTGTTGAACTGCAGTACCACTTGCAGGCAAACGCAGTACTGTACTCCTCAATGGTGACTGTTCTGTAGCTCCAATTGCATGAATACTGTCAATACCCTGAACACTGTCTGATCTGTGTGGCAGTGGTGGCACTTCAGTTGTATGTCCATTAAAGGGGTCTGACTGTTGTCGAGGCACCTGAACCACTGGGGAAACTCCTGTACTACTCATATCACTAATGTCATGTGGTGTCCGCACACGCAATCTGGCTACCATAGGTTCTGCATTACCACTGCTTTCTTGGCCATCCCTCATTCTTCTTGCCGAAAGGAAATATTCATCCTCAGTGCCAATGGCCACACTACGCATGGGGGGCATGTTGGTGGCCTGATATCCACTGCCGCTCAGCTGCTGAAAGACAAAAGACTATGTCAAATATCCAAATATATATTCTCAAAAAATTGTTTGGTAAAGTACACTATCTGGTGAAAAGTATGTGGACACTTATTAGTAAACATTTATATGGGGTGTTCTTATCACTCGCATTTAATGGTGGATTGATTCTGTTAGGGAAGCCTTCATTGAGGTGCCTGAATATCTGTAGAGGAATGGCAGCCTATTCCTTCTCAAGAGCCGAAACCACAGAAGGTAGTGACCCTGCAGTTGAGAACAAAGTTGATGTTCTAACTCATCCTAAAGATATGCCATTGACCTCAGGTCAGGACTTCAGGTAGGTCAGTTCATTTCAGGAATGATATTTTCCAAAAACCACTGCCTCACAGATGCTACTTTATGACAGGGTGCACAGTCATGCTGATAAAATCAATCATCATCTCCAACTATTCCTTTATTGTGCACAGTACAAAATGCTATAAAATGTGTTCCTACCTTTTCGCATGTAGTGTTTTCTTAGAAACAATAAAGGAATCACACACTATCTACAAAAAACAACCCTGTATTGTAACGTCACCTCCTCCATACTTCACTGTTGGCACTACACGTAATGGCATATAATGTTCTCCAGACATTGGCAAAACCTAAACCATTCCATCAGATTGCCACGTGGTATAGTGTGATTCGTCACTCCAAATCACTCATTTCCAGTCATTTAACGTCCGGTGGTATCACTGTAAACATCGCTTCAAGCTTTGCTTAGCAGTGGCTACAGAAATAAGTGGCTTATGAACAGCTGCTGAATTATTATACCCCATTCTTATCAACTTAGTACACATTGTGCTAGCTCGACTACTGGAAGTACTTTGGAACTCAAGAGTGATTTCTTGTGCTGATTTCAGGTAATTTTTTACAATCACCCTTTGCAATGCTCATCAGTCCTTGTCTGTCATCACACGAGGTCTGACAGGTCTTGGTTTAGCTGTGATTGTTACTTGGTGTTTCCACTTCACGATCATATCACAAACAGTCTACTTGGACAGCAGGGTTGCAATGTTCCTGATGGACTTTTTACTCAAATGGCTATCCCATGTTTGAAATCACTGAGCTCTTTGTATCAACCCATTCTGCTGTTACTGCACCTTTACTGACAAAACAATAATCCCTGCCTCCTTTTATACTGACATATTAGCCTCTTGTGATATCTAGCTGTAAATTTCACCTGCCTTAGGTGTGTCCAGATACCTTCGATCAGATAGCGTAGTTGGGATGCATAAAAAACTAGGAAAGGTATGCAAATATTAGATGTCAGGGGATTCTTATAATGAAGTGACAAATTACTCTACATGCATATACACACTTCTAAGTCTACAGCTTCAGTTTTATTCTGCAAACAACCTTAGCACAATAGGTCCTCTCTAATTCCATTTACAAATTGTGCATAGACAGAATTATTGCTGGTAAGCTTCTGGGAATTTCGAACTCATTTCTCTAATATTTAATATCATGGTAATTTTGTAAGGTGTGTGTGTGTGGGGGGGGGGGGGGGTGTGTAATATAGCTCTATCCTTCTTGAAACAAAGCAGATTTTTAAAGTAGTCTCTCAATGACACACAATGCTGTGTCATTTACATTGAATAAGCACCTCTGTGACACACTAGCACTGATTAAATGATTGGTGACAACACATCCACAGCTCTTTCTTGATACTTCTCAGTCTACGTCATCAATCTCAGCCAATAAGCATTCCAGACAGATGAACAACACAGAGGAAGAGTGCCACAAAAGACTTCCTCTGTGAGTTGTAATGATGTAGTACATTCAAGACATGAACACACATTAACCATATGCACATTGAAGAGATGAAGGCACAACATAATTTTCTTTCTTGCTAAATAATTCAGTTTTTAAGTATCTCAACGTATACACAAATATTGTGTAAATGTAGTGCCATCAGGTAGTGGTCAAGGGAACTACTTGTGTGGAGGCTTTTATATTATTTTCTGTGCAATGTTGTAAATTTATTACTTTAATGATATATTTTCTTAAAGGCTAAAATAACATGCAAATAACAGAATGTATAGTATGAAACAAAATATACATATAAACAATTCTGTTAATGTCTCAAAGAAAACTGCACTGGTTATTTGAGGTTATTTGTTGATACAAGAGATGAGCAGTAGTAGTGTGTAGTGGAAAGTGAGGGTTGCAGTATGCATAAATACAGCTGCGTACACTTGCAGTGCTTTGAGAAAGTACATGACTCAACACATACATAATGGCAATCTAGCAACACGTCAGCATAATAAATCTATCACAATGGATTATTTAACAAGAAAGCACCACTGAGATGCTGAGGAAGAATGTTAGAAAAAGACAATATGCCACTAAATTCATAATGTCTACTGTAATACATATATCAGCTAAGTTAAAGAACATTGTGTTAACTGTAGCTTCTCAATTACTCTTTTCGAATTTTTTTTATATCAATTCACTGAAAGTCTGTTCAATGAAACTTCCCCCCTTTTTTTGTAGATCATGTTACCTACAATCTACGATCATAAAACCACAGTAGTCATTACTTGAAACAGGAAGATAAATTTGATACAGTAACTGTATTTGGCACTAAAGTTCTTTGAAAATCTTTAATAAAATTTCTGAAGTCTTATACTAACTACACAGTATCATCTATGTTAATCCCAAAGTTGTTTCAGATCAGATTTACTTTCATTCCAATTGATCTACAGTGAGTTGGTCCTCCAGGATGTAGAACCCAGAAAATCAATAATACATGACAAATATTTTCAACCAAAACAAATAAGCTAATGTACCTTCCACAGGTCCCATGCGGAATGATCGTCTTTTTTATGAGCATTATATGAAGGATCATTTTACAACAATCATTTACTAAGAGTGCACTAATGCACTGAATTTAAAATTTAATAAATATGTTCCTTTATTTATAATGTGGTAAACATATAATAGAACATGAACCAATGAACACATTACTGCAGAAGTTAGATTGTACTTTTGACACACACACACACACACACACACACACACACACACACACACACACACACACACACACACAAAAAAAACAAATCAACTGGTTCTACTGGGAAATTCATCAATGGAGTTGGCCACCAAAAAATCCTTTAGGCTTCTCTTAAACCGAATTTCATTGGTTGTTAAGCTACTTATGGCTGCTGGCAAGTTACTGAAACTTTGTGTTCCTGAATAATGCACATATTTTTGTACAAGAGTAAGTGACTTTAAATCCTTGTGAAGATTATTCTTATTTCTAATACTGATTCCATGAACTGAGCTGTTGGTTTGAAAAAGTGATAATTTTTAATGAAAAACTTCATTAAGGAGTAAATATATTGCGAAGCAGTAGTTAGTATATCTAGTTCTCGAAACAGGCCTCTTCAGGATGTTCTTGAGTTGCGCATGATTCACAATGTGCGAATGGGTGTGTGCCTGCTTACTTATTATTATAATTCTATATTGTTCTTTCGTAGTTCAGTTCTATAAGATATTATCTCACTGACAATGCCTACATTAAATTTCCACTTATTGTCAATGTTTTATTCGTTTTTAGTGTGAATTTCACAAAGATGTATGTAGAAGTACAATACAATTACCATGTGTACATAACCTTTTTTGTTGTAACATGGTATTGGGTACGTGGGGACTTCACTATTTATGACATAAAATATTACATAACTAAGCATCTTTGCCACACTAGCCCACTCATTTCACTATGAACAATTGTAGCGTGCACACATGTTCCTGTTGCACATACTTTTTCAGTAATAAAGTGTGTTAACTGCATTTATTAGTATTCTGTGAGCATTCTGAACGGAACAAACTCCGAACAGGCCTTGGAAGACTCAATGGTACTGACTGACCACCATGTTGTCATCCTCAGCCTCTGGATGTTGGTATGGAGAGGCATGTGGACAGCACCCCACTCTCCAGACCTTTGTCAGTTTTCGTGACTGGAGCTGTTACTTCCCAGTCAAATAGCTCATTTGGTCTTACAAGGGCTCAGTCCACTCTGCATGACCCCATTAAAATCACTACAGTGGTGACCCTTCAACGAATAGCAGCAGCTACTTCAATTTTAACACATGTACTTTGGCACATTGTGTTTGCTTTGACAATGGAGCCATTCCACGATTACACTCTTTTTTAACTATATGAACAAAATGGTCACTTTCAAAATGACTCGTATAATGTTTTCTTCCATCCGAGCCAGTCTACGATTAGTAAAACAGGGAAGTGACATTCTGCTATGGCATCACAGCCACATTATATAAATTTTTACCCTGAATATGTGGAAACAGACACTGTAAAGTCCACAAAAAAGTATAAAATTTTAGGGATACATGAACTGTATCAAGGATACCTGAGTTGCAACAATAAATGTAATCTCTAAATGGAAAAGTACCACCGAAGAACAAGTTAATTTTATGCAGAGATTTGAATATTGACTCCCTATCTGAATCAAAATATAAAACAGAACTACAGAGATTACTTATAATGTACGGTTTACCTAACACAATTGAAAACTATACAAGAATGAATATGAACACTCAAACTGCTGTTGATTACATAATTACAAATATTCAGTCTGGCAGATATAATTGCCTTATAGAAGAAACATCAGATCACAACTCACGGACAGTAATAATAAAAGAAGTAGGGAAATTAGATTCGCTCAGCTTTATCCCTTACAGAGACATGAGAAGTTCTAACATAAGACCTAAAGATAAAACTACATAATGAAAAGTGGCCAGAAATATACTCATCTAATAGTGTTAATGATAAATATAACAGTTTCCTAGATACATATTTAAAAATAATTGAAGAGTGTTTGCCAACCAAAACTAAACTAATAAAGAAAAAGTGAGGAAATCTGCCATGGCTAACAAAAGGTCTATTATTATCCTGTCAAAGTTGAAACTTCTTCATGCAATTTGGAAAGCTCCAGATAGACCTATTTATTTTGTTGAATATTATAGAGACTATAAAAAGATTTACAATAAAACTGTAATAACTGCAAAAAAAACTGTGTAATGGAAATGTTGTTACGCAAGCTCCCAACAAAGTCAGAAGTACTTGGAAGATAATAAACAGAGAAACAGGAAAGTCATCAGGAAATAACAATAAAAGCTTAAGCCTAAAAATCAATATTGTTGTAACAGAAGATCCAACAATTATTAGCAACACTTTCAGCCAATATTTTACCAGCATCTTCCAACAACCTACACAGGGTAACAATAGTGATTCTCTGCAAGCCCAAAAACTAGATGAGAATAAACAAAAGTCACCCAGTAACTCATGTTACCTGTATCCGGCAAATGAACAAGAGATAAGAAAATAATAGAGAAACTAAAAAGAAAAGCATCCACAGACATAAATGGCCTGTCAAATAAAATTTTGAAGCTAACTACTTGGGAAATTGCTAAACCCCTGTCACTTAGTCAACTCATGTCTCGATAAAAGAATCTTCCCACATATAACGAAGATTTCCAGAGTACTACCACTATTCAAAAAAGGTGATCATATGTTCCCAGATAATTAGAGACCAGTTAGCCTTCTTCCCATTTTGACAAAGATCCTAGAAAGAATAATATTTGTTAGGTTAATGGCATATTTTGATAAAAAAACTCGTCAGTTTGGGTCGTCCATTGATAGTGACCGGGCCAATTATCTCACGAAATAAGCGTCAAACGAAAAAAACTACAAAGTACGAAACTTGTCTAGCTTCAAGGGGGAAACGAGATGCCGCTATGGTTTTCCCGCTAGATGGCGCTGCCATAGGTCAAACGGATATCAACTGCGTTTTTTAAATAGAAACATCCATTTTTTATTGCATTTTCATGTAGTACGTAAAGAAATACGAATGTTTTAGTTGGACCACTTTTGTCGCTTTATGATAGATGGTGCTGTAATAGTCACAAACATATGGCCCACAATTTTAGAACGTAGGTGCGTTTGAACATTTTCTTTCGGTTGTTTCAATATGATACATGTACCTTTGTGAACTTATCATTTCTGTTACAGCGTAATTACCTTAAATACCACATTAATGCAATAAATGCTCAAAATGATGTCCGTCAACCTCAATGCATTTGGCAATACGTGTAACGACATTCCTCTCAACAGCGAGTAGTTCGCCTTCCATAATGTTCGCACATGCATTGACAATGCGCTGACGCATGTTGTCAGGCGTTGTCAGTGGATCACGATAGCAAATATCTTTCAACTTTCCCCACAGAAAGAAATCCCGGGACGTCAGTTCCGGTGAACGTGCGGGCCATGGTATGGTGCTTCGACGACCAATCCACCTGTCATGAAATATGCTATTCCATACCGCTTCAACCGCACGCGAGCTATGTGCCGAACATCCATAATGTTGGAAGTACATCGCCATTCTGTTATGCAGTGAAACATCTTGTACTAACATCGGTAGAACATTACGTAGGAAATCAGTATACATTGCACCATTCAGATTGCCATCGATAAAATGGGGGCCAGTTATCCTTCCTCCCATAATGCCGCACCATACATTAACCCGCCAAGGTCGCTGATGTTCCACTTGTCGCAGCCATCGTGGATTTTACGTTGCCCATTAGTACATATTATGCCGGTTTACGTTACCGCTGTTGGTGAATGACGCTTCGTCGCTAAATAGAACGCGTGCAAAAAATCAGTCATCGTCCCGTAACTTCTCTTGTGCCCAGTGACAAATCTGCACGACATTCAATGTCGTCGGCATGCAATACCTGGTGCATAGAAATATGGTACGGGTGCAATCGATGTTGATGTACCATGCTCAATACCGACGTTTTTGAGATTCCCGATTCTCGCGCAATTTGTCTACAACTGATGTGCGGATTAGTAGCGACAACAGCTAAAACACCTACTTGGGCATCGGTATTTGTTGCAGGTCGTGGTTGGATGAACACTTCCTGTTTCTTAAACAACGTAACTACCGGCGAACGGTCCGGACACTTGGATGATGTCGTCCAGGATAAAGAGCAGCATACATGGCTCTGAGCACTATGCGACTTAACTTCTGAAGTCATCAGTGGCCTAGAACTTAGAACTAATTAAACCTAACTAACCTAAGGACATCACACACATCCATGCCCGAGGCAGTATTCGAACCTGCGACCGTAGCGGTCACGCGGTTCCAGACTGAAGCGCCTAGAACCACGCGGCCACACAGGCCGGCGTAATTTTTTCGTTTGATGCTTATTTCGTGAGATATTTGGCCCAGTCACTATCAATGGACCACCCAGTATAGTTTTCACACTTCACTGGAGTTGCCAGTGAAACATACAGACAAAATAATGCGGTAAAGATTAACTAATTTGTCTGTGAAAGACAAGACGTCATATTAGATAAAGAACTCATGTTATGCAAAACACCTGTGGAACAGCAGGAAATCATCCTCAGAGATCATCTAAATACGCAACTGGTAACTGTACATAGTAATCCAAGTTACAAGAATATTCATTAGTCAAGACTTCGTACACATTCAGCTTAACTTTGGTGTTATTTATGTTTGTATTTTTTTATGTATGTGCCTTTTAGTATGTGACTGTGTGCTGTACATGAAAATACGGTACTAAACCAGAATATGAACTAAATAATTTAAGCACTTAATGAAATGAAGCTAGAACTGTCAGTGTGGTTACTTTTTGCTGAAGTTGTCAGAATATGTACCTAAGTACAGAGAAAGTGTACAGCAATTCTTTTCAGTAATATTAAATGAGGGATGACTGTGTAAATAACTTAATTCAAACGCAGGGGGCTCAGGTCATCGACCTCCATAACTTTGTAGTTAACTTGTGTGCATTTAATTTTTGCCGCTTCTACGAATATCTGAAATATGTTGCCAAAAACGCTAAGGAAATTCTGAAAAATTTCATACTCATGTAATATTTTATGAAACAATGTCCACATTTTTTATAATGTTTCATACTGTCATAATTATATATCTTGCAACATTTTATGTTGCTATGCCAGTGTTGAATGCATTTATGAATATAAGAAAGACGCTGAGGACCGTAAGTCCATCCCTGGTTTTCGCCCAATTTTCCATGAGAACGCGCCTGGATAGGTGGACGAACGATTTATAATCGAGGCAAAGTTAGAAAACAGGCCACAGTCAAGCGGCAAAGGTAAACGCCAAGAACAAAAATGTAAATAAAGAAATGCGTTATGAAATTACGATGAGTCGCCCTTAGACATCGAATAGCAGTGGAACGATGAAAGGCTCGGGCAATAAAAAATTCAGATTCATAACCATGAACTTTGTAAATGACAATAGTAAAGCGAACGGCAGTTGAATGTTGACAAATATGAGTGTTTAGTGTGATCTCAACAACCAAGGGGGCTTCTGTGGCGTCACAGCGACACTTTACGCAGCCCCCCCCCCCCCAAAAATTATGTTAATAAATATTAAAAAAAACATGCATACTTTGCTTACTTTCATTCTATTATGTCGCACGGGATGATATTCTGGGGTAACTCATCAAAACGGGCAAAAGTTTTTAGGGTGCAAAAGCGTGTCATAAGAATCATTTGCGATATAATTTCAAGATCATCATGTAGAAACCTGTTCAAGGAATTTGGTATTCTAACCAATGCTTCTCAGTATATTTATTTCTTAATGAAATTTGTTGCAAGTAATATATCTTTATTTTCAACCAATAGCTCAATACACAGTATGAATACTAGGAATAAGAACAATCTATATAAAGTCTTAAAATCACTTACCTTGGTCCAATAAGGGGTCCAACATACAGAAACAAACATTTTCAATAAATTGCCAGCAACCATTAAAAACTTGATTTCAGATAAAGCACGGTTTAAACAGACTTCGAAAAATTTTTTGATAGGCAACTTCTCATACTCTATAAATGAGTATCTTAAGAGAGAATGTTAGACCAGCTTAAGTAAAATTGCCTGTTAGATTACAGTTTTGTCAGCACTTGGTCACAACAGCCAAGATTAGGTATTTTTTGAATGATAAATTTATTAAGAGTGCATAACAATGGTTCATTCTGACTGCGTGTTAATTCTGTAAATACACTCCTGGAAATGGAAAAAAGAACACATTGACACCGGTGTGTCAGACCCACCATACTTGCTCCGGACACTGCGAGAGGGCTGTACAAGCAATGATCACACGCACGGCACAGCGGACACACCAGGAACCGCGGTGTTGGCCGTCGAATGGCGCTAGCTGCGCAGCATTTGTGCACCGCCGCCGTCAGTGTCAGCCAGTTTGCCGTGGCATACGGAGCTCCATCGCAGTCTTTAACACTGGTAGCATGCCGCGACAGCGTGGACGTGAACCGTATGTGCAGTTGACGGACTTTGAGCGAGGGCGTATAGTGGGCATGCGGGAGGCCGGGTGGACGTACCGCCGAATTGCTCAACACGTGGGGCGTGAGGTCTCCACAGTACATCGATGTTGTCGCCAGTGGTCGGCGGAAGGTGCACGTGCCCGTCGACCTGGGACCGGACCGCAGCGACGCACGGATGCACGCCAAGACCGTAGGATCCTACGCAGTGCCGTAGGGGGACCGCACCGCCACTTCCCAGCAAATTAGGGACACTGTTGCTCCTGGGGTATCGGCGAGGACCATTCGCAACCGTCTCCATGAAGCTGGGCTACGGTCCTGCACACCGTTAGGCCGTCTTCCGCTCACGCCCCAACATCGTGCAGCCCGCCTCCAGTGGTGTCGCGACAGGCGTGAATGGAGGGACGAATGGAGACGTGTCGTCTTCAGCGATGAGAGTCGCTTCTGCCTTGGTGCCAATGATGGTCGTATGCGTGTTTGGCGCCGTGCAGGTGAGCGCCACAATCAGGACTGCATACGACCGAGGCACACAGGGCCAACACCCGGCATCATGGTGTGGGGAGCGATCTCCTACACTGGCCGTACACCACTGGTGATCGTCGAGGGGACACTGAATAGTGCACGGTACATCCAAACCGTCATCGAACCCATCGTTCTACCATTCCTAGATCGGCAAGGGAACTTGCTGTTCCAACAGGACAATGCACGTCCGCATGTATCCCGTGCCACCCAACGTGCTCTAGAAGGTGTAAGTCAACTACCCTGGCCAGCAAGATCTCCGGATCTGTCCCCCATTGAGCATGTTTGGGACTGGATGAAGCGTCATCTCACGCGGTCTGCACGTCCAGCACGAACGCTGGTCCAATTGAGGCGCCGGGTGGAAATGGCATGGCAAGCCGTTCCACAGGACTACATCCAGCATCTCTACGATCGTCTCCATGGGAGAATAGCAGCCTGCATTGCTGCGAAAGGTGGATATACACTGTACTAGTGCCGACATTGTACATGCTCTGTTGCCTGTGTCTATGTGCCTGTGGTTCTGTCAGTGTGATCATGTGATGTATCTGACCCCAGGAATGTGTCAATAAAGTTTCCCCTTCCTGGGACAATGAATTCACGGTGTTCTTATTTCAATTTCCAGGAGTGTATTAGCTGCTCCAGTTTACCGCATTGTATTCGCCTATTTCGATAATCTGCCGACAAATGATCAGGGTAGTAACTATTATAGTCATATGCTTTTATGTTATACTTTCTGACATATTCAACACTCACAAGACTCGTCTCGTTTTGTGGTCTATGGAACGAAAACTGAGTCAAATCTAATCTTAATGTGTGGAAACAGACGCCGTAATGTGCGCAAACGAAAAGTGGTGGTGGTAAGTTCCTATGGGACCAAACTGCTGAGGTCATCGGTCCCTGGGCTTACACACTACTTAATCTAACTTTAACTTACGCTAAGGGCAACACACACACACACACACACACACACACACACACACACACACACACACACACACACACACACACGCGCGCGCGCGCGCGCGCGCCCGAGGAAGGACTCGAACCTCCGGCGGGGGGAACCGTGCGAACCGTGGCAAGGCGCGTAACAAAAAGTATACAACTTCAGGGATAGATGAACTGAACCAGAGGTACAGAACCGTAACCATACATGTAATCTCTAATGACAAAAAGGTCATCGACATAAGAGACTATATAAGCCACTGTACCAGGGTTCTCTATCCCACGTTTTGATCTCATTGTTTGCTTATTTTGCTCGCTCGCTCAATTCTGAATTGTGCTATCTTTGATCTGATGTTAATTTAGATGGGTGTTCACCGTTAAATCTAACCTGGAGAATAAACGTTTTGATTTCAGGATTAAACGTGTAGGAGTCATATAAAGGTATTACGTTCCGACATTTTTTGTTTTCCGTTATAACTAGCGATTAACCAGTAATGGCCAAATGTGAGTGTCAATTACTATGAAAATATATCGTTAAAGTCATTCTTTATTTCATTAAAATACTACTCCTTTCCTTAGAAGAGTGGTACTTGTGGAATAATTAAATACGGAATCTTTTCTTCTGGTCCGTGTAATTTTCAATCATCATTTCATGTGCAACTATCTTTTGTCTTTAAATTCCGATAACGCCTGCAATAATTTTTACATTACGAAGCCCGATTATAAATCACGTATTCCTTTTCGAAAGGAAACAACATTAAATTTCACGGTCAATTTATGGATTACCGAAAGAACTGCGTTCCAACCTGTGGGCCGCAGCTATTTTAAAGTTGCTACTGAAATTGTTTAATACTTTACGTAAAATCATTAACAACATAATCAAAGAAACTATATTTCATCAAAAGAGGCCACATTTTTCTTTAATTTGCTGTCATTACTAATTATTCAAGTTAGAATTTACAGAAAGTTAATATTTTCATTTCTCGGCTATTTTAAGTAACTTCAGTTGGTGATGTTAAACATCCATGTCTTGTCTTATCACCAACACGAATGGTGAACGCGTGCAAGAACTATGACTATATGTCTAACACCTTTCGACCTCCTAGTATTCTGCCAACTAATTCACGACTACATGGTAACACCTCATTTGATTTTACCGGGTCATCTGTGTCGGGAACAAACCAGCCAAGTCTGTTCACAACCCCATGCGGGGCCTAGCCAGAATCTTCAATACTTCCAAGTTAATGGGCCTAAGCAATATAGATCACGCCCATGGCGTTACCGACATCATACAAGGACCTCCGTACAAAGGCAAATTCGACAGTGCAAAGAAAGCATTGCTCCACTGACTGCCCAAGACACCAGATCAACAGCTGCGACATGCGATTTGCAAGGAAAAATTCGGCAACAGGACACCATATCCGCTTTGGAGACATCTCCTCCCAAGTCTAAACAAAAATTCAGCATGTTAGCTAAATTTCATACGCATCAATCAACTGTATTTACATTCCAGGCAGCACATTCTGGACACCCTGTTTAATCAAATTATCGCCGCAGATATAGTCGGCAATGATTTCGCACAAAACCTGGCTGACAGACGTTTTGCCTTCCTACAGCAATGACAATACTCGGATGTGTTGGACAACAATAACCACCTCCAGCACATTTTTTCCACGACACGCCGCCTTCAACCACAAGGAGCCAACACAACCTAAGCAATTACATACACTCACAGATGACGTCAGCAGCGCCCGCTGTATGGGTGGTGACCTTCGACCGATTGTGACTAGGACAGCCATGGCTGACAAAAACATTTCTCACAGCAGCGAGGGGGTGCAGCTGTGTGGGTTTAAGGCCCGCTTCAGCGCCCAGGTGCGCGCAACTGTTCCATGCCATGTAACCACCCGAATGCAAGTGTGATCTGTAATGGGTGCTGTGGTTCGCTACACTCAACAGTTGCCTTCATCTCAAACATGTGGGCCAAACTAGTTCTGCCCTGTTTGCAAGTGACAATGGTAGATTGTACATGACAGACAACTCGACAGAACACTGCTTTCTTGCCGACAGTGGCTCTGAAGTGACCATTCCAGGAGAACAATAACTAACAAGACTTAAGACGTCTGCCGCCCAACTATGCGCTGCCAAAAACTTTCACATAAGGCTATTTGAAACTATCACGCACACCGAGGAACTCTGGTTGTACGACAAATTTCCAAGGCACTTCATCGCCGCAAATGTTTGTGAACCAATCTTGGGCACGGATTTTATCAATTTCACCTCTCCCCTAAGCTAAAACTGGTTATCCTCAGTGTCACTGGTAGTTCAACGCATTCACATGCAGCTACGGACGGGACTATTTCTCTACAATCCCCTTCTTTCTCTAGATATGACTTCTGCCTGCAACTACTTAATGTCTGTCGGACATGAGCATTTGAATTACAAAGGGTGACGAAGAGTTATGAAGAAATAAGGGACTGTAGAACCGAAAATACGACACCTTTCATTAGGAACGGTACTGGATGCCATGAATTTTAACTACGGCAGTTTCAGTGGGGACAGCACCAACTTCTGCAAATATACCCAGCACGAACAAAGCAGTATCTGCTACGGTGTCAGCGGATGATACACACATTCTGGACATACTGCACCGCATGACCCAACACATATGCAGGTTTGTAGGATGAACTTACCTAACAGTATGCGTGCGTACCCCATGTGCCCCTTAGGCTAGGCGCAAACTGAGAAGCGTATAGCACGTGTGACGTGACACGAAACTACAGCGCAACACGCACGTGCTGCACGGGTCACGCGGGTGCAGCGCATTTGCGACGCGTACACCATACTTCGCACGCGCCGACTGGCGAAGCTCTGCGCTGACTGAACCGAAGCGCGCGCAACCTCATCTTTCTCAAACGATTTTACAGAAACTATTGTCTGAAAATATATGCGTTATATGTCAGCTTCGTGATGAATTGCCCATCACCTCGCTAATGACCATTCTTATTGTGATGTACACATTTTAGTAAGACACTACGCAAAACTCAAGAAGTTTGCAACGAAAATTAGCGGTCGCTATGATTTTGCGTTTGGTGCGTATTACACCATATGTTGCTGCGTATGAAATTTAGCTAACATGCTGAATTTTTGTTTAGACTTGGGAGGAGATCTCTATCTGCCTCCGATCTCGAGAAAATGGATCCCATGTAGCGCGCTCACTTCCGATCTCACGCCCGCGAGAATGAAATACTCGCAACATCTCTCGTATCTCCTAAACCGCTCGACACATCGAAACGAAAGTTTGGCGAATGATAGCACACAAGGAGGAGAGTGTTTTGCCAATTATTAAACACACGGAACTTTATCTATGGCGATATATCACTACTTATACTTTTTTTATTTATTTCACTCCAGTGACTATTTTTTTAAGAGTTATCGACAGCTAGCGAAGCAAGAGCTTCCTAGTATGAAAATAAACATGAAATTTCTTCTTTTATGTTACTGCAAACCGATACTATGAGGTTTTTCGTAAGCTATTGAGCTCTGTGATTGCCAATTACTTGTTTAATGAGGCCCTCTGTTTCGGAATTCTGTCTCAATAGCTGCTGTTAGATGAGTTTGGCAAATTACATTGTGACAAAGGAAGTACAATTAAACCAATCACCAAGAGAAATGTGGCCTTTACTCATAAATGGTGATGCTTCTTTGATTGAGAAAAGGTTAACAACTCACACAAAAACAGATTGACAATTCTGTTGGAATTTTGGTGGAATCCCCGTAACCCATCGTATTTTTAACACTGAGCGACTGGAATGGAAACTTACCAAAGGGTTTTATTCCTTCCCTTGATCTGAGCAGTATTAAAATAATGACGAGCATTCCTTCAGACGGAATGATAGGCACATGCCAGATACTGTTTACTCACCTAGGGCTTGCCAAACTTACAATGCGTGATCGCGAATAAAATAGTTGTTACTCAGAAAAATAAACAATTTATCTGTCGCACAACACAATGGTCAGTGTATCGTCAGCAGCGAAGGATAGATAATGCGCGCGTCAGGAATGCACAAGCTAGCCATGTGTGCCTTGTGAGATGGAGTTCGAAAAACATTGTCATGAAAGTAGATCTGCCTTTGTCAGCAGCACATTTCAACAAATTAAATATATCAAATCATAACACTCTTTTAGTATATTCCTACTTTCGTAATAATACCGACCATTTTCTTCATTTGTGTAGCCTGTTGTTGTATAATTAATTTATTAACGCTGATAATGTCCATGCAACAATTGAAATGCTTTTTCTCATCACGCCGAACCAATTAAAACATTGTTATTTGTGACTGCTTTTCGACTGTTTCTAGCTTGCAGTGGAAATATGTTGTTCACTTGAATGTAGTACAGTGTGTTGTATTACATTATTACATCCATATCAGAGTAATCACAGTGAAACTTCTATACTTCAGATCTTGGACGCTTTTTACCACAAGCACAAAGGGATCACACCTGTAGAGATTATCCCTTTCTAAATTTTTGTAACAGATCGTACAGATACGCTAGCTTACTAGGCAGCGAGAATATAACCTTGCTTTACTTTCCTGCCTTGATTCCTAATCACATGATTTTATAATATTCCTTGCTTCCTTATTCACTACCGTCTGTCCCTTCTTGCGATCTGAAAACATCGCGGAGGCATATGGTGCAATTCCAGCGGCCAATAGCTCATCAGTTACTGAAGTATACATTTTTCTTGACAGAAGAAAAACAAAACTATGCAGATATAAATAATAGAAAAGTATATCGTGCTAACGAAGAAGGCTGGAGTGTTTAAATGGCGAAAAACGAAACACTACCCAAAGGCAATAAAATTCAGTACACAGTAAGGCAAAATTTATCGTATTGGCAATACTACAAATGCTGATATGCGCCGTTCCGATGTGAGCATATGGCCGGGCTGATTTTGCGCTCCCCGCCTCATACTTCCCACGGTGCTAGCGAGGCAAGCGCGACGCGCGGCGCGAGAAACTGTGCCTCAACCACAACGCCGCGCGACCTGGCGCAGGCGCGTGTCGCGTCCCAGTCGCGTCGCAATTTGCGTGGTCCCATTTGAACTTGTGATGTTACAAAAACGCGCGCTGCGCTGCGTCGCGCCACACGTGCTATACGCGTCTCAATTTGCGCCTAGCCTAACCCAATGTTTTGTATGCGGCGTATAAACAGAGAGGTGTGTATGAATGTGTGTGAGTTCCTAATGGACCAAACTGCTGAGGTCATCGGTCCCAAGGCTTAAACACTATTTAAACTAACTTATGCTAAGAGCAACACACACACCCATACCCAAGGGAGGACTCAAACCTCCGGCGGTCGGGGCCGCGCAAACCGTGACGTAGCGCCTCAAACCGCGCGGCCGCTCCGCGCGGCACAGAGAGGTGATAGACACGACACTGTGTACAAAATTAATACAATGACATTGCAGTTATACGTCTCTCAGCTCAACGTTTTTCGCACTTATATGTTGTATGCTGTGCACTTTTTCGATTTTGCGTGCAAAGTTACCCCACTTTTGCGTTTCCCATTTATACGTTTTCGCACTATCACGGTATTATTTCTACTCCTTCACAGTCATTTTCGTCACACTTACACGTTATAAAGACCTGGAAATCGTCTGAAAACATTTCGTACGTGTGTGGCCAGTGATTGTTGGTTTGCTGCCTGCATGCAAAGTCGTTGTTGTTATTGCAGCCTTAGCTACAGTACACATGGCGACACTGTTGTTGTTGACCTTGTGGTTGTCGATTTCAGCATCGTATAACCCGGCGGAACATTGCTCCCAAAAGCGGCCTTCACAAGACGCCACTCGGGGGCGCTGTTGATCGGTCGAACAGCGGTAGCGGCTTATGAGCAGTTGGCACGAGACGAACACAGCAGCAGTATCAGCCGAGCATCGAAGCTGCTCACGGCAACAGCTGCTCCTGTTCTCAGTGGCGGTATGACGCGCCGCGCCGTGTGAATTCATGAACGCCGCACAGTAGCGCTTCTCGATCGCGTCTAAAGGAGGAGGATGCGGCCCGCGGCCCAACAATCACGCAATACAAACCACTGCCACTTCACTGCAGTGTAACTAAGTGGAACGCACAATGAGTGAATCTAGGCGTGTTTTTTCTGTGAGTGAACTCATTTTAAGTGTAGTTTCCAATTTTCATGCACGCGAAAATCACAGGACTCTCATACTGGCCAATGAAACGCAGGTAAGATCTAGTGCTTCGAAAGCCAAGCCAAGTGGTGAGAAACGCATGCGTACACAGGTTGCAAAGTCTGCAGACGTGGAGAAGTGCGTACAAACTTGGTTTCAGCGCAGCTAATGTACCTATTTCAGGCGCAGTACTGAAAGAAAAGGCTTTAGAATTCGCAAAAAAAGTTAAATGTTGAAAACTTGCATGCCTCTTCTGGTTGGTTACGCCGCTTCAAAATAAGATGAGCCATTACTGGTCGCAGAGTTTGTCTGGAGGCTAACAGTGTGGGCAATGTCACCGTGGAATGTTTGAAAGAAAATGATCTCCCAAGTACAATTACAAAATACAGCCTGAAAGATATTTACAACACAGACGAAACAGGACTTTTTTTTTAACTTATTGCCAGACAAAACATTGGTATTTAAGGGCGATCCAATGCTTTGGAAGGGGGGGGGGAGGGAGGAGAGAAGCAAACAAAGGATGACGATACTCCTTACCGCAAACGCAGATGGCTCTGATAAACTCCACCCACTAGTGACTGGGAAGTCAGCGAAGCCTAAAGCCGTATCTCACCGAGTATGACACAAACAAGAAGGCATGGATGACCGCAGACCTAGTCACCTCGATAAACTTAACGCCCGCATGCGTCGTGAGAAGATGAGAATATTTTTGCTTCTAACAATTGTTCGACTCATTCTCCGGCACTACAGTTCAGCAACATAGAACTGGCTGTTTTTCCGGCAAACTGCACAAGCCATATTCAACATCTGGACTTGGGCATTATCGCCGCTACAAAAACAAAGTACAGCAAAATGCTGGTTCAACGTGTCATCACACATCTCGACAGTGGGAAGGAAGATCCAAAACAGGCCTTGTTGCAGGTAAACCAGAGAACTGCAGTGTAGGATAGGGCGCACTTTAAACATACACTAGTATATATAGCAATCCCTGTCACTTCTCTCTGAACTTCACTAACATTTTGACAATAGATCTATAAATCAAATTAAATACAGCACAGACACGTATATGCAACTTTTTAATTTACTTTTCTTATAAGCAATGCATTACATAAGGACTGCTTAGGATCAACTGAAGCCAAACACAATACGCAAGTGCTTTCGAAAAGCTGGCATCACAAAAGATGAAACTCAAACTGACCCTGAAAATGTCTAACATTTTGATGTGGATTTCGAAGTACTATAAGTACAATAACTCGGCCTGTATTTCAAGTGGAATTGATTTTGTGATTGTGATTCTGCCGTGTGTTGCGTACAAAAGGTGTATGAAATAATTAAAGAGGTAGTGCCCGTATCAGCTGGAATAAATCAAGTGACCACTGGTATAGATATGTTAGACATTTCAGGATTTAAGCTAGCTTCCTACTTCTGTGGAGTAGATATGGATGGAGGAGGAGTTGCCACATTTATTAAAAACTGCCATAAATTCAAGAACATTGACATTAATAAATTCTGTTTAGAGCAGCATATAGAAGCATGTGCAACAGAAGTAGAGTTCCATAACAGATCCTACATAATAGTAACTATTTACCGAGCACCTGCAGGAAATTATAATCTATTCATAAATCATCTAGAAGCTCATTTGGGTTATTTAACAGGAAGAAACAAAGAAATTTTGATTGCTGGTGACTTTAATATAGATTTTCTAATGCAATCTTTCAGTAAACATTTACTGCAGTTAGTAATGTTGTCTTTCAATCTAACTCACACTGTAAACTTTCCAACTAGGATCACTAAATCCTCAAGGACAGCCATTGATGACATCTTTATAGACAAATCAAGGGAACAAAAACATATCATAAACCCTGTTATAAATGGACTATCAGATCATGACATGCAGCTCCCTGTTTTAGATGTAAATTCTAAGCAGATTATCAAGACTGCTAAATCTGAGTACAGGAGAGTTGTCAATCAACCAAAAATTGAGTGTTTTAGAAAACTGCTCAAAGATATGAACTGGAAAGATGTTTATAGAGCTCATGAGATGAATGAAAAATATAACACATTCATGAACAATGTCAGTACCATGTTTGAAAACTGTTTTCCTCTAAAAGTTACTCAAATTAAACAGAAGTCTATAATAAAACCATGGATCACACAAGGAATAAAGATTTCCTGTAAGAGAAAAACGAAAATGTATCTGTCGACTAAGAGTAGCTCAAATGCTGATGGTTTAGCTAAATACAAGGAATACTGTAAAATATTTAAAAAAGTAATTCAGACATCTAAACAAATGCACTACGAGAAGAAGATAGCAATGTCGGGAACAAAATACAAACAATATGGGATATAGTGAAAGAGGAGACTGGTAGAACCAGAAAGGAGCAGGAGCAAATAGCACTAAGGGTAGATGACACATTAGTAACCAATGGGCATAGTGTGGCAAATCTATTTAACAAGTACTTTATATCCGTTACTGATAGAATGAGATTGTCAGGATCAGTAAATAATGTCCTTGAATATCTGAAACTAGCCTTTACAAATAGTTTCCGGTACATGAATATATATCAACAAAGTTAATTAAGGCATGTTCTTGTGAGTTTAGTACAATTCTAAGTTACTTGTGTAACCAGTCAATTATAACTGGGACATTTCCTGACTAGTTAAATATGCAGAAATAAAGCCTCTATTCAAGAAAGGGGATAAAGAGATACCATCAAACTACAGACCGATTTCACTTTTGCCAGCATTCTCAAAACTTTTAGAAAAAGTAATGTACAGGCAGCTTCTCAACCATCTGACCACAAATGACATATTATCAAGAACACAGTTTGGATTTCTGAAGGGTTCTGATATCGAGAAGGCTATTTACACCTACAGTGAAAATGTACTTAATTCATTAAATAACACGTTACAAGCAGCATGTATTTTCTGTGATTTGTCAAAGGCATTTGATTGTGTGAACCACAACATCCTTTTAAATAAATTAGAATTCTATGGTGTCACGGGCAGTGCTGCAAAATGGTTCAAGTCATACTTCGCTAACAGGAAACAAAGGGTGTCAGTGCAAGGGACTAGTGAATTAAGTCATCAGTCATCATCAGAATGGGAAGAAATTACATGTGGTGTCCCACAAGGATCCATCTTAGGGCCATTGCTTTTTCTTGTGTACATTAATGATCTCTCATCAGTTACACTGCCAGAAGCAGAGTTCGTTTTGTTTGCAGATGACACAAGTATTGCAATAAATAGCATGTGAAGTGTAGTTCTAGAAAGATCTGCTAATGATATTTTCATGGATATTAATAAATGGTTTAAAGCCAACTCACTGACATTAAACTTCGAAAAGACTCACTATATGCAATTCAGAACCTGTAAGAGGTTTCCACCCAGTATATGCATAAAATACAAAGAAGAGCAGATAGAAGAGGTTGACAGTCTTAAATTCCTGGGATTACAACTTGATAATAAATTCAGTTGGGAAGAGCACACCACAGAACTGCAGAAACACCTTAACAAATCTGTATTTGCAATTCGAGTGTTATCAGACATAGGCGACATAAAAATGAAAAAGCTTGCATACTTTGCCTACTTTCATTCCATAATGTCATATGGTATAATATTTTGGGGTAACTCTTCAAGTCAAACAAAAGTTTTCAGAGTCCAAAAGCGTGTAATACGTATTATTTGTGTAAATTCACAGACGTCCTGTAGAAACCTCTTCAAAGAACTGGGTGTACTAATTACTGCCTCTCAATATATTTACTCATTAATGAAATTTCTGCTAAATAATATATCTCTTTTTCCAACAAACAGCTCAGTTCATACATACAATACCAGGAACAAAAATGATCTGCACAAGGACTTAAAAGCACTTACTTTAGTTAAAAAAGGGGTCTACTACTCAGGAACACTCATCTTCAATAATTTGCCAGCAAACATAAAAAATTTAGTTACAAATAAAGATCAGTTTAAAGCGAGCCTGAAAGACTTATTAGTGGCTAACTCCTCCTACTCCATTGACGAATTTTTTAATAGAAATAAATGATGTATATATTCATACTATTAGTATTGTTATTTCAGCTTAAAAAAACTGACATGTTCCACATCCACGAGGATCTCCTCAGCACGGATCTATGGAACGAAAAACTAATCTAATCTAAATAGTTCTGAGGAATCTGAAGACTCGGATGGTGAATCTGAACACTCCTAGTCTACCAGAAGCATTTGCTACACTAGAAGTAACACAAATGTGCCTATTACTGTACTATGTACAGGGTCGAAATAAAATCATCGTAACTTCTGAACGGTTTCAGTTATGACGTCCAAACTGCACGGTTGGCCGCAGAGCGTGACGGGAATTAGTATGCGCATGCGCACGCCCCTTGCTGTTGGCGGCTATTTGAACGTCAAAATGTCATGGAACAGCGTGCCTGATCGTAAAGCGCTTATGAAGGCCTACTATGCGAACAATAACAGCCCAACTGAGGCTCAAAGGAAGTTTGCGACCCATTTCAAGCTGAAGACAACCGATCCGAGTGTGTTAACAATCAATAATTTGATTCGCAGGTTTGAGACAACGGGTAGTGTTCGTGATGGCAGTGTTGGCAATGTCAGCAGTCCAAAATCGTGAAAACGCCTGAAAATATCGAGGAGATACGCGCTGTTTTTCAAACCAGCTCCAGGAAAGCGATCAGACGAGCTGCAAAACAGGTGGGAATGAACTGGGAGACGCTGCAACAAATTATTGTTGAATACCTGCATCTCTTCCCATACAAAATTCAAACCCATCAGCCATTAAGCCCCAGGGCCATGGAACAGCAACTGTGTTTCGCTGACACAACTGTCCACAGAATTGACAAGCAGGACTTTGATGTGAATATGGTTTGGTTTAGCGACGAAGCCCACTTTCATTTGGATGGGTTCGTCAGTAAGCAAAACTAACGCATTTAGGGGACCGAGAAACTGCATTTTACAATCGAGAAGTCTCTTCACCCTCAACAGGTGACTGTGTGGGGTGTAATGTCACGAAATAATCAGTTCGATGTTCCTTGATGGCATGGTGACTACTGAACGGTACGTGAAGGTTTTGGAAGATGATTTCATCCCAGTTATCCAAAGTGACCCTGATTTCGACAGCATGTGGTTCATGCAAGACTGAGCTCGACCCTATCAAAGCAGGAGAGTGTGTGATGTCATGGAGGGGCATTTTGGGGACCAGAGACCACTGGTATGGGGCTCGATTGACTGCCATATTCTCTGGATCTGAACACATGCGACTCCTTTTTGAAGGGCTATATTAAAGACAAGGTGTACAGCAGTAACTCCAAACCATTGCTGAGCTGAAAATATCCTTTAGGAGGTCATCGCCAGCATCGTTGTTCCGACACTTCAGTGAGTCGTGCAAAATTTCACTATTCATTTACACCACATCATCGCCAATGATGGCAGGCATAATGAACATGTCATAACCTAAATCCGAATATCTGTAGTGATGTTTACACGTTGAATGAAGTGTGTGCACGCCGTAGTTTGTAACTAATTCAAGTTTTTTTCATACATTTCAACAACTGGCACCCTGTATGTATGGACCGTTTTCACGCACTTCAGTTTAACAGAAATATATTAACAGGTTCATTTTAACGTTAATCTCACTTGTACATTTATTTTATCATGCCCCTTCAAAAATATATACATGAGGTTTTACTGTGGCACGCCAGGTTCACGAGTCTGCAGACTGGCACCAGACATTCTACAAGCAGCTAAAACTGCTACTGAAAAATTATTGCAAGCCGACATAATGAGGCCGTCGGACAACCAGTGGAATTCACAAATACGCGTAGTTCCTAAAAAAGATGGAACATAGAGATTATATGCTCACAGATTGTTGTTCATGCCTTATGGTTGGAAAACGCAGCCCAAACATGGCAATACTTCGTGAAAAAAATTCATTCCCCCCCCCTCCCTCCCCCCCCTCTCTCTCTCTCTGCCTTTTTTGCATGAGCAACATATTACGATTATTTTTTTGGCCCTGGAACATTTCTGGGTAGTGGTGCATAAAGGCAAGTGCCAACTTTGACCGCCCAAAGTAACATTTCTAGGACACACTATCAGTTGACCTGGTGTTCGACCACAATACAATGCAAAGAGCTTATCCAAGAGCTCCTACAGCCAACTATCAGGAGTTACACTGATTTATTGGCACAGTTAATTTCTAGGTATCACACGCAACAAGAGACAGCCATACAGGCACTTTTGACACATGCGTTGGCTGGAAAAAACATTTGCGGCATAGAGGCTTTTACTTTGACTCCAAAACTTTAAGTCTGTTGACCAAATTTGTCCCAGCTTGCTAAATCCGACAAAGTTAGCCCACCTGGTCACAACAGCTCCCTTGTCAATTACCTCTCACATGCATGAAACAGCAATCGACGCATTTCTTCAGCACAGAGTTGCAATCAAGCAACAACCATTACATTTCTTCTCACAGAAGTTAACCGAGACTCAGCGTACGTCGTCGCCTTATGACAGAGAACTCCAAGCTGTGTGTGATGCAGCGTGATACTTCAAGGATGACACTGTGAGCGAGCACTCACTCACAGTTTACGTGGACCGCCAACTACTAGAAGATTCCATATGCAATCCGAGGAAGACTGTTCCCCATGTCTTTTCTGGCACAACGATCATGTCGCACAATTTATCACTGATGTTCAGCACCTGGAAGGTACAGACAGTGTCATCGTGGGTTAGCGATCTCGAGTAAACGCACTACTATCTGTTGAACTACGACCACCTCGCTAAGGCTGTATAATAGGACCCACAAACCCGGAATTTTTAACAAGATACAACAACCAGTTTGAAATTAGAGCGGCACACGATCCCTGGTTCTTCAAATGGAAATCTCGTATGACACACAGCGACACTGCCTCTGTCCACTAATCCCATTACATATGATGAGGCCTATCTTCGATAGCTTGAACTGAATGTTGCACCTGAAAGTACACCCTACTTCTAAGCTTGATTAGAACTTTTGCGAAAGATGCTGTTAAATTACAATAAAATTTGAATCAACATATGACAATGACTCAGATACAAGTTAAATGACAATAGCATTGTTACACTCCATCCTGAATTTTCCATTGTTAAATGACAATAAAATGTACATCTTCATATAACAGGAACACATTATGTAAGAACTATTTAACTGTAAGAGAGTCATAAAAATAAGGTATCATTTATAATGTGTCGCTACACCAGTGTCTCAAGTAATACTGGAAGTTATAAAACATATGTGATAAAATGCGACAATATTCTGAAAAGGAAAGCTGCCACTCCACTATATAGCGGCGATGCTGAGTCGCAGATAGACACAACAAAAAGGCTGTCACAAATAAGCTTTCAGCCAGCAAAGCCTTCGTCAAAAATAGACGCCAGACAAATCCCCCCCCCCTCCCCACACACACACACACACACACACACACACGACTGCAGTCTCAGGCAACTGAGTGTAGCTTCACTTGCCTAAGACTACAGTCATGCACGTGAGTTGCGTTGGCGTGAGAGAGTCGCCTATTTTTGACGAAGGTCTTACTGGCCGAAAGCTTTATTTGTGACAGTCTTTTTGTTGCGCCTACATGCGACTCAGCATCTCCGCAACATGTGGTGAGTGGCAACTTTCCTTTTCATAAGATTCTTACATTTCATCCTGGATTTTCCATTGATTGTTGTCATGAAATACGTCAACAATTGCTAGAGAGAAAGAGAGAGAGATAGAGAGAGAGTAGGTTTTATAATGTGACGGTTGGTACAGGCAGTAGTAACAACAATAATTTTGTGTGTGTGTGTGTGTGTGTGTGTGTGTGAGAGAGAGAGAGAGAGAGAGAGAGATACGTTTATTTACGATTGTCCAGGCATACAGAGAGTCAATGATGTCTATCATTCATGACCTTTTATGTTTGTATTTTATATTTCTCTGTAAGTGCTGAAGCATAAAAAACATACTGATGCCGTTGACGTGTATTTTATTTATTTATGTATTTATTTATTTACACGCCTAGTACCGTAGGACCTAATTTAGGAGCAAATCTCCAAGGTCATGGAACGTGTCAGTACATGAAATTACAACATAAAAGTAACAACAGATGAAAATAAATGTTTATGAACCCGAAAAAAGCCAGTCCATAAGTTTAAGTAAACGCAATCGACAATACAAGAATCAGCTGAATTTTTCAAGGAACTCCTCGACAGGAGTGACCCAAGGGGAAACTCTCCAGTTTCGATTCGAAAGCGCGTGTATTACTACTAAGATCGCTGAATTCGAGTGGTAGCTTACTGAAAATGGATGCAGCAGTATACTGCACACCTTTTTGCACAAGAGTTAAGGAAGTCCGATCAAAATGTGGGTTTGATTTCTGCCGAGTATGAACAGAGTGAAAGCTGCTTATTCTTGGGAATAAGCTAATATTGGTAACAAGGAATGACAGTAAGGAATATATATATATATATATATATATATATATATATATATATATAGAGAGAGAGAGAGAGAGAGAGAGAGAGAGAGAGAGAGGCCAATGTCAAAATACCCAGACTCGTGAGCAGGGGTCGTCAAGAGGTTCGTGAACTTATTCCACTTATTGTTCGAACCGCCCTTTCTGAGACAAAAATATCATTTTAGAATGGGAAGAGTTACCCCAAAATATAATACTATACGACATAGGCAAATGAAAATAAGCAAAGTAGACTAATTTTCGTGTTGAACGATCACTCACTTCTGATACGGTTCGAATAGTAAAAATGACAGCATTAAGTTGCTGAACAAGATCCTGAACGTGGGCTTTCCACGACAGCTTACTATCTATGTGAACACCTAGAAATTTGAAATGTTCAGTTTCACTAATCATATGCCCGTTCTTTGAAATTAAAACGTCATGTTTTGTTGAATTGTGTGTTAGAAACTGTAAGAACTGAGTCTTACTGTGATTTAGCGTTAGTTTATTTTCTACAAGCCATGAACTTATCCCCCCATGAACCATGGACCTTGCCGTTGGTGGGGAGGCTTGCGTGCCTCAACGACACAGATAGCCGTACCGTAGGTGCGGGAGGCCAGACAAACGTGTGGTTCCTGAAGAGGGGCAGCAGCCTTTTCAGTAGTTGCAGGGGCAACAGTCTGGATGATTGACTGATCTGGCCTTGTAACACTAACCAAAACGGCCCTGCTGTGCTGGTACTGCAGCCGTAATTTTTCCTGAGGGCATGCAGCTTCACTGTACGATTAAATGATGATGGCGACCTGTTGGGTAAAATATTTCGGAGGTAAAATAGTCCCCTATCCGGATCTCCTGGCGGGGACTAATCAGGAGGACGTCGTTATCAGGAGAAAGAAAACTGGTGTTCTACGGATCGGGGCGTGGAATGTCAAATCCCCTAATCCGGCAGGTAGGTTAGAAAATTTAAAAAGGTAAATGGATAGGTTAAAGTTATATATAGTGGGAATTAGTGACGTTCAGTGGCAGGAGGAACAAGACTTCTGGTCAGGTGAATACAGGGTTATAAATACAAAATCAAATAGGGGTAATGCAGGAGTAGGTTTAATAATGATTAAAAAAAAATAGGAGTGCGGGTAAGCTACTACAAACAGCATAGTGAACGCATTACTGTGACCAAGATAGACACGAAGCCCACGCCTACTACAGTAGTACAAGTTTATACGCCAACTAGCTCTGCAGATGATGAAGAAATTGATGAAATGTATGATGAGATAAAAGAAATTATTCAGGTAGTGAAGGGAGACGAAAATTTAATAGTCATGGGTGACTGGAATTCGACAGTAGGAAAAGGAAGAGAAGGAAACGTAGTAGGTGAATATGGATTGGGGCTAAGAAATGAAAGAGGAAGCCTCCTGGTAGAATTTTGCACAGAGCATAACTTAATCATAGCTAACACGTGGTTCAAGAATCATAAAAGAAGGCTGTATACATGGAAAAAGCCTG
The DNA here is from genome assembly GCF_023898315.1 of Schistocerca nitens. NCBI lineage: Eukaryota > Metazoa > Arthropoda > Insecta > Orthoptera > Acrididae > Schistocerca > Schistocerca nitens. The sequence continues at coordinate 263,356,954 of NC_064615.1, forward strand.
GAGATACTGACAGGTTTCAGATAGATTACATAATGGTAAGACAGAGATTTAGGAACCAGGTTTTAAATTGTAAGACATTTCCAGGGGCAGATGTGGACTCTGACCACAATCTATTGGTTATGAACTGTGATTAAAAACTGAAGAAACTGCAAAAAGGTGGGAATTTAAGGAGATGGGACCTGGATAAACTGAAAGAACCAGAGGTTGTACACAGTTTCAGGGAGAGTATAAGGGAACAATTGACAGGAATGGGGGAAAGAAATACAGTAGAAGAAGAATGGGTAGCTTTGAGGAATGAAATAGTGAAGGCAGCAGAGGATCAAGTAGGTAAAAAGACGCGGGCTAGTAGAAATCCTTGGATAACAGGAGAAATATTGAATTTAATTGATGAAAGGAGAAAATACAAAAATGCAGTAAATGAAGCAGGCAAAAAGGAATACAAACGTCTCAAAAATGAGATCGACAGGAAGTGCAAAATGGCTAAGCAGGGATGGCTAGAGGACAAATGTAAGGATGTAGCACCTTATCTCACGAGGGTTAAGATAGATACTGGCTACAGGAAAATTAGAGAGACCTTTGGAGAAAAGAGAACCACTTGAATGAATATCAAGAGCTCAGATGGAAACCTAGTTCTCAGCAAAGAAGGGAAAGCAGAAAGGTGGAAGGAGTATATAGAGGGTCTATACAGGGGCGATGTTCTTGTGGACAATATCATGGAAATGGAAGAGGATGTAGATGAAGATGAAATGGGAGATACCATACTGCGTGAAGAGTTTGATAGAGAACTGAAAGACCTGAGTCGAAACAAGGCTCCGGGAGTAGACAGCATTCCATCAGAACTACTGACGGCCTTGGGAGAGCCAGTCCTGACAAAACTCTACCATCTGGTGAGCAAGATGTATGAGACAGGCGAAATACCCTCAGACTTCAAGAAGAATATAATAATTCCAATCCCAAAGAAAGCAGGTGCTGACAAATGTGAAAATTACCGAACAATCAGTTTAATAAGCCACAGCTACAAAATACTAACGCGAATTCTTTACAGACGAATGGAAAAACTGGTAGAAGCCGACCTCGGGTAAGATCAGTTTGGATTCCGTACAAATGTTGGAACACGTGAGGCAATAGTGACCTTACGACGTATCTTAGGAGAAAGATTAAGGAAAGGCAAACCTATGTTTCCAGCATTTGTAGACTTAGAGAAAGCTTTTGACAACGTCAACTGGAATACTCTCTTTCAAATTCTGAAGGTGGCAGGGATAAAATACAGGGAGCGAAAGGCTATTTACAATTTGTACAGAAACCAGATGGCAGTTATACGAGTCGAGGGACATGAAAGGGAAGCAGTGGTTGGGAAGGAAGTGAGACAGAGTTGTAGAGTCTCTCCGATGCTATTCAATCTGTATATAGAGCAAGCAGTAAAGGAAACAAAAGAAAAGTTCGGATTAGGTATTGCAATCCATGGAGAAGAAATAAAAACTTTGAGGTTCGCCGATGACATTGTAATTCTGTCAGAGACAGCAAAGGACTTGGAAGAGCAGTTGAACGGAATGGACAGTGTCTTGAAAGGAGGATATAAGATGAACATCAACAAAAGCAAAATGAGGATAATGGAATGTAGTCGAATTATGTTGGGTGATGCTGAGGGAATTAGATTAGGAAATGAGACGCTTAAAGTAGTAAATGATTTTTGCTATTTGGGGAGCAAAATAACTGATGAAGGTCGAAGTAGAGAGGATATCAAATGTAGATTGGCAATGGCAAGGAAAGCATTTCTGAAGAAGAGAAATTTGTTAACATTGAGTATTGATTTAAGTGTTAGGAAGTCGTTTCTGAAAGTATTTGTATGGAGTGTGGCCATGTATGGAAGTGAAACGTGGACGATAAATAGTTTAGACAAGAAGAGAATAGAAGCTTTCGAAATGTGGTGCTACAGAAGAATGCTGAAGATTACGTGGGTAGATCACATAGCTAATGAGGAGGTATTGAATAGAATTGGGGAGAAGAGTAGTTTGTGGCACAACTTGACTAGACGAAGGGATCGGTGGGTAGGACATGTTCTGAGGCATCAAGTGATCACCAATTTAGCATTCGAGGGCAGCATGGTGGGCAAAAATCGTAGAGGGAGACCAAGAGATGAATACACTAAGCAGATTCAGAGGGATGTAGGCTGCAGTAGGTACTGGGAGATGAAGAAGCTTGCACAGGATAAAGTAACATGGAGAGCTGCATCAAACCAGTCTTAGGACTGAAGACCACAACAACAACAACATCATGAACCTATCTCATGAACTGCACTGCTGGAAACAAAGTCAATGTTGCACACAGCATCCTTTACTACCAAGCTAGTGTCATCAGCAAACAGAAATATTTTAGAGTTATCCATAATACTAGAGGACATATCGTTTATATAAACAAGGAACAGTAGTGGCCCCCAACACTGATCCCTGGGGCACCCCCCACTTGACAGTACCCCACCCAGACCCCCATCACAGCCATTATCAACAATGTGAATAGCGACCTTTGGCTGCCTATTGCTAAAGTAAGAGGTGAACCAATTATGAGCTACTCTCCACATTCCGTAATGGTTCAACTTCTGGAGCAATATATTGTGATCAACACAATCAAATGCCTTAGTTAAATAAAAAAATATGCCAAGCATTCAAAACATTTTGTTTAGCCCATCCACTACCTAACAGAGAAAAGAGAATATAGCATTTTCAATTGTTAAACGACTTCTAAAGCCGAACTGTACAGTTGATAGTAAATTATGTGATATAAAATGATCAGTTATCCTTACATACACAGCCTTTTCAATAACTTTTGCAAACACTGATGGCATAGGAATAGGTCTAAAATTGCCTACTTTCTCCCTTTTTATAAAGCAGCTTTACTACTGAGTACTTCAATCGCTCAGGAAACTGACCATTCGTAAAGGCAAAATTACAAATATGGCTAAATACAGGGCTAACATGTGCAGCACAGTACTAATATTCTGCTAGATACTCCATCATAACCATGAGAGTCCTTAGTCTTCAGTGATTTAAATATTGACTCAATCTCCCTCTTGTCTGGGTCACAGAGGAGTATTTCAGACATCAATCTCAGAAAGGCATTTGCCAAGAGAGTTATATGATTCCCTGTAGAAACTAAATTTTTATTTAATTCACCAGCCTTGCCCAGAAAATGATTGTTAAATACTATCTGATTTATCAGTAGCAGAAATATTTTTACTATGAACTGACTTCATATCGTCGACCTTGTGCTGCTGACCAGACAATTCCTTTACAAATGATCATACGATTTTAATTTTATCATGTGTATTAAGCTATTCTATTTGTCCACCACATACTCTTTGCCTTCCTAATAACATTTTTAAGCACCTTACAAAACTGTTTGTAATGGGCTACTGTAGCTTGACTGTGACTACTTCTAACATTTTGATATAATTCGCGTTTTGTTCTGCAAGATATCTTATCTCGCTAGTCAGCCACCCGGGCTGCCTATTACTGCTAGTACCCTGTTTAGAACATTCTAATGGAAAGCAACTCTCAAAGAGCATGTGTTAAGGAAAGCATTATATTTATCATCTATGTTATCAGCACTATAAACACCCTGATATGTATTTCTCTCATATTATGTCAAATACCAATACACTTTATTACAACATTTTGTAACTTCATGTATTATTTTACTTACTGGAATAGGAACACAAGTTGTAAATGACATCCTATGTGTAGTTAGTTTCATGTAACAACAATTGCTAAAAAATGGTTGTTCTACTGCCTATGCTAATACAATGTAATTGCGCGAATGCACACGACCCCCCCCCCCCCCGCACGTGATAAATGTCATGGGATACCTCCTAATATGTTAGACCTTTCGCTTGGCCTTGGACTCAACAAGTCACTGGAAGTCCTCTGCAGAAATACTGAGCCATGCTGCCTCTCTAGCCATTCATAAGTGCAAAAGTGCTTCCGAAAGAGGATTTTGTGCACACACTGACTACTTGATTATGTCCCATAAATTTTTGATGATATTCACATCAGGTGATCTGGGTGGCTAAATAATTCACTCGAGCTGTCGAGAACGTTCAGACCAATCACGAACAAGTGTGGGCTGGTGACATCGTGAACTGTTACCCGTAAGAATTCCATAGTTGTCTGGGAACATGACATCCATGGATGGCTGCAAATGGTATCCAAGCAGTCAAGCAACCAGAGGACCCAATCCCTTCTGTGTAAACACAGCCCATAACATTATAGAGCCACCGCCCGCTTGCACAATGCCTTTTTGACAACTTGGGTACATGGCTTTGTGGGGTCTGCACCACACTCGAACCCTACCATCCACTCTTACCAACTAAAATCAAGACTCTAGGGTCCAACTGATACGGTCCCAAGCCCAGGAGAAGCACTGCAGGCAATGCTGTGCTGTTAACAAACAAAGCTGCATCATTTGTCTGCTGATATAGCCTGTTAACACCAAATTTTGCTACACTACCCAAATGGATGGGTAAGTTCTAGTTTGTGCGGTTATTTCATGCAGTGTTGCTTGTCTGTTAGCACCGACAACTCTACACAAATGCCACTGCTCTCCGTCGTTAACTGAGGGCTGTCAGCAAGTATGTTGACAGTGAGTTGGTGAGAGGTAATTTTCGGCACACTCTTGACACTGAGGATCATGGAATATTAAATTCCCTTACCATTTCTGAATATGTGTGTGTGTGTGTGTGTGTGTGTGTGTGTGTGTGTGTGTGTGTGTGTGTGTGTTTTATTTGTTACCTACTATGTTACTGTTATATTTTGATGTACATTTTACTGTCATTTAACTGTTATTAAATGATGTCATTTAAAACATATTCTTTCATAGAAGTTCTTACACTGTTTAGTTGAGGAAGCAGTCTTAGTATAATTACTTGTTGAAGTGAAATGTCTTTGGTTAATGCTTACATCATCTGTTGCAGTTTATTTTCTTATTTGGCAGTTTAATGTGGTTTAACCAATTTGACAGTTGCTTTCACCGAATGAACAACTGTACTACCATATGCTGTCTTTATGAAATGATAAATGTATTATTATATATAGTCCATGTGCTCAGTTTTTGGAGCCTAATACAAGCTCTACATGAAAGTACTAAAGTAACTGTGTGTAATGTGCCTGTCACGATCATGCCCTACCCTTGATTTTCCAAACCACATAACACTCAATAAAGAAATGTGCAATCAAGACTTTTCCATAATTACAATTTGTGCCAAATCTGAGCAGTCATTTATCTCTAATATGTACTTATCTTTTCCCTTAACTCTCTTCTGTCCACAAAACTCGTTCCCAATCCCTTTCATATATTGCCCTCTTCCATCACACTGTTTACACATACCCTTCAGGTGGGTGACCTCCCGAAAGATGGGGCTCTCAGCCTATCCACACGTGTAAATAAGAAAGGGGGAAAAAACGTCACCTATCTATTGTTACATGTTTCCATGCTGTCCTTTCAATCCCTGTTCTCAACTGTCAGTAGCATTGTAAACTTCACTCTACAGTGTGTAACCTTTCATTAGTGTCACATCTTTGTGACATAGGTATGTATATCTATTCAGCAGTTCTGAGAATGGAAGAAAGCCCCTACCTCAGTATTTCAGTACATCCTACAAACATCTAAGAGAATTGGCCCCTTAGGATTCAAATAACTCGCTAGACACTCAAGAGTCTCCTACAAAGAGTTAGTTAATATAGTGGTCACAGCAGTACATACTTTTGCACATTAGTGCATTTGGATCAAAAGATTAGTGCATCTGGATCAAAAGATGGAATTAATATGTAGGAATAATCCACATATTCAATTGGATCATACTGATTAACTTACTGTCCAGCAACAATGGAAATTCCTGGATGAATAACACATAAAATGAAAGGGTGGGGGGGGGGGGTGGGGGGTAGGACATCAAAAAATTTAAAAAATTCAAAATTTCAAAACTATGACTATTCTGTAGCGCACATCTTCTTCAATTGTTTGATGCATAAAACATATATATTTCAGAGATTATAAGGCACATTATTTGGTATGATGTGGATCAAGATGCAGTGCCACATCCCCTTTGCACAGCATTCTTCTGTCACACACAAGTGTATTTTGCTCTGTAGAATTCTAATGTTTATATTTGCACCAGTGATTGTCATACATGAAACAAAAGACTATTGATATTGATACTTTCTCTGTTCCTTTCGACATTCATTGTTTTGATCGCAGATTTTGTTTGTTCTCTTTTTTGAAAGGCTTGCAGTGTGGTGGTGTGAATTTCGAAACAATTTTCATTTGGCTGTGTTGTTTTGTGTTAGTTTGTGACATATTATCGAACAAGACAGGTAGAATTCTTTGATTCAATCGTAAATATGCCATCAGGCCAACAGATACACAGCAAAGGGTGCTACAACGAATGTTACACCAATGGCTGAAGACTGCATCCTCTCAGAGCCGGTAAACAAACCACTGTTTAGTGCTTCAAGAAGGAAACTTGTTTTTGGTGCTAAAGAAAATGGAGGCTGTGAATCTGAAGGTTCATGTAATATTATTGTTGACATTAATGTACTGTCACAATGTTGGACAATGTTATGTGCAAGCATTGCTTTAGTGGGCATAGTGTTTCTGTAGTGGAAGATGAGAGTGATACGAAAGGCCTTGCTACGAACTTATCTGTGATAAGCAAGAAATGCAACAGTTGGTTGGTTGGTTAGTTAGTTTAAAAGAGGGAGGGGGGGTGGGGGGAGGGACCAAACTCCTAGGTCATTGGTCCCTCGTTCCAATTAAAATAATTCCACAAGGGTGGGAGTAAAATAATCGAGACATACAAAACACAGCTGGAAGAAAGGAGAAGGCCACAAGAATGACAGAAGGGCAGTGAACACTAAAATGGACAAAATTGGACAAGAAAACCACAGAGAGACGCAAGAAATATGTAGAAGAGATCAAAACAAGAGAGCAGATTTTCATGGCTCACTGACCATGAGAATAACAAGGAGAAGCCAGCCACTCTGCAGCCAGCCACTCTGCAACACATTAAACATCCACCCTAAAAGCACTAGGGTGAAGGACATAGAGGGGCAAGGGACATGTGCTAAAACTTAGATCGAATGATAAAAATCACCTCACAAATAAAACGTACAATCAAATCTGCTGTTGAGGCACTGTTGCCCAACACCGAAGGTAGGGTGCTGGGAAAATTAAAAGTCTGCCGCAGAGCAGCTAAAAGTGGACAGTCCAGCAAGAGGACGACGATCATCATTTTGGAGATACAGCGACACCGAAGTGGGTCCTTGCGATGGAGGAGCTAACCAGGTGTTACCCATGTATGGCCAATGTGGAGCCGGCAGAGGACAACTGATTCTGCGAAAGGACCACACGGAAAACTTCCACACATTCGTAGTCTCCTTAATGACATATAGCTTGTTGTGCATACTGCTATGCCATTCCGTACTGCTATGCCATTCCATCTCCCAAAGCCAAAAAACTCTGCAACGTAGGACAGAATGCAGGTCACTTTCGGAGATGCCCATTCCAGAAGCAGTTTCTGCATAGCCTGTTTGGTCAGCCTGTCAGCAAGTTTGTTACCTGGGATTCTGACATATCCTGGGTCCACATAAACAGCACTGAACAACGGGCCCATTCCAGGGCATAGATGGCCTCCTGAATGGACGCTACCGAAAGATGGCATGGGAAGCACTGGTCGACAGCTTGTAGGCTGCTCAAGGAGTCAGTACACAGTGCAAACACAGCCCTGCAGCTGCTGCTATACCGTTAATTGCCACTAAAAATAGAGATACACTCAATACAGACCCTTCGGAGCGCCATTCTCAAGAATACAGGGGAAACTATGGGAGGCACTGACTTGGACACAGAAAGTACGGAGCGACAGGAAGTTTTTTATATAAATCGGTAAGGGGCCCAGAGACCCCACTCATTAAATATGGCAAGGATCTGATGTTGCCAGTTTGTGTAGTATGCTTTAAGTAAGTCAAGAAAGATGGCAACCAGATGTTGGCGACTGGAAAAGGCTGTTCGGATGGCAGACTCAAGGGACACAAGATTATCAGTGGTAGAGCAACACTAGGGGAAGCCACCCTGACATGGAGTCAGTAGGCCATATGACTCCAGGACCCAACCCAACTGCCGACACACCATACGTTCCAGCAGCTTACAAAGAAAGTTGGTGAGGCTGATGTGCCGGTAACTATCCACATCAAGCGGGTTTTTTACCAGGTTTGAGCACCAGAATGATGGTTCTCTCCTGCCATTGTGATTGAAAGACGCCATTGCATCAGATCTGGTTGAAGATGATGAGGAGATGTCGCTTGTAGTCAGACGAGAGATGTTTAATCGTCTGACTGTGGATCTGATCCAGCCCAGGAGCTGTGTCAGGGCAATATGCAAGGGCGCTGAGGAGCTCCCACTCTGCAAATGTGGCGTTATAGGCTTCACTGTGGCGCGTAGTGAACGACAGGACTTTCCATCCGCCGTTTGAGGGTGTGAAAGGCTGAGGGGTAGTTCTCCAAAGCAGAGGCCTCAACAAAGTGCTTGGCAATCGCGTTTGCGTCAGTAGATAACATGGCACTGATGCTAATTCCAGGGACACCTGTTGGGGTCTGGCAACCAAAAAGGCATCTGATGTTCGTCCAGACTTGGGAAGGTGACGTAGGGCACCCAATGGTCGACACATACCTCTCCCAACACTCCTGTTTCCGTCGTTTTATAAGCTGGCGAATGCAGGCACAGAGCCGCTTAAAGACTATTAGGTGCTCTAGGGAAACGTGCCGCTTATGACGCTGTAGAGCTCGCCGACGCTTTTTAATTGCCTCAGCGACTTCTGGGGACCACCAAGGGACTGTCTTTCGCTGGGGGCACCCTAAAGAACGAGGGATCGCGTTTTCCGCCGCACAAACGATCGTTGTAGCGACCCGCTCAATGACAACATCGATGGCACCATGTGGGGGAGATTCAGTGGTGACAGCAGAGGTGAAGGCTTCCAGTCTGCCCTGTGTAAAGCTTATCTGGATAGGAGGCCGTCAGCATGACGCCAGGGGAGTGACAGGAAGATGGGGAAGTGGTCAATATCACACAGGTCGTCATGCCCTCTCCAGTGGATAGATGTGAGAAGGCAAGGTCTGCAAACCGAGAGATCAATGGCCAAATATGTGCCATGTGCCACACTGAAAGGTGTGGGGGCACCTGTAATTAAGAGGCAGAGGTCGAGTTGTGACAGAAAATTTTCGACATCTCTGCCTCGGCCACGTGGGGTAATGAGCGTTAAAATCTCCCAAAAGTAGGAAAGGTTTAGGGAGTTGATCAAACAGTGCAGCCAATACGTTCAGGGGTACTGCACCATCTGGAGGAATATATACATTGTATACAATTATTTCCTGTGGCGTCCTTATCCTGACAGCCACAGATTCACGAGGGGTTTGAAGGGGCACAGGTTCACTACATACTGAGATCAGGCCATAGACCCAAACTCCACCTGACCCACTATTTTAGTCGGTACAGTAATATCCCTTATAGAAGATTAGGGCAGGGGTCCATATTGCCGGGGACCAAGTTGCTGGTGGGCAATGCAGAAAACAGGTGTAAAGCTTAACAGTTGCCTTAACACGGCTAGGTGGTGGAAAAAAACGCTGCAATTCCACTGGAGGATTATGTGATTGTGAGACTGGGAGACTGCTGCCACCAGATGAGTACCTGTGCGGTCAACATCCATAGTGTCTGAGGGCCCTGCGAGATCTAGGTCCTCAGCAGATGCCAGAATTTCCATCTCATCCTTAGACACAGAGCTTGTAGGTAGTGGAGGTGTGGGTGCCACCGCAGTGCCTTGGTTCTTGGGGGCCTTGGCAGGCACCAACACTTTTGGATCTCGGCCCGTTCCATGGACGCATGCTATGACTGCCTCTTTCGCTGCCCTCAAAAATCTTCTTGCCGAGGCCTGCACCAATGCGCATCCTCATCACAATGCGCAGCTTTTCATCACTACAGACGCGAGCGATACTGCCATCTGCGCTGTCCTTAGCGAGACAGGTGACGGCCAAACTTCGCCTCTGCAGTTATTCTCGCGTAAGCTCACCAATGCACAATGGAAATATTCCGCGTTTGACAGGGAGTTGCTCGCGGTCTACGAAGCGATCAAGCATTTTAAAACTGATGTTGAGGGATGCCCTTTCTATGTTTTAACAGACCACAAACCCCTGGCTGCGGCCATTACAAACCCGCCAGCTGACGCGTCTCCTCGCCGCTTCAGATACATGGACATACTGTATCTCAGTTCACTACCGACGTCAGACACATGAAGGGTGCTGAAATATAGTTGCTGATTTCCTTTCATGAGTTGACGCCATTCACTCGCTGTTAGACCTCTCTGAACTGCCTAACCTCCAACCCGCCGCCGAGGACACAAAAAACCTGATTTCAGACTCTACCTCTTCACTACACTTTGTCCGCACCACCTTCCCTGGCATTTCTGGTGAGATCTGGTGCGACGACAGTACGGGCACATTACGCCCCCTCATCCCAACCACGCTTCGTCGCGCTGTTTTCAATGCACTGCATAATTTAGCCCACCCCGGTGTTCGTGCGTCCGCCCGCCTCGTAGCGGAGCACTTTGTGTGGAGAAATGTCAACAAGGACTGCCAGCAATGAGCACGCTCCTGCGTTGCGTGCCAATGGTGCCAAGTACACTAGCACACTTCAACCCCCTCGGCGCCTTTTCGATCCCTCCTGGGCGTTCCCAGCATATTCATATTGACATTGTCGGCCCTCTCCCCCCCTCTAACGGCGTTCGTTATGTTCTCTCGTCTATCGACCGAACAACTCGCTGGGTCGAGGCTGTCCCCATCCCCAATATTACGCCAGAAACTGTTGCTCGAGCTTTCGTCGAGTCATGGGTATCGAGTTTCGGATGTCCAGCTGTCATAACAACTGACCAGGGCAGACAATTTGAGTCGGCCCTGTTCAACGAGATTTGTAACATTTGCGGCATCCGGCGCATCCATACCACAGCATATCACCTGCAACGTAACGGGCTAGTTGAGTGCTGGCATCGCACTTTCAAGGAGGCTCTTCGATGCCAGGACTCTCTATGGACGGAGGCCTTTCCCCTTGTGCTACTCGGCATTCATGCGATCTATAAGGAAGACCTCAAAGGCACAATAGCCGAGTTCGTATAAGGCCAGAACATTGTTCTCTCTGGCGAACTAGTGAGCCTTCCTCGTCTCTCCCTCAGTCTGACTTGCCTTCCTTCGTGGACCGCGTCAGACGGCACTTCACCAACCTCCATATCCCTCTGCCTGCCAGCCACTCCCACCCTTAGGTTCACATCCCGAAATCTCTGGACAATTGCGAGTATGTCACGCTCCGAGATGACATTGTCTGTGCTCCCCCTCCAACTTCCATATACCGGCCCGTACCGAGTTCTCCAGCGCTCAGTCAACACCTATGACATCCAGATAAAAGATTCAGCTGTTACTGTCTCTCTCAACAGACTAGCCTGGTCATGTCGAGCCCACTTCTACCCCCCTTCAGGCCACGACCACGCCACACACTGTTGTGGCTCACGAAACTCCGACCACTCCCTCTACGTCGGACTTACACACACTCGGTCGAGTGACTTCCAGCGCCAATCGTGGAGCTCTTCTCGGACCTCGCCTTCTACTCTGGTCTCCCGCACTCCGTCGAGTGATCACATGCTCCCCACGTTGAGCTTACCTACGATCACCCCCTCGCCGCCGGTCCCTTCGACCTCTCCACCGTCGCCTGCCTCGCCCTGTCGAAGTTTCTCTTGCCCCCCCCCCCCCCATGTTGAACATGGCCTCGCTCGAGGTGTTTGTGCCTGTTCCCCCGGACATAATCCACGACATCTCTATAATACTACGCGATGACAGACTATTCGTCATGTGTTTCCCTTCATCTGGTGCTCATGACACAACCTCCGCCATTCCCTGCCACCTGGTGAAATGTGTTCCCCTCTCGCCCGACATGCTTCGTGTGTTCGCCACGCCCACCAGAGACATCGTCGTCGTCGCTCCGTTCCGCCCGCAAACCGCCGGCCTCCCTGTCGCCGCACGACCAGCACGCCCAGTACGACGCCCGGTGCGCTTCAACGACTTCCAGGTTCAGTGGCCGAACCTTCCCTCACGACATCTATCGACACAGCTCCTCGACGATGCTGTCGAGCTGACTGTGGTCCGGCTCCCGCGGACCACCCCTGCCGACGCCATAGTCACTCCCCCCCCCCCCCCCCCCCCGGCCTCTCAAGAGTACTCCATACTGCGGGAGCTATGTGGCGCTGATGATGTCGACACCAGCATCGATCTGAGTATCGTCTTTGAACTAAACTAAGATTATCTTTGCGCAAAACCGCCATGTCAGTTCTTGCTTGTGTAAAGAGGTGAATAAATGAACTACTGCAAAATGGGAGTATTGTTTGGTGTAACCGACCCGAACTTCTCCCTCAATGTGAATTTGAGAGTAGAATATGGCATGCGCTGTATTGGTAGGGGACAGAAGGCAGCAAGAACACTTTGAGCAGTGATGACTCTTTCACCTCTTCCAGCAAAATTTGAGAGATAATTATGAATTACTGCTTGGGAGCTGTAAAAGAAGTTGCAGAATCATCAACAAAAAGTGCTGCAGAAGAATCTATTATCGAAAATGATGGTGACAGGGACATAGTGGCCACTTTTGATGGTATCTGGCAAAAAAAAAGAGGGCACACTTCATTGAATGGTGTTTTTACATCATCATCTGTTGACACTGGCAAAGTACTAGATGTTGAAGTATTGAGCAAATTTTTTCATATTATGTGAAAGGGATTCCAGATCATGAATGTAATATGAACTATAAAGGCTCAAGTGGAGGTATGGAAGTGCATGGAGTTGTCAGCTTGTTTACCAAAACTGTTGCCTCCCGTGGGCTGCAATATGTGAAGTACCTTAGTGACGGTGATAGTAAAGCTTTCCTTGAGATTCAAAAATGTCTCCACATGTAGCTGAGACTATTGTGCAGAAGTTAGAATGTGTGGGACATGTACAGAGAAGACTTAGAAGGCCAAGACAAGATTTGTCAGTAAAAAAATTATCTGATCATAAGGGAATAAAAGAGAGAGGGTGACTGAAAGATGCAGAAATTGACAAGCTACAGACATATTATGGCTTAGCAATAAGAAGGTAAACAGGGAACTTGAAAAATATGAAGCAACCGGTTTGCACCTTGTACTTCCACAAAATGTCCACAGACAATAACTCTAACCACAACTTGTACCCAAAAGGAAGTGAATCATGATGTGGCTACCAAAGGTCAATTGCTGGTGGTGAAGAATATCATCACAGGGATTCTCTACCAACTGTTGTAATGGAAGCCATCAAACCTGTATTCAGGGACATTGCAAATAAATACTTATTGCAGAAATGTGTTCAAGCCGGTACCCAAAACCCAAATGACAGTTTTAACCAATGTGTAAGGGAAAGTTTTCCAAAAACCATTTTTGTGGAAGAAAACACAAAGCGTTATTTTAGATGTATGTGCAAAGCTTTGTTTTAGAGAAAATGGGAACTAAGCCGAGTGTACTGCATCAAAGCTTTTTACGCGATGGAGTGTGTGTAGTAAATGTAGGTAAATCATTTTTGGAGGCGATAAAATAAAAAAAAGAGTGCACCAAAGGAATGTGAAAAGGAAGAAAACTGATTTAGAAAATGAAAAAGAACCTGGTTATAGTGCTGAACCGTTCTAAAAGAATGCCAAATGTAAGCAGAACCTTTAATGGCCATTTTCCACAAAACACAAATTTCTGTACTTAGGTACATGTAACATCCAAAATAAATATCCTATTACTTTCAAACTTGGTATGCTTATTAAACACAAACTCCTTAATGCAAAACTGTAGAATTTTCCAAATCTATTAAAAACTGTGGTAAAAATTGAGATGATTAACTATAAAATTTGAGTTTCTTCTAAACATGACGTTTAAAACGTAACAGTTCATCCATTTTTTCATAAATTAAATAAATTCTAGAGTTTCATACGCCTGTAAGTATGGTTTGCTGTGCAAATTCATCGAAGAATCTTTCTTACTTATGAAGAAAAGTGTACGTATAGCAGCAAATGCTGCCAATAGTAATTGAAAAAAAAAGATGAAATTTCACAAGTAAAAAAATTATTTTGTTACGTTTTTTAACTTCCACTGCTATGACTGTGAATCCTGAATCCTTCTTGGATATGCTAACCAAGTTTTATGAATTTATTTGTAAAAGTATAGACAGTGGAAATTAAAATGTCCTGGGGTACCTCCCCTGCACCAAGTCGGCCCACTTGCATCCTACACGCTTTAAGGAAAGTAGAAGATTCTTTGTAAATCAAAAGCTTTTTCCCCTTAAAATATCCTCCGTTACGCAGTTTAGTAGTTGCACATTTGAATTTCAGGTCTAAACTGAAATGATCTGTTTAGCATATTGAGACTTAAGTATTAAATGTTACCTGTTCCTTAACAGTCACTTCTGAAGCGAGATATTTCCTGAGCAATGAGTCTATTCTCACAGCAGAGCAGTGGAACTCGAACAGCATCTCCACCTTGTACAGACAGCTGGCACAGATCCCTTTTGGCAAACTGTCTTCCCATCGCACCTGTTGAAAAAGCAAACAAACTGAAGTTTACGTTTGTGCAGAACACTGCTGTTGTAAAAAGCAGTTACATTCCATTTCATAAAAGCATTAGGCAAAAATCTTCCAAAATTACAAACACTTGCCAGTGATATTTTGTAAATAAATATTCCTTGATTACAATTATATGGTTCAAATGCCATGGGAATTATGCAAAGCCGAACATTTTAATTCACCAATTCGAAAATAGTTGTATTAAACTTGACAGATTCCATTCAAACGTGTTGAACTAAGTAGAGCAGCATCACAATGGCTCTTTTCAGAAAAATGTGATGATACAAGCTCCAACAGTTTGATACTTTGATCATTAAATCACTGTTAAGTATCAAGATGATGCAGTTTTTAACATTCCTCTAGAGACATTCAACCAGTGTGGCATCAGTGAGCTTCCTAGTAACTGGTTTTCTACGTCTATATACCGGGGCGATCAAAAAGTCAGTATAAATTTGAAAACTGAATCAATCACTTAATAATGTAGATAGAGGGGTACAAATTGACACACATGCTTGGAATGACATGGGGTTTTATTAGAACCAGAAAAATACACACGTTCAAAAATGTCCGACAGATGGCGCTTCATCTGATCAGAACAGCAATAATTAGCATAACAAAGTAAGACAAAGCAAAGATGATGTTCTTTACAGGAAATGCTTAATATGTCCACCATCATTTCTCAACAATAGCTGTAGTCGAGGAATAATGTTGTGAACAGCACTGTAAAGCATGTCCGGAGTTATGGTGAAGCATTGGCGTCGGATGTTGTCTTTCTGCAACCCTAGAGATGTCAGTCTATCACGATACACTTGCGACTTCAGGTAACCCCAAAGCCAATAATCGCACGGACTGAGGTCTGGGGACCTGAGAGGCCAAGCATGACGAAAGTGGCGCCTGAGCACACGATCATCACCAAACGACGCGCGCAAGAGACCTTTCACGCGTCTAGCAATATGGGTTTTTTTTTGTTCTAATAAACCCCATGTCATTCCAAGCATATGTGTCAATTTACACCTCTCTATCTACGTTATTCCGTGGTTTATTAAGTTTTCAAATTTATACTGACTTTTTGATCGTCCGGTACATATTCTGCATGCCATCGCACGGTGGGCGGCCGAGGGTACCCTGCACTACTACTAATTGTCATTTCTTTTCCTGTTCCACTTGCAAATAGAGCGAGAGAAAAACGACTGTCTATATACCCCTGTACGAGTTATTTCTCCTATCCCCCTGTACGAGTTATTTCTCCTATCTTATCTCCGTGCTCCTCACGCGAAATGTACATTGGCGGCAGTAGAATTGTTCTGCACAGTCAGCTACAAATGGCAGTTTCTCTAAATTTTCTCAATAGTGTTACTAGGGAACGCAAATCGCTGTCCCTCCAGGGATTCCCATTTGATTTCCTGAAGTATGTCCGTAATACTTTTGCATATTGTTCGAACCTACCGTTAACAAATCTAGTAGCCCACCTCCGATTTGCTTCAATGTTTTCCTTTTATCCTATCTGGCGCATATTCCAAACACTCAAACAGTACCGAAGAACAGGTCACACTAGCATCCTGTGTGTGTTCTCTTTTGCAGATGAACCACACTTTTCCAAAATTCTCCCACTAAACGGAAATCGACCATTCACATTCCCTTGCACAATCCTCACATGCTCGTTTCCGTTTCATATTGCTTTTTATCCCGTCTAACTAAAAAAGGATTCAGTGTGTCTAGCTAAGAAACGCAGGGAGCGCACACAATGAAATGTCATCATAATGGAAAATCCTGACTATGCATGTACCACGGGAATCAATATTGGGCTGACATTTTTTGTCATTATATACATTGTCATGTTGTAAACATACTCGAGCCAAAACCAAAAGCAGGGTCGTCAATGAAGCGCTGAAAGTACATTTATTATGTGAAACCAACGTACAACCAGAACAGAACTGCATTGAACTCCTGGACAAGAAGTGCTCCTTTTATACAAACATCTACTACTCCAAAATACACTGATGGGAAAAAAATCGCAACACCAAAAAAATAATTAATGTAGAACAATGACATTTTGGGAATATACTTGTCTAGTTAACATATTTAAGTGTTTAACATTGCAAGGTCACAACTTAATGTGTGATATATGTCACTGCAAGTGTGAAATGCTGGTTCATTAATAACCTGTGTGATAGCCAGAATGTTTAAGGCAATCAGGCATTGTTTTGTACGGAGCCAGATGTCAGTTTGTGGGATGGAGTTCCATGCCTGTTGTACTTGGTCAGTCAGTACATTGACATTTAATGCTGTTTGTGGATGGCGCTGGAGTTGTCATCCGATGACATCCTGTACGTGCTGCTCGATTGGTGACAGATCTGGTGATTGAGCAGGGCAAACCTACCTGCCAACACCCTATACATCACACTGGGTTACAACAGCTGTGTACTGGCATGTCTTATCCTGTGGGAAAGCACTCCCTGGAAAGCTGTTGATGAATGGCAGCAGAACAGGCTGAATCACCAGGCTGAAAATCGCACCCCAGACCATAACTCCAGGTGTAGGTACAGTGCGTCTAGCAAGCAGACAAGTTGGCTGCATGTCATCAACTGGCCTCCTCCTAGCATACGGCCATCACTGACACTGAAGCAAGAAGAACCAGCGTTCATTAGAAAACACAAAAGACTTCCAGCCTGACCCCTAATGAGCTCTCGCTTGGTACCACTGAAGTCACAAACGGCAGTGGTTTGGGGTCAATGGAATGCATGCTACAGGGCCTCTGACTCTGAGCTGTCCTTGAAGTAACCAATTTCAGCTCAAACTGTTGCTGAAGATGCATCACAGACATACACCAAACACAATGATCTTCCCTCTTGGAAGTGCCATGTTGGCGACCAGAGCCCGGTCTTCTTACGACTGTGTATTCTCGTGACCAGTGCTGCCAGCAATCATGTACAGTACCTAGATTCCTGCCAAGTCGTTCTGCAATATTGCAGAAGGAACATCCAGTTTCTCATAACCACATTACACGACCTTGCTCACACTCAGTGAGGTGTTGATAATGGCCTCTTTGTTGCCTTAAAGGCATTCTTAACTAACACCAACTCACATGTCCTATTTCAAAGGTTACTAACGTTCATGAGCATTACAGCGAGTATTTAAAGAAAATATGATTTGCATCCTCATAGTGGCGCTAATAGTGCCACTCTTGATGCGACTGGCGGGATATCTGAACCGACATCGCCTTTCAAATGTAGAAACATCTACTAGCTTTCATTTGTCACAACTCCTTCTTAGTGGTGAGATTTTTTTTCCATCAGTGATTAAGAAATTTCGAAAATCTTCCAGAAATGACGAATACTGAATAAAAAAATGTTTTCTTGTGGCCAGGTTTGAACTGGCAACCCACAACACGCCAGTCAGCGGCGCTAACCGCTATACCACACTTTTGTGCACCAAAGCTCGTGTAGTACAAATCATCTGCTATAATTTGTTTACACACAGACTTGGGTAGAAAGGAAATATCTGCTGTCTACTCCACAACCTCTTCTGAACATCTGCTGAGATGGCACAACAGTTAGCACACTGGACTTGGGACTTGTTTTTGGGAGGACAAGGGTTCAAATACCCATTCTGCCACCCAGGTTTAGCTTTCTCATCATTTCCCTAAATACCTCCAGACAAATTATGGGATAGCTCCTTTGAAAGAGTACAGCCAATTTCCTTCCCCATCCACACAAAAATTCGAACTTGGGCTCCAACTCTAATGACTTCATTATTAAACCCTGATTTCCCTTTGTCTTGTACACAGCTCTTTAAACAACTGTTCATTCTGACAACCACCTCACAGTACTTTTACTCCCTTATGACATTTGTTGTCAATGATCAGAGCTTGTTCATAACACTAATATAAGGACATACATTGCTACAAAGAGAAATGACTTCTCCCCGCCAATATGGTGAGATACAGTCGTGATACTAGTCACCTCAGGTGAAGCATCATATCAACTTGACAGCTGCCATGAGATATTGTGTGTGTGTAGCTTACAGGTGCTCAATGCCAGGGTTGTCAGGGCCCTTACACATAATTAAAAGAAACATATGTGAATCAAATGTCTAAAATTGTTTTCACTCAGTGACGAGGAAACCTACAAAATGATACTAATTCAGCCACCATCACCCCATTACCACACTCGTCTTAATACAGTGGAGAAGGGTGAAAGGTGCTACTCTTGGGTTTAAAACAGACGTGAAACCACAAAACAGCTATACGAAAAGCAGATGGAAATGTGACTGGCTGACCACTTACAAGAAATGTGGGGGAACATGTCAATGTCTTAACATATTAAGAACATCTCCCTAAAATTTTCTGAAACAAATTGGACACATCACAAAACTTTAAAACTCTAACCACATTCGTTTCAGTGTTACTTAACAGAAAATCTGTCGCTGCCCTCTGGTAGAAAAATAAAACACAGTCTAGTAAAACGCGGTGCACAGTTATTTATGCAAAGACGAATGAGCGGGACCTCATCCCTTGTTCGTGGCCAAAAGGAAGTATGTTACAGCAGTGTACAGGGCTCTACTAGATGCAGCTTATTGTCAGTCACTTCCCGCCACTCATCTTCCCATCGATGCATGACTCTGTACATCAGCAGCAAGGTCATAGCATGCAGGTGGTCAGCACATTGAAATAACTGAGGATCACTACATGCCTCCTTGCCTGTTACAGCCGCGCGGTCTGGGCGTCCTGTTACGGTTTGCGCGGCTCCCCCCCCCCTCCCCTTCCCTCAGGCATGAGTATGTGTGTTGTCTTTAGCGTAAGTTAGTTTAAGTTACATTAAGTAGTGTGTAAGCTTATGGACCGATGACCTCAGCAGTTTGGTCCCATAAGATCTTACACAAATTTCTAAAAAAAATTGCCACCTACATCACCCCTTTTGTTCCCCACAATACTCATGCGCCCTGGTACCCAACAAATACACCAGCTTCCCCAGCCATTGTAGTTGATGGAGGACATCCTAGATATTCTGGACTACTTTATCTGTTGGGTACAAGCATTGCAGAGTGAATGACACTCAGAGAATTGGAACAAATGAGGAATTCAGCACTAGAAGTACGCCTCATCTGATCCAGTGCCTGCAAGATTGCAAACAGTTCAAAGTCAAAGACAGTAAAGTGATGATAATGATGAATATCTCCTTGAAGGGACTAAACTACAACATAGTCATCTGTCCCTCCATTTCATGGGAGAAACACCTAAAAAGGTAAAAATGTGGGGACTTGGTGTTCCAGCTATGTAAGCAAGTCAAAGAGTTTGAAAAGGGGCTTAACAGCAGTTGTAAAATGACAGGTGAAAGGAAATAGAGGTAAGCCAGGTAGCATCTTGCACAAGGCAGTCTAAAGGTGAGGGGGAAGAAAGGGGTCGCGTAAGAGGCACCTGATGCAGGGAGAAGCGCTCCCCCCACAACCACTCGTAACACTGAAAGAGGATGAGTATTACAGTTCAGTTAAAAACCGCTCTCCCTCAGGAAATTCAACCCTTTGTTGGTGGCTGTCTCATCACCCATAAGCGTCAG
Organism: Schistocerca nitens; assembly: GCF_023898315.1. Lineage (NCBI taxonomy): Eukaryota > Metazoa > Arthropoda > Insecta > Orthoptera > Acrididae > Schistocerca > Schistocerca nitens. The sequence continues at coordinate 263,377,197 of NC_064615.1, forward strand.
GTAGTGAGGCAGGCAAGCTGGGAGAGTAACACGGATCAGCCAGCAGGGCACACTCACCAAGAACTAGCTGCAGTGAGGAGGATCAACCCAACACAGAAGGAATTCGTGGGTGAGTCTTGTGTGGCTGATGCATAATCGGTAGAACACAATGGCATCTTTCCCAGAGGCCTGGAAAGATGTATGCCACATCTTCATGGGCCCTTTAATTGCCCTCAACTTGTTTGGGATTGTAATAGTCTGCCATTCCACTTTCCAGAGTCTCTAAATATTGCATTGAAGTTGATATTGTAAGTCGGTGCCTGGTATTCCGACCTCGCGTTACACCTCTGTAGTTGTGTCTTTAGCTAGATGGTCAGCGAGTTCATTGCATGGGATGAAAGTCTTTGTCCTTCCAGAGCTGTAGAAGTCAACCAGTTGGTCCTGGATGTTGGATACCAAAAGATTTTTGGGATAGCACTGGGATATGCCGTTGTACCTGCAGTAGCAGAGACAAAACGTGAACAATATTCCTCAAAACAAAATTTAAACATGAAACAAAAGATTTTTGAAATAGCACAGGGATATGTCGTTGTACCTGCAGTAGCAGAGACAAAACGTGAACGATATTCCTCAAAACAAAATTTAAACATGAAACAAAGGATGGGCCCCACTTCGGATCTTACAACAGAAGAATAACAAAATTTTTCCCTCACAAGTCACTTGCTCGAGAAGTCCACCACAGAAGAGATGGAAACAATAGTAGAGACTGGTTGGCCTAGCATTACCACAAAGCTGTCCATGGAGGCCACACCACCATTACGTTACTCTCGTTGAGTCGCAGTCTGAAGCCGCCATTCCTGACGATCCGGGACTACCAGCAGATGAGGTGCATGGATGTTGCGGCCGGGATGGCAGATTCCTACAAATCCGGGCGGCGTGTCGAAGTGCCTTCTGGCCGATGGTGTGTCAGCTTATAAGGCCAGTTAGCAGATTGATCTTCAGGGACTATTTTAGATCACCTGAGTGCTGTAAGAAAATAGTCTACTTGTTGATCGCGATCTCTGGCTCTGATGTCGATCTGCAGTGGTCGGGAACAGGCCCTGGTGGCCGCTGACTGATAGATGAGGATGTGTTTTCGTCTCCAGCAGTGCCCTTGGTCATACCATAAAAATCTGCTTTGGTTTCACTTGCTCTGATGAAGGCATTCCGCGTCTCTGTTCTGGCATACGGGATGCCGATGTCAGAAGCAGATCGGACGAATGCTGCATTACGTAGCTCATGGAATCGCTATATATCAGAAAGTTCGTTGTGGCCAGGACGTCGATGTACCATCAAGCCTGAGATACAGGAACCAACTCTGCAGTGTATACTCTGTTAGCACTCGGCCTAGAGTGCTTCTCGTGTCCTCTTGCACACCCTGTCATAGACTTTCGATCAGTCAGTGAAGATGCATACCTCATTAGAATAATCGTAGAGCATCGAACGAAACATATGTCAGAGAAGGGTAGGATCAGCAGCGCCCTTCTTGGATCCACAAAAGAGGACCATCCATATCACAGGACCAGGAACAGACCACAGGGGGTGTCAAGAGGGAGACCTAGGAACACAGACCACAGGGGGCTGTTGGAAGTCATCCAATAGAGTATCAAGTTGGATCCCAGCTGGGTACAGTTATGGGCAATGCATTAACAGTCCAAACTGTGGAACAGCGTTCAGAGACATGGGTGAGTAGGTGTCTGAAAGACAATGACTGTGTAATTTTCCAGAAGTTACTGTTGTCTTACCCTCAGCAGTGAGATGCCAGCATCCACCAGGAGGCTCTCAATAGGGTTTGTACGGAAGGCCCCCATTGCCAGCCGCATGCCAGTTGGGGAACAGGATCCAGCAAGCTCAGTTCGGACGATGCTGCTGACCCATAGGCAACACATCCATAGTCCAACTGGGATAAAACCAGCACTTTGTAAACTCTCAGAAGAACTATGCAGTCCGCAACCCACGAGAAATTACTAAGAAAATGAAGAGCAGCCAATTGCCTTGAGCCAGCGGAAATGTGGCAGCCACGTTAGCTCGTTGTCAAGTAAAATACCTAAGAATTGAAAAGTTTAAATGACTTCAAGTAAATGATCACGAAGATAAATTTCTCAGTGTGGGTGCAGTCCAGAGTCAGCAAAAATGCACATCTTGTCAATTTGCAAGAGAAAATTGAGAGCTGCGAACCATGGCCCAGTCATGTAATCTCCAGACAGCCCCCTGATGTTGGCACTCAATTGTGCACAGTGATGCAGAGGCACAGTACAGGAAAAGATCATTTACACACAGTGCCGGAGAGACTGTGGAGCCACTGCTTTTACGATACCATTGATGGCGATAGCAAACAGCGTTATGCTCAGAACCAATCCCCGAGAGTCACCGTGTCCTGTACATACTGGTTGCTGAGAGTCGAACCTAGCCAGACCAAGAAAGTCAGACAGATAGGATATTAAGGATAACAATGAGTACACTGACCCGGAAACCCCACTCATGCAGTGTAGATAGATGTGATGTCACCAGGTGGTATCATGTGCTTCTGTAGGTCATGGAACACAGCAATCAGATGTTGGCAATATGCAAAAGCATTGGCACTCCAGATTTCAGACAAACCACATGATCTGAGGTGACGGTGGTTGACCGTTAGTTCAAGTGGCTGAATATGCCCATTTGTCAGAGAGACTGGCTGGTAGTTATTTAAAATATGTGCACCCTTTCCCAGTTTCAGGACAGGAATAATAAACCTTCCCACTACTGAAAAGGGAATTCTCCCTCCCCCACCCCCAATGCGATTAAAAAGCCAGTAGATGTTTGAGCATTTGGTTATGGACTTTGTCAGGTCCAGTGACCATATCTAGACACTATGGCAAAGTGTTGTGAAGCTCCTATTCACTTAAAGGGGCGCTGTATGATAGAGAGCTGTGTGCATGGAGGAATAGCAGGTAGTGCTCAATAATGTATTTGGTTGGTTGATTAGTTGGTTTGGAGCATAAAGGGACCAAACTACAGGGTCATCAGTCCCTTTTCCCTGAGCAAGCAAGGCTCAAGGTACAAAAACATCCAACACCACACCTAAAAATAAAACGAATGGAACAAACAAAACACAAGGAAAACATACACCACAATAAAAAGTGGAAGAATGTATTAAAACCATTGAGCATAAGGTCTGCGATGGCTGACCAAAATAATAAAAGAGGATGAGCCACCCACTCCACAACACATTAAAATGTCTACCCCAAAAAGACAAGGTGAGATGAATACATGTTTGGAAACACGACCAAATATATCTGGGAGTATGCGTGCGGAATGATTTGAAGTGGAATGATCATATAAAATTAATTGTTGGTAAGGCGGGTACCAGGTTGAGATTCATTGGGAGAGTCCTTAGAAAATGTAGTCCGTCAACAAAGGAGGTCGCTTACAAAACACTCGTTCGACCTATATTGAGTATTGCTCATCAGTGTGGGATCCGTACCAGATTGGGTTGACGGAGGAGATAGAGAAGATCCAAAGAAGAGCGGCGCGTTTCGTCACAGGGTTATTTGGTAACCGTGATAGCGTTACGGAGATGTTTAGCAAACTCAAGTGGCAGACTCTGCAAGAAAGGCGCTCTGCATCGCGGTGTAGCTTGCTCGCCAGGTTTCGAGAGGGTGCGTTTCTGGATGAGGTATCGAGTATATTGCTTCCCCCTACTTATACCTCCCGAAGAGATCACGAATGTAAAATTAGAGAAATTCGAGCGCGCACGGAGACTTTCAGACAGTCGTTCTTCCCGCGAACCATACGCGACTGGAACAGAAAAGGGAGGTAATGACAGTGGCACGTAAAGTGCCCTCCGCCACACACCGTTGGGTGGCTTGCGGAGTATAAATGTAGATGTAGATGTAGACCACCATGACAAACAAATGCAAAGAAAGTGCGACATAGTTAAAATGGGGGGAGGGTGGCGACCTCAGAGAGAAGGCTAAATGCCCACTCTTAGATGGTACGATAAAAAAACAACCCTCACGAAAAAAACGTAAAACCAAATATGCTGTTGAGGCATTGTTGGCCAACACTGAAGGTAGGGTGCTGAGAACGATAAAAATTCCGCCGCAGAGCAGTTAAAAGTCCAGCAAGACGTGGACGACAGTCATATGTGAGCCACAGTGACACCACGGTGGGTATACGCGACGCAGGAGGTAGCCATGTGATAGCCACGTATGGCCAATGCGGAGATGGCAGAGAACCACAAAGTCCCTGCGAGGGGCCCGCACGGACGTCTTCCACACATTCGTTGTCTCCTTAAGGGCACACAGTTTGTTGTGCGTACTGAGATTACGCCATTCTGTCTCCCAAAGCTGAAAAACCCTCAGGCGTAATAATGACCGCAGGCCAATTACAGGGATATGATCCCCAGAAGCGGTTTCCGTGCAGCCTGTCAGCAAGTTGATTGCCTGGGATTCCGACGTGGCCTGGGGTCCACACAAACACCACGGAACAGATGGACCGTTCCAGGGCATAGACAGACTCCTGGATGGTCGCTACCAAAGGATGGCGGGGGTAGCACTGGTCGATAGCTTGTAGACTGCTCAAGGAATCAGTACAGAGAAGAAGAGACTCGCGGGGGCATGAGCGGATGCGCTCAAGAGTACAAGAAATGGCCACCAGCTCCACAATGAAAACACTGCAACCATCCGCAAGGAGTGCTGTTCAATATGTCCTCCATGAACATACACGAAGTCAACGTGACGATCAGCCATCGAGCCGTCAGTGTAAACCACTTCATGGTCCTGGTACATGTCAAGGAACGAGAGGAAGTGACAGCAGAGAGCTGCAGTGTAAGTCCTTACGACCGTGTGAAAGGTCCAGGCGGAGTTTCGGTCTAGGTGTACGTGAATGGACCTGGATTATAGGTGGTAAAGGCAAGGACTCCATTTCACACAAAAGACATCGGACACAAACTGCCATCTTAAGCCCTGACCTTGGTCCTCTGATGTGGGAGATGAACCGCCGTGGATGGGAAAAGGAGAAGGTCATTCAGATGCTCAGAACTATGAATGTGTGCAACTTAACTGGCGAGCAATTACGCACGCCTCATCTTCAATGGAGGGACTCCAGCCTCCGATAGGATGCTGGTCACTGGACTCATCCTAAAAGCTCCTGTTGGCAGTTGAACGTCATAGTGGTGCACTGGGTCCAGTAAACACAACGCTGAAGGCACCGCCGAACCGTAAACCAGACTCCCACAGTCCAGGTGGGATTGAACAAGGGCTCTGTAGAGCTACAGCAGCGTAGAGCGATCTGCACCCCAGTTGATGTTTCTCAGGCAGTGGAGGGCCTTGAGGTGCTGCCAGCACTTCCGCTTAAGCTGACGAAGGTGAGGTAGCCAAATCAATCGGGCGTCGAAAACCATTCCTAAGAATCGACAAGTCTGCACTACAGTGAGTCGATCATCATTAAGGTAAAATTCTGGTTCAAGATGAACAGTATGATGCCGACAGAAGTGCGTAACACACGACTTTGCGGCTGAAAACTGGAAGCCGTGGGCTAGAGCACATGACTGCACCTTGTGGATGGGTCCCTGTAGACGCTGCTCCGCAACACCAGTACTGGAGCAGTAGTATAGAATGCAGAAGGTGTCTGCATACAGAGAAGGTGAGGCCGACCGCCCGACAGCTGCTGCTAGATCGTTCATGGCAACTAAAAATAGAGATAACACTCGATACAGAGCCCTGCGGGACCTCATTCTGGATATGGGGGGGGGGGGGGGGGGACTATTGGAGGCACGAACTTGGACACGGAAAGTACGGAGCGATAGGAAATACTGGATAGAAATCGGGAGGGGAGCCCAGAGACCCCACTCATATAATGCAAGAATATGATGCCGCCAGGTCTGTCGTAAGGTTTTCGTAAATCAAAAGAGATGGCAACATGGTGTTGGCGTGTGGAAAAGGCTGTTCGAATGGCAGACTTGAGGGAAACTACATTACCAATGGTAGAGCGACCCTGGCGGAAAGCGCCGTGGCACGGAGCCAGTAGGCCACGTGACTCCAGGACCCAACAGAACCATCGACTTACCATACATTCTAACAGCTTACAAAAAACGTTGGTGAGGCTGATGGGCCGATAGCTATCCACATCAAGCGGGTTTTTACCGGGTTTGAGCACTAGAATGACGGTGCTCTCCCGCCATTGCGATGGAAAGACGCCTCCGCACGAGATCCGGTTGAAGATGACGAGGAGATGTCGCTTGTAGTCGGGCGAAAGATGTTTGATCATCTGACTGTGGATCCGATCTGACCCAGGAGCTGTGTTGGGGCAATGTGCAAGGATTCTGAGGAGCTCCCACTCTGTAAATGGAGCATTATAGGGTTCACTGTAACGTTCTGTGAAAGAGAGGGCTTTTATTTCCATCGGCCGTTTGAGGGTGCGAAATGCTGGGGGATAATTCTCTGATGCAGAGGCTTAAGCATAGTGCTCGGCAATTGCGTTTGCGTCGGTAGATAACACGTCATTAATGTTAATGCCAGTAACACCTGTCGGGGTCTGGTACCCACGTCTGATCTTCGTCCAGACTTGGGAAAGAGACGTATGGCACCCAATGGTAGACACGTACCTCTCCCAACACTCCTGATTCCGTCTTATTATGAGCTGGCGAACACGGGCACGGAGCCGTTATAAAAGCTATTAGGTGCTCTAGGGAAGGGTGCCACTTATCGCGCTGTAGAGCTCGCCGACGCTCTTTAATTGCCTCAGCGATTTCCGGAGACCACAAAGGTACTGACTTCCGCCGGGGGCACCCTGAAGAACAAGGGATCGTGTTTTCGGCCGCAGAAACGATCGTTGTAGTGACCTGCTCAACTGCCACATCGATCGACCATGATGTGGAGATTCAACGGTGACAGCAGAGATGTAAGCTTCCCAGTCTGCCTTGTTTAAAGCCCATCTTGGTAGACGTCCGGGGGAATGGCGCTGGGGGAGTGACAGGAAGATGCGGAAGTGATCAAAAGTCATCGTGGGCTCTCCAGTGGACAGATGGGAGAAGTCCCAGGCTTGAGAGGGATAAATCAATGGCCGAGTAAGTGCCATGTGCGACACTGAAATGTGGGGGAGGGGGGGGGGGGGCAGTATTTAAGAGGCTGAGGTCGATTTGAGACAGGAAAGTTTCGACAATGCAGACAGTTATTTCCCGTGTTGTTCTTATCCTGACAGCCACAGCTTCAAGAGGTGTTTGAAGGGTCACAGGTTCACTGCATACTGAGTTCAAGACATAGACGCAAACTCCACCTGCCACTCTATTATAGTCGCTACGGTTCTTGTAATATCCCCTATAGCCGCAAAGGGCAGGGGTCCCCTATTCCCGGGAACCAGGTTTCGTGGAGGGCATGCAGAAAACAGGTGTAAAGCTTAACAATTGCTGTAGCTCAGCCAGGTGGTGGATAAAACCGCCTCAATTTCACTGGAGGATGACGTTATGGTGAGGCTGGGAAGGCAAGAAGCATGCAACGAGGCAGGTTACGCATCAGAGTCACCTGCTGCCACCGTTTGAGTATTTGTATCTATTCCTGCTGTGGATGAGGCATCAGTGAGATCCAGGTCCTCAGGGGATGCGCAGATCTCCACCTCATCAGCAGGTCCAGAACTGGTAGGGAGTGGTGGTGTTGGGGCCATCAGAGTGACCTTCCTCTTAGCAGACTTCTTTGTTTGCTTGCCCTCTCGCTTCTCTTTAGGGGCTACCTGGGAGGACTTCTCCAAAGTAGCTTCAGGTACAGTGGAAGACTGAAGCTCTTCGTCCAGTAGCTTTTGGCTCCTTTAGCCACTGGCGAGTGTCGACTGTGGCATTAGTGGAGACCTTAGGAGAGAGGGTCCCAAGGGACCTCTTCCACATGAGAGGAGCCAGAGGAGGATGTTGCATCTCTGGCTCAGGGGGAGGGGACCGATGTCCCCTGCGTTTGGGGACCTTGCTCTGGAAGTAGGTCCTTTGGAGCAATGGATGGAGATTATCCCCCTACCACCAAGGGGGTAGATGTATTCTGGAGGCCCGGAGGGCCCACTGTTCGTGGCACAGAGTGTGATACGACTCATACTTGTGATGGCGATGGTATTATAGCTGCAGCGTATGTGGTCGTCAATCGAACGGGGTGTAATTGTTCAAATTTACGTTTAGCCTTTTGGTAAGTCAACCGATCCAACGCCTTGTACTCCATAATTTACCGCTCCTTTTGGAGTACTGTGCAGTCTGGCGAGCAGGGGGGAGTGCTGTTCTCCACAGTTGATACAAATGGGAGGAGGTGCACAGGGAGTATCTGGATGCAGTGGAGACGTCCGCAGTGTCGACATGTGGCGTTGGAAGTGCAGCGGGAAGACCTGTGCCCGAATTTCCAGCACTTAAAGCACTGCATAGGGGGAGGGACGTCTGCTATAACGTCATAGCGGTAAACCATCACCTTGACTTTTCCAGGCAATGAATCACTCTCAAAGGCCAAAATGAAGGCATTGGGAACAACCCCGTTGTCTTTGGGCCCCTGTAAACATGCCAGACGAAATTAACACCCCCACTGTTCAAGATTGGCGCGGAGCTCGTCGTCAGACTGCAAGAGGAGGTCGAGATGGAAAATAATGCCCTGGAGACCGCATTGAGATTTTTATGGGGAGTGACGGAAACAGGAATATCACCCAGCCAGTCACAAGCGAGTGACGCCCGGGATTGGGCTGGAGATGCTGTCTGAATCAAGACTACACCACTTCTCATCTTGAACAGCGCTACCACTTCCCCAAACTTATCCTCAAGATGTTCAACAAAAAATTGAGGCTTCATAGGTAGAAAGGAATCCCCATCCACTGTGCTACAGACTAAATACTGAGGCGAATATGGCTCTCTTCTTTCTGTAGCCCTACGTCCCTTCCATGGTGTAGCGAGGGAGGGAAACGATTTAGGGTCATATCTGTTAGCATTGCACTCGATCTCGCCCTTCTTAGAGACTGCTGGAGTCGTACGGTCACCAGCAAGAGATGACTTAGTCCACTTCATTGTGGGTCATCTGGCCTGATTTCATCCACTCCGATCAGGGGCTCTCCCCACGGACGCCACCAGCCACAGCAAAGGCCACCTGGCATGATGGCTGTTGCCAGGGGTCGAAATGCCCAAGGAAGACAGGCATCTACTCCTTGGCATATGGGGAGTTTACAGGAGAGGACAGGAGACAACGGAAAATGACATACCCTGGAAAGAGTCCTCACCCAAATAGCTGAATTGCAGGTGGAGATACAAAGCCATGACAAGAGGTTGAGGAGATCGAATCTTAAGGGCACTATGGATAACTCACGCACCACGTAAGGTGTCCTTCCACATATGGCCCACACTTCTGTAGAATTTGGAAAGTGACATGTCAAACCATAAAATGGGACCTGAACTTATAGGGCCGAAAAGTGAGACTCCTTTTAGTCGCCTCTTACGACAGGCAGGGATACATCGGGCCTATTCTAACCCCCAGACCCGCAGAGGGAAATAATGTGTTTCTGAGTCATGAAACGAAGATGGCACTTACTGCAAGTGGACCCTTCAGTGAAGTGACCCGCAAAACAATCAGCAAGTACCAAGGGATCAGTGCAGTTGTTACCATTGACATGGGTGATGGGTCGCCATAGATGTTACTTGGGACGATGGGGTGTGGGATCACACAGATGATACATATTGGTCCAAACAGTCCTGCTTCCTTTTCTTTAATAAAAACCGCACTTTCGCCCACAGTCGCTTGAATGCTATTGAATTATCCATAGAGGGATGGCACTTGTGGCACTGACGCACCCTGCAATATCCCCTGGTAGCTGTGGCTAAATATTTGGACCGCAATGGCACCGCTGATTGTTGGGATGAGCCAGAGGGTGTCAATGCTGCTGTGGCAGGATTAATAACTTGAATAGTATCTTGTACCATTTTGTCGATATCTGTCATACGAAAGGCTGCAAAAGTGGCTGTAGATGAGAAAGCCTGCCAGTCAGCTTTCTGAAGTGACCAACGTGGGACATGTTCCAGATGTCTGTGAGTTGAGAGGGAGAGAACAATAGCAAAATGGTCGCTTTCACAAAGATGGCCATGAATGCGCTACTGAATCCAGGTTAAGATACTCGGGTTTCCAACTAGAAGATCAGTAGCCGAGTTTGTTCTGCGGACTGTACTGAAATGTATTGCAGCTCCAGTGCTGAGTAGGCAGAGGTACAGTTCTGAAAGAAAGTGTTCTAGTAATCGGCCTCCGCAAGACATAGTGTCACTGCCCCACAGAGGCTTATGTGCACTGAGTCCCCAACAAGAGGAAGGGGGAGGTAGATGTTCCACTAAATCTCAGCTCCTGACATTAGAAACGTCTGTCTGGAGTAGATAATAATTACATATTGTCATCCAAACTGGCAGGTAGACACTAACAGTCACAGCCTCTAGTGCAGTGGTAAGGGGCACCTGCTCTCTGGATGTTATCAGAGCATATGAGGGTACAGACTAAACCAAGCTCTCTCTCGACATTAACACGATTGGTACAGCAGGGTTTGTAGTTTTTCAGAGCATGGAGCTATGTTTGCCATGAACTGTGTTTCCTGAAGTGCTATGCCAATTACAGAGTAAATAGCTATTAAATAATGGAGTTCGGTCGGATGGCAATGGTAGCTGTTACGGTTCCACTGAAGGAGCATTGGAATCAGGTCTGAGAAAACGGTGAATGAAAAAAGAAAAGACAGGTGTAAATACTTCGCTACTGGGTCATAGTACATCTAGTTGTGTGATCCGTTGACAGTGTGCATAGGCTCGACTGCTGCAGGGATGCAGAGCGGAACATCTAAAGTCTCAGAAAATAGTTTACCTTTCTGCTTATCTTTCTTATACTTGTGAGACTTCGATTTCTGTGTGTAGCAGCACCATTCTTCTGAACAGGGTGTTTAAGAACAGACACAAAAAATGTAGTGAACTTCAGGGCCTTATAGATCTTTTTGGCCTCCATACGAAATAAGCAGAGTTGTTTTGAACCCTTGTATCTTTCAATCTTCAAGGAAGACGCTGGAGTCTCTACTCCAGGCAAGTGATCCCCAGAGCAGTTTACATACTTCGGAGGAGACAAACAACCAACTCCTTCGTGGGTGATCTCACCACATTTTGCCCTTAAGTGGCTTCTCCCTTACAACCAAAGGTGGTGTGCCCAAAGCACTTACATGTAAAACAGCACACTGGGTTGGGAAAATGAGGCCATGTGTTGAGGTGAAGGAAACAGGCCTTAATGTGCTCTGGAAGTTTCGTGCTGCCGACAGTCAGTACAAACAAGTCTGATTTCACCAGACTGATATACACCCTACTCATTACGTTTTGCACATCAACAATGCCTTCCTGGGCCAATTCAAATTTCAGTTCTTCTTCGGACATGTCAACCAGATCCCTGCAGTCACAACAACTTTGCTATAGTTCAAGGTGTTATGCAGTTCGTTTTCAATTGCACAGTCCCAGAGGCATTGAACACTCTGAATGTTCTTCTCTAGTTGGGAATTAGATTTTTCTATGAACAGGGTCCCGTTTCAGAAGTATGTAACAGAGTTTGAACTTCCAGGGACCTCCTCTAAACCTTTTTGTATGTAGAAAAGTGAAACTCTCAAAGCTTCCCTCCTTGCATTTAAAACACATTCTGGCCACAGCATTGTAGTACTCCCAGTCCCAGTACTCATGGTCACTGTTATTATGCACAGGCAGGATTATGACAATATAATTCACCTTCTGTTGGGTGATCCCTCATACAGATGTGTTGTCAGTGACACCATCAAAAAGGTCAACAGGAAGACAAATGTGCTACTCAAAACATCAAGATCATGAAAGAAGGCTAACAACATCCTATGGGCACAGACAGGCTCCAGTGCAAATTAGGTTTTAAATGTTACCAAAAGTGCATAAGAAAGACACCTCATTGTGTCTTGCAGTCAACAAAATAGGTATCTCCACGTATTATCTCGTCATTTTCTGCTGCTGAGTTCTTCAGTAGGGAAATGCTGCCACCTTATACATATATAACTCGACAGATTTCAGCAAACAGCTGAAAGACCTATACATTTTGGATGCTGACAGAATGGTCAGTACTGATGTCGTTTCTTTGTTCACCCAATTGTCACTAAAGGATACGGTAATAACTGAAGAGTTCAACCCTGAAATGACAGACCTGTTCAGGCGGGTGTTACTGAACACCTTGTTCTTGCACAAGGAGCAATATTACAAACAAACTGAAGGCACAGTCACGGGCAATTCACTATCCCCAGTGGTCGTGAAACTTTATGGACCAGCTCATACAAACCAATGTGTTTCAATGCTTGGATGACATGTTCTTGATCTGACCCATGTACTGAAGAAACTCCGTGAGTTACTTCTTCAACGGCACTCGTGTCACTATAACATCAAATATAACATCGATCTGGAAAAAAACGGGCAGATGCAATTCTTGGATGTCTTGGTCAGACAGAAGGTAGTTTGGTCACCCCAATACACAATCTAGTTAAGATGACCATCAAGCCGCCGGCAGAGGCTACTTCCCCTTACGAAGAATGAATGTGGATTACGAAATGCAGGCATCCACAACATCCCTTCTGAGTGTGGTACATTATACACTGGTCACACAACCAGAACAGTGGAAGATCTATGTGTGGAGCACCAACATGACATTAAGCTGGGATAACCAAGTAAATCTGCAGTAGCTGAACACGGTTTGGAATAGATGCAATCAATGAAGTATGATAAGATGAAAAACTGGTAACGACTCCCAGGCTCTGGAAGGCGAATAAACGGACCTGGGGGAAACCTGGTCAATAGGGACGTTGAATTTTTTGTCATACATAGTAAACATGCTTTATTGAACAGAATACGACTGTGTTCAGAATTAATTAATGGAAGAGTTATTTTATTTAAAAAAACTCAAACTCTTTTGGTAGCCTTATTAATTGTAAGTACTTCCTTTATTATACAATCACACACAACCAGTTTTGTGATGATTTAATTGTATCCTAATTGTTTACATACAGCTGATTTAACACTGGTTCGTAAAAAGAACATAGACTTCCGATGTTCAGATTGCATTCAAATTGCCAGAACCGAATGAATTGTATAGTTACAAGAGCCGCGGGTATGGACAAATGAATATTTCTGTCATGCATCTGAGCTGTGGGTGCCCAAACCGTAAAATCAAATGCATTTAACGGAGTTTGGGGGTCAAGCCTTTTTGGGTATTGCTATCATATTGGATGACTGTAGTCAGAACGTCAAATATGATTGTAAGTGGGAAACTTAAGCTGGAACCTCAAGTATTTTGACAAATTTATGTTACTCTGCGATGCTTTGAAATGGATGGCGATGCTCTGAAAGTACTAGAGAAAAGAGCATCTTTATCAGACTACGCGAGTAATGAAATTTTGATATCTGTGTGTTACAGGAGTACCATGAAAGCAAATTGCAGTAATGTTGAAAATGCTTTGAATGAGAAGTTGAAAATTCTGAATGTGTACTAAATGGTTACTGAGTACGAATACGCTGTCTTTGGAATGTTTTTTGTAACGAGGAGCTGCTGAAATCATTTCTGATGATGTACGTCGAGTTATAGTCTATGTTATATTGAAAGATGTTGGTGGTGGTGGGAGGGGTGGGGGGCTGACAATCAGGCTTTTTCTCATTTCAGTGTTAGGGTTCTTGGTTCAGAGTTTTTGTCATTATAT